>NC_135497.1:400244359-400844359 GCF_052857255.1 Amblyomma americanum
CATTCATTTTAATTTCGTCCAGGAATTATTTACCTGAAAAACTCTCTGTGCCCCCCAATTCTTGGCCAATCCCCATATGTGGGCATGTGCCATAGTATGAGAACAACAACAACAACAGACCCGCCTGGTCAGAAGCAGCCAACAGACTTGCGGAAACCCGCGGAGCCCTTAAATAGGATTCCGGCCCCTTTTCAGGGTCGGGGTCTCAATGAGGCCTCACATGGGGCCAGCTGAATGACTAATATTAATAAAGTTTATTAATGCGAAAGCATGAGAGGGCTTTGTCGGCACCGATAGTGTCCGCAAAATTTGTCGACTGTTGTGACTTCATCAGTCATAATCTTGAGGGTTGTATGAAGTATATAAAGTAAATGATTAAACAATATCGAGTCAGAGTCATTAGTCATCGGTCATTGAAATTATTGAAAAAATAATTATCCTTATTAAGGGGCCTCTTTAAACGGTCCTAATTAAACAGTATAAATGATGACCCTAATACTGAAGGAAATTGACCATGCGAAGTAATTGATTTAATTATGAGGACTAATTACTTAGACCATTTGAAGTCATTCATACTTCTGACGACGTCACATCTGCAACCAATCGGAGTGCAGCAACAAGAAAGTACACACCGTCGAGTGGTAACATCGGAGAATGAAGAGTGGCGGTCGGATCTTAACGGAGTGGCTAAGTAGGTGTACAAAGGCGTCGACTAGGGGCCACGAACATCGCGGCAAACGCTAATGATTTCTGCAATGTATTCCCTGCAGTGATCCCGAAGTTTTTCGCTCGCTCACTTCTCGATGGACACCTCAGCCGCGCCGTGTGGGAAGGGGAGGAAGGGGGAGTGAAAAAAGAGAGAAAGAGGTGCCGTAGTGAAGCTGCTCTGTACGGCGCGGTTGAGGTGCCCACGGAGAAGTGAGACAGTTACTGCGCCTTTTCTTTCCTCAAAAAATCAATAAAGTTTTTAGCGCCGGCGCTGCAGGTTTGAATACTCCCGGTTTGTTTTCTGCTGGCTACCATTCGCAGGGAAGTGTTCGAAACTTTTCGCATAAGCTTGGCTTCATTAGGGCCTCTGCTACGCTGCGGCTTTCCATTTTCCACTGAATTTCCTCATGTAGCCACATTACCTCATGTAGCCTCATGTAGCCACATTAAAAGGGCAGTGTCGAATTTTACAAGCTCCGCTGAAATTTTTTAACCCTAATGTTGCCAATCAGCAGTACTTAGCATTTGGTCTATTTAGCGCAGCTAATCTGTGGTGGCCAGTGGTGGGACAGTAGTCGTGTCGTAACAACTGGGGGCAGCGGTGTGATAGAAATTGTGTCGTAACAACTGCTTGGCAGCGGCGGAATTGTCCAAGATTGGCCCGGGCTTCAGCAGGGATGATCTCTGGAATTATCGCAAGCCCACTGCTTCCTGCCCTTAAGTGTGCGTCATCGGATGCATCGCCGGGCCCCGTTTCCCTCTACCGACACAGGACGACCACATCGCACCCTTTCCCGTACCAGAAAAAAATCGCTGTCATTCCCGTCAGCACCGCCCTTGGAAGGGGAACACCCGTTCCTCGGGATATCTTGGAAGCCACCATCGTCATCAACGGCAACATATTCGCGAGCTTTAAAAGAACAACCGCCGTAGACGCAGCTCTGCAGGATCGATGACTGTGCCACGCTACAGTCCTCAAACCAGTTCGCTCTCGCTATGCATGCAAATCAAACTTACTCTCTTTTTGCTAAACAATCAAACAATTACTTTCTGGTACAGCTGCCGATCCCACGGCGCTGTGTCAGGGTTGCAGCTGAATGTTTTCGCGTCATACACTTGCTACTAATCATATCTGGCAACCTTGAGACTAACCCATGTCCTGCCAACCTGGATGGTGTATTGACAGAGTTCCAGAAGCTTACTGCAGGCCAAACTAAACTTGCTGAAGGAATACAGGAACTCAAGGCTCAGCTGATAACAAAAGACAAAACAATAAACGATTTAAGCAAGCTCATGACTGACTTAAAAACCCATTATCAAGCTCTCATACCTCTTTGTGTGTGAGTACCTGGGTACAATACGAACGGCACAACTGAAACAACCGGCGTCGTCTCCGAATTGGGTGCTCGCATTGATGACGGTGACAACCGATCGCGCCGTAATAATCTCATCTTCTACAGAATTCGTGACACCACTGCTAATGAAACCTTTGCCGAATGAGCAAAACTAGTGCTCAAAATCTGCAGCGATCATCTACAAACTGTAGCGAACCATGACGGCCGCGCCTGATGCCGCGTAGGCAGATCATTGACCAAGCGCGGATGGAGACGAGGTACCGGTGAAAGACGAAGTTTCGCCGCCTGGTTTTCTTGGACTGGCTGTCGGCGCTGCTCGCTGTCCTGCTCGTCGTTTTGTGTCGCCCGCCTTGAACTCTTTCCCCTGACTTATTTGTGTACAAACCCCCTTTCACTTGGTGGAGGTACGGATTTGCTGACACCCTGCAGCTTCGAAGTCGTACGCTTCCGGTCATCACCATGCCCAAAGATTCTAGCCCCACTTCTGCCGCCCTGCCGCCGACCGTCGTCTGCGCTGGAGCTTTGCGCCAGCGCGATTCTGCTGTATTCAGCGGAACCGGGGACCATGACGTCGAGGACTGGTTAACCTCGTACGAGCGGGTAAGCACCCATAACAAATGGGACGATGCCCTCAAACTGAACAACGTCATCTTCTATCTTACGGACGTTGCGAATCTGTGGTACCGCAACCATGAGGCTGGCATCACATCGTGGTCCGCCTTCAAGCAGAATTTCGCCGACGTCTTCGGCCGGTCCGCGGTGCGCAAGTTGCGCGCCGAGCAACTCCTACGTGCTCGGGCTCAGCTGCCTGGTGAAAATTTCACCAGCTACATTGAGGATGTGGTGGACCTGTGTAGCCGTGCGGATTCTTCGATGCCGGAGCGCGCCAAGATCGATCACATCCTGAAGGGCATCGACGACGACGCGTTTCAGATGCTTCTGGCCAAAAATCCAGCAACCGTCGTCAACGTCATTGCCCAATGCCAAAGCTACGACGAACTACGCAAGCGCCGTCTTCTCACTCGCTCTCCACTCTCTAACCCGGAGCCTCTGGGGGCTTTGACGTCTGACTCCGACCACTCGACGCTGTTACCTCAGATAAAGCAGTTTGTTCGCGAAGAAGTTGCTCGTCAGCTCTCTCTCATCCACCCGAGTCCTGACGCTCCCTCTCCTCTTGGGTTTTCGCTTCACCGCGTCATCCGAGAACAAGTCGCCGAGGCTCTTCCTACCCTGTCTGAAGTTCATTCCGTCCCTCCTTTGTCGTACACTGAAGCCGCGACACATTATAGCCCCCTCCACTCCTGTGGCGGCGTCCTTGACGTACGCAGAATGGGTTGCGCAGCCTCGGCCTGTGGCGTTTTCACCCAGTTCGCCTGTCCTGCGTCCGGCACCGGTCCCACCAGCGGCCCCTCTTCATCCTCCCTCTTCGCCACATTAAAACCCTTGGCGCACACCGGACAATCGGCCTATATGCTTTTCGTGCGGTTTCGCCGGCCACGTGGCACGCCACTGTCGTCGCCGTATGGTCGGCCCTCCAGCGTTTGCGCCTTCAGCCTGCTCACCCCAGCTTTTTCGGGCTGCTCCACTTCCGGAATCTTATGCCAGCGACCAGCGTCCGTATACGACCTGTCGATCCCCGTCCCCACGTCGCCGTTCACTGTCGCCTATGCTCCGTCGCCCTACGTTCGCTGACGAGGGAAACTAAGTTCCGCAGTTCCAGAGGCAAGCACTGCGTGCTGTTCGAACAGTTCAAGGCCTCATCCTTCTCCCACGAACATTCTAGTGGTGTCTGTCGACGGTCGTCTGTCTGTGTCCGCGCTTGTCGACACGGGTGCTGCTGTGTCAGTGATTGATGAGAGACTGTGCCTTCGCCTACGGAAAGTGACGACGCCATTTTCTGGCTTGTCGCTTCGCACTGTAATCGAAGAGCGGATCGCACCTTTGGCCACATACACAGCGCTGGTTGTCATCGCTGACATTTTGTACAGTGTAGAATTCTTGGTCTTGCCGTCTTGTTCCCACGACGTGATTTTCGGGTGGGACTTCCTGTCAAAAAGTAACGCCGTGATCGATTTCGCCCGCGCTGAGGTAGAATTTTCTGCATTTTGCGACGAACTGGCCGACGACCTCTTTTCGTGTGTCCGCAGAAGGTCACCGTCACTGAAGACGTCCTTATCGCTCCGGAGGCTTCAGCGCTTGTATCCCTCTCGTGCCCTGCCACGCCGGCCGTCACCGTTTTATTTACGCCGTCTTCTTCCTTTGTCCACCGCAAAAACCTACTGCTGCCGTCTGCTGTTCTCGATGTTCACGGAGGTCTCACGAAGATGCTTATCAACAATCCATCTTCTTGCCCGCTTACCCTGCTACGGGGCGAATCTCCTGGTTCAATTCAACCTGCCCACATTCTCCCTGACCTGGATGCCCCCGTTACCTCCCGCCGTTCCTCCATCAACGCTCTTCATTCCGATTCGGCACCTGATTCATTGCCCGACGCCGCTTTTTAAGCCGCCATCGACGACGCTCTTCCTTCTGCCCACCGGACGCAGCTCTCAGCCCTTCTGCACACGTTTCGCTCCGCTTTCGACGTCGCCCACACTCCTCTAGGCCGGACTTCCACCGTCGCTCATCGCATAGAGACTGGTTCTCACCAGACTTTACGACAGCGGCCATATAGTGTGTCGACAGCAGAGCGCCGCGTGATTAGTGAACAAGTTGAGGACATGCTACACCGTGGTGTCATCCGTCCGTCTCACAGCCCTTGGTCTTCGCCGGTGGTACTTGTAAAGAAGAAAGATGGCTCAATCCGATTTTGTGTCGACTACCGCCGCCCCCCAAAAAATTACCCACAAGGACAATTACCCTCTTCCCCGCATCGAAGACGCTCTTGATTGCCTCCAAGGCGCTGAGTACTTCTCTTCCCTTGACCTACGTTCCGGCTACTGGCAAGTACCGATGGCTGCACCTGACAGAGAAAAGACAGCATTTGTTACACCCGACAGCTTCTACGAGTTCTATGTGATGCCATTCGGTCTGTGCAACGCACCCGCCACATTCGAAAGGATGATGGATAACATCTTGCGGAAGTTCAAGTGGCAGATATGCCTCTGCTACTTGGACGACATTGTTTTCTTTTCCGCCGATTTCACCCCGCACCTCGCACGCTTACGACAGGTTTTGACTTGCCTGACTGAGGCCGGCCTGCAGCTGAATCTCAAGAAGTGCCACCTCGCCGCTCGGAAGTTGATCATCTTGGGGCACATCGTCTCCAAAGAAGGCATTCTCCCTGACCCGGCCAAGCTCCGTGCTGTGGCGCAATTTCCTAAACCTCTGTCGCTCAAGCAACTTCGAAGCTTCATAGGTTTGTGCTCCTATTTCCGGCGCTTCGTACGCAATTTCGCGTCGATCATTGCGCCACTGACGAAGCTACTTGGCGGAAACAGTGACATGTCGGGCTGGTCGGCCGAGTGCGACGAAGCGTTCACTACCCTGCGCCATCTTCTGACTTCGCCGCCAATACTCCGACACTATAACCCAACGGCACCTACCGAGGTACATACGGATGCGAGTGGCGTTGGCCTCCGAGTTGTCTTGGCTCAGCGAAAAGATGGGTTTGAAGAATAAATATATGCGTATGAGAGTCGCGTGCTCACCAAAGCTGAATCCAACTATTCCGTCACGGAGAAGGAATGTTTAGCTATTGTATGGGCACGAACAAAATTCCGGCCCTATCTGTACGGTTGCCGGTTTTACGTCGTCACGGACCATCATGCGCTCTGCTGGTTATCGTTTATTAAAGATCCATCCGGTCGCCTCACTCGATGGGCTCTTCGCCTTCAAGAGTTTGACATTCGCGTCATTTACCGTTCCGGCCGTAAGCACATGGACGCCGATGCTTTGTCTCGGTCTCCCATTCCCAGCGACGCTGCCTGCTCCTCGGCGACAGATCCCGTGCTTTCGTCTCTTACAATCACTGATATGCCTGCGGAGCAGCGGAAAGACTCGTGGCTTGCTTCCCTAATAGACGCCGTGTCTTCGTCACAAAACGTTGCGCCTTCAAGAACATTACGGCGTCAAGCTTCGCGCTTTGCCCTCCGGGACGGCATTCTATACCGCCGCAACTACATGCCTCATGGTCGGCGGTGGCTTCTTTCAATTCCCCGCCATTTACAATCTCAGATTTGCGCCTCTTACCACACCGACCCTCAGTGTGCGCACACTGGTGTTCTGAAAACATTCAAAAGACTTTCTCAGCGCTACTACTGGCGCCGCATGTACGCCTATGTTCGGAAATACGTCCGGTCGTGCATCGCCTGTCAGCGGCGGAAGACCTCGGCTCCTCGTGTGACCGGCCCATTGCAACCACTCCCTTGCCCGGCACGTCCCTTCGATCGTGTTGGCGTTGACCCTTACGGACTGCTTCCCTGTACGGTCTCTGGGAACCGCTGGATTATCGTCGGCGTCGACCACCTCACCCGGTATGTCGAGACAGCCGCCCTTCCTGCTGCTACTGCCCGCGAAGTTGCGATGTCCCTGCTGCATCATTTTGTTCTTCGTCATGGCGCGCCGCGCGAGATCCTAAGTGACAGAGGCCGCGTCTTCCTTTCCCACGTCATTGAAGCTGTGCTTACCGAATGTCGCATCGTACATCGGACCACCACTGCCTACCATCCCCAAACTAACGGGCTAACCGAGCGCTTCAATCGTACTCTCGGAGACATGCTCACGATGTACGTCGCAGCGGATTAAACCAACTGGGACACTGTCCTTCCTTTCGTGACGTACGCGTACATCACCGTCACGCAGGCAACCACCGGTTTTACCCCTTTTTTCCTGCTGTATGGGCGTGAGCCGTTGTCCACGATAAATACCATCTTGCCATATACTCCTGACGCCTCCGAGTGGGCGCCCCTCTCCGAAGTCGCAAAGCATGCGGAGGAATGCCGCCAGTTGGCGCGCTCGTTTACCTCGGCATCCCAAGGCCGCCAAAAGCATCGTCACGATCACGATAGCAGGCAACACGTTTTTCAGATAGGATCCCTAGTTTGGCTCTGGGTTCCAGGCACACCACCAGGATTGTCGTCGAAATTCCGTACAGAATACTACGGCCCTTATTGCGTCGTCCAGCAAACGTCGCCTGTGAATTGCATCGTGGGGCCGCTCAACTCCTCTTTGAACTTGCGCCATCGCGGCCGAGAACCCGTCCACGTCAGCCGCCTGAAGACCTACTACGACCCGCTCATCTTGTACTCGCCATAGATCGCCAGGGTGGCTCCTCTTCGTTCCCGGGGCAGTCGTAGCGAACCATGATGGCCGCGCCTGATGCTGCATAGGCAGATCATTGACCAAGCGCTGATGAAGACGAGGCGCCGGTGAAAGACGAAGTTGCCTCACTTGCCTCTATAGTTAATACAAGCCGGGATGACAGAGCTCAGCAGATGGTTTCATTTTTGCTTTGCAAAATGCAATAGACCACTCAATATTCGCTGTGCCCGCAGCAGCCTCCAATAAACAGCCGTCTCCTTGGTGGACAGAAGAATGTGAGAAGCCCTATCGTCGCAGAAAAGCGGCCTGGAAAAGGCTGTCCTGCAACCAGAGTCCGGCTAATTGGTTAAATTACAAATAATTCTATGCATCTTTCAAAAGAACACTTGCAAAAGCCAAGAAGGAGTACAACCAAAATTTAAACACGTCTTTCAAATCCTCCTCATCGGAAAGCCCTGTATAGATTCATGAAACGTAACAAGAGTTCTGCCGTCCCTCGTCTCACTAGTTCAATAGTGTTATCACCACAAAAGGCTCGGGAGAGCCTGGAGTGTATTGCTCAGGGATTGGCGTTACGCTTCCAGACGCAGAGAAACGTCCCTTTGTGCACAATTTCACCCTCTTCGGATTATACCGAGGTTGACGCATCAGAGCTCCTCTCAGTCCTGGCAATGTTGCATCCTGCAGCTCCTGGACCAGATGGTGTCACTGTTGGTATGATTAAAATTTTAGCCCAGGAGTTTACAAGCGCCCTCTTATATATGGTCAATGCTTCTCAGGAAAATGCATGGATTCCAAGCATTTGGAAGACGGCGAAAATTATTTTATTAATGAAAGATGTAGGAAAAGGATACGTCTTAGATAATATTCGGCCAATTGCGCTGACTTCAAATTTAGTCAAATTAATAGAAAGAATAGTGCACAGTCGCCTCACAAAACATGTTCATGGCATCAACAGTCTCAGCTCAGCGCCGATTGGCTTTCGTCGTGGATGCTCTATATGGTCCGCGCATGTGGATGTAGAGAGCAGAATCCGGCTCTCGGTACGCAGAAGAGAAGTTTCAGCTTTGGTCACTCTTGATGTAGCAAAGGCCTATGACAGTGTAGAGCATACTATTTTACTTAACAGACTTGCTCAGTTACATCCTCCAACCTACATTTATGCGTGGATATCTGAATTTCTGAAGGACAGATTCTTTCACTGCGCCGAGGGAAACCTATGTTCAAATACATATTATCAATCAAGAGGTGTGCCGCAAGGATCGGTGCTATCCCCTCGGCTTTTTAATATTTTGGTCAGTGGCATGCCCATTCGTCCTGATATAACAGTTTTTGTGTATGCAGATGACATAGCTTTTTTCGCCTCGGCCAGGGGTATCCACTCCCTTTACCACATTCTGCAGAAATATTTGGATGCTCTTGGAGTATGGTTGCATGGTATTAATTTATCCCTGAATGTAGACAAATGCGGAGTTTTGGTATTTCCTCCAGACAGGCCTTTGCACATTTCATTAGTCCATCGCTCTCTCCAGATTCCACAAATGAAATCCGTAAAATATCTGGGTGTTACTCATCACCCAGCATTAGATTGTAGCTTTCATATAAAGAACAATGTGTTTAAGGGAGAACGCGCTCTAGGCCGGCTGACAAGAATCGCCGATAAAAAGTTTGGGATGCGCCGCGACACGTTATTGTTACAATACAAAGCCCACGTAAGACCTATACTTGAATTTGGTTGCATTCTGTTCTCTGGTAGCGCAAGCTACAAGATTCAACCCTTAATCTTACTAGAAAGGCGTGCTCTCCGCCTCTGCCTTGGTCTCCCAAAATCAGTTTCAAACGCCCTGCTTTATCTGGAAGCCCGTATCCCTGATCTAACTTCCCGTTTTCAAATACTCACGGTGCGAACTTTCCTCAAGTCGATGGACCCAGTGACTGATGTCAGTACCTATTTTTGTGTCTCAGCCGGCCTTATTCTGTTCTCATCATTGGCCACGGTATCAAATGCCAGAAATTATGTTAAGGCAGAACCTTTTAACACCGATTGGTGTTGATCTCAGTTCTTTGCAGTGGGTTGATGACACGCCAGCAGCAGTGAAATTCTATTTCGACCACATCTTCCCATCTCATGCGAAACACATGCCCGCAAACATTTTAAACGGTATTCCATCGGATCACATAGAGGAATACCACCATCATACGGTGCTTGCTACCGATTCCTCCGTCACCTGCCAAAATCTGCAGTTGGCATCTTTTCGCAGGATTTGGCATGGAGCTCTTCTGTCCGCATCCCAGATTATATTCCTATATTCTTTGCGGAATTTTTGGCTCTTGGAATGGCCCTTCAAAAAATTCCATGCCATGTGTCTCATGTTATTATTCTCGCTGATTGTTTGTCAGTGTTAGTCTCCCTTGACACTTCACAAGAAGATTTTTTGAGCTGTATCCTGCGATTTTTGGTCCCATGCACTTTGAAGGTGGTCCGTTTTGTTTGGGTCCCTGGCCATGCAGGTATTCATTCAAATGAGGTGGCTGATTACTTAACAAGGTCGGCACTTGACGGGTCAGTGACACATCCCGTCCCGAATTTCAGCCTGCTGGCGATTTCTAGGTTTCAGTGGTTCGTACATATATCAGCCAGGTTACGAGATCCCTTACTAAATACCACTGACTATCAGCACTTAGCATATAATTGGAACGTCCGTTCGTGTAAATCCAGGCTGTGTGAGGTAACCATGACGCAGTTGCGGTGAAGGATTCCAAGTTTGAATTTATGTCTATGCAGGTGTGGGTTGACACCGACGAACCTATGTGACGCATGTGGGAGAGTTGAATCTTTAGACCATTTTTTCCTCTACTGCCTAAAGTTCGCACTTCAGAGAAAGATTTACCTGGAGGTCCCTTTCTCCTGGTTAGGGCTCCCTTTATCTTTGCCAGTATTATTATCGTTTGGTGCGAACGCCAAGGGACTTGCATTGAGTTCTATTTGTGGGTTTCTCCACGATTACATAATTGCAACTGGTAGGTTGATGTGCTAATTCTTTTAAAGTTCTACGAGCTCTTCTTTTTTCACCAAAATGCTGTCTGTTATTTAACTGTCAATATTGTTCTGTTGTTTTTATTCATTGATTTTTCAAAATTCACGATTGGTGCTACAATTTTGTCCTCATCTTCCATGAAAACTTCTTTTTTTATTCAACTACACCTTGGCCAATCCCCTCGCGTGGGTGTGCCATATACCTGGGGTGAAGAAGAAGAATAAGACGAAGTCTCGCCGCGCTGCACGAGATCGCTTGGTTTTTTTGGACTGGCCGTCGGCGCTGCTCGCTGTCCTGCTCGTCGTTTTGTGTCGCCCGCCGTGAAGTCTTTCCCCTGACTTATTTTTGTACAAACCCACGTTCAAAACAAACATTGACCGTATGGAAATAGAAAGGGCCAATCGCTCGGGCGACACTAAGAATCTGGTGACTGGCCAGTAATCGTGAAATTTGCTCATTGGAAGACGAAAGAAGCCGTTCTGTCGCAGGGCAGAAAGGCAAAGAATACAGTATCGGAGAGGATTTATTTCGCCGAGTTCAGAAGGCACGAAAGCACTTACTTACCTGCGCTAAATCTGTAACAGGCTCATATGCTTTACTTGCGAAACCCTTTTCAATGGCCCAAAAAGATACTTCTTTGACGAAGCATCAAATTCTGTAAAAGAAATCGCGCAGCAGACTTCCCATCGTCCGCAAAGCAAGCACCAACCACGGCCTTCCACCAGAAATGGCCTTTGGTTTTCCGTAATCTTCACTAATATACGCAGTTTTCTTCCAAAGCTAGATCGAGCATCTAACATCATATCATCAACAGGCAGCGCCATCCTCATTTGAGAGAAACCTGGCTAAACAGTGACATTTCTGATAGGTTTTAGGCAGAGCAGCACAATCTTATTGTTTTAACGTAGTGCGCAGAAATAACTGACACAAAATAGGCTGCTATGATTGGCCTTCCTTGACATAAATATGCAGGCGACTATACAAGCCCGGAATTACTATGGGACTTGCAAGCAGGGCTAGACGGCGACGTAATTACAGGCGTGCGCAGCGTTCTTCATTAGGGGGGAGCGAAGTTTCCCCGCAGACCCCGTCCCCTCTAAGCGATGTTCCTACGGCCAAAACCCAGGGCAAAGATGAGGAATGATCACAAAAGATTCATTTTAATGTGGTGGAATTGAAAAATATACAAAATATTATTGAGCAGTCGTTTTTACTTTCATGGGTAACATCGGCAGAGGAAGTCAGTTCCTGCATCGCTGGGGTATCAACGTAACAACGCGCTGCCGAAGGAATTTATATTGGTTTTCGATTAAAGGAAAGGGCGCAGTATCGGTCTCATATCTCATTGGACACCTGAACCGCTTTAAGGGAAGGGATAAAGGAGGGAGTGAAAGAAGAAAGAGCCGTAGTGGAGGGCTCCGGAATAATTTCGACCACATAGGGACTAAGTAATCCCCGATCTGGAATGCGGAGAGATGCAGTTTTGCTGATATATGTTTTGTATGTCCGACCAATTTTAATAATAATAATTGGTTTTTGGGGAAAGGAAATGGCGCAGTATCTGACTCATATATCGTTGGACACCTGAACCGCGCCGTAAGGGAAGGGATAAAGCAGGGAGTGAAAGAAGGAAGAAAGAGGTGCCGTAGTGGAGGGCTCCGGAATAATTAGGCCACCAGGGGATCTTTAACGTTCCACTGACATCGCACAGCACACGGGCGCCTTAGCGTTTCTCCTCCATAAAAACGCAGCCGCCGTGGTCGGGTTCGAACCCGGGAACTCCGGATCAGTAGTCGAGCGCCCTAACCACTGAGCCACCGCGGCGGGTCTCCGACCAATTTTAGAATATGGATGTGTGCTGTTTTCTGTTACGGCTGCTTACAAAATTCCCCGCTCGTTCTTTTGGAGCGGGAAGCGCTTCGGTTGTGCCTTGGCCTCCCCAAATGTGTGGGCAATAACGTTCTTTATCTTGAAGCCCGTATTCCTCTTTTATCATCTAGATTTCAATTCCTAACTGTTCAGACGTACCTAAGGATATATGAATCAGATTTACACCGCTCCTTTCTGTTTGTTGTTGCCAGCCGACTTCCTTTTTGGAGTCCACTGGCCCAGATTTCATACCCCGCTGGTAGTTATGGCACAAAATTTGCTTGAACCTTTAAATGTTCTTTTGTATAACATCCTTCCGACAAAAAACAGTGGGTACTCTGTAGAAATTGTCTTTGATGACATTTTCCCGTAAAACGCTAAGCATTTACCACCCCGCAGTTTAAATGGATTATTAGAAGACAATTTACAAAGCCTACCTATTAGCTTATCGATAGCTACTGACGCCTCCCAATGTGATGAAAAGGCAGGGGCGGGAATATATTGCCCGCTTCTAGATTGGTCTTTTTCTGTGCGGCTTCCCGACTACACCCCAATTTTCCAAGCGGAGTTTCTGGCGGTAGTGCTTGCTCTTCGCAAACTAAAGCCAGCTTTCTCTTCAGTAGCTGTCACTACAGACTCTCTTTCTTTGTGCTCGTCCCTTGCTTCGGCTGTAGATTCGCCAATCCTAAACACCTTCCATTCACTACTCTCTTCACATTCAATACTCCCTCCGCTTACTACGAATCACGATTAGTGCATGCAGTGATTCTAAATACCAACAAAGATGATACTGAGGCTATCCACGAACAAATACCGCATAAGACGTGCAGGCGGAAACGCACTTGAAAGGGTAAAATTGTAGCAAACATCTGCAATGCCCTACAATTATGGGCAAAATAATTTTTTGGACGGCAAAGTGTTTATGAACGCAATGTTTCATATACTGTAATATTTCACTATAACTATCAAAGTATCCTCAGACCTCCCGTGAGCAGGTTTTTATTTTTTTTGCTGCTCATATTTTTGCGGCCGTCAAAACGTTCCCCGTTAGTTTTCTATGGCAGTCTGAACTGCTCGATGCGAGTGATGGGAAAAAGATTAAAAGGAAGGTTTTGCTGCGCCTTAGCGTTTTTCCTCCATAAAAACGCAGCCGCCGCGATCGGGTTTTTTACTCCATAAAAACGCTAAGGCGCCCGTGTGCTGTGCGATGTCAGTGCACGTTAAAGATCCCCAGGTGGTCGAAATTATTCCGGAGCCATCCACTACGGAACCTATTATCCTTTCTTCTTTCACTCCCTCCTTTATCCCTTCCCTTACGGCGCGGTTCAGGTGTCCAACGATATATGAGACAGATACTGCGCCATTTCCTTTCCCCCAAAAAAACCAATTATTATTATTATTATGCACCTCGAAGAAATATACCCTTTACCTCGAATGTTTTCATAACAGTAACTCACAATATTTCTATATTCAAAATTTTTCTCCAAAAATACTGGACACGTGCATCATACTTGTCCAGGCAAAGCTTCTTCTCACAGAAAGTGAGGGACTCAATGCGATGATCCTTGTGTTTTTTTATCAAGAGCTATTTTCTTTCTTATTTTTTTTTTTGTTATTTCTCTTTTTCTTTTCCTAGCTATGGCTCGTGCGAATTATGCCGCGTTCTTTTTTCCACACGCGCCATTCTGATTAGGGAGCAGAAGGCGAAGAAGACTCCCTCGTGGTGTCCGTTGCACGCGCTGTCTTATTCCAGCTGTTCGATTTAGGCCAAAGGCTGTTTCCTCGATGGGACGTGGCCACGTTGTACGCGTCTGCCTACCGCTCTTCGATTACTCCATGGATCGCAGACTCGCCTCCGCTGGACAAGTACCTGACCGCACCCTGGATGGCTGGCCGTCGATGAACGAGGAGGCGACCTCTGCTCGACCGGCGCACCGTGTTTGTCTCGGCGGTCGTCGATCTCGGAGCTCGCCGAACACCTTTCCGCTGTACGGTTCGGCCACCGCGCACACGGGGCACTCGGCGTTGGCGATGGGCGCCACCACCCGGCTCCATGACAAGGACAGCGGATGGCGTGGGAAGCACTCGCACGGAAGTGCACCCACCACAGCAGAGACTTCAGCCGACCTTCCAGCAACAGCCACGGTGAGGAATTATAGATGGTTTCTTTGCTGGGCTGCTGCGAAGAGACTCAGTGGCCGGTGTTGCTCTCTGCCCCGTCTTGAGAACGCACCACATTTCTGCAGATAGCCAGCAAGCTGTCTAGCGCCCCTTCTGGTGCACATTTTGAAACGCTAGCTCTCACGGCGAATAATGCCGGCTTGTGCATAGTGGTTGCTGTCAACCTCAAGTGTTCGGTGGACACCTCAACCCCTCCGTTAGACAAGCGAAGGACGAGGGATTAAAGAAGGGAGAGAGAACGACAGGTTGTAGTGGAAGCCTTCAGATAATTTTCGACCAACTGGGAATCTTTGATGTGCACCAGAAGAGCACAGCACACGGGCGCCATTTTGTGTTGCACCTCCATCGAAACGTGGCCGCCGTGGGTGGGGCTGACCTGGTGTTAAGTTTAGGCCGGAGAGCAGGACGTGCCCCGAAAGTAGGAGGAAGAACTTCATTAAAGTGAAGGGGACTTGGGCGAGCTAATGGTTGGGGCCCTCGTTCCAGGACTCCAATGGCTTGAGCTGCCCTGCGGACCTGTTGTATGAAGGCCCGCTTGTCCTCCAGGTTATCGCAGGTCAGCAGCGCCTCCCACCAGCCGCCGCGGTGGCTGAGTGGTTATGGCGCTCGGCTACTGGCCCGAAAGACACGGGTTCGATCCCGGCCGCGGCGGCTGAATTTAGATGGAGGCGAAATTCTAGAGGCCCGCGTACTGTGCGACGTCAGTGCACGTTAAAGAAACCCAGGTGGTCGAAATTTCCGGAGCCCTTCACTACGGCGTCTCTCATAGCCTGAGTCGCTTTGGAACGTTAAACCTCCATAAACCAAACCAACCTCCCACCGCTCAAAAGACGTGTTTTCCGTCTGTACATTGTTTGGTTTGGCCCCACATTCCCACGAAATGTGGAAGAGTGTAGGGCGGGCCTGGCACCAAGGGCAGGTGTCGGGGAGTATAATGTTGGTTCTATGAGATGTAGTCTATGGAGGTTTGTAAATGTGTTCGTCTGTATCTGCCGCCAAGAAAGGTTATTTAGAGTGCCTAATTTCCTCTGAGGTGGAGGGAAGTGTCTTCTTTGAAGACGCTGAAACCACTTACTGATGCAAGTAATCTATTCCGCATGCGGGCGTTGCTGATATATTGGACTTTGCGTAAAGAATTAGATCACGATTTGCACATCCGTGGCAGTGCAGATAATGACAGCTAGTTAGTTTTCCGTTGTGCTTTTTCGAATAATCTTGCTCTGTACCATTTTCGGATTTATGATTTAGCTAGTCCGCTGGGCGCGGTTTTATACTACGGCAGCCAGATGAAATTGAGGGCCCGGAGCATTTGAAGCGCCACTGCATGACGACAAAGAGAAGTTGGCCTGCATCGACCAACTACGGCATTACAACGAGAAAGACTTGAACCACTTACTGAGATCCGGAGTACCTGGGTTCGAACCTGACCGCGGCGGCTGCGTTTTTATGAAGGCAAAACGCTAAGGCGCCCGTGTGCTGTGAGATGTCAGTGCACGTTAAAGATCCCCATGTGGTCGAAATTATACCGGAGCCCTCCACTACGGCACCTCTCTATTCCTTTCTTCTTTCACTCCCTCCTTTATCCCTTCTCTTCAGGTTCAGGTGTCCAACGACATATGAGACAGATAATGCGCCATTTCCTTTCCCCAAAAAACCAATTATTATTATCATTACCACTTACTGACTTTTCTTTCTCAAGAATTCGACCTCAGTGACAAGTACGTTTATTACAACTGAGAGAATACTGTCGGCAAACACATTTTCCGTCGGAGAACTACAGATTCTATATTGGAGCACGGATGCTTAAAGCGTCTCTTAACCTTTCTGTTGCAGCCACCGACCAAGGCGTGGCCCGTCGGCTATTCCAACATAAAAAAGCCGTTTTGCGCTATTGACGTCGTGTCAGCAGTGGGGGCCGTGCTGATGATTTGGTTTGCGTGGCCGACCACCACCGCTGTGCCGGCGGCGCACCGCTGCCGAAGGCTCAATGAACCGCTCTGGGCTACGGACGACTTTTTCCGGGCTGTTACAGCTGCTTGTCCGCTACGATGGCGTGAGTAACATTCCATACGCACGTGCGCATTGCATCAGTATTTAACCTGTGCCTGCATAGAGCTCATAACTTTTTTTGAACTACTAAGAAAGGGAACACACGTGCCACCTCCGCTCCCCATCACGCTGTGGGACGAATATCCTTTGCGTTGATTTTCGAGCCTCAATGGCGCCAAGTCAATGAGTGTGCCAACATTTAGCGAACACCAGTTGCATTAGGTGCTGGCGAAGCTCTGAGGCCGAAAAGTGCGACAGATGCTTGCATACTTCATATTTCATAATTCCGGCGACTTCACACGCTATTTAAAATGGTTTTTTATATAGACGGCAACTAGAAGTGAAATGCGGCCTTTGATTCCTCGCATTTACAATGGCTCTTAAAAAAGGCGTAAGGAGGTTTTTCTGTTTCAGTTTTCAGACACTGCAGCTGCCATCTTCGTTGTCTCATTTCGCAGTAAAAGGTTCGCCTTCACTTTACGGTGGAGACACAGAAGTGCGCTTGCGCATATCCCAGACTTCGAAGGTAGTAGACAGCTGTTTCCTGCTACGCTTTGCATGCGTTAATGAGCTGTAGCCCCCCGGAGAAGGCAATTTCATTTCGTCCTCTACTTGCATTTGTCTCTTGCCTCTGTCACGTAAGAGTGAAACGGTGCTTTCAGGGTACATTTCCAGCAGAATTTTCAGCATATTAGTGCCGCTTTCTCGCGTTTATACTCCGGCGTAAGGCGCGCGCGCGCGCTGCACGGCGACCTCACGTCGGCCAAAGCGAGACCCTCTATACTCTACAATTGCGCTTGACCGCCGACGCGTTCGGCGCACTATGACCGCACTAGCGGAGACTTTGAGCACGTATGCGACAGCCGCCGCAGGCCCGGCTAGACCAGTTCGGCTCCGCGGCGAGGCGCGCGTTGTGACGTCATATGCCTCCTCGGAGCACCGCCATGGCGAAATCGCAAGTTCGCGGCCAGTAAAGCTTTCGCTTAAAAAAATATTTTGGATTAGCTCAACTAATCCAGG
This sequence comes from Amblyomma americanum, assembly GCF_052857255.1. Classification (NCBI taxonomy): domain Eukaryota; kingdom Metazoa; phylum Arthropoda; class Arachnida; order Ixodida; family Ixodidae; genus Amblyomma; species Amblyomma americanum. Next base: position 400,261,842 of record NC_135497.1, read on the forward strand.
ATATACAAAGCGAAAAATGTTGGCGTTCACTGTGTTCTATTGCGTTGGCGTTGACAATGTTCTAGAGGGCGATGGCTTTGAGGAAAGGAAGGGCGCATAACTGGCTCCCTGGATATTCGGACGCCTCATTCGTGCTTTGATACATGTGGCGGGGGTGAGAGAGAGATGTGGCCTGAATGCATTAGCGCTGACAACGTTGTGGCTGACATGCGGCACTGCAGCAATAGCTCGGCCGCAGCGTTCATTTGGTGATCAATCTCTCGCGATCAGCCATTAACTGCATGCAACCTCCCAGGGTGGCAGGGAGGGCGCGCTGCCTATCCAGTGTGCGGAACGCAATCAAAGCAGGCTTTTGCAGTTGGACACAAACTCCACGCACGTACATGAAAGTGAGATTGAGGTCTCCATTGACCCCCAGAGCCGGATGTGCGCCTTTCCTTTCGCGAAAATGAACGGCCTTTGCAAAGTTGTCAACGCCAATGAACTGTATGAACGCCGTCGGCTCACTTGTTTTGTTTGGTTTTTGAGGAAAGGAAATGGCGCAGCAACCGTCTCACATATCTCGGTGGACACCCGATCCGCGCAGTAAAGGAAGGGATAAAGGAGGGAGGGAAAGAAGACAGAGAAAGCTGAAGATTTAAGGTTGGATTTTGAGGAAAAGTGCGGCGCTGCGCAGTGGCGGAACGCCTGTGGCTCGGTGCTACTAGTGGCGCATGCGCAGTAGTGACTAGAGAGCGAGAGAGAGAGAAATATCCGCGGCGAGGCACGTGTTGTGACGTCATGTGTCTCTTCGTTCCACCGCCACAGCGAAATCGCAAGTTCGCGGCCAGTAAAGCTTTCGCTTTAAAACTCCAGTAGTAATTATGCAGGAGGCATCCTTTGTATTTTAATGCGACAGCGTTAAGGAGCTCGTGTCGCAGAAAAGCTGGTGTTGTCGGCGTCTTTGACCGTGAGCGAAAAATGGCCCATCTCTGTGGACATCTGAACCGCGCCGTAAGGGAAGGGATTTTCCTTACCTTAGGGCGCGGTACAGTTTTCCAGTGAGAATTGAGACAGTCGTCATTTCCTTTCCTTAAAATCAATTTTCATTTCAATTTCCTTCCCTTACGGCCTGGTTTGGGTGTCCACCGAGATATTTGAGACAGGCATGCTTTCCTTTCCTTAAAAATTATTTTCATTTTCCTTTCCTTACGGCGCGGTTCGGATGTCCACCAAGATATGTTTCCTGTCCTTAAATTGTCCGGGCAAGGGGCCGCACCGAAGGACGATGGCGTTCCGTGGATTCCTTGGCAATGCTGCAACACGCTGTCGTGTCCCGCTCTTAAAGGCGAAGCTTAAGCGTCCTCCAAATTTTTCGTAGTCACCTGGGCGGAATACATCCGACACAATGTCCATACACATAAGCCCATCCGTCACTAGTATTACAGCGAAAGCTTTACTGGCCGCGAACATGCGATTTCGCCGTGGCGGTGGTCCGAAGAGGCCCATGATGTCACAATTCGCGCCTCGCCGCCGATATTTATCTCTCTCTCTCGCTCCCTAGTCACTACTGCGCATGCGCCACTAGTAGCACCGAGCCACAGGCACACCGCCGCTGCGCAGTCCCGCGCCGTTCCTCAAAATCCAACTTTCAATGTTCAGTTTTCTCTTCTTTTTCTCCCTCCTTTATCCCTTTCTTCAGGGCGCTGTTCGGGTTTCCACCGAGATATGTGAGACGGTTACTGTGTCATTTCCTTTCCTCAAAATGCAAACAAAACAAGCCAGCCGACGGCGTTCATAGCTTTCATTGGGGTTGATAACTTTGCAAAGGCCGTTCATTTTCACGAAAGAAAAGGCGCATGACCGGCTCCGCGGTTTAGTGGTGACCTCAAGCTCGCTTTTATGCACGTGGCGTTGCTGTCCAGCGCGTTACGTTGGAGTATAAACGCGCCTTAACAGAGCCTGCAACGTATTCGGTGGCGGCAGCTATGGGAGCCACTGAAACCCCCTTATACTCAGTGAATACAAAGAAAAAACCTGTGACGAGCGTGGGAATCGAACCAGGGCCTTTGGCGTTTTGAGGCGGAGACGCTACTACGCCGCCACGACGCCTCAAGGTTTAATAATAAAGGCGGAGCTAGTGAATGCACTCTCCCGATGTAGAAGTCGCCGCGCTTTCGTTACGTATATCCCGGCTAAGGTGGCTAGAATGGAGAGGTGTGAAGACCGCGGCGCTTTCCTTCAGCCGTGCGTGACCCCTCTGCGCACCGATGCCGCCAGGAGGAATGTGGCGTTGCTAGTAGCGGCGCGGTAAGCTCAGCCGTGTCGGCCTTGCGCACCGCGTAGCAGTTGTTAGTTCAGTTCGTTACGCCGTCTTTGTAATTGAGATTCTTAGATTGTTAGGTCGCACTGGGGGTGGGAGAAAACAATGGGAATGCGCAGCCCTCTAAGTGTCTCCTTAAGTAGGGACCACCGCAGCGGTGCTGAGCGAAGGAGAGGGATTAGAGATATGTGAGTCGAGGCGGGTCAGGAGCGGGTGTGGGGGGGGGGGGGGTTGGCATAAGGTGCCAGGAGACGCGCCTTTAATTAATGTCTGTAGCAGGGGTTTCTCATGCGAGGCGAGATGCCTTCAACAGCAAAAAAGAAGACGGAGCGTTGGTGCTTTGCGCCGGATACAGAAAAACACGGATACAGAAAAAAAAGTCTCTGCCCTGCCTGCCAGGAAATGTTTGCCAAGTGGTCTCGAACGATTCCAAGTGCCGACAAGGCCGTCAGTATCATTTTACAATCTTGTCAACGTCCCATGAAAACGAACGTGCACATATGCGTTCAGCCGAACGCGCTTGCATGGCGAAGCTGCGGCAGAATGTCCTACAGTAAATTGGTGGTGTGCCAAAAATTAGTTGTTTTGAGCATTCTGTTGCGCTGACAGCATCAGTAGTACATTTTTAATGACTCATGAGGATTAATTTTTTTCCTTAAGGGCATAAATCAGGAGGATAATGAGAAGAAACGGAAAACACTGAAGCCTTGTGCGTTGTAGATCAAATTCTGAAAAGTTTTTCCTCTCACTTGTATATAGACGATTTCATGGCCAGATGTGTTGCGTCACTGTCTAGAATCGTCGGAGATTGCTTACATGAGCGTCAAGATGGCATACATATGCTACAGGTTCGCAAGCGGCGACAAAAACTGGTTTGTGCGTTGGGGCGCCTTCAGCCTACCCGCCGCGGTGGCTCAGTGGTTAGCGCACTCGGCTATTGATCCGGAGTTTCCAGGGTGGGTACGAACCCGACCGCGGCGGCCGCGTTTCGATGGAGGCGAAACGCTAAGGCGCCTGTGTGCTGTGCAATGTCAGTGCACGTGAAAGATCCCCAGCTCGTCGAAGTTATTCCGGAGCCCTCCACTACGGCACCTCTTTCTTCCGTTGTCCCTCCTTTCTCCCTTTCCTCATGGCGCGGTTCAGGTGTCCGCCGATATGTGAGACAGATACTGCGATATTTCCTTTCCCCTAAAACCAGTTTTCATTTTCGCCTTCAGCCAATATGCGACTGCAGTTTTTAGGTCCTACGGCAAGCATTACAACCTAGCTGTTCTCGCCGTAGTGGCTGCGTTTCGGAGGCGGCACAACGCAGAGAGTCAGTGCACGTTAAAGAAACCCAGGAGTTTGAAATCATTAGAAAACCTTCCACTGCGGTATTAACGGTGTCCCTCACATCCTCGGCAGCGTCTCGAAATGCGCACGCACAAAACGCGCTTCGGTCCAGATTCTTTGACACTCACAGAAAATGCGCGATAAGCGAAACGGGCTCATTTTCGCTTCAGTGGTAAAAATGTTGCCCACGCGATGCCCTCATTTCGTCTGCACGCCTTACTGCGCCTCTGCCGTCAGCGCCGCCACACGGCATCGGCGCGCTGTGGTGCCCAGCTTCGCCGGCCGATTTTCACACCTTTCAATTCTAGCCACCTTACCCTGGCCTAAGAGAGCTAGGCCATCAGCAATTTTATTGCGAAGCAATACTACTTTTGGTCGCACTTCAGCCCGTTCCGCGGCGAGGCGGTGGTAGGCACCATTAGCCTTTAGCGTGACCTCGCTGCGTGACGTCACACCACGTGACCTAGAGTGACGTCACACCAGCTGTGTAAAAACGGGGCCCCATCTCACGCCGTCGCCAGGCGAGGGGGTAGCCACCAACGGCGGCCTAACTCCCGCTCCTCTCACCAGGGGCGCTACGGTCGGTGTGACGTCACACCAGCTGTGTAAAAACGGGGCCCCATCTCACGCCGTCGCGAGGCGAGGTGGTAGCCACCAACAGCGGCCTAACTCCCGCTCCTCTACTGATTCGCAATCACCAGGCTTAACCAAGCTAAGCCACGGCCGTTTTTTTTATTTTTGTAATTTGTATGTTAGTACGTTGTTCGTGCCAATACATCGTTCTAGCAATTTCGTTCTGAAATAGGGCGAGGTCTTTGATCTTTTGCAGACGAGGCTAACCCTTTGCACTTGATTACTGACGACGCGACGGTTAACGACGCACGGACTCCCTGCGCAGGTTGTAATGCGCGCCGCTCTAGTGGCGTCCGGAAGAACCATTCGAAGCGGCGTCCTTGTCATTGTTAGGACCGATCACAGCTATACAAGCGACTCCCTCTCATCTCTATGTCTCGCAAAGTCAGCGCTGCGCTTTCCACGCTATACCGCTGTGCGCGTCACAAGGGGGGCAAAAAGCGCAGTGAACGCGGCGCACCGCAACGTCGCGTGCCACCGTACATACGCAGCACTGCTTGAATCAAGGCACTGGCGTCGGAGACGTCAAGAAGCCAGACCTCACGGCGATGTGCGTACTGGCCACCGTTCTCACGGTGGTGGCTATGCATAACAGTGTCGAACCAAATCAACGCGGAGCTAGCCTGCGATCAGCAGCGACGATGATGCAGGCGGTGTGATGGACGACGAGTCGGAGGTCACCGGAGCCGCGGCGGGGCGTCGCAAGACGCCAGACAGCTGCTGGTGTGGGGATGGCATCGGATTCAGTGTCCGACACACCCGGAGCGACGACTTGACCGGCGTGCTGGTGGTCAGAGGGGGCAGGTGAGTCAGTCCCGCTTGCAATTTATTCGCCATGCAAACTTGTGCCAACTCGTGATATGAACGCGGCAGGTCAGTAATTTAAAGAAGCGGAGTATGCACTGCATGTCGCGAACTGGTAGCGCGTCCCCGACTTTCCGAAGGGGAACACAATCGCGCGCAGGTTCGAACAAGAGAACAAAGATGAAACAAACAAAACGAAGCAGTATTTGTAATCTAAAAAAAGGGGCGAATAAGAAACGGAAGCCGAAACAAGAAAAACACACACTCCACACGCGTACAACACTAAAGAATAAAGGAAAATAGTTTGCCAGATACTCAGCGTCCCAGGCGAAGCGCGGGGATGCCTTCTAGACATCACAGAACGCGGGTTGATGAACTGCGACGTGTCACTGGCGTTGAGTCGACGGAAACGGCGAAAGGGAGCCAGGTGGTAGTAGCAGCGGAGAGGAACACAGGGAGACGCCGGTGGTCTGCTGTCAACAGCCTGAATAGCTTGGCAGGAGGCTTGCGTCGCTGATCCAAGGGAGGTCACGGCAGCACGGACCCAACGTCCGATGGGTGCCACCTCCACGCTTGAATGACACGACCTCCGCTGCGCTGTCTCCCTTAACACCTCGGTTTTCTTGACACGTCAGCTCTCCGCTCCTCGTGCTCTCCACGCTCTTTGTCGCCGTCGCCTCGCACACACCCTTCGCAGGTGCACACGCGCAAAGGTGGGCTGGCACGCACAGTGCTCCCTGTCGACGCACCACTGTCGGCGCACCGCGTTCAAAAACCCTCCGACGATACCGTGTGCACATTACAGTGTAGTTTGGTTTGTAACGAACGAAAAAAACGTAATTTACTTCGTTTCATTCGAATGGAAATAAAGGACATGCGTAGAGGCAGTGCACGTGGGCTTTTACACGCAAAATGATGGACACTAAACGCTGTGCACCCACCTTCTCTGACGCCTGGATTCGAACAGTCTTATGTGCAGGAGGCATGTCTCACTCACTAGGCTTTTCCGATGCTTATCTGGTTAGCTTCACATATTATTGAAGCGAAAATCTTCACTACGCTAAGGTAAAAGGCGACCCACATGGAGCGTTTTTCTTGCGGAAAAACTGGCGTCCGGCCGCCGGCGACCACTCGCTGCCGATCAAACCGGGCTAAATATGTCCGCCCGGCCATCAGCCGCTGACCGGAAGCGGCCAACGTGGATTCTCAGCGCGGACCAATCAGGGTGGGACCTCGTCTGACTTCCGCCCGCTTCTACAACATGGCCGCGCCTGCCGAAGAGGTCTCTCGTTTCACCACGAACTCGTCGTTGAAGCTACACTGTGCCTCATGTTCACGGCAAACTAAAGTCGCACGAAGCTTTCGCTCTGTCTCAATAAGCCCGCAGCAGAAAAGTTTAGCGATGAAATGCGCCAGATTTTCAGAATGCTTCTGGATTTTCAACGCTGCTAGGCTTAGCCACTACGCTTCGGTTGACGTCAGGAAGCGCGGGAGGTTCAAACAGGTCAACTATTTTTGTTGAGAAAGGAGTCACAGAGAATAATTCGTCCTCCCCTTTGTCCTCCCTGAATAAATGGCTTTATTGTAAATGCACAGCTGTTCTTTAGAGCATTTCACTAAGCATATGGAGTCACGGTGCTTCTAAATCCGGGCTGCAGCCGCCTGTTTTCCGCCGCTTGTGGTGCTGCACGGCGGCGGTGCGTCGGCATTGCGCCGCGCCGCTCAAAATCCGCAGCGCAAGTTGGCTCCATGTGGGTCGCCCTTGAAGCAGTCTTCGGGTAGGCAGCGCATCTACCTCGAACGACCTTCAGCTCAACCAGGATAGCCAAGCATGACCATATGTAGTACAGTTAAGGTGTCGAACCCTTGACCCCCGACCTTGACCCATTACCTTTGGTTGACCTCTGACATTGGGCGACCTTTCGATTTACCTTTGACCTTAAGAAAATCCGATGGCGTATGTGATGCCACGTGATGACATCCGATGGGGGTGTCGACAGACTAAGTGATAACACGTCATAGCCACGTGGTCGTGTCGGTATATATAGAACGGCTGTTGTGAGCGTGTAGCGGCCGTTTTATGTTTACCCACACGACCACGTGGCTATGACGCGGTACTGTGGTGAGCGTGTAGCGGGGGGAGCGGAGGTGGCTTCTTGGCCTCACAGGGCTGGGATCTAGGGGCTCTCGCACATGTGGAGAGGGTTCCTTGCCACCGAGGGTATCTGTAGCTAAACCGTCGTCGTCGCTTGTGATGACGCGGTTGTTGCGACTCACGTCTTTTCTTTCAATCTTTCCTCTGCTGTCTTTCAACTCTCTTACTGTCTGCACGACACAGCGACTGACTCAGCTTGAGCCAGGGGGCAATCCCATGCACTTTCCTTTCCATTCTTGCTGCAGCCGCAGCAACAACAGCGTGTAGTGGAGCTGCCATGGACGAGCCTCAGACGCTTAGCAAGCGTGCTTGCTTTTCACAGAATTCCTGGGTTAGCCAAGTTAAGCCACTGCCATTCTTTGCAGTTTGTCTCAATATCCTGAGGGTGCATAGCCTCTTGTTTCTGCAGTGATGTGACCTACAGTCGTGTACAACGTGACCGGCAGTAAAGAAGCATTGGTAGTGCTTTGGTTTTTCATACATAAAACTTTAGTAGCATTGTTTAGAAAGTCTTTAGGCAAATGTTAATACAACCTATTGACACTGAATAGACAGCCTTTAAATGTGTTTATACTTTGTAGTAACCTATCCAACGTCTTCTGACAATTGGCCACCGTTATCCAAAAGACTCAAGTACATAGAAAGTCTTTAAACTTCCGATCACCACCTTATCGACAGTTTCTACATAGTTCCTATCGACCACTTACCAGCTTTGTCTACCAACACCCTATCAACGGTCTTCCGACAATTGGCCACCGTTTTACAAAAGACTCAAGTACGAAGAAAGTATAATTTCCACCCATCAACTTATCAACATATCGAAATTTGTGTGTTACCTACGCTGTATGACATTTTGATCAAAATTATTTTAGCACTTAAATATCATTTTGTGAACTCTGTATCCTAGACTGTTTAAAGAATAACAGAAGCAAAATAAAAATTATTGCCTTCATTTATTGCACATAAGCCCTAACGTACATAAGCACTGCAAGATATGCATCATGCATCAAAATATCTTACGGAGAACAATTTTTTAGCAACAATAAGGAAACATTTTAAGCAACAATAGGGGAACAGAATACTCACCTTGGCACAAAGCCCTGGCCGCCTCAGTTCCCTCTTGTTACCAATGATTGACACACGGAAGCAGTCCAGCGATTTTATATGCTTTAATTATGCAAAGCGCTCATCTAAGACTAAGTAAATGTTATTGTCTGTAGGCAATAAAGATATAAGTGGCTTTTTATTTTGAATATGAAATCTCATCCGATATATATATATATATATATATATACATATATATGTTAACGATGTTTCGGTCGGGCCCAGGTACCTGACGAAGGCTGGGCCCCGGCCGAAACATCGTTAATAAATCTTTGTTTCCGTTCGTGTGCCCCTCTTTTCTGCATTACAAATTTCTGGATCCGGGAACACTTTTGTAATATATATATATATATATATATATATATATATATATATATATATATATATATATATATATATATATATATATATATATATATATATATATATATATATATATATATATATATATATATATATATATATATATATATAATCTCAAAGGTGATTTCTTGGCAGCTGATTGATCAATGCACGAAAATGTCAGCAGAAATTGAAAACATAACAGGATTTAATTCTCGACATTTTTCGAGGGTACTACAGCATCTTCGAATGCTGTAGTACACTTGAAAAAGTCTGGACCTCCAGCAGATATGTCATGGATTAAATCCTGTTATTCTTTTCTTATATATGAGGTGTTTCAGGGAAGACTGAGTAATACTAAAAAAATAGGTTTTTTGAGCTAAAAACATAGTTCTTTCAACACAGTATTACCAGTGTTGGCGGGAACCAGAAAATCGGTGAATCATCCTGAGTAGTTAGCTGGTTAAGTAATTTTTAATATAGTGATTCCACAAGAGATCAAACTGCCTAAATATTTGAATTTTTAAATATTCTTGATTATGTTATGCATTGTGCACACATTATTCAGCAGGCCAACAGTGAATTTAGTTTCATGAAAATGCTAGTATTTCAGGAGAAAGAATAAATCACGCCATGGCAGGTGCAGTGTTTCTACATAGAGCTGAATTTCGCGAATTTGCTTGATATAGGGATAAAAAATATGAAAGCCATGATGGATATATTTTGCATGCTAATAGTACAGGTAAGGAAGAGTATGTCAGGCTTATTTCCGCCATTGTGAAGAAGTTGTTGCACACTAGAAAAAATCTAGAAAATACACGTCTTAAATGAGGCAATTTTCAAGACTTTTTCTATTATAAAGCAGATCTTCAAATTTGCACACTAGATGAGCATAAGGTGCTAAAAAAGTTTACTGACTTTCATTTTTATATAATACAGGGAAGTGCATAAAGCATTGCCCTAAATGTGGCATTTTTGAATAAAATAGTGCTTTCAAAAACATCTCCAATTTTTCTTATAACTGCGGAAACCAGTCTCTCGAAGGAGGTGAAAGAAAATACTAAAGAACATGTTACATTATTTCGTTTCTAACAATGACATCCAAGATAAAACGTGTAGCTTTTTAAGCATCGGCAGGAGTGCCTAGCTCCAAGCTGCTACCCGCACTCGACGATAGCGGTGCTACCGAATCCTGCTTACGTCATAGTTCGGTGTTTGCTCACAAAGAGTAATTAGGTACGCTCTCTCTTAATAGAAAATGTTTCAATCTTGGGATTTGGGGGAAAGTTAGAGCAGCGGGGGCGTGTTTGCTGCTTCCGCGCCCTCAATTAGGCAGTCCTGCGTATGCTCAAAAAGCTACAAGTTTGAGCTTATATATCACATTTAGAAACAAAATAATGCAATATGTTTTTCGTATTTTTCGCCTCTTTCTAGAGACTTGCTTCAAGAGTTATTAAAAAATTGAATATGGGTTTTTTCTTTGATTTGGAAAAACATTACTACAGTAAAAAATGCCAGATTTAGGGCAATACTTCTTGCACTTCCCTGTATTATATAAAAATGAAAGTCGATACAATTTTTTTGCACCTCGATGCTTATCCAATCTGAAAATTTGAAGATGGTTTATATTTGCGCAATAAAAATTCTTCAAAACAGCCTCGCTTGAGACTTGTAGTTTTCAAATTTTTTTTCCAGTAAGCGACAACTTGCTCAAAATGGCGGAAATAAGCCCAACATATTCCTTCTCACCAGTAAATTTAGCACGAAAAATACATCATGGCTTTCTTATCTAGATGCTTACATCACTGCAACTGTGCGAAGTTGAGCTGTGGTTGAAAACGCTGCCTTTGCCACGAGGTCGTTTATTTTATTTTATATTTTTTATCCTGAAATATTAGCAATTTCACAAAACGAAATTCACTGTTTCAGCTGTTTCGAAATTCACTGTCAAGAAAATTAAAAATTTGAAATATTTAGTTTGAGCTCTCGTGGAATAGCCCAAAAACGAACTTTTTAATTATTAAAGTTAGAGTCTAGTTGCAATTAAGACATTTGTAACCGGTCAATAGTAATAGCCATATCAGTTTTTAGAATTTTGAAAACGCGATTACCCTTTGTGCTGTGGCTCGATAAAATATGGCTTTTTCCACTCGTATAATGCACTGAAGCACTTGCTTTGCCTGCATGCTTTCAAAAGCACATGTATTTTCGCACGATGCAGCCAAATTTTGATGAGCCACAGTGGCGAGGGTAATCGCGTTTTGTATATTCTAAACACTGATATGGCTACTATTAATGACAGGCTACAAATTCTAATTGCAACCAGTCGCTTAACTGAGATAGTTTATTATCAGAAATTAATTAACCTGATTACTAAATACAATTCATTGGCTTCCGGTGTCCACCAACACTGGTAATACTATGCTGCAAAAGCCATATTTCTAACCTAAAAAGCATATTTTTCAAAATTACTTCGTTCTCTCTGAAACACCAGGTTTCACTGCTCACTCTCGTGTACAAGAGATAAGTGAAATTTCTTCTGTAACATGAAGGTTTCATGAGCCACATAACAAACCCTTGGAAAAAACTCTGTGCATGAACACACATACACACACTGTAAAGCACTGTTGCTTAAACTGTAAGAAATCAAGGCTCATGCCGTTTTAGCTTCCTAACATGTCAGTCAATCCAGAACAGCCGAGGCAGCCAAATAAACTCGTGACAAAATTAAAGATGTGAAGCACCCTGTAGCGAGCTTGAAGTGCAGCAACTTAGAACTGCAGACATGTGAATTGCTTCATGTAACTAGATGTGCACTTTTACGTTTGACAAGCATCAACGCTACATGCTTTTTTCAACAGTTGACAGCACTACATTATGCACACTTAGACTCAGTATTTCTAAGGCTATGATTGTTTACCTCTCTACATAGCTAAAAAATCTCTCACAATGAAACAGTACTTATACTGTCTTAAGACTTATATTCAAATCTGCAAACACTAGCGAATAAAAGTCCTGCTAAATATATGCTAAATGTCCACAACAATGCAGACATCATGCTTTGAGGTGATTTTAATAAACATACATTAGCACAAGGATACTGAAGTGGCCTGGTTGGTCCACTATTTGGTGTGCCATCCTGTCACTTGTCCACAATATCAGCCAGCCCCTTTATAGTTACTTGTCTGCATTACCAACAGGAAGAGGTAGCGTCCTAGCCATAAAATGTGTGCATCAACAGCACTAATAGGTAGCTTCCTCCATGGTGGAATGCAGCGGCAAGAGAACTGCGTAAGAAACAGATTCGAGGTATACATTTGTAGTGAATTCTTTCAGAATCAAACCTTGAGAGGCAACAGTCAGCTAAATGTGCACTAAAACGCAGCACTCAGAGCAGGTTTCATAAGGTTGCTGAGTAACAGCACAAGTAGCAGACACAACAATAGAAATAAATGCAATGCTTCCTTGAACAAGAAAAAGCCATAACATGCTGTTGTGCTGAATTATGCTCCCACATTTGAAGACTGATATACACAGGAACTGTCATTAACATGTTATGCCTAATTGGGCGAGAATAAAGAGATATTTAGTCATTCCAGTCATTTGAAGATCATTTGTAAACCACCAAATGGGAAAATTATTTCATGCTTCTTGATTGGTCTATACCAAACTTCAGGCTCAAAAGCGGTAGCTCAAACAAACTGCATTAAAACTTGCGCACGTTTGCTTCTCTTAGAGCAGCTAGGAGAAAGTAACTCAACTGTACTTGCTGTTTAGTTCATTTACCTGTCTGTAGATAATGTATCTTTATTTGGAGCTATAGGAGGAGTGGGGGGGGGGTAAAATGTATGAACAAATAGTACGCAGGTGAGCAAGGTTGTCGGAGTGCCAGAGTGGCCCTTTCTAAAGAAAATAAATCAAAACATTAAGACACACACTGTGTCAGATGCGATACTTGTAAATAAATCCACACAGACCAACGAGCGAGAAAAACGTCAGAGACGTGCCCCTAAGGGAGCAGCTGGACTGACAGTTCTTTACTTGTCCCGCAGCACATCACTCCAGTGTTGAGGAATGCTCAATACAAGGGAAACAAGTAAACAAAACACAGTGTTCCAAAGAAGATAAAAATGAGTACCCAGGTTGTTTTTTAGGCAATTGCATGCAACTAATTGCAGCAATAAATGCCTCGTGAAACTGAATGAAATAATTTGCACAGCTTATTGCGAAACTTTAAGGCTCGGGAGGGGCGCAACGTCAAATGCATCGGTTCAAGTAAAGCAAGGGGTCTGGTTAAGGTCATTGCAATAATTGTTGACATAAGCTCAGCTAGTGTAATGCGACCAGTAATTGAATGTCGGGATGAATAAAACGAAGAATGAACCAATATTCAAAATATTCCAAATGGATTTCAACACTAAAGTGCAGTCAGTTGTGACAAAGGGAGTGTGAAAGAAAAATAACCTCAGCAACACTCATCACATATGGAACAAATGCCTTTCTTTTGTGCAGCTTCAATATAAGCTTCACAGGGTTTCACGTAATGCAAGGATAATCTCGTAAGGTACGAATTATTCATGCTAGCCAAGCCTGTGCTTCTAAGGCACAGTGCTCCACTTGAACGCTAATATTCAATAATATATTGTCCATTATGCTATGTTTGCCAGTTATCACACCGCTGGTTCACTTCAAATTTGCCATGTCTTGTAACAGGTAGGTACTGCTGAAGTAAAGCTATTAAATTAATTGCCGCTTTTAGACTTCTGTAGAAAGGTATTGAGGCACATATATTTTTAATTTGGTCTATACTGTGGTCAAGATTTCCCAGCAGGAGAAGCATGAGCATAAAAAGTGTCAAAAAGCATTACACATTATAACACAATGCATTTGCTTACAGCTGTGCTCTCATGACGCCCGCGATACCTTTTTCCTTTGCTCTTGATGCTCTTTCAAAAGTTTAAAACGAAACAAATGAAAGAGAGATATCCTGGCCCACAAGACTTATCAGGCTACAAGCAAAGACAAGGAAGAAACAACCGTATGTGATACCCACACATACCTATTCTTTTACAGGTGATGATGCTTGATATCCGGATCAATGGCTGATAGGCTGCACCAGCAGGTCGATGATGCCGTTAGCCTCAGGTTGAGGTAGCGTTAGCTCAATGACGGATGAAAGGGGTTGCAATAGCAGCGTGATTATACCGGTGGGGTAGCTGTACAGTCCTCCGCTGCTGGCGCATTTGAAGATAGGCTGATTTAGAGAGATGCTTTCGTCAACATAATCAAAGAAGCCACATCCCACTGCAGCCTCTAGCGGTTCAGTCCAATGTGTTCAGAAGTGGAGGCTAAAGTGTAATTACCTATGCATCCATTAGTTTGCATAAAAATGGTTCAAAAAGCCAGTCATAATTTCCGTCAAGCTATTATTCGCTAATCGCGTTATACTTTTATCGCTTCGGACTGAAAATGGGGAATGACATTCAGTATATTGAACGTAATCCAAATAAAATAACAACAAACCTTCCAGTGTGCCATTACCTCAGCTGCACTGCAATGGAATGGTTTTGATATTTTTAAACATAGTTACATTTACCAAAGGTATTAAGAAACGTAGCACTTGATGTGACTGCGACGTCGAACGGGCAATGTTCCATATCGAGTAAACACTCAGGCAGCAGAATCAAAAGATGCACGCCGCTACAAGCACTTTTCATTCTAATGGTCTACTTTTTACGCGCTGCTCCTGTTCAGTCAGAATAACGAATCAAGGGGGCGAATCTAAAAGCCGCATAGCTGTCACGCGAGCGTGTCTAAACACCTCCTTTTTGCAAACGATCGTGTCTTGCTCGCTTTTTGCACCTCACGGCGAACAAGACATAAAGACCAAGCCTAAATGCATTCGCAGCCCTCATGCATCCCCACAACACACCACAGAAGCGATTTTACAGTTCTGTGCTCACATTCGTCAGCAATCAAGGTAAGCCGTTTCCTCTATCAGGCGACGGGCGCAGGCCGCTCCGGCGTGGTGTTGGCTGCGGTACGTCAGTGCAGTTTTTGAGAACTCCATGCGCGTAAGAATGTATTCCGCAGCGCAAGGGCCATCTGTCAGCTTCAGAGTTCAGTCACACTACCACAACACTAACCAGGCCGCACATTCAACAAAAACAAGCTGAAGAAAGCCACCACAGCTACAACCGCCAGAACTCGACACAAAGACTGCGCCAACTGCGCTTCAGCGTACTACTACAGGTAGTGTAGCACACGGCCAATAGTACTCATGGATGGATGGATGGATGGATGGATGGATGGAAGGTAGGAGCGTCCTCTTTGAAACGGGGAGTGGTAGTTGCCATCATGCTCAGTTTTTCCTTTATTTTTGTTTAACTCTGCAGTAAGTTGGTAATAAAATTCGCCATTTTCTTTAAAATACGTCTTCCTACACTTAAAAACTTAAGTCACCTCTCTGCTTTAGAGCCACCAATCCTCCAATAGCTTTTTGCTAATTTACACCGCAGATTTATTTACATGACTATTGCTATCTCTAAGCGCTAAGGCCTCAGGAAGAGTGACTTCGCCTGCATCGACATCGGGATGAATACCATCACATTTTAGAGTGAGGTGTTGTATTGTTTCTATAGATTTACCACACACAGCACATGTGTCATCTTCGTTAAATTTCTTTTTGTAGCTGCGCGTTCTAAGACACCCTGACTTAGCTTCAAAGAGGAGAGCACTGCCTCTTGAGTTATCATAAAACGTTTCCTTCTTGATCTGCCTTTTCCAGCATCGATATAGTTCTACACTATGCTTCTTTTTCATTGAATCTATCCAATTTTTATCTATGCCGTTTTTAACCTGTCGTTTAATGTTCTTTCTTTCTCCTTCCTCGTCTCTGGCAAACTTACTGGCCAGCTTTCTAGTTCGTTTCCGCCACTGTGTGTCAAAGCTCTTTCTGTACAGGTATTTAAATACCTTAGCTGCCCACCTGTTATCGTCCAATTTCCTCAGGCGTTCTTCGTATAGTACTTTACTCTGAGCTTCCCGTGCTTCGAACGTTGCCCAACCCATATCCCCCTGCACTGCCTCGTTTGTGGTTTTCCCATGGACACATAGTGCTAATCTTCCAACAGTTCTCCGATTTATTTCTAATCGCGACTGAACTTCAGCCCTTAAGCATAGAACCGCATTCCCGAAAGTAAGCCCCGGCACCATTATTCCGTTCCAAATACCTCTGAGGACTTCATACCTGTTGTACCCCCGCAATGCCCTATGTTTCATTATCCCGGCATCTCTTCGCCCTTTTGCTATAAGAGACTGTTCATGCTTTTCCGTGTACATATGACCTTTGTTTACCCATACCCCGAGATATTTGTATTTGGCCACTCGGGTAATTCATTGCTTTGTATTGTAAGCTCCTGATCAGTTGTACCGTTGAACACCATCACACCTGACTTAGTTGCACTAGAACTGAAACTTAGATTGTCTCCTTCGTCTCCACAGCAATTCACCAAAGTTTGCAAATCTTCCTGGCTATCTGCTAACAGTACAATATCGTCCGCATACATTAAACCCAGTAATCTTTGCTCAACAACCTTTCCGCCTAATATGTACGACAGATCATTACCTAGATTGCTTCCTTGTAGCCTTCTTTCCATACTTATCATATAAAGCATGAACATCAGCGGTGATAGAGGACAACCTTGCCTTAATCCTTTGTGTACCTGGACAGTTGTACTCTTAATTCCTTCCAATGTTATTTCAACTTCATTTTCTCGATATATTTCCTGTAGAAAATTATTTACCTCATGATCGACACCTTCACCTTTTAATATGTTCCACAGGAGTTCCCTGTTCACGTTGTCGTATGCACCGCTTATGTCCAGAAAGGCTAAATACAGAGGTCTGTTTTCCGCCTTAGCTATTTCTATGCACTGGGTAAGCACGGACAGGCGATCATCTAAGCGCCTACCACTTCTGAACCCGTTCTGAAGTTCTCCGAGTATTCTATTACTTTCTCCCAGTATGTATGCAACTGATGTTATTGTAATCGGTTGGAAGAATTTTATGTTCGTCTTATTGCCTTTCCCTTTATAAACCAAATTCATTTTACTCTGTTTCCAGCTGTGCGGAATTTCCTGATTTGTTTTGACTGCCTCCAATATTTTTATCCGTTTCCTTGCCTCTTGGGCTAAGTTCATGAATTAGCTTGATTGGAATTTAGTCGATCCTTGCGGACGTACATATTGGAATACTTGCTTCCGCCTTTTTCCAGTTAAAATTCGTCAGTTCCACGCTGTTTTCTATTGTGCTGTTCTGTGTTGCTCCCTCATTTGGGGCAGCTATAACTCAACTATAACTCAGCTATAACTGATGAAATGTAGTTCACAGCGTCATCTTCCTCTAAAAAATATCCCTCGGCATCGTGAATCTGTTCCTGCTTTCTGTGATTCGCTTTGACCAGCCAGCTTATATGGTTTCAGAATTTTCTTGGTCCCCCCTTTAGTTGCATCGCGAACTTCAGCCAGCCAGCGATCAGAGGACTGCTTTATTTTAGCCTGGACGAGGACCTGCACTTGCTCTTTCTTTTGTCGATAAGATACCCATTTTCGGCCTATTCCCTCTTCAGATAACTGCGCCCTCTTTGCTTCTCTGTGTTCCCGTGATGCCAACCGTCGTTGTTCGATGGCCTCCCTAATTTCCTTATTCCACCAACTTCCTGGCTTCCTCTTTCCTCTCCAGCGGTTTACTCCTTTTACTTGCTTTATTTTTGTACTAATGAGTAGTTCTAACTTATTATAATCCCACTTTTCCATGGGATGTGTCTCTATTGCTTCCTCTATGCCGGCCGCTATTTGCGCTATTTGATCATCATTTAATTTTGCGTACTCTTTTTGACTCCCCTTCATTTCTCCTTTGAGGAAGGCTCCAAACTGTAGACTAATACGCTTATGATTCCTACCGAGGCTCTACTTTCCCTCTTCGTCTATTTCCATTATTGCGAGCTTACTATACATCCCGTGCGAGATTAAGCAGTAGTCAATGGTCGTTTGCCTGTTACGGGATTCCCACGTGATTTGTCCCTTACACTTGGTTTCTCTATTTACAATAACTAGGTTGGGTCGCTGACAGAAGTCTAGCGTCAACTTCCCGTTACAATCTGTGTATCCATCCAGATCCTCGATGTGGACATTCATGTCCCCCAAAAGAATAATATCGGCGCCTTCTCCAAACTGCTTTATATCGTAGTTGAGATACTTAACTAGATCAGTGTTCTTTTGCCTGCATTTGTCCCCTGCCCCCAAATAAACAACTCCTAGCCATGTACTTTTACCGGCGATTGTACCCGATACCCAGACATGTTCTTTGCAAGTTGACTTTATTCTTTGCCAATTTGTTCTTGATGTATCTACATACCTACTCCTCCTCCCTTCCTCTCTGTCGTGGTTCTGTTGCTCGCTTCCCAGACGTAGCCATCAATAAATGGTGGGTCTTCTAGGTCCCTGAGATGTGTCTCGCATAGGGCGTATACACCTACTTCTTCGTCCTTCAACTGCTGTTCTATCTCTAACCACTTCGCTCTCTTTCTACCGCCTTGCATGTTTATGTACCTGATCCTGGTGTTAAATTTCTTTTTTGTAGTTTTCTTCTTGGACCTCCTAGTGGCCATTTTATTGGCACCAGCCTCCATTGCTACACTTTCTACTTTGCTTCTGCCTACCCCTAAGCCCTGAGCCGCAGTGGACCCCCTAAAAAAGCTACTGCCCGGCCTGTCAGGCGCCACCCGATCTTGGCTCCTAGCCTTCAATTAAAGTGGATGCCATCTCGTGTAAAGCCTCCGCCAAAGCCTGCTCTATGCGCTTCCCTGTTTATGTCTGCCACTTCAAAGCCTTCCTCCTGCATGGCTTAACTTCCTTATCTCTCGATTAACAGCCACAACGTCCTTGTCAAATTCTCCGTTCCGTCCCTGCACTTCCAGCACTGTGCACACCACGATCTGGACTTGATGTGCTATCGCCCCTAAATCGTCAACTCCCTCCGCTAATCTTTCCACTACTTTTGCGGCTTCACCATTCAGGAATTCATTTAGCCCCGCCGCTGCAACTACCTCATTCCGCTCTGCAACATTCTTAGAAAGTTAGAGTTTGTCTCTCTCAGTACTGCGTCCATTTTCCTGCCTGATAATGCCCCTACTGCTACCCGCTTATCACCCTTTACACGCTCGATTATAGTTCTTTTGCGCCTACTCATATTTGAGTTACCACGGATAAGCACTAGGCTATTCCCTTCCTCCATCCTAACTTCCGGATTATTATGCCGCCTCTTATCTGTGACTGCGACCTCATTCCTGGAAGTTAGCTTGTTCTCCTTGACTCCATCTCCTCCAGACTTCCTAGCTGCCACGTGTGCGTAGCTGTTCCTGTCTGAACGTGCCTGACCTAATCCCTTATCGCTGTCCATGCCAGCGCAGGCCCCATCCACGTGGCTGGCGCTGGAATGTCCGCCAATGTGGCTTCGCTTGGCGGTGTCAGCCATTTTTGCCTCCAACACTTGACTAAGCTATTCTTGAAGTTTCCGCTTCTCTGCCCTCTCTACTTGCAGCTCTTTTTCTAGGGCATCCATACGTAGCACTAGGCTGGTCTTCGCTTCGTCAGCCCTGTCCAGGCGTGCCTTAATACGCAGCATTTGCACATAAAATCCGCGCCTTCGGCCTCCTCTACAGATTCGAACCGCGTTTTCTTCAAATTCACCGACGCCTCACACTCCTTGCATTTAACCTTCAGTTGCTTGACCATCTTAGTAGCACTCAATTATTATTACTACCACAAAATGCTAGAAAAGAAAAAAACCCACTGCAACCACGTCCTCAAATAAAATTCTGCCTACCGCAAAAGCCAATCACATAGAAAGGAATTCTAACTGCCTGTCTAAACCAGTTAACTCACAAATGAGACCTGCAAATCTATAGCTGCCGGCCGGAAAAGGCCCCGTCGTTAGGTCACTGACTTGTTATTTCGCGAGCCCTTCACCTAACTAGCCTAAATATAAGCTCTCAAAATGTTAAAGGAAAACTCATCGATTTGTCGTAGTCACGGCGCTCTCGCAGTCGTCCGTCCGTCAGATCCCGGTCACCACCCGTAATCCGAAGAGCACCGAAACAAGCGTCTGCACCGCACGGCTGTCAGCTCTAAAAAAAGCGCATTGGGGCGCTCAACCCCAATGCGCAAAGTCGCGTAAAGTTAAACGCTTTAAAAGAAAGCTGGTGACGTTATTTTTGCCAATTGCGTGGTGCAATAAACGACGCAATATTTTGTTTCAATTACGGACACAGTTGATCTATAGTGATTTAGACGCACACGCACGCACGCACGCACGCACACACACACACGCACACGCACACGCACACGCACACGCACGCACGCACGCACACACACGCACACACACACACACACACACACACACACACACACACACACACACACACACACACACACACACACACACACACACACACACACACACACACACACACACACACACACACCAATCCCAAAGATAAAGGCAGAGTTATTCCGGGCATCCTGGGCTCCTTACGTTCCTCAAAGCTTCTTGTGGTGGGTGGTTTTAATGCGCGTCACACGCACTGGGAACACACCTCTGATAGCCCCAAAGGTAACCTCATTTCCACCACAATGGCTGATTACAACCGTGGCCTGATCACAAGCCCCACCATATCCACTCGCACTGGCACAAGTGTCACCCGCGACACCACACCCGATCTCACATGGGCCACACCGAACATAATCGTTAAATCTCACACGGTGCTTCAAGACAGCCTTGGGAGTGACCACTTTCCAGTCTCCACTAGTATTGCTTACGACTCCAAGATTTTGAACCCTCTTTCACAGCTTCTCACTGGGATAAAGTGCGCTCATACTTGGCAGCTGATTCTACCGAACCCCATACTATCACCGACTGGACAGACCGTCTGATGGAGGTATCCAGAACAGCAAACACATTAAAAACACCCCTACGGTACCGCAGGTTGATCCGCATCTGGATCATCTATGGGAGGCCCAACAGGGAATTCTCAGGCGCCAGCGTCACCAGCGACACAATCGTAAATTGAGACTCCGCATAGGCGCTCTCACTCGTGAGGCACAAGAATACGTGAAAACGCTAGCCCGCGCAAACTGGTCAACCTTTTGTAACGACCTCTTGGGTACATTAAGCACCAAACGCACGTGGTCCCTCCTACGCGCTCTCTTTGATCCAATAACCACTAAATCTCAGACACAAGTAAACACACAACGTGTAATACAACTAGAGCTCCAAAAGGGCGCACACGTAATTGGCCAACTACGAGACACTTATATACCCACATCCCTTTAGACAGCAGATCCATCCAATCTACCTCCACCTAACCCGGAACTTGATGCCGACATCACCTTAAGCGAAGTCCGCCGAGCACTCTTTAGTAATCACTGCTATACGGCGCCGGGGCCGGATGGCATAACGTACAAGGCACTACTCAATCTGGACGAAGTCTCCCTCCAGGAACTCACGGAGCTCTTTAATAACCACTGGCATGCTGAGACGCTCCCATCAGCCTGGACCCATGCCAGCATGCGATTCATACCCAAACCGGGAAAACCCCTCACCCTTCAAAATTTGCGCCCCATCTCCTTAACGAGATGCATCGGCAAGCGCTTCGAGCATGTCATTCTCATTTTTTTAATAAGGTAGAGCTTTGGGCCTGTTGGTGCATCGCTTTTGAAAAAATACAGCGCATGAAGACAGGACACTGCAGAGACAACACAGGACGAGCGCTAACTGACAACTGCAGGTTTATTTGAAATCCACACTCGAGGAAATCAGTGCGCATGTTCAGCCACGCAACAACAAACGGAAAGATTAGGACGCCGATACAGTTATCATGAAAACATCACATGTACAAAAATTCAGAGCCCCAGACAAAAGGTAACAGCAAACACCCCCTTTGATCTTTAACTTTCAGCACGAAGAAAATTTTTTTTTCACTTTGAATTGAGGAAACAAAATTCTTTATGCAAGAGAGCAAGGGAAGGTTCGCTAACACACTTGCCCCTTCCAGTCCTTTGGATGATAGACGCCTCAAGAATTTCTCTGGCAAGCTGGTCTTTGACGCGGCCAACAACCTTAGTTTTGTAAAAAGAGGACGGCACACTCAGTCCCTACAATGCATGAGCAAGTGCCTACAGCCTAAATGTCATTCTAAAATGTCATATTAAATGTTATTCTAAATCGCCTGCAACCGTTGCTAGAAACAACAGGCTTTTTCTCCAACGTTCAAATCGGCTTCCGTGCAATCTCGGTGCAAGCCGTACTTCTCGCCCTTAAAGAGTCTCTCTTTTAGACTAAGCGCCGTATAGCCGCTACGCGAGCCATACTGGCCCTGGATATTCATAAGGCTTTCGACACAATAAGCCATGACCATATCCTGACGACATTAGCCAACACGGGATGCGGCACCCGCATATGGGAATACGTTCGGGCCTTCCTTCAGGGCCGCACGGCAGAACACCTTGGGGATGTCGCTCCCCAGCCTTTACCCCCGCCTAACCGGGGAACCCCACAAGGGGCGGTCCTAACACCTTTACTGTTTAACGTTGCCTTAGCGCCGCTGGCAAAGGCCCTTGCTGATATCACAGGACTCCACACAGCCATATATGCGGAGGATATAATCCTCTGGACAACTGGAGGATCCTTGGAACAGCCCAGGATATCCTGCAATCTGCCATAGACGTCAGCACCACTCATTTAGCAAACACAGGCATCCGTTGCTCTACAAATAAATCGGAACCTTTGCTGCCGAAACCCCTCCCCAGTGACCCCCCCCCCCCCACTGTACTGCACATGTATGGGAATCCAGTGCCCATTGTGTCTCAGGTGAAGATTCTCGGCCTTCTCATTAACTCCATGCAACCGCCACCCTTCAGCTCTTGCAAAGACAGACCAACGAGGTCGCTGCACTGATCAGGCGGGTGGCAGCACGCAATCATGGACTGTCTGAAAGCGAAACCCTCAATATGACAAATGCATTAATCATCAGCCGCATTACATAGCACCTCCCATACCACATACTCAGTCTGCGCTAAACACAGCAGGCAGACATCCTAATACGCACGGCTGTCATCTCCGCCCTACGTCTTCCACGGACGGTTGGCACGAAACGCCTTCTGGCCACTGGTACTCATAATACCATGATCGAATTAATAGAGGCTCAGCGCACCAACAAATTAGTCCGCCTGAGTCGCACGGAAACAGGACAACGCTTACTGCGACAGCTCCGTCTCAATCCACCCATTCCCAACCCAAGTCCTACACCATACATATTTCTAAGCACGCAGGATCACATATATCAGAAGCCCGTATACCGCGCAATATGAGCGCTAGCCTGCATCAGGATAGACGGCAGGCTCGAGCGAGCTATTACACCAAAACTTACAGCAACCGCTCCGACATCCTTTATACCGACGCGGCAGAAAATTCTAAAGTAGGACTTTTCACGGCAGTCGCAGCCTATGAAGACAGCACATTGGGAGCCGCCGCCACTATCCGAACTAATTCACCTGCACAGGCGGAAGGAGCCGCCATCGCACATGCGCTGGCTCACTCCACCATTGGCAAAGATATAAAGAAATTTGCACCGATTCCCAGGCCACATACCGCCACTACCTAAAGGGCGTGGCGACGCCGGCCACAGACCGCATTCTTGCCACAGCCACCCCTCTCGACCGAACGGTTACTCTGTCGTGGATCCCTGGGCATGCCTCGATCTGGTAATGAGCGTGTTCATGCGCTGGCCCGAGAACTCTAATCCCGGACCCCGGATGATCAGGCACCCAACCCTGCGCAAGAGGCCCCACCGGTCCATTATACATATCATCAAATCACCACATTCTACAAATTAAGCCACATGACATTACTACCACTCCACAGTACGTTGTCGCCCTTATCCAGCGCCACATGGCGACAATTAGACAGGCAGATTTATTTCAACCTACCATCTCTCATGCTTTCACCCCACCTTTTCTCCTCGTTGTAATACCTGTGGCGTGCCCAGATCCACTTTTCCACTACCTTTGTGAATGTCCTTTCCCAAAGGCAGAACCCCCATCCCCAATCCCACTCATTCTTCCTGGGAGGCTGCTTTTCGGACCGCTCAGCCCGCCGGCCAGAAATGGCTGGTGGATCGGGCTTTATGTGAAGCACAAGGCCGTTGACTCCTGGACCAGTAGGGGACCACCCTGGAAGATTTTTTTTTCGGCTAATAAAAGTTGTTTCCATCCATCCGGCGGAGCTCACTTGAGAGTGGGGAGAAATGAAAATTGTTTTTTGGGGGAAAGGAAATGGTGCAGTATCTGTCTCACATATCGGCGGACACGTCAACGATGTAGAGTTATCGCGATGGGTCTTCGACGAGGGCTGCACTGACATCGCAGAGCACACGGGCGCTTTTGCGTTTCGCCTCCATCGAAGCGCGGCCACCGCGGTTGGGTTCGAACCCGGGAACTCCGGATCAGTAGCCGAGCTCCCTAACTATTGAGCCACCACTGCGGGTAAGGGTCTGCAAAATAATTGAAAATTGGTTTTGAGGAAAGGAAATGGTGCAGTATCTGTCTCTAATATAGGCGGACACCTGAACCACGCCGTAAGGGAAGGGATAATAAAGGAGGGACTGAGAGAAGAAAGGAAGAAAGAGGTGCCGTAGTCGAGGGCTCCGGAATAATTTAGACCACCTGGGGATCTTTAACCTGCACTCACATCGTTACAGCACAGGGTAGTTTGTGCAATCCTGCTGTGGCACTCATAATTAATGTTCTTGTTATTGCTTGTGTCGCAGGCTTCCTTGCCTTCACATCGGCCTCGTTGGACTCCGCCCCGACCTGAGGAACTTTGTGGCCCTGGACTTCGTGGAAGTGGACTGCGTAGATGAATCATCTCCCTACGAATTGACGGGTATATCAAGAGTAACTATCAATATAATTCAACAGGCCATGCCAGGCCCCGCGTCGCCGTAGGAAAAAGATTAAAAATTTGTTGTGAGGAAAGAAAATGGCGCAGTAACAGTCTGGCATATCTCGGTGGACACCCGAAAGGGATAAAGGAGGGAGTGAAAGAAGAAAGGAAGAAAAAGGTGCTGTAGTCGAGGTGTGCGATAAAAATTTCGACCACTTGGGGATCGTTAACCTGCACTTGATATCGACTACATGGTGGTCGCTGCTGCGCATGCACGAAAATCTCGCGGCCGCTTTGAGCGTACGCGCTTTGCTTATTCCGTATAGGCCACTCGCATTACTGCAATGAGGTAATAATGTGTTATAACCGTGAAGCAAGCATATTGACTAGGAGCGCATGCTCCCATCTGAGCCAGGGTAAATTAATGATGTAGAGTTATCGCGATGGGTCCTCGGCGAGGGTTGCTTCTAGGATAAAAAAAATAGCGGACGGTTTAGCATGTCTAGGCGCGGAATATCGTGCAGTAGCACTAGTTACTGTGGGCACTTAAAATCATTAATTGCTAACTGCATCTGACTTTAAGGCCTTTACCATAAAGATCTTTACTGGAAAGGTATTTACCATGAAGTCCTTCACCCTAAAGTTTTTTGCCTTAAAGGCCTCAACACTGCCAGGTGTACACACCTTGCAAGGTTGCCGACAACCCTGTGGGCTGCAGATTGGCCGCCTGCTACAAAGCAGACTTGAGGGATGGATGTACGTATGGCTGCAATCAAAAAATGCGCCTGGTAGTGTTGCCACCCTAAATTAAAAAAAATGAAATAAGTTGGCTTCATAACTGCATATTACCCCCTAGAATTTTTGCTTTTGTTGGCCCCTGCCGGGGAGGCTCTGCGGCAAAGGCGTTAACTAGTTAGGCCCAGGGACGCGGGTTGGAATCCTGACCTCATGGCTGCCGCATTGCAGTGGAGGTGACCGAAGGGCTCAATTTTTGATCCACGGGCTCAATATGGAATGAAACGGGAAGAAAAATTAATTTACCCAGCTGCTTTTTTTTTGCTTGTTTTCCTGTATGAAAAATTTCGTGCTAGTTTTTGTTCGCTTCACAATTATATGAACATCGAACAAAATTACTGCGTTGCGGCATACGGGTTCCTTTTTTAGAGAGTCCCAGAGTCAGAAGTGTTTTTTCGGTATGCCCCTGAGGGTCTATATATGACATGAAAACAAACATTTTTGATGTAACTGTATCGTTTATACTAGACAACATTTTATGAGGAGCAGTTTTTTAATATTCGTTATAGCTCAGAATTAAACATTGCGCTGACATGTTGCTGTAATGTTCCAGTAATTACTGGTAAGTAGTAGACTTGCGAAGTGCGCTCCTGGCACTGTTCTGTAGTAACAGACTCGGTGCGCCTCAAAAGTCACGATGTAGATTCAAATGTGTTACGCGACAGCGTATGCAGCTTGCTCGGTCGAAAAGCCGTCAGCGGCGTCGTCGTAGTAGTAGTTGGCGGCACCGCGCGTCGGAAATATTCTGGGGCTGCGTAAAAATCAAAAGGCACGCACGCTCAGTGAATAAAAAAAACCGAGGTTTAGGCCGTGAATAAACTAGGGCCTCTGGCGTTCATGACGGGGAGGCTTCCACTTCGCCGCCACGACGGATCGACGTGTGAACATGCATAAAGGCGCGTCTAGTGAATGCAGGGGTTTCTTAGAAACGCATCTCCGAGATCTGTACTGAGGCGTGGATGAGTAATTATGAGCATTCTTGGCGTGCAATCGTAGCGCCATCGTTGCGGAACCCACTGAAACCTCCCTTTGCTATGCATGGCACTGGCCCGGCAGAAGGCGCGCGCGTAGGCGACCTTTCTGCGTCGTAGCAGTGTCGTTCGTTTCTGAACAGGAGTAATGAAACCGCTGCGGCGTCTACGAGTGCTAGTGTTGTGCAGCGTGTGTGTTGTTTTCAGAGGCCTTGTAGAGACTCCGAGTGATTTGTTCAACGGGCAAGGCGATGACTTTCCGTGGATGCCCTGGCAGAGCTGCAACACGGCGTCGCATTCTACTCTTAAAGGCGAAGCTTAAGCTTCATCCAAATTTAAAGCGAAAACTTTAGGGCTCATTCACACATGAGTGTCGCACAGGTTGCGCGACCAGCAGTCGCCTGCGACTACACCGCAGTTCGACAACACCGATGTTCACACTTCCAAGGGCCACCGGCGGGTCGCCTTCTCGTTCGAGTCTCATTTGAAATGAGAACTCTTGTGAATGACACCATTCGCGCGCTTTCGAGAGTTTCCTCTACTCTGGCCGCGTCTCCTGCGCTCGCACTTGGCCCTCGAAAGTGCTCTGGTCTCTCGATATTAGCAATGTACTGCGACGACCTGAGCGAAGAGGAAGATATAGCGGCGGTGTGCATCGCAGGCGTTCAAGCGGCCTGCCAGCCAGCCTGGATGCCAGCCGCTAGCGTGAGAAAAATGCGCTATTATGTGGTTTGCTCGTGTTCATACCATGTTCTGGAAAGTAGAAATTCAAAAATGAATCAGTTTTGGGGGTCGTTGGCCAATACCGAGCTGCTGGATACAAGCAAATTTCTTCTCATAGCCGCTTTGCTGCTGTTGCCCAAAGCGGCTCGATCGCCTGGCGTCTGCTTTCTCCGCTGCTGAAGGCGTCGCGGAAATCGAGAATATTTTTATATTATCATGAGACGGGGTTCACAATAAAGCCGTCACGAAAGTAGCATCTTGGTTACAGCGGTGCTCAGTTCCGAAACGCCCTCAGCAGCGGCATCGATGTGAAACCGGCTACGCTAAGCGACGACTACAGCAGCCAAGGAGCAGATAGCTCAGTTCGTCGCTCGGCACACTCGCGAGCGGCGTCGTTGTCGAAAGCTCGGCTCGCTCGCTGATTCGTTCAGTGGTTTGCGACGCACAGTCGCCGGGGATGGCGCCGCCGTCGACGCCGCTGCCGTCCCGCTCGCTCCACCAGATGTGCGGAGAGAAGGTGTCGCCTCGCGGGATATATATAGGTTTAAGAGAAGTGGCCCTTTGAGGGCGGAGTTTATACATCCTTGCCCTTTTGTGTCATATTGACAAGACTGTATCATTGTAAGCCTGCCCTGATGAAGGGAATGCCATTCCCGAAACTGTTGGCACAATAAACATTTAAAACGAACAGTCGTGTTTGTCGTAATACTGTACTTACACTTGTAAACTGGCGCATTGGAACCCCTACAGAATACTATATATATATATATATATATATATATATATATATATATATATATATATATATATATATATATATATATATATAATATGCGCTTCGCCTCAGTGTATAGTTGTCGTTATGAAGAGCGCGTAAGAGACGCAACAACGACAGAACGAAGCGAGGAAGTGACAACGCGCTCAAGAGACGCCAGAAGAGCGCGTCGCACGACTCGAGAAGCGTCGTAACGAAGATGCGGCTAAATGAAGTTGTGCCACGTCCCGGAGTGACTCTTCAACTGCGAAAGAAACCGGTTTGAGTTCTCGAGAGCGTCGGAATGAGACGCTGCGTAGACGACGTGCCGAGGAAACGAAGCTTTCGCAATTCAACTAGGGTTAAGGAGAGCTAAACAACAGCCAATTTTTTGAAGTGTTGCTTACTTTGTAGTAAAAAAGTACGCAAATCGCTCCTGAATAAGTTCGCAAGCATGTGTCAGCGCATCCATTTCCCCAAAAACCAATTTTCAATTTTCATTTTCATGCAGGAAACATTCATGAGTGCAGGAAAAATTTAATTCGGGAGAGCTGCTTGGGTCCGCCGCAATAGAAGCCACGGATACACTTATTTTTACTGTTTCCCTCAGCGTTACGGTGTGCTTTATGATGAGGAACAGAACGGGACGTAAAGCTCCTCGTTTACTGCGCCTCGTTTTTCTGAGATGTGACGTTGACGGTCGCGTGCCTCACGCTTCGCAACTTTTCGCAGAGCCGTATTTCGCCCCGCGACCTAACAACCGGTCGGGGATGCAGTGGATGGGCGGCGTGCTATGCTTCAACCTGAACTCCATCGCCAACGGAGGACTGCAAGAAAGCGGTGTACGTATACTCAACACTCTATTGTACCCTTTCTTAACACCTACGTGAGAAATTTGTCTGCAGAATTCTTGTGGAAGCTGCCAGGCTGCAAATGACAGGAACGTTTAAGGTTCCCCGGCGTAATCTGGCTAGACTTATTGTTACAAGATTGGCCACACTACTATACAGCTGTCAGAGACGGGTTGTTCTTGAACACTTGCGAAATGTTTCGCTGTAGTGGCGGATGCATGTGAAGGCTGGCCTACGCTGTGCCACACGGTGATTCGATGCAACAGCCTGATGATGAAATTTTGTTTTGTGCTCGGCACTAGCGCCTTCAGCATCGGAAAGGATTTTCGACAAGAGCCCTTGGGGCGAATCCTGCGGGAGTGTGACGCTGAGGTATGACGATCTATTTGAAGGAGGAGGAGGACATCTTTATTTTTAGAAAACATATTTCTAGAAAAGAACACATGTTCCTCAAGTGTGGGCTCCTATTTGCCCAAGAATCCACAGACCTGGGCTTTATTGAGAGCTCTGTCCACTAGCCCTGTTGGCCAGTTGTTTGAGCAGCGCACAGAGCGGCCTCCCATGAGCAGGGCGATGGGTTGGGTATATTGGGGGAACTGCCATGAGTTGGGGCATCCCCACAGGTATTTAATCAGGGTGGCCTTCACCGTCCCACATGTTGAGTAGAGTGAGAAGGTCAAGGTAGGGTGGGAGCCATGAAGAAGGTGAGGTGAGATGTAGTAGTTTGTCAGCAGTTGCCACCAGACCGCACTGTATTAAGGCGAAAGCCTTTTTTGGCTCATGAGTGGCGTGTACAAAAGTTGTAGAGGGAAGCTGTAGACGGAAGTTGTAGGCGGAGAGAGACAGAGAAAAACTTTATTTGGTCCATTAAGGGTTTAGCGTTCGGTCTTCTTCTGCATAGCTGCAGACTCTTGACCTTCAAAGCAGGGTTGGGCCCCTAGTCCATGGCTCCACTGAGTCGCGCTGCTTCGCTTGCATGCTGCACCATTGCCCTTTGGGCGGCGAGCTCGTAGCCGGTGAGCCGGCTCTCCCACTGCTCCGCACTGGGGGTTTTGTGTTGGTGGAGCGTGTAGTTTCGCTTACACTCCCAGGTTATATGGTAAAGCTTGGGGGTTGCCCCGCACCACGGGCATGTGTTCCTATACTGTGTAGGATACATCTTGCTAAATATATGTAGGTTGAAGAATGTTCCCGTTTGCAGCCTCCGCCAACTAGCTGCTTCTTGTTGTGTTAGGCCCTTATATGGCGGGGTGTATCTAATTCTCCTGCCTCTTTGATAGTTTAGGTATTCTGAAAATCCGATCTCCACGGTGAAGTGCTGTCCCAGGGCGTATGGCCGCTCGGCTCGGTACGTGATCTCTCGAGCCGAGCTGTCTGCCCTTTCGTTTCCTTCCATCCCCGTGTGTGCCGGAATCCAGATTAATTTGTGGGCTGCTGTTTTTCTGAGGTGTACTGCTTCGCGGAGGATAGCTAAGGCAGCCTTGCAGATTATACCTTTCGTATAGTTTCTGCATGTCTCTTTTGAGTCCGTTAGGATGACTAATGATTGGTCTTTTCGATAGCCCTCAGTCGCTGCCAGCGCAACAGCGACCTCCTCCGCTTCCGCTATCCTGACGCTACGTGTAGTTGCGCAGGTGATTAGATTGCCTGCGTTATCAACTACCACAAAGCTGTCTTGTAGTAGCTTTCGCGTCTATTCCATGGATACATGGTTGCATCCGTGAAGACTGTGTTTTCTAATTTGGCTAAGTACCTCTCCACATAATCTGCCCGCGCC
Source organism: Amblyomma americanum (assembly GCF_052857255.1). Classification (NCBI taxonomy): domain Eukaryota; kingdom Metazoa; phylum Arthropoda; class Arachnida; order Ixodida; family Ixodidae; genus Amblyomma; species Amblyomma americanum. The sequence goes on from NC_135497.1 coordinate 400,292,387, forward strand.
TGTCTCCTGGCCGCGTGGAGATTTGGGTCCATGTTTTTCGGAATGGGATTGACCTGCAGGGTTTTACGGATCTCGTCGGGTGTATCGGCGGATCCATCGAGATGCCCCTTTGGGTCGCGACCCAACTTTGTCAGGAGCGCTCTTCCTGTAGCCGTGTTTCTGAGTCTTTACAGCTGTGCTTCGTGCTGTGCTTCTGCCAGCTCCACAAAGGTGTCTGATTCGTAGCTGTAGCAGTTTCTCATTCACTGTGTTTCTTGGTAGGTGGAGTGCCGTCTTGTATGCCTTTCTTAGTATTGTCTCTGCCTCTTCCGTTTCGCTTTTGATCATGGGGTGGTATGGCAGCGAGTAGATGACCCTACTGACTACGAGGCTTCGTACTAGTTTTAGCGTGTCTTCTTTCATTCCATGTTTTCGGTTGGCGACTCTGGTTATCATTCTGCCTACCTGTTCGGCTGACTTGCCGAGCAGGCAGATTGTGTGGCTGCATTTTCTGCTTGCTTGCAGCCACATTCCTAGGTCTCTTATCGTGTTTTTCTCCGGGATGTTTTGCCCCTCTAGTTTCACTTCTAGCTGCGCGTCGGTGGGATGTCTTCCTACGCTCAATAGTTCGGACGTTTCTGTAGAGCAGGCTAGTCCTCTTTTCTTCACGTATCTTTCAACGCATCTTGCTGCTCGTTGGAGCAGTTCTTGCTTTTCCCTTAGGGATCCATGGTTCACCCAGGCCGTGATGTCGTCTGCGTACATCGCGTACTGGATGCCCTGGATTCTGCTGAGTCTTCTCGTTAGGCCGATCATCGCCACATTAAAGTGTATGGGCGAGATGACCGAGCCTTGGTGTGTTCCTTTGCTTCGGGTGTGAAGACGTCACTCCTCAGCTCCCTTAGTCCCACCGTGGCCGTTGTGTTGGTCAAGAATTCTTTGACATAGTCGTGGATTCTTCTCCCGCAGTTGGTGTTGTTTAGCCTCTCCATTATAGCGGCGTGGCCGACGTTGTCAAAGGCACCTTTTATGTCGAGTGCTATGACTACGTTCTCCCCTTGTTTGGGCATTGTCTCCAGGACTTCTTCTTTAAGCTGCTGAAGTACGTCCTGCGTCGAGAGGTTCGCCTGAAGCCGAACATGGTGTCCGGATAGAGCCTCTTGCTTTCTAGGTGTTGCTGGATGCGTTTCGTGACGATCCTCTCGCTCAGTTTTCCCAGGCAAGAAGTGTGGGAGATTGGTCTGAGGTTCTCGATCTGTAGCCTCTTGCCGCGGCGGCTGCGTTATTATGGAGGCAAAACGCTAAGGCGCCCGATTGCTGTGCGATGTCAGTGCGCGTTAAAGATCCCCAGGTGGTTGAAATTATTCCGAGCCCTCCACTACGGCACCTCTTTCTCCCTTTCTTCTATCACTTCCTCCTTTATCCCTTCGCTTACGGCGCGGTTCAGGTGTCCAACGATATATGAGACAGATACTGCGCCATTTCCTTCCCCAAAAAACCAATTATTATTATTAAAGGGAAAGTAAATGGCACAGTATCTGTCTCACATATCGGCGGACGGCTGAACCGCACCGTAAAGAAAGGGATAAAGGAGGGAGTAAAAGATCAAAAAAAGAGGGACCGTAGTGGAGGGCCCCGGAATAATTTCGACCATCTAGGGACATTTAGTGTGCAGTGACATCTCAATGCACAAGGGCGTCTTAGCGTTCCGCCTCTATCGAAACGCAGCCTGCGCTGTCGGGTTCGGACCTGGGAACTTCGGATCAGTAGCCGAACGCTCTAAACACTGAGCGTGAATTCTCAAATGTGGCATATCAGGCAGGTTTTCAAAAGGAACGTCAGCCGCCTTATTGATGCCATCGCCTCACCTGAGAACTGCAAATGCAGGCTGACACATTTCGTCGCAAAGCAGACACGGGGCGAATAACAGCCGCCACAGCAGGTTGTCCCCGGCCCATGGCACCAGCTACTCGGAGTCCAGGAACCCAAAGACATCCGCTTCGAAGTTCTCAACCGAGGCCACGCTCAGCACTATCCGGAACCCTCAGCTACAAGCCTCTCGCAACAATGGTCTGAAGTAATATTCCTGGGGAGCCTTTGCGTTGACGTTCCTGTTGTCTTCGAGGCCGCGCGAGCTTTGCCAGCGCGGGGTGCGTGTCACAGAAAAGTCTTTTTTTTTCTTCGACACCCAAGCTCTTTGTTTTCCCTCTCTCTCAGATGTATCCGATGTTTCAACGAAGCCCTCCGCTGAATTTAACCTCTTCACTACAGACACAAAAAGGAGGCAAGAAAACTAGCAATTCTTTACATAGTTTTATGGGACACCTCGTCAATACTGCATAAAGCATAAATTTTGTAGGTTTTTAAATGTTTTTAAGGGCAAAATTTCTGTTCACGACTGTGTATATTAACTGAGAACACAATAAAAATCACAAAAAGAGATTAGCGGTTATGTCTTAGAGTAGTTATGCTTTCAATACATAATGCACCATTTTAATATTTAGAAAAAGTTTAATTAAATATGCATGAATAAACAAATCTGGCCGATTCACGATAATAACATTTGCCTGTCGGCGCCATGCTGCCTCCCTGATTGGCTCTCAAATGTGCCAATCACTTGTCACGTGCTTGAAACTAGAGGCGCGAAGCTGTCAGCTTCAGACGCGCATTTGACCTCCCATTGAAAACAGATTTTTAGAAGCGCTATTTTTGTTGCCCGGCTGGTAGATATAAGTGACTGGTAAGAGGAATACAAATTACAGGTGATAGGTATGAGAACACTAGGTCACGACTTACCGGAGTTGAGAAAATAGCAGCACTCTGAGAAGGGCCGCTTCCTCAATTCGTATGTACTGGAACAATATCGCGTGAAAAACATGGTACCCAAACATGATGTAGTGATGTAGTAGTAGTAGTGGTTTATTTAAAAATAATTAAAAAAGCGGAAGGAAGAAGAAAGTTGCAGGCCCGCAGCAATTGCAATCTAATATCTTAAGCACCCGAGCTGCAGCCAGCGGAGGTCAAAGGGAAAGGGAAAGGGTGGCGAGGAGTATAGACAGGAGCGATAGCAAGAAATGACAGGGGAGAGAGCTTTGTACACTATTTACAAAATACATAAAGCAATCAAGTGCGCGCCGCTTCGCTCTAATGTTCAAGCTCTCCCTTTCCCTTTCACCTCCGCCAGCTGCAGTTCGGGCGATTAAGATATTAGATAGCAATTGCCGCTGCCGGCAACACCCTTTTCCTTCCATATTTATTTATTTTAAATAAGCCACCACTACTACTGCTGCTACTACATCATGTTTGGGTATCATGGTTTTCACGTGACATTTTTCTAGTAAATCAGATTTCAGGAAGCGGCCCTTCTCAGAGTGCAGCTATTTTCTCCAGTCCGGTAAGTCGTGAGCTAGTGTTCTCATACCTATCACCTGCCACTTGTATTCTTTTTGGTTACAGGCGCGGAAACAGACACACCACAAGGCAGAAAGACGGAGCGCTGCGTCCCGTCTTCCTGCCTTGTGGTGTGTGTTTTCGCGCCTGTGACCAAAAAGATGTACAGTTACCAACTTGCTCAGCAAGACGTTGTTTTAAACTTGTATTCCTCTTACCAATCACTTATATCTGCAAGCCGGGCAACAAAAATAGGGGTCATAAATGTCTGTTTTCAATGTGAGTTGAATTGCGCGTCTGAAACTGACGGCTTCGCGACTCTAGTTTCAAGTACGTGACAAGTGATTGGCACATTTGAGAGCCAATCAGGGAGGCAGCATGGCGCCGACAGGCGAATGTGAATATCGAGAATCGGCCAGATCTGTTCATTCATGCATATTTAATTAAACTTTTTCTAAATATTAAATTGGTACATTATGTATTTAAAGCATAACTACTCTAAGACATAACCGCAAATCTCTTTTTGTGATTTTTATTGTGTTCGCAGTTAAAATACACAGTCGTGAACAGAAATTTTGCACTTAAAAACATTTAAAAACCTATAAAATTTATGTTTTATGCAGTATTGACGAGGTGTCCCATAAAACTATGTAAAGAATTGCTAGTTTTCTTGCCTCCTTTTTGTGTCTGTAGTGAAAAGGTTAAATTCAGCGGAGGGCTTCGTTGAAACATCGGATACATCTGAGAGAGAGGGAAAACAAAGAGCTTGGGTGTCGAAGAAAAAAAAGACTTTTCTGCGACACGCGCCCCACTCTGGCAAAGCTCGCGCGGCCTCGAAGACAACAGGAACGTCAACGCAAAGGCTCCCCAGGAATATTACTTCAGACCATTGTTGCGAGAGGCTTGTAGCTGAGGGTTCCGGATAGTGCTGAGCGTGGCCTCGGTTGAGAACTTCGAAGCGGATGTCTTTGGGTTCCTGGACTCCGAGTAGCTGGTGCCACGGGCCGGGAACAACCTGCTGTGGCGGCTGTTATTCGCCCCGTGTCTGCTTTGCGAAGAAGTGTTCCAGGCTGCATTTGCAGTTATCAGTTAAGACAGAGGCATCAATTATGGGGCTGACGTTCCTTTTCAAACCTTGCCTGCTAAGCCACATTTGGGAATTTACGCTGTGTTTAGGGCGCTCGGCTACTGATCCGGAGCTCCCTGGTTCGAACCGGACCGCGGAGGCTGCGTTTCGATGGAGGCGAAACGCTAAGACGCCCGTGTGCATTGAGATGTCACTGCACGCTAAGTAGCCCTAGATGGTCGAAAGTATTCCGGGGCCTTGCACTACGGCACCTCTTTCTTCCTGTCTTCTTTCGCTCCCTCCTTTATACCTTCTCTTACGGAGCGGTTCAGGTGCCCGCCGATTTATGAAACAGATACTACGCCATTTCCTTTCCTCAAAAACCTATTATTACATTATTATTAGAGGATATAATCTCCGGGAATTCAAGGGAAATTTTCTCCGCGGCACTTCACAGCTTCTAAAAGCTAGCGTTGCAAATAGTCCGGAGACGCAGGCCCGACCCAGTCAAAACGCACTACAGGATTCTAAGACAGAAAATTTCTGTAGTCTGTAGTCTTGTCGTATTTTGGGCATGTCTTGTGTAGTCTGTCTTGTCTTCTGTAGTCTGTCTTGTCTTTTGTAGTCCTGCCTTCTGTAGTCTGTCTTGTCTTTTATAGTCTGTCTTCTGTAGTTTGTCCTCTCTTTTGTAGTCTGTCTTGATTTCTGTAGTCTGTCTTGTCTTCTGTAGTCTGTCTTGTCTTCTGTAGTCTGTCTTGTCTCCTGTCTTGTCTTCTGTAGTCTGTCTTGTCTTCTGTAGTTTGCCTTGTCTTCTGTAGTGTGTCTTGTGTAGTGCTCATACACTGTGTAACAGTCGTTACTGTCACCTGTCAATTTACACAAGATTTGTGTTCTGGAGTAGGCTATGCACAAAAATGCACAGCTTGTTAATGGTCGCCTGTCAATTAACACAAGCTTTGTGCATTCCAGAGTAATTCGTGCACAAAACCACTAGAATTGAAATGAAAATGATCAATATTTATTTACTGTTTCGTGCTTTTTTTTCGAGCTTGCTGATGCATGCTGTCCAGCGTTGTCCTGGCCGCAGGTTCCTAGATACATCGCCCATGAGCCAAGAAAAATGGTTTTTGTCTTGGCTGAAAAAAACAAAAAATAGAGATCACTGCTGCCACCTGCGCAAAAAGATGTGAAAGCATTGATGCTTCCTCGACACTGGTCGCCTTCCAAATTTGGCGCCATGGTTGTTTTCTCGTTGACTTGATTGGTTATCAATTAACTCTTATTTTACCCTCATTTCATTCCAGCAATGATTTCGAGTTTTCAAAATTCCCTCCACGGATCGTTCCTGCCCACTCACTGAATACCCGCCCAGTCTAATCACGCGTTCATTGCCTTTCGCTTCTCAATAATTACCTAATTGCCTCTAATTTATCATTCTTTTTCCTATCTCCTGGTTAAGTATAGGACACTTATCACTGGTCACGTGATTGCTCATTTCGAGTTTTCAAACTTGGCGCCAAGCTTTGGCTTTGTCCATACTTCCAATTTTTCAAACTTGGCACTACGCTGTAGCTCCACCTGCTTTCAGCGTTTTCAAATTTCGCGCCACTTTTTCTCTGGCCCAGCCACTTTTTGGACATTTTTGGCTGTAAATAATTATCAGATTATGAAATTTTCTTTTCGAGCAGCACCCTCACATCATCCTCTGCCAATTACACAACCAATCGTATGACGCTATCTCTTCTGAGTTGCCCACAACTGCTGCGGACACGATCCCCGGCAACATAGCCTCGTAAACTTCTCACTTTATTCAAAATGTTGTAATACTGAACAAGGCTTATGACTGGCCGAGTTGGTACTGACTCACCTTAAAACCAGCCAGAACACACAAGAAGACATGAGCTCAAGAGGCGGGACTAACAAAAATTTAATTGAAGATTTTGATTATTTGATTTGTGATAGTTTAACGTCCCAAAGCGACTCGGGCTATGAGGGACGCCGTAGTGGAGGGCTCCAGAAATTTCGACCACCTGGGGTTCATAGCGTGCACTGACAACGCACAGTACACGGGCCTCTAAAATTTCGCCTCCATTGAAATTTGACTGCTGCGGCCAGGATCGAACCTGCATCTTTTGGGACAGCAGCCGAGCGCCATAACCACTGAGCCACTGCGGCAGCATCATTGAAGGAAAGCCGCAAAAGGAGACCCGCGAAGAGATAGAAGCGCACAATAACCCAAAGCAGTGAAAGGGCAAAGTGCAATCAAAGGTCACTGGCATACTAATGAATCATCTAAAAAAGCAAATTCCTTACGGTGAAGGTTTTCTGATGGCTTAGCCACACGTGTCCTTAGCCTTACCGATGTAGTAAGCCTCAACTATCTACCGACAGATTTATCCCTTCCATAAACCACTGATGTGTCGTGGAAATTAGGCGTGCAAAGAGACATGTCATCCTCAGATTTGCATTCACAAGATTGAGCATACAGTGCCAGATTAGAATTTGCCTTCCCCCTATAGAGTGAAAGTGCTCAGTCAAGTGCAAATTCAATTATCTGCCTGTCTGCCCATATTAGTTGCAGCCATAAGGCAGTGGAACGCAATAAACTTCATTACTTGTGCAAGTGGTGAACCTTTTTTGTGACACTGTCCATTGTGGACAAGTACCCAGTTTTATCAAGCCTTTTTAATGGCGGCGCAAAGGCCTCCTGTCTTGCACTTCGCTGTTAAGACAACAGCAGCATTAAGCTTTCCCGCGACTTTCTTGAGACTGTGAAATACTGTGGAGGTAAGGTGTATCAGCATCATCGGAGTATGTGCTCCTTACCCTCGAGCGAGTGAAAACATACGACAGGTTGTTGAGATGGGCAAGTGGGAACCCAGCTGCTTGGAAACCTGCTACAAGAATGCGTCCTCACCAGTGATGGCATGACTTATCTAAAGCTGATGTCATGCACACGATTGCACACCCATCAAGTGTTTCCATCTTTACTGACCTTAACCAGCGACAAATACACCTCTTCACCATCCTTCCCCAACAACGAGTGGTCCGGCTTGTAGCTAAAAAGAGCCTTCCCCGATCTTTAGCTGTAGCCCCGACAAACATATTCGTCCACAAAGCGCAAGTCTGCATCAAGAAACTGCTAACGGTTCTGCCTAGACAATTCTGATGTAAAAGACAGGCCTTGACCGCATGCCTTAAAGACTCCTAAAACATCTTGTGCCAACTTATCTGAGCCTTCTATGTCCAGAAAAATTACAGTCATGAACATAACGAAATGCTACTATGCCAAGGTCTTCCAAACAGGGCTCTAATGCCTTATTGACTTTAGACAAAAAAATGTTGCTGAGCAAAGGTACGACCTGCATGTAACTTAGAAGGGTCAGGGTTCGGGCTAGTGGGTAATCAGCATGAGGATTCATAGCGCACAGAATACACAGGACACAACACAAGCGCTTGTGTTGTGTCCTGTGTGCTATGAATCCTCATGCTCACCTGCATGTAAATACTGCCCTGCCAACTGACAAATGCGGATTTGCAGTAAAAGGACAACAGCCCCAAGAAGCCAGCAACCGAAATCACGCAATCATCTGTAAAAACATGTTCATTGTTCACCCTGATGCCGTTTGCACATACCTCAGAGGTCTATCATGTGACAATGAATAGTGCAGGCCCTCCATGTCGATGCTCACTGCAGAGCACCTGCCCAGGTTGCTGTCCACAAGAAACTAGAACTCCACAGAACTCCACTTTTGTGAGTTGGCAAGGCGGTATTTACATCAGAAATCAGGCATATGCAGAGGGTCCCAGGTTGCACTGTTCCTCCGCGACATTCTTCTGTCCAGAGTCGATACCGCATCAAAGCCCTGTTTGGAAAGCCCCAGCATAGTAGCATTTCGTTATGTTGATAGCTACCTAATTTTTTTGCACAAGGAGGGCTCAGATAAGTTGGCACAAGACGTTTTAGAAATCTTTAGGCATGTGGTCAAAGCCTATCTTTCAGGTCTTAATTTCACTAAGCATAACCGTTTGTAGCTTCTTGACTTAGACCTGCGCTTTGCGGACGACCACATATGTTGGCGCCAAAGCCCAAGATCAGGAAGCCTCTTAGCTACGAGTTGAACCACTCGAGGCTGGTGAAGGACAGGTTGGCAATCACATGCATCACGACTGCTTTATGGAAGTCATGCCATCACAATGTTTAGAATGCATTCTCGAAGCAGGTTTCCATGCCAATGGCACCTGGGTTCCCACTTGCCCATCTTGCGCACCTGTCAGAGTGTGTTTTTACTCTCTCGAGGGAACGGAACACCATTCACATGATGCTGACGTAGTTGAGCAGCCCAAAAAGACGGGCTCTATACCTTACCTCCACGCCATTTCGCACCATCCCAAGAAAGTTGCACCAAAGTATGATGTTGCTGTTGTCTTGACCGTTAAAAGTAAGGTATGAGCCCTTTGCTTCTTCGTTCAAACTAGGCTTGATACAACTACGGGTAATCGTCCGCTATGCACAGTGGCAGATAAAAATGTTCACCACTTGCAAAAGTAAACCGGTTTTTTTGCATTCCACTGCCTCGTAGCTGAAACTACTATGGGCAGACAAGCAGATATCTGAATGTGCGCCTGGCTGAGAGCACTTTCACTGTATAGAGAGGAAGGCGAATTTTCACCTGAAACTGCACGTTCAATCTCGTGAATGCAATCGGAGAACGACCTTTCTCTTTGCACGCCTGATTTCTGCGGCACATCAGTGGTTTAGGGAAGTGATAAATCTGTCCCGATATAGTTGAGGCTTACTACATCAGTAAGGCTAAAAACAAGTGCCTGGCTAAACCGTCGGTGAACCTTCACTTTAAGGAATTAGTTTTTAGATGGTTTACTAGTACATCAGTGCCTTTTGGTTATTTTTTGCCCTCTCACTGCTTTGGTGTCTTGCGTGCTTGAATCTCTTTGCAAGTCTTCTTTTGCCACTTTCCTTCAATAAAATTTCAGTTGTTACACCAGCCTCATCTTGTGCTCATCTCTTCTCCTGTTTTTCGTCTTCCGGCTGGTTTTAAGATGTAATACTGAATGCCGAAAGAAAGCCATTTTAGAGTCAAGTGCACTTATAATGGCCACAGCTATAATGAATGTTTATTTATTACAAAAAATAGTGCTTACTTCATTAATTTATGCATGAACTATATGACACTGCATCAAAATAAAAAAGGACTAAGCCTCTAACCCTCATGGCCCAACTGCAGTTACAGCAAACAAAAGGACACCATAAACCTGCCCCACATGCAAAAGCTTGCACTACAGGCCAATGCAGAAATAAGATCAGATTACTTCCCAAACTGCATGACACTGCCACGCAAAGTAAAGATTGTGACAGGCAATAAAGGAGCAACAAAAAAGCAAACTGTAGGTAGCAGCCAATCTCATGCAGACAAGCTACAAGGTCAGGCCAACATAGACGTGGAAGAAATTTGAAAAAAAAGCCACAACAAGCACATAATAATTTTTAAGGTTTTCACAGCCCTTAAATGGCAAATACTTTCCTGGAAAAACATAACAGAAGTGGCAATTTTTTTTTCGGCAATCAATTTTTTTCATGTACTTCATTATTCTTGAAGCATGGGCGGGCATAGAGTAGTCAGATTAGTGCATGCGTTCCTAAGCAATGCCATGCCAAAAACTGTACTTACAGAAAAAGCTTGCCTTACTGAGTGAATACCACTGGCCATCCACTAATTTCCAAGCTTGCTCCAGGTCCCTGGCAAAAATCACACGCAACTTGGTGGCTTGCACAACTTCCATGCAACTCTTGGTCTTTAGCTGGAAAAAAATTGAGGGATCAGTGAGATATAACATTTTACATGCATTGCTTTGTTTCAATGACCGACTAAGAAAGAAACAGCGGTTCCTGTGAGCGCAACTATTTTTTCACACTAGCTTTCTACAGCAAGCCATGTTTATCGCGATCTAATTCACACTGACTTGCTGCACGGCCCCAGCACTACTGTGTATAGCTCTATGGTTTCAAATGCTTGTTAGCTCTGAGCCCTTGGGCTTGCACTCGTTAATGCAGAAAACCTCGGAAAGGGCAACCAGCGCTTTGAGCTTTAAGCCATAGGTATTCAGAAGCTCAGTGGTCTGTGGGAGAACTTTTGGCTGGGTGACACAGTAGCAAATGCTGCTCTAGCTACTTTCACTCCATTGCAAAAAACTCGCACAGCAGAGACCGGTCTTCCATTTTGCATTGCAGAAACAATAACTGAAATTCAAAGCACGCATACTAAATGCACACCTACCTTCCAACACAGCTTCATAATAATGGGTATAATTATTGGAATGAAATACCAGTCAGTACATGTAGCTTTCAGTTTATCCAAAAATTATAAGCAACCAACAAACAATAAACATTAAAAGAGAAATAAAATAACCAGAATTGTTTAAAAAATTTGTCAGAAGAATTATGTGACATCCACAACACTCCAGCAGTTCTTTGGCTTTGTGCACCTTCAAACCACACTTTTTTACAAGCACATTTGCAAGAAATTGTGTTGAACCTGATCTTTAAGAATCTTTTTTGGTGCAACAGTAGGAAGAAACCAGGTTTTACCCAAAAACGAAGCACCCTGCACATTGCATCACAAGCCCAGATGGTGCACTTGAGTAGCCTCTTATGCTTATGCAAGAAACAGGAACAGAGATATCTTGACTAAATCAAAAAAAGAGGAAGTGCAGTGCATGTGTAATGCAGAGAAGATATAAGCAATGCCACACTAAAACACTGGGAGGATTCCAAGAGTAGGTGAATGCATGAATGGGTGGCAATCAGGTGGCTAAATGAGATTAGGAAATTTGAGGAAAAAGGGTGGTAGCATGTGGCACAGGAAACAGTTACCTAAAATGAACTAGAGAACCATTGTTCTGCACTAATTTTAACAGCACATTCACACGACAGACAAAATCACTAGCTCCAGGAACAGACTGAGCATCATGCAACTCAATGTCAATCACCATTGCAAATGGCACCAGCACCACAGACTGCACATGAGGAAAAGTAGACATATTTTTGCTCTCAACTTTGAGCAGCAGTCAGCTGCGCTTTTAGGAGCAAAGCTCTAAGTATGGCAACATTGGCACTTTGTTTTACTGACATGAGGGTGCTTGTGAGCGTGCAAGTCCCATGTTTGTTTTGCACCAAATGTGTTAATTGCGAGGTATGTTTAACTAAAGAGGGGCATCTAACATGGGCATCAGCTCTTCATTACTTCCCTTCTATATCCCTCTCTTATATCACGGTTCAAGTGTCCACCAAAATGTGAGACAGTTACTGTTACATTTCCTTGAATTTTCCTTCAACTAATTTTAAATTTTTCAAGTATACAGCTTTAAGAAGGTAGAGGTACAAACTGTGCAGTATAACCATATGCTATGGCAATAAACCAGCAATAAATCTGTGCTGACAGCAGCTTGCCCAGTGCATTGCAAGGATGCTATACCATACAAGGATTGGTGTCATCGTGCAATGTTACACTACTGACTGACAATTTGTTCTCTGTGTCAGAAATACTGGTAAACCATCACTGTAGAGCACAATGTTTTTAAAGGGATAAATGAACATATAGGTCCTTTTCGAGGACACATATGCATACCAGGCAACAGGTGTGCAATGACAAAACACGTTTATGTTAACAGCAGCTGCGTCAAGAGCTACATCAGCGACTATATTTTGTACAAGTCTACAGTTCCGGTAATTATAAGCTGAGGTACTGCTGTGAAGTGCATGTAGAGTTTCATGCATTTCTAAACCTAGCTGCAAGCCTATATTGAAAATATTGTTCTAAATAGGCAGCTAAGATATGCATCACTGAAAAAGAATAACTACCATGAACGGATCAGGAGGGATGACACAGCCGAAGGCAGGAAGCACACATGGCCCAATAGATGCAGGCCGCTGGCAACTGCAAATAAATACATCCAGAGCAACAGCTGTCAGTGGCTGTAGCCATGTCATGAATGACAAGAGAGGAAATCGTCTACTGCTTTAAAAACTAAACTTAGACGTTATATAAGTAAATAAAAAACCAATGAGCTAGCCCATGACAAAACAAATGAACAGATTTTATGTAATGCGCCCATATACATTCTTTGAGAAGTGACAATGACTGTTATAACCACACTGAAAGATGAGCTGGCTGAAATACCGCACACCAATATGAATATAGGATGTGCAGGTTTTCATTAATTCCTATCATGGTGCCTTGCACCAATGTCTAGGTATTAAATTGAAAGTTGCAACCAGTCTGCCTTGGTTAAATGAGAAGAGAGAATGGAAAAAAGCATGCCTTCACTAGCAAGAAGCTTGATATCTCACAGCACAGCTTGGCATCATAGAAAAATTGCTAGCGCATTTAACAAATCTGCATACAATTAAAAGCTGCACAAATTTGTCGACTGGCAATGCAAGTAAAGGCAAGAGAAACAAAAAAATACCGAAGAACACTTGTGAGTGCGGCGAAGGGAGGTCTGTGGGTAGGATCCCGTGCCTGGGAAGAGTTCCGAGCTCGGAGAATCGCCGGCACCACAGCTGATGGCACGCAACCAAGAATAAATAACAAAGCGAAAATAAGTAACAAAAAACCATCGACAATGGCGAACGACTTGAATGCGGGCCACAAAAGCGAGGGATATAGCAAAAAGGTAGAAATCCTAAATAATTGTGCAGTTGCATATCCGACAGATCGAAGTGCTCAGAAGGAGAGGAAGCATCAACGTTTACAGCTCAGGAGACGCAAGATTGATCTAACTTTGACATAACACTGCCTCAAATCCTGTTCCACTGGGGAAGCACAGACAAGTTTACAAATGACAAGGCGATGAATATGAACTAGCCTTTCGCATGCGATCACTGTCTCAAAATTTAGTATGACGCATATTAAGGCACAAGCACTAATCCGATGAGTACTAACCCTGAGCAAAATAGTGCGGTGTCTGATCGCAGCTGGCCTAGCGCGAGCGCTCCGCCGCGCGGCACTTCTCGCTCGTCTTCTACGCAGTGCAAATCCATGCTTTTGCACCGAGTGTCGAAGTGCTAGCAAGCGAAAGCGTAACTCTGTTGTGATATCTGGTGCCATTTTTACTTACCACGGCACGCGAGTAATAAATGCACATAAATACAATGAGAACAACACTTGTCATGCAGGATATAGGCCCTGCTTTTTTGGCGCCGCATTATAGCTGCGGCAACCGCAGGCGGACTGCCTCCACTCACATCCCTATATAGCCGCATACAAATAGCGCGTGTGAATACAGATCATTAGCAAAGAAACGCAGAGCGGGACTCACCGGCCATGCGATTCATCCAGGCTTAGTAAAACGGCGCAGGAGTCTTCGTTCCCCTAACAGATGAAAAGACGTCGCAGCACTCTTCATGGCTTACCCGTTGAAACTCACCAATGTTGACAGGCCGAAATCCTGGTCGTTGGCTACCAAAACACACTCCTGCTCACCTTCCTATTGAATGAGTTCTTCACACGTGTCCGCCGTACAAGTACTCAAGCAATGCCTCAAAGAGGCAAATAATACAAAACACGCGTTGTCGGTTGCGCTGCAATGGCGCCGACGGCTGCGCTTTCGTGTCGGTGAAAAATTACAACCGACAAAAAAATTTTTTTTAAACCGTGAATACTTATATTATCTTCACAACAAAGACACTGCATTTATTTTAAATTATTTTAAGATTATTTAAGAATACTAGAGCGCTTTCAGTTACTTTTTCTGGCATGTCGTTTGTAGAAGCTGCGATCCTGTGATCCCCTGAAGTGACCCGGATGCACTAGCAGACGACGGAGCAGACTACGGAGCAGACGACGGTGTGGACAGAATGCAATTTCGTTTGATGCCAGATAAAATCACTAAGTTGCGACAAAAACAGCGAAGAAAAGCGCCGTACCTCAAGCTGCTGAATATCGTGGATAAGTTGAACGCAATTGGCACGATGGAGAGTAGCTGCGATGCATTAATTTGCGCGACACTGGCACGCTCACCGGAGATCATGAAACTTAACAGCTTAATCGGTGACCAGTACAAGCGGAGTGCTTTGATATCAACTGCGTTACGAAACTACGTCGATACTTGCGTCTCACTTTAGCTAATATGCAACAGTGGCTAGCACTCGCCGCATCCTGATCGCGTGTAGTTTAACAAGCATGAGCCCACTAGCGCATCGAAGCAGGCGTCTTTTCGAGCTCGTATCGTTACGAAAAATACGAGTTGTTTCGGCACATACTGAAATTGAAGTTCTCAGCCTGTGCGTCACGGACGGTGACGATGGCGTCGCGGACGATATTAACTAAGACTCGCCGCAAAGCAGCCGATAACCCAAGCATATGTGCGTTAAAGGTTGTTCACCGGTAGTGCAAGCGTGGGCATAAAGTATCGCTCAGTCGCAGCGCCAGTCGCTCGCTTCTCGATTTTCCAGCCTTCCGAGTGAAGGTCGCAAGCTGTTGAGCCAATCAGTGAGCCAGCGGGAGTGAGCGAGGCGAGCTTTCGGGAACGACGCCGCCCGCGGGCGCGCCGGGCAATGAACTACGCGCTACCCCCTGGCTGCCCTAGTCGTCGCTAAGCCTAGCCGGTTTCGCATCGATGCAGCAGCTGAGTGCACTTCGAAACTGGCTAGCGCTGAGGTGCTGCTCTCGTCATCGTTTTACTGTGAACCTCGTCTCATAGTAAAACAAAGATATGCTCGGTTTCCGCGACACCTTCAGGAGCGGAGCCAGCTGAGGCCAGGACAGCCGCGATTGAGCAGCAGCAATTAAAGGCGCCGTGGGGAGATATTTGTTTGTATTCCTGTTATCGCTTCTACCAACGACTCGATATTGGCCAACGATACTCCATCCGACGGCTTAGTATGAACTTGAACAAACATTACTGTCGCATTTTTCTGACGCTGGCGGCCGGTATTCAGGCTGGCATGCCGCGCCCGTACGTTATCATGTCGCTCAACTGTATGGCCGTGATGCACATCAAAACTCCCAGACATCCTCCTTTTCGCTCAGATTGTCATAGCACACAGTCACACTGGGACCAGAGTAGTTTAGAGGACCGAGCGCGGGTGCACAGGAGCTAGACTGTGTCAAAGCAGGCGAAACTCTTTAAAGCGCGCGGTTGATGTCAGTCCCAAGACTTTATTCTCATTTCGACCGAGAATCAAATCAATTCAAACTCGCCGGCCGCCGCATTTCACCTTCGGCTGCATACGCTGCTGTCTATATTTAGCGACATTTTCGTGTCGCCGTCATGAAATTTTCAGTGAAGGCAATGAACGACATCGTAAAGTATTTTTTTTTTTGCTAATGAGAAGCACCACGTCACTGCCGCTAAAAAAAATTCTCCGCCAACACTGCATCAGCGTTGGACTTAAGAGCGTTAGCTACGAGAGCTTCAAGTGTTTAGATCGGGGTGCTTGATCGGGGTGCTCAGCAAACGTGGAGAAGACAAAATACAAACATCTGAGGGCATTTCGTTTCGGAAACATTCGTTCTAAGATACAAGCAGCGTCATCTACTTCGAAGATTTTGCACTACTATTGCGATTTACAGCCACCTTCGATATATCCGGTATGTTTCCTCCTTATATATCAGTTAATGAATTTTATAAACGTGTGCATTACAACAAGATGAATTGTTTGACTGCATCCGGAACTCTCTGCGGCAAACGATTAGGCCTTATGGCTGTCTGTAAGTCTCCGGAATGCACGGTTTGGGGGCGAAAAGGTCGTCGGTGCGAATCCCACACATATTTTGGGCTTCATCCAAATATTTATTTTATCCTCAGGAACATGACAAGTCAAATGACACCACTTCGATCGTTATGCGTCAAACGGGCGGCCCCCAAATTTGATGCCTTCGCTCGTGTTCATCTCCTGCTGCACCCAACTCAGCGTAGATATAAACGGTGAGCGTATGTCTACGTTCAAGGAAATTAATTTGAGCGCCAGACGAAAGCGCTGGACAGTTTGGTTTTATCTTACTTGTGATATTAGCACGGGCTGTGGGAAGCTCAGGAACGATTACATCAAGTCCATTCCGGGGGAAGTGTATGTCACTGTAAGCGTTGACACAGAGACCAAGACGGCTGTGCTACAGATGATGGCGTTCCACATTGCTGCGCCTTGAGCGTGAAATTTCAAGAATTAGACCAAGTAACTTCATTGCGCCCCACCTTAACAGAGAGGGAAAGAGGCAAGGTTATGATGAAATGGGGATAGTGGGGCGCTCGTGTGGCTGGCAGAATGCTATTATGCAATGGTCTTGATCATGTTGTGTTGCTATGGGCCCACTGCGAATGTAGGCCCCAGGGTGACGTTTACTTTGCAAAGACCTCGGGCTGCATATTGGCAAACCGATTCTTGTAGGCACACTCGAGCTCACGCCGCCGAGAACAGCGATCATGTGACATGATGTGGCTTCTGCCAAAACTATGTAGCGGAAATAGATAGAGCGAATGGCAAAAACTGCTTCTACATGTGAGGCCGCTGTTTCTTCACGAAGTTGAAATCAACGTACCCGAACTGAAGGCTTCTACTAATGTTGGTTGTGTGCAAGTGATTCCTTGGGTGCTGTGCAAGCCGCGCTGTTGGATCCTTGATACTCGCCATTGGATGCTGAAAGTGCATCGATGGCAAGGGCTTGTGCAAAACGCGCCGTGCGATGGATAAAGTGGAAAGTGCGACGCCGGTTGGGCGTGTACTCGAAGCTCACATGGCTCGGCTCATGTTTTGTACTTTTCGAACGTTTGCTCGATCACGGCATTTCTATGCTGGCTTCTCCATCGCACTTATGATCGCGACGCTCTTTCGATGAATAACGGTGTACGTGTTTTTCCGGAACACAAGAGTGCTGCCATCGCTCAGAGAAAACCGAACAAAATTATCTTGGCTTAAACACTCTGTTGTTAAGCCTCAAGATTCGCACATAGGTGGTGCTCAGTTTGGTTTTGTTCTAAGTTAAATACTCCTCGTCTGCGGCGAAGACGAATTAAAAGAACGAACTTTGCAGCAATTGTCTCAATAGCGCACTCTTGCTACTGCGTAGGCTGAGGCGATAAAGCGCTCGTTCCTGTGATAGACACGAGGTAGCGCTACATGCACCATTGCTACCAAATCGTGGTGTTGTGGTTTGTCTTCGATATAGGTGATGGGGATTATCAAATGATTCTACTGAATAAGGTGAGTACTCCACATTAAGGTTGTATCAAACACAACTGACCCCCAATAACACCGCTGTGCGAAATTTGATCCTGACGATGCGAGCGATTAAGGTAGGATAATTTTTTTCTATTCTATCTGAGCGACGCCACACTCAGTAGTATTGATATCTAAAACCATGTGCTGGGAACTTGCGTCAAGCTTGTTTTGAGGAGGCTGGCCCCATATAGGGGCAGCTCGCGGCGATCCACTTCAGCGACCATGGACGTTCAAAGAATAATGGGCCGGTGAGCTAACTGTTGCTTGACAGTTGCATTTTTTCGGAAACACACAGTGGGGTTACTGAGATGTGTCATTCCGTCCTTGGCGCGTGCCGCACGCAGGCAACTTTGGCGCGAACGTATTGCGCAAAGGCCATAGTAGCGAAAACGCAACCGCACACGACGCCAATAAAACTTTTTGTTTTCAGAAGTCACATTAAATAAAATGTGATAAATGTTCAAGCAAGAAAACTTAAAAAAAATATATTATTATTTTTAAACTTCCTGTTAAGCTGAAATATTGGTTTTTGTGGTGTGCAGTACTTGGTCAACAGGAGAGCAAGCTATCTCTTATTTCGGGAAAACTTTGCATTAACATGGTTTTGTGGCCATTTGTTGCAATTTATAGACAGGATATCGAATATTAGGGCATGCGTGAATATTCAACAACGTTTATTTTTCCTTTTTTCTTGGCCAAAAGTTGTGGTTCAGCACTATAAACGTCAGTTCTGCAATCAGTAGCTCTCCGTCCCATGATGCTTAGAGCGCCCATGGTAGCTGAAGAGGTCTTGAGGAAGCTCCACGCAAACTGCCACAGACGGGGCGCCAGCTTTCCCTCTAGGTGATTGTTAGAAAGTCTAAGCAAGCTCTATGGAAAAGCACTCACTTTTGCCAGTTTGCTCAAGTCTCGAGATCTTAATATGGCAACATCCTGTCGTTTTTCAACCCCACCCGCCACTGACGGCAACCGAGCTGACGTTCATAATGGATTTGCGTGTTCACTACGGCATAGGCTTGCTCAGCCAAACAAATCATTCCGAAAACCGAAACTGTTATGTGAAT
This sequence comes from Amblyomma americanum, assembly GCF_052857255.1. Lineage (NCBI taxonomy): Eukaryota > Metazoa > Arthropoda > Arachnida > Ixodida > Ixodidae > Amblyomma > Amblyomma americanum. Next base: position 400,311,126 of record NC_135497.1, read on the forward strand.
TCTCTAATAAGCGTTCACGCTGGCCGTTTGGGAACACTGTGCTCGATGGGCACTCATTGCGTGCATCTGGTGACGTCGCCCCAACGCTAGGAGCGCACTTTATTTAGAGGCGACGATACTACGTACGGCTAGATTATTTTTGTGTAGTTCGTAAACGGACAGACATCTGATCGATGCGTTGGTCATGTGCAATGATAATTTATGCGGAACAAGGGTGCGTACTTTGAAGTCCAAGGCATGTTTTGCTATGCTTCCATATGGGAGAGTGCATGGAAAGTGCTGGCTCCCAACAGTGAGCTGCTTCCATAATGACAACTTACTATGCGTCTCGAAGGGTCGCTGACGAACCCAGGTTCAAAACTGATTCTGCGATGATTACAAAAGCTCCTGTCTTAATTCGTTCTTTAAATTCCTTCGCATGCGGAAAGAACTTTCAGTTGTTCATTCCGTATGTTATTTCTTTCTCATAGCGCACTGTGTCCAGCTTCTAAGTTGAAAGAAAATGAGTCGTCCATCCGCTCCTCACACTACGCCACACTCTCTCCTCCCCGCTGGTCGGCGTGGCTGGCACTGGCAGCGCACGCGCAGTCATCCACAGCCCTATCTATAGAGCGCTCGAACTCCGTGCAGTCTGCTCTCCTCGGCGGTAAGAGCGACGTCTAGCGGTGCGCCTGGTTCGAGATGGGGCGTGTTTGATGCTAACACGATATCGAAAGATGCGCTATCTCGAACCAGGCACTGCCACTAGACATCACTCTGCGCGCTGCCGAGCGCAGACGGAAGAGAATTCGAGCGGTGTTGTTGACCGACAGGTCTTAGGGACGACTGCACGTACCAGTTCGGTCTTGTCCGCACGGCGGAAGAGCACATATCGGGCCGTGATTTAACCTGTGATACTTTCTCTGTCCCTAAGCGCTACTTCTCGACATCATCCAATCAATCGGTCGCGTTCACAGGACCCGCACGTGGCTGGGCAAGCGAGGAAGGCCTGCCTGTTGGTTGATGTTTGTAGGGCACGTATACGGTCCTTTAGGCTTCACTGCGCAGAGTGCTTCAAGTTAAGGTGCTTTAAGTTAAAACCTATATTTCAAGGGCATAACGTGCGCTGTTTTGTTGCACTGATCTCAGTTTCTACAACTACAAACACCTACAAAACTATGATTGAAGCTCTACGGCGATTTTGTCCGCTATTTTAAATAGTAATATTAAAAACAATTATTTCCAAAGAGAAGGGCCGGTCGAGAAGACATATATTTGGAGCTTCAGTGTTCGGCCTTCCCTCTTGCAGGATTCGGTTGGCCGCCGCCATGGCCTTGGCCCTCGTTACCGGCATAAGATGTGTGCTCGAACCGGAGTCAGTCAGAAGGGCCTGCCACTGCTCTATAGACCAGGGCTAGTTGTATTGGGTAAAAAAGGCTTTTTCACAGCTCCAGAAGACGTGGTACATCGTGGCGTAGCACGTCACGTACTCTACGCACCCCAAACGCACTCTTTCGCGCATCTATTCGGCCAAATTTTATGATATATGGCTCTGCTTGGGTAGGTGTCTGTGCAGTCGTCTGAGCGTGGTGGCCTGCACCCTGTTGAGACTGCCCGCCGGAGATGAGTACTTCTCGCGCACTCCCAACAACGACTTGATTGCCTCCTCGTAATACTCTGGCGTCATGGTTTCGACCGGCACACACGCCCTCCGTGCCATTAACTCTCGGACAGCGGTGTCTACTCTGACGTTTCCCTCAACCCTAATGTGGGGGACCCCAGTGATGATTTGTCGAATGTTTCTGCTGTTAGTTCCACATTGAATACTTGTGTTGTTAGTTCCGTGTCTGTGTTTTGTTCGGAAAGGATCCTCGCGTTGTTGCGGCCGATCCTTGAATCTCTGAATGCCCTAACTGCAGCATGTGAAGCTTCAGAACCGCGAAGGAAGAGGGGCGGCCAGATCATGGCGGTTGGACAGGTTCCTAAAGATGAAACTTGCGGTTTTTTTAGAATTACAGAACGAAGGAATACCCGAAGGCGGTATCAGTAGCGAACGCCAAAATAATCACCCTTATGTCAGTGCGCACAAAGACAGCACATGCAGCGGAAGAGATCGCCACAGTTCTAGCCCTGACTGAGGCCAATCAGCAGGGACTGAGGTATACGACAGCCACAGATTTCTCAACTTTAAAACCCCTTCTGTTCCATTAAGAGAGGCGTCGCAGAACTGCCTCAAGGTGCAGCCCGTCATAAAATTTTTGTCCACAGCGGAAAGAACAAAAAAGACTGCGTACACTCGTTTCGCAGCAAAACTTCTCTCTTAGAAAAAATAATATCAAATGTCATCCACTGCGTTCCGACTGACTGGAAATTGCTAAATTATTTGCTGGTTTAGGTCGACCCGAAACCTCAATTGAGATTCGCTAGTGAGCACTAAAATCTGTGGCGGTTATCGGCAACAGGCGATTACCTCAGCACGGCACTTTGCTAACGCTTAAACAACAGGTTTATCTTCAGAAAGTGTGCGCCTCAAGCAGCGCTCAAACATTCGCGATGCGCTGGCAGGCAGACGCGGCGTGACGTGCACCGCAGCGCAGGGACCAGCTCCCACGGGCCGTGTTTCGCTCCTCCCCTTCGAGCGAGCCTACCGTGGTGGCACACGGCGCAATCCTTGCATTATCGTTCTAGTCCGCCTGCAACCGGGGGAGGCTTCCGGCTGAACTATATGAGTCCAGTGTGCCGTAGTTCAAATTCTCCCCAAATGCTTTGAATTTCCTAGCTAAGCAGCGGCAGTTTCTTCTTTGGCAGTGGACGAGCTGGCAGATGGTGATACGAAGATTGCTGGTGCTTTGAGGTGCGGCCTCTGCGTGTCTCCTATGCGGTCGCCTCTTCTTGCGAAACGTAAAAGTGCACAGCATATGTGCGTGAAATGAGTGCGTTCGATGTCTTGAAGAGATATCACAAATATTTAAGGGCACGCATTATGAAGTTACAGCATAAAAACTAAACTATAGTGGTCTGCATAGTCAGAAAATTTAGTCCAAGGAGCAGTCAAAAAAGTTTCTTAGTTATACTTGTACTACATGGATAAACAATAATAGAATGATCTTAGCGCTGGGGTGTTAGAGCGGGAGCAGGGGAAAGAAAAATAGTTCGTTTGCTTCATGCGTACCATCGAAGTGGCGTTTTGCGGTAAATTTTAGGCTGTATTTATAAATAGCGGTAATATAGACCGTATTTTTGGGTAATATTTTAGTTTTGTAGGCCTATATGCTCGAGGGTTAAAATCGGATCCAGAAGGTGGCGATAATGAGAAGCGGGTCTTGGTTGCAACCAGCGAGGTATAAAACAAGATCACTGGAGGAAAGACTACAGCAGTCACAATGCTTTTTCTCTGTACTTCACTTAATGCTTTATAGAGGCAGGACTCGAAGGCGCAGACGGTGTCTAAATTGTACTAGTAAGTAGCGCATAAGTCATCACGTATCAGAAAAAACACGTCGAGATTATTCTTCGGACACTCGCCACGAGTCCATCCTTGCGTCTGTGGCTCTCTGCAGATGGACGCCGTGCTCCCAAGTCGACAAAGAGAGGACGTATTTAAATTTAATTCATTTTCAAACTGGTCTGATCTGCCGACGCAGACTGGAAGAAGAGCAGGTGCGGGAGGAACATCGGTAGGTTGCTGAGGAGTGGTGACCCGAGGCCGCCCGTGCACCATGCCGCTGATGAAGCCGCCGGACACCACCAGCTGGCAAAGGGTCCCACACCAGGGTGAGCGATTTTTAGAAAACGCAGATTAGAAAACGCAGTTTGTGGTGCTTATTCTTTACTATTAAATGAAGCAAGAAACTAGATGGCGCGTATTACCGAAAGGCAGTGTGAAATGAAAGCCATATTTTTTTTCTAGAGGAATTACGCAGTAATGAGCATTTCTTAGTATGCATTCTAACACTAGGATTCCAACAAGTATTGGACAGGTTTGGTGCTGCTGAGAAAATGGAAGGATTCTACTATGGCGGTACTTTTTAAAATATAGCTGATGGGAACAACGACCTCTACGCATTGGTGTGGATGGTGACCTATAAGACCTCACTGGCGTATGAAAAAAGAACACAAAGAAGGTAGCCTGACGCAGTTCCTTTTGACCTTTTGCTCCTATTGTTAAGGTGCATATAGGTTTATGCTTTATGGGGGTTTAACTTCCCGCAGCTACTCGGGCTAAGAGGGACGCTGTAGCGAAGGGCTCCGCAAGTTTAGACCACCCGGGGTTCTTTAATGTGCACTGACATCGCACAGTACACGGGTCTCTAGAATTTCGCCTTCTTCGAAATTCGTCTGTCGCTGCAGGGATCGAACCCGCGTCTTTCGGGTCAGCCGCACAACGCCACAACCAATGAGCCACCTCGGCGGTGTAAGAAGCAAGCAATACTCTGCCTGATATCCTGGTCATGTAAAGCACCCACTTTCACTTTCATATGCTTTACATCTATATACGGTGTTTCAAATTAGAAATTGAAGACTTTTAAAACTCTAACGATGTTTAAAGCGCTGTTTAGTGAAAATACCGAGCATGCTTTTGGACTCGCTTGCGCACTAGCCCTAGGATCAGGCGAAATGTTTGAAAGGAATTTTCTCCGGAAGGTTCAAGTTGAGATGGCTGGCACAGAAAAGGGTCAGGAGCAACATTGTAACCAAAGTAATATATAAATTCTCCCGTGCTGGCGCTGTGCATACGTCCAGAGTGCAGGCTGTCCTAAAGGGCGTCTTGACTTAGGCCAACATGAGCAGTGAAAATTTGATGCACAATGATCGGTTCAATGTGGTTCATTCTTTCGCGAAAATTGCATGTTGTGCAAAAGAAACTGTAGATTAAAAAAAGAAACGCAGACAGACTTCAGATTCATCACTAAACCTAATTCTCGAACCAATCTTGTATCGATGTAACAAAGACCTGAAACCAGCGCGGTGCGTGGTAATGGGCTCCGGACCTGGTTCGGCATTTTAAATAGACAAGATCAGTGTGTAGATCGCGCGTTGCGATCGTTTAAGAAAAATAACAGCCGTGTCCACCCTGTGCTGTGGGGTAAACTGAAGTATACCCGTTCTCTTTCGACAAAGGAATACCTATCCTCTGCACTGGCACCCAGAACTTAACTATCGACGCAGCAAACTGCATTTCATTGGTTCATCTTTGTGGTTTTCGGCCGAAGGTGGACGACGACAATTCTTCTACTAGTCGCTCCCGTTCTTTATCGTTGCGGCGTTCACGTTCAGAAAAAAAAAAACACACATTTTATTTCTATGATTGGCCTATTTATGCATCTGCGTGGTATGAATTCTAATCTGCCATTGGTTTATCGTTCACCTCATTCAAATCTCGTTCATCGCGAACGCAAATATGGGCGCTCCGTATTTTCACAATGATGTGCGCAGACTTCGTTGCCTCCGCCTGTCAACGCTGGTAGTCGTGTTTCACGTATTCTATTATGCCGCGAGGTTATATTTAAAAAAATTATACCAATTTTCGGGTTCCTTGTCAATCGCACAATGCGTGCGAAAAACAGGTCTCGCGCAATTTTGGGGAAATTTCCGCTTCTAATTCGTCAAAACTTGCTGGAGAAAACTATATTGTTCTGATATGTCACGACAAGTGGGAAGAGCGGTGCCCAATGTCTCCCGAAGACGGGCTTCTAGAAAGAATTGCGGTGTTTCTTTTAGAAATGCCATGTTTTCTTCTCACGAATGGATGCTGACAGTGAAATGTTTCAAGTGTGACATTCATAACCTGTTGTCTGAGATTCTTTTAGATTGTTTATTTGCTTGTTTATGTCGAACCGCACTCCTCCACGAAATATCTGGAACACAGCGACGAGCACGAACGCTGTCATAGCTTTTGACGAGTTTCGTTGAACAGGTTTCGTTGAACAGAACAGTTTCGTTGAACAGAACGAAGGCAGCTAGCTATGCGTCTCGTGCAGGAATTGGTAGGCTGGTCGTTGAAAGCGTCAGAAATTTTGCAGACGGGAAGAGAAGGAGAAGCAAAGGGCATGTCGTAATTCGCGAAATATTTAGACCGCGAAAAATAAGACTCTTACTGTGCCTGACGAGGTGGGGCTGTTACGTAGATATAGGATGTACACCGCGCATTCCTCTAAAAACGCAGGAGAATCGAAAATTTCCCTTGCGAAGTATTGCCGCCCGTACGAGATCGAGCTTTCACATCGCCAGGCTTCCGAGCACGTTATAAATGCTGTCTCGCCCCAAATCGCGGCCACACATGGAGCACGCTTGACGCGCTGCAGGCCAAGTATATACTTGGGCGTCTTCTTCGGGAAGTACACAATTTAAACACAATCGCCTGCAGACGGTTAGAAACAGGCGTTTCACTTAGGAAATACAGTAGTACAGGATAACTTGGAGAAAAGAGCACCACTGTGTACGTGAATTTTTTGGTGCCGAATGTTACGTTACACATGCCACTTCAGAAAAAAGTAATCAAGTACATTGTTGGAAACAGTAATATCGTCAATTCCCCAAGCACACTCACAGCACATTCCTCGAGAACAGCAATCCAGGCCCAATGGGAAACATCATGCTCACCATAACATGGAATACAAAAGGACTTGCGGTTCTGGTTCTGCTGGTTTAGAGAGACGCTTTTTCATAGATGAAGATAGAACTGATTAATTTGCTGCAAAAGCTCGCACGGGTAAAATCGAGAAATTAACCTTGCCCGCAGAGGGTGCATACCGTTAGTGTGTAGCGCAATTTTTGGCAGGCTACGTATAATGTTCAAATTACCTATTTTTCATTCTACAACTCGCGTTCTATATAAGTTACACCCAACTTAAAACATTTTGTTTAACGTAAGAAATCAAAAACAAGTCGCACTGTTTAAAACGGACCTGTCATCCTCTTTAGAAACGATAATGAAGACATTGAGAATATCTCTTCGCTAGTGAGTCCGGCGAAAATGCACGCTTGAGGCGCCCGCCGCTTCTGCACGGATCCATTGGGTCCCTTCTCTAGGACGCCCTGAAGGTATATATTTCTTCGGCGGGGACAGTTTAAACCAAAGCGCCATTTATCTGTACATAACAAAGAATGCTCTCGTGCAGGCAAATTTGCTGCCTATCACCGCAGCGTTGGAACGTCAAAATAGGAAGAAAGAAACAGCGGCAGGAATCTGGAAAGTATTTTTCAATTAAAGAACTTCTCTCGAGTACCGGCCACGTGTGAAGGAGAGCAAGCATTTTGGGTGAAGTTGGCGTCGGACATGTGTTAACTTCTGTCGTATATGTCGGCATTAGTTCGTACCAGAAACCGAGTGCTCGCGCATACACGTGAAATGCTGCGATTAATTGCGCATTTTTGAGGAGGCTTCTAGGAAACGCAATGCACTTGCTTGTTTGAGCTGCTTGAGTTTATTTTCGTAGCGCTTGTTTGAAACGGGAACAGCAGTTTTCAACAAATGTATGCCAGCGATGCCTCAACACTTCTAGCAGATGCAGCTCGCTCGCATGTTAAAGGAATGATGTCTAAACTACGATACTTGCGCTTCTGGAAAGAAGCAGCTGCGTGGTAACAATAACTGCGGTCGCACTAAGGGGCGAACAGGCCTGCAACGTAAAAATGGCAGCGGCCACGGCGAAAGAGCACCGTTTTTGGATGGCTATTTGTTTAAACTTGTGTTTTCGTTCCTGCAGGCGTGGGTGTTTCCCAGCATGCACCCGATCGTGGAATTCTCCCTCCCCGCGGTTCCACGACTTGGCTACCATCGTCGGTATGCGGTCCTCGCTCGTGCTCCTGTTCTGCCACAGCGACATCGGTATGGAGATGAAAGGTAAGACAACTTAGCTTAAAGCCACGCTTCTAGCGGCTGTAATGGTGATATGCCGTGCTCATAACAAATAGAAAACGGCCAGGCTGTGGTACATGCGTTCTCGTATGGCTGAATAAGAAGATGCAAATGGCTTGCTGCCACAGAAGGCCTATAAGCACAGCAAATGCATGAGCCGTCTAATATTTAAGGTCACTATATGAATAGAATGACGGACATGGAATGTGTAGAAGGCGGTAAATGCAATCTTAATCAGCAAACAGTTTTTGAATCAGTCGAGATCTGCGCTGAGAATATTGCAGGAGACCGGCAAGAAGCAGAAAAAAGGAATTGTTTCACATTGCGGACAACCCTAAACTTTCATTTCTACTGCAAATTTGGAACGAGTTCTTTGCGAAATATTGGTAAGGGCAGCGTCTACCTTTCAGTGACATTACTGACCTTGAGATCAGAAATGCGTAATTTTTTTAATGCACGAATGTTACGTTCGGTTTGTAAACTTGAAACACGTGCCCTTTCCGTAATACAAATTATTGCAAAGAAAAAGTAAAAACGTGCGCCGTTTTTGTAGACAGCTGGCGACCGAGATGGCTGCCATATGTTGATAAAGAGCAATGCGGCTGACGTATAGAGACAGTGTTGCATTTGGAGGGCAGGCGTACCTAATCAATGGAGATCGAACGCCTATAGTTAGAGGAAACGGCTGAGGCCTGGAGAAGGGATTGCAGCAGTCTCATGGCACAGGTATAAAACAATAATAGGCCAGCTGCGACCTTGGGGTCTCGGTGACTTCTTTGCACGACGATGTTTGCGGTGCGTCAGGAGATATAGATTTAAGATAGTGAGCTCATATAGTGAAGGAACGCGGACTCATAGAGCCTCTAAGACATACAAGAACCTGGTGACTGAAGCTTCAGCTCCTAAATGCCAGAAAGTGAGACAAAGAGCGGATTACTACTACGGTGACTGGCACCTCGGTGCGGCGGAAACGTTTTTAATGCCAAGTAGCTTTAAGGCCAATTCACGAAAAAAGCCGGCGCCCGTCAGTCTGTGTCACGAAAAAACGTGGACGTGGCAAACATGGGCATGTGGCAATCTGCCCAAGAGGTTGAGGACAACCTGCACACCAAGGCAGGTGGCAATGAAATTCAGATAAATTAGATGCAGCTCCCACCTGCCAGCCGTGGCACTGCGTATCAGTGCACCTAGAGACAGACAGCCTCTCAAAGAACTATCCCTGCAGATAGGAACCTGACGGGAGCTCGGGAAGAGCAACCAGGGTCTCACAATCCCCACCGGTGGCAGTGTTTGAAACAGCCATCGTTCGGGGCAATGGGGCATCCGTTAACCGCTGCACCAGTGAGCCAGCTTTCGTGTGATGGTTCCCCGCGATCTACGAATTCATGAAAGAGGAGGCGTACTTGCGCGGGAGAGACGTCTGACGCTATAAAAACCAACTTGGGCAAAGTGCCGTCCTAGCATTTTTTCTACCCTTTTGCTAACGTCGTGGGAGCGCGAGGAACCGCTGGCGCATGTAGCTTTGTAGGTGCCGGAGCAACGTGGTCAATTACAGGTCAGATGACGTCAGGTTTCGTGCGCACGTTGGAGACTGTTTTGCTGTGTGCTGTCGGCCCCTGACGAGGCAGGCTTTGTATCGTTGGGCCACGCAGACGAGGCATGACTAGAACCACCAAGCTTGGGGAGCATAACGCCCACCATGCTTCGCTTGTGATGCAGATATCGGCCGCGTCACCCGCGCCGCTGATGCAAGGGCCGCGCCGCACTAGATACGATACATCCTGTTTTCTTTCTAAGGAGAAAAAAACAAACATGCGATAGAAATGAAACACGGAACTTAGCAAATCGGTACAGTGTTTCCATCATATGCAAGCTTCTGTGGCGGCCTTCGTTCTCGGGTAGAACTTCTGAATGCAAATTCCTGCTACTGCACGATTGCAGAAGCGCTGACGATGACAGGACAGCTGGCAGTTGTAGACGTAGACCCTGAGTCATTGTTGCGGCAGGACTCTGAAAATGAAGTTTGATCTGCTACTTGGCAGAGGTCGTCATCGGGCTGATGAAGGCTTTGTTGTCGAAAAGTTTCTCTTGTAGGCAGCAGATGCCATCGCTTGCGTCGCAGGATGATGCCGACTGCGGCGATTATGCCATACGACCTGGGATATCTTGAAGACTGAATGACGAACACCTTTGGTAGCCCATGCCCCCTTTTCGATGCGAACCGTGTCCCCAGGATTTAGCGGTGCTAGTTTTCGGCTTGAACGGCAGGTTTGAGGACGCCTCAGCACGTTGTGAATTGGAGACGGCCGGACGTCGGGTAACGTTATCCGGAGTCTTCCTTGAAGCGCCTCGCCTGGTGATGGCCCGGATTCTGTTGGCGTACATGTGTATGCAAGAAGACCGAGCCAAAAATCTTGATTCATTTCAGTGCTTTTCTTTAAAATCCGCTTAACTACTCGTACGCCCTTTTCATCCCATCCGTTGGACTGGGTACCAAAGCGTGGCCTTGTGCTAGAGCATTCGCCTCGCATTCGGAAGTGCTGGATTCAATCCCCAGTGCCGCCGGGTACCCACCGGTTTTTAATGTGTACAAGATTTCCCCCGGCCTGGTGCTCGGCTCTTCTGGGGTGAGATGCTTGGGAAAAAGGTCTTGACCGCAGTTGTTCTGACGGATCAGCGATAAGCTCCGCCGTCAACAACGTTAAATCGGCCTCGTGCGGTAGAAGCCCATTTGTGGCCCTTTTTTTCTGACGTAGACGCACAGCCGAAAAGCGGGACTTGGGAGTGAGCTCTTCAAGTGTACTCTTCACTTGAGAACTATTCAAGTGTATTCTTCACTTGTTTCCACCTGTTTGCAGCCTGAGCTCTTCGAAACTGGGTTTGCCCCCGAACGGGCACAGCGGGGTTTGCGGAGCCTCGTCCAAGCACACACCCCTGAAGAAGCCGGGCGCCGGGCCGGGGGTGGCTTGAACTCATTTTAACTGGTGGGCGTCCGGCGATGGGTTTCGAACCAACCACCTCCCGCAGCCGAAGCGGAGTGGTGTGGCTGAAGTCGTACGTCCGAGTCTATGCAGCTAAAGCGTAGGTAGAAAATATACGGCCGTTATCTCAACAGACTTCCACTGGTGTGCCGTATATAGAAAAAAAATCGCCCTTCTTGCTTCAATGACGGTCTTCGCGGAAGTATCCTTGAGAACTTCCACTTCAGGAAAGTCTGACAGTGCGTCCTATATGCACAGGTATGACTGTCCACCATGCTCACATATGTCGATGCCTACACGTTGCTGTGGTGTATTAGGCACCGGACGCAATTTTAACTGCTATTGTGGCTGACTGTAGGCGTATATCCTGCACGCAGAACACGCCTGTAGGATTGCTTCGATGTCAGAGTTGATTCCTGGCCAGAAAACTGCATGCCTCGCCCTTTATTTTAATTTTTTGAGGCCTAGATGGTTTTGGTGAATTGTTTTTAACGTTTCTTTCATCATGAAAGCTGAAATTACAACTTTGCACCCTTTTAATAGTGCCCCCTAGAAATGAGAAAGCTCTGCCTCGAACGACTTCCACTGTTCTTTAAGTGGTATTCCGGCCGCCAGGCCCTCAATAACTTGCTTTAAATCTTCATCGCAAGTAGTTTCCATAGGCAACGTATTCAGTGTGTCCTCGGTAACAACTGAACAGATCAAACTCACTGCGTGTTCTTCCGTCTCGTCGTTGATTACGTCTTTTTCTGCGAATGTCTCGGCTGTTGCCCGGGACAGCATGCCTGCGAAGAATAGCTTCCTTGCCGGCGTAAACTGCATTTTTTACGTCATACCGAAGAAGGCCCAGAAAAAGCCACTGCAACCTTGGGGGCATGTCTCCAGTGGCTTTTTGCGAGATGGAGATCAAGGGTTGGTGATCAGTCTCAAGGATACTCGAGCAACCGCAGACAAAATAATTGAATTTCTCGCAGCCATGCACAACCGCCAACACCTTTTCAATTTTCGAGTAACGCTGTTCGCACTCTGTTATTGCCCGTGAAGCGTATGCTACGAGCTTGCATGTGTCGTTGCGACACTGCAGCAATGCTGCGCCGATTCTGTTTCCGGATGCGTCACAAGACATATTTGTTGTATCGAAAATGGTCAGTACGGGCTCACCACTTGCATTGTCACGCAGCTGTCTCCACTGTTCAGAGATACTAGACGGCCAGTCAAACGCAGCACTTATCTTGATAAGATTTCGGGCAACCGCCTTCCCCTGGGCCAATGAAGACATGAACTTGCTGAAATAATTCACGACGCCCAGGAGCCTCTGTACCGCGAGCTTGTCAGCCGATGATGGAATTCGTGTCATGCATTTTATCAGTGATGGGTTCGGCTGGATCCCTTCCTTGTCGTTTACGTCACCCAGGAACGCAATTTTTTCGACACCAATAGAACACTTGTGCGGGTTAAATGTCAATCCGGAGCCTCTTGCTGCTCGCAATACCGACTGCAGTCGTATGTCATGCTCCTGCCTCGACGACCCCCTTGCTATAGCACGTCATCGACGTATATTCTGACGCCGGGAAGGCCCTCAAAAATTCATTTAGGGTTTTTTGAGATACCTTCGACAATGATGATAATTACAAACTGTAAGCACATAATTGTGTAGCTCCCGAAGTGCATTGCAAAGGCCAAATCAAAGCCATCTTCAGCGCCAACCTCGGCAGCCTTTCTGCAGCAGATAGCGAAATGGATCGATTGTTGGCACTTTCGGCATATTTTCCCGAATGCCGAAGAGCTTCGTGGCGTGTGCATACGTTCGTACTTTCGACACGCGTTACGTCCGGGAAACCCACTTTGTCTATACAAGTGTTCCTTGCGCATCGTATCAATCTGGCTTTCCTCCCGTGTGCTACTTTTCCTGCTCTGCTGCCACTTCAGCTTCTTCAGCAACCTGCTCAGTCTTCTGCAGCGTCAACGTGGTGTCACGCAGCATATTTTCCAGGACTTTCTGGTCGTATATTCAATCAATATTTTGGTCCCTGATCATTTCCTCCATCTGAGGGCCGAAGTTGCATGCTCATGCCTGGGTTCGTAAGTCTCGTAGGAAACGTTTCGTCTTGGTTTGGTTTTATAGGGTTTAATGTGCCAAAGCGACTCAGGTTATGAGGGACGCTGTAGGGAATGGCTCCGGAAATTTCCATTACCTGGGGTTCTTTAACGTGCACTGACATCTTGCAGTACATGGGTCTCTAGAATTTCGCCTTCGAAATTTGACCGCCGCGGCCGGCATCGAACCCGCGTCTTTTGGATCAGCAGCCGAGTGCCATAAACTTCGTAGAGATGGTTCGAAAGAGTCACCAGAGTCCTGAACTCGTGTGCGGAAGACGGAGCGCTCTAGTACTGCCTTCTGCTGCGCCGCACAATATGCATCAAACATCTTAACGACCGTGGCGTAGTCACTCTTGCTGTCGTCTTTGCTGAAGCTCAACGTGTTAAAGATCTCAATAGCTTCCTCGCCTGCAACACTCAGCAGAAGTGCCGTTTTGCACGATCCCATTAGAGGCTTGTGTGTTGGTTCTGGTCCGGCGAGAAAAAATTAGGACGTTTGCTTAAACACTTGCCAGTTCTTGGCTATTTCCACACCCGAGCTCAGCTGGAGCCGTCAATTGGCCGGTCTTGCAGTGAAATTATCAATTCTCCCGACAAGACGTCGACGCTCGCCCCACTTGTGACACCATTTATCGTTGGGTTCGGCCGACGAGGCATGACCAGAACCACCAAGCTTGGGGAGCAGAAGAACGACCGTTTATTGAAAAGCCTTCTAAGCTTTACATTGAAGTTGGAGTGGTAGTTTTCTCTCGCCACCATGCTTCGCTTGTGATACGGATATCGGGCGCGTCTACCGCGCCGCAGATGCTAGGGCCGCGCCGCAATAGATGGGGTACAGGCTTGGCACGCAGCGCACCGAGTATACGTCTCCGACTACTTCTAAAAAATAAAAGGGCTCGTTCGCGTAGTTCAGCGAGATGCCAGTTAAGTGCACTAGCACTTCTGTTTCCCTTCGGCTCCGGTGTTAAGATTCACTGTTCACGGTTGGAAGTTGTTCAGATAGCGATAATGAGATAATGCTCATATATGCAGACTTCGTTATTCTCTACTTTACATTCATAGATCCTTGGGAGTCCCCATACCACTCCTGGCGCAATGGTGCAAAGGTTAAATGGTACGCCACTCCTCTGCATTGACTGGGGCTGCCATTTATGAAACCCGTGAGACCCAGGTGGCACTTCCCAAGCAACCTCTCCCGACTAGTCATTAATTGAACAGCCACCTTCCGTGGTGGGCAGTTTACCTGCAGCCCACCGGGCTGTGAACAACCTGTCTGGTGCATATATTTATGCACACACACACTTGGGCAAGTTCCCCACAACCCGGTGGCAGGTGCGCATGTTGCCACTAAGCAGGCTTCAGACGCGCAAACAGGCAACGGTGAAGTGCGGAAAATGGCCACTAAATGTGCTAGCAGACTAAAAATTCAGGGCGGGTTAGCTTGCGGCTAATCGCGAATTATCATGCACTATTCCAGCTAGCCCTCGTTTTGCATGTTTTATGTTGACTTCCTATGGTTTTGCTTGATTAGAACTTGTCGAATACTTTGGTTAATATATGATCTAAGTTTTAGTGTAATTGCATCATTTTAGATTTGTACAGCAGTAGAGTTCGTCATTCTGTAGAGTCATAGAATCCTGGGAGTCCCCATACCACTCCTGGCGCAGTGGTGCAGCAGTTTATCGAAGCGCCACTGCCCCGCGATGGCAGGTGTTGCCAATGGTGGGGCTTGTGAGATTCAAGCTGCTCTTCCCGAGGAACCTTTCGCGTCTAATCATTAATTGAACTGCTACATGCCACGGTGGGCAGCTTGCTCACAATTCGGTGGGCAGGTTGTGATGGCGCCACAAGGTCACGTGACCTAGGTGGCCCATCTGCCACGCAGGCGGTTGGTGCCCAGCAATCCCAGGTCGCGGTGGGACCACACCGGCAAACAGACAACGAATTTTCGGCGAAGTTGAAGCCCGTGTGCTGGCGAACTAAAAAAAATCCCGCTATAAAACTGGGGATATGCCAGTCTGTCCCACACTGACTTCATTTGCGGTTCAAAAGGAAAAGGTACTCCAGCCCCTTTTCCTATTGGCTTTTACTTTTGAACTTTTATAGACTGCATACGGCACATGAAAGGTGCTCAAAACGTATAACACTCTATCTCTGAAGCTGTTAGACAGCTGCCGCAGTCATGGGTTCGACCATGGCACCACTGGTCGCATTTCGATCGAGGAGAAATCCTAGAGGCCTGTGTACTGTGCGATATGAGCGCACATTAGAGAGCCCCAGGTGGTCGAATTTAAATGCAGTCCTCCACTACAGCTTCCCTCAATGTCTTATTTGCTTCTGGAGCTTAAATTTCATAAACGAAACAAAAGCAAACTGAGCCGTATGACCGAATCGCCCCTGTAATAATGGGCAGTATTTATACTTCATATGAGGTTTTTCTCTTAAAATCCAGATGAAGGGAGCAAAATTAAGAAAGTGGCCGAATGAGCCCCAGTTTCATACACACTGAAGTAAAAGTTTGCTCGAAATATGTACCGTTAGCCTGCCTGTCCCCAAGATATATCCGCACCTCACGAAAATCTAACGAAGTAAAAAAGGCAAAGAAGCGCAAAGGAAGCAGCAATCGCACCCACTCCTGCAGAAACCTTCAGTGGAGGAAACCGTCACACTGCCGATGAAGCCGTGAGTGAAAAGCGAAAATGTTTGACACGTTGTTGCACGCTGCTTCATATAGGAAAAAATCAGCGTGTCATCTATCGGCTCACAAGGGAAACACGCAAGGACAACTACGGGACTGCGCTGCGCAGCAGGGCAGGCTTGCGCTTTGTGTGTGTGCGATTTCTGTTTTGTATGCGGCTTTATTTTGCCAGCGAGTAGAACGTATCTTTTTTTTTTGGAGATGCGGTCTAGCACTCAACGTGGTGTTATTGTAGGCCGAGTACACTACGCGTTCTTATTGGCCACGATAAAAGGGTGTTCGTGTGGACAGCGCTTAAAAACTAGAAGCTTCAACAGCTCCGCGGAAGCAGAAGCGCTGAGGAGAGACACTCTACTACCAGAGAACGAGACTGCCGTATGGAGGCACAAGTAATGGCCGGGCGCACAGCGAGACATTAAGGCATAGAATTTTTTGCTTCAGGATTTGAGCCAAGTGAAGCGGCGATGCGGCGGGGGAAAATATCAAGCTACCGTCATTTTACGCCGCAGCCTGTACTGGGAAGTTCATGCAGTATAGATTGATCGCGTGTGTGCTCTATGCCAGGTGCACTTGTCGGGGGCCGTACCTTTACGGTGGCGTTTCATAAATTTCCCCTATGTCTGTTTTGCTTCTCCGCGCATACAATTGTAAACAAGTTAACTGCTGCGCTGGAATAGTCAATAAATTCTGCCCGCACCTTTCGTTGACTTTCACTGTGTCTTTAAGCTTAACGAAAGATTCAGACGAAGAGCGCAGTTTCGGGACCTTCGAATGTATGCTACCGCCGCCGGGAATCCAATCCGCAATCTTTACCTGCACCGCCGGGCGATCACAGCAGTTGTGCCTCTGTGGTGTGTTTGTAGCAGGCGTCCACACTATAATGTGTGCAATTCTGCCCAAGCTATATGGTTCTGGCGGTAACTAAAAAGGGCGCCGAATTTCTTCTTGGCTTTGCCTAACACTAAACAGCCGTGTAGTGTCGCTCATCTCCAGTGGGATGTTTTGTAAAGATTTAAAGCTACTTTAATTATTTTGTTTTCCTATGCAGAGCGTGTGAGGCGGAGTTCGTGGCCGCTTTTTGCATCCCTGGAGGAGCACTCGAAGAGGCCTAGAGGATCCAGGGACACTTGGAATCTGTTCATTTCGACTTTTTTACTCTACAGAATTCGATAGATGAACCAAATGATTGTGAATTTTTTTTAAATAATTAAATGTTTCGTATGTGTCTATGGGTATTGCAATTTTTCGTTAACGTTTTTCTACAAAGGAAGCAGTGACTCTTTTTGTGTGTTGTCATGCTGTGTGTAGCATCACACGTCACCGAAAGTTAACGCGTGGTCAGGTTGTCATTGCCCCGCCGTAAAAATCCTTGACAACTGTTTTTAAAAATTCGCACAGAAAGAAACCAACAAAAACCTCTTCACAAACTAAGTATATGCGAGGTACGTAGATGCGCTTAAGAACAGCTCAAAGCGATTAATGTAAAGATGTCACACTGGATCCATGAATTGTAACAAATATTCAAAGTCAGATTATTTGACAGAATATTTTCAAACTGCACCACTTGATACATGTGCGTTAACATCGAAAAAACCAAAAGACGACATTTTGAAAAAAAAGTCGTGTTTGCTGCAGCCAATTTTTTCCAATTTCCATAGCAGTTCACCAGCATGCATAGGTTAGAATTACATTTAAAAATGTGGGAGGCTTTTAACGTAGTTAAACCGAGTAGTTGGGCGAAAGCATGCGTTTAGTATGGTTGCTTTGCAGTGTCGTCGGCATGTCTGGCGAAAAAATTTGCGCAATAGTAGGGAAGGATGACTTAATGAGACGTGGGAAGTGCCGGCGACGAAGGCGGATGTGTCCTGGCTCGCTTCTGCTGTTTTTTGTTTTTCCTAGCGGTTCCGGTTTCTTCATCATTTTTGAGACCGTTCTACGAGGGGGGGGGGGGGGGGGGGGGGGTTGGTCAACGCTTAGATTAAGACGCAATTCATGTGAAGCGCAGGGTGCGTTTTGCAGATAAATGTCGTGTACCTCTCCAGGTGGCGGGTTGGCAGCTTGGTTTGCCAGCTTGCCACCCCTAATCCTGCCGTTTGAGTCTCTCAAACAAAATGGAATTTATGCGAATCCTGTAGCTCTCGTCCCAATCGGTGAGGGTGCGATCAAAATGAAAACCCCCAAACTAATTTAACAGGAGGTAAGATATTTGACAGCCCGTTATCAGCAGATCTCAGAAGTGCGTCCATTTGGCCGTATAGGCATTGTCTGCAAGTCCTGAGAAGTGCAGCAGACTTGAATAGTACAAAATTTCCAGCTCACTGCCGGTGAAAGCAATCATTCCCGAGCATCTTGCATGTGTCAAGCGTATTTACTGTACGTGATGTCGACCAAGAATCCTCTCCGCAAGAAACTCTAGACGAATCTCAGGATGCGGGAGTTGGGCTGCTTTCAGTCTGTCCCTGCAATAGAGATTTAAACGGCTCGAGTGTTGCTACTGAGTGTGTAATAACTTTTGCTGGCTCTTACTGCCCTGATGAACTAAGAAATTGCCCGATTGTATGCCGTGTGGACTTTGGAACCCCGCCCTCTTCAATGCACTAACTGCTGGCGGTTAGGGCATAGCGTCAAATGATGCAAGTCGGAGACCCGCTGCCGTTTCTGTGGAGGTCATTCTGCTGATAACTGCTCCTCAGAGCAGTGTCATTGTTGCCCTTGCAGCAACAACCACTCAGCTCATGATGCCGATTGCGCAAAACGCAGTATATTATTGAAGAGAAGCGGTGCTGAAGAGCCGATGCTTATGCTCTTCTTAACAGGAAAAAGATTCATACGCCAGTCGTGTGCGCGCTTCTGTTGGGGACATTGAGTCCAATTTGACTGCCTCAGTTGTGACCACATTAGAAAAAGCCCTTAATAAGGAAGCTGTACGAATGCTAAACACCTTTTCTGAGGCTTTTGCTGAGTTTGTTGCAATTCAATCTGTCACCATCGACATCCGTTCTGGCAGCAATGTCTGCACCTGTTTCACCTTGTGCAGCTAGTGCTAGCCGCTCAGCAACATCTCATGATGCTTTGCAGGTCCCACCTAAAATCTTTGTTCATAGCAGTTCATGTCTCACCAACATCTGCACAGCAAATGTCGAAATGTCGTGCCCTACGCATAAGCGTCGTGCTTCTTGCCGTTCTCCTGAGATGAAAGCTAAAAAAGGAGGAGCCAAACTTCTTCCCCAGGTTGATATCCTCGAAGAGGCGGTGTCTCTTCTAATAAACTGGTCAATAATCAAGGCAGGTATGAAGGTGTTACGATGGAATTGCTGCTCCGTGCAGTCTTCTGTTCCAGATCTAGAACAACTTATTTACAAATAAAATCCTGATACTGTACGTTTACAAGAGACCTGATTAGCACGTTATAACTCATTTTCAATGAGAAACTTTCGAGTTCTCAGGTCATATCGAAATGTTGGCAGAAGAGGTGGATTGGCAACCATGCTATCTAAATAATTATGACATCAGAAATCAATCTCTAAAAAAATTCTCTCTGATTTAGCTTTTACGGATCAAAATTACATTTCCGAATCAAAATGAAAAACCCCCAAACTAATTTAACAGGAACTAAGATCTTTGACAGTCCGCACACCAGCAGGTCTCTGAAGTGCGTCCATTTGGCTGTAGAGGCAGTGTCTGCAAATACTCGGACATCGCGTGTGTAGCAGACTTGCTTCAGTACAAAACTTTCAGCTCACTGCCAGTGAAAGCATTCATTCCCAAACAGCTTGCATGTGTCAGCTTGGTGACTGGCGCAAGCAGTGTATTCATCGCAGGAGATTTTAATTCCCGCCATAGTGACTGGAGAAGTCGTACTGATTCCTGCGACCAGCTGGTCTGGACGTGGCTGTCTCAAAAAGCTGTACGCTGCTGCAAATACAGATAAATAACCTTTATGCGAGGGGTTGCTCGCTCAGTCATTGACTTCAAATTATGAGCAGGTAGGCTAGAGGTGACTGATTGGTCGGCAAAGGATTCGGGACCTCTTTTAGGTTGCCTGATTATAACACCCATTATCTAAACCGGTCGGACTCTCGAAGGGGCGGAGTGTCATTGCTGATCACAAATGATGTAGAATGTCAGATCATTGATTCTTACACAGTGCTTTCACCAGACTATGAAATGCTGACCCTGTGCACTGCAAGACATGTATTTTCTGTGTGCTATCGACCACCGAATGATGATTTGCCTGCGTTTCTGCAGTTCTATGATCAGTTCCTGGCTTATGTGGTTCAAAATCATAACTCTAAACCTCTAATACCTGGTGGAGATTTTAATGTCGACATGAGTGTGAACAGTCCATCATCAAATGCTTTCAATATGATCATATTATCGAATGGTTTTGCTAACTTAATTGACACACCAACCAGGATAACATTTGGAGGCCAGTCCACTCTGGATTTATTTATTACCAATTCCTTGGGGCCGAATGTTAAATCTGGAGTTTTGTCATGTTCTATCAGCGATCATTTGCCAGTATTCTTGTGTGTAGAATAAAGCAGGTAAATAAGAAAAAAATCCCCACCAATAATGTACCAACTAATAACAGACACAACACTAAACCTCTAATACCTGGTGGAGATTTTAATGTCGACATGAGTGTGAACAGTCCATCATCAAATGCTTTCAATATGATCATATTATCGAATGGTTTTGCTAACTTAATTGACACACCAACCAGGATAACATTTGGAGGCCAGTCCACTATGGATTTATTTATTACCAATTCCTTGGGGCCGAATGTTAAATCTGGAGCTTTGTCATGTTCTATCAGCGATCATTTGCCAGTATTCTTGTGTGTAGAATAAAGCAGGTAAATAAGAAAAAAATCCCCACCAATAATGTACCAACTAATAACAGACACAACACTGAATTCCTTTCGTGACGCCCTGTTGTCAGTGAAATGGCACACGATCGGTAATCTCACAAATGCCAGTGAAGCGTACGATAAGTTTATGGATATACTGACCCAACTATACCACAAGAGTTTCCCGTCAAGAACACGCAAAAAAAGCAAAAGAACACGCAAACCATGGCTTACACCTGAATTACGGAGTGAAATGAAAACGAGGGACAAGCTATATCAACATTTCCTTCATACGCGATCAGCAGATGATCTTGTCCAATTTAAAAAACATCGTCCCTGGATGTGGTTTTACTATTGGTGGCTAGGCGTGCCTTCTGGCCCGCGCCGTTCTTACGCCGTTTATCAAGGCATATCGCACGCTTTTCCACTGTCTCCTCGGCTCGCCGCCTCCTCTTGGCTTCGTTCCAACGACGAGCCCTGGCTTCTTTCAGAGCCGCCGAGCTCAACTCGTCCTCTCCTCCACTCTCCATCTTTGCCCCAGCGGCTCCGCTGAGCCGCCTACTTATACAGCTGCGACACCTCCTCCCTCTCCACTCGACATGGCGCATGCGCACAGCTGTTGCAGCTCGGTTTTGCCGGCGCGCGGTCGCGTGCTGTTCCGCACCACGTGACCAACCGGCGGCGCCACGGAGCTCAAGGGGCGCCACGCTGAAGGCTCGAAGAGCTGGCGTAGTGTAGCTCTCACTACAAAAATCGTAAAATAGCTCAATAGTGCCGAAATTCTTATTAGAAAATTTCACCAAAAATGGCAATTGGGAGATACTTTTTTTCATAGTTTTACCACTGTTTTGAAACCGCTTGCAGCGATTGCGGTTAAGTTGTGCTAGTTAAGTTGGCATCACCACACAGCACCGCAGCACGCGGCGGCGGTAGATCAAACGTCACCTAAGGTGGCTTCCTCGCCTTACAGTAGTATCATGTAAAGAATCGGACACCAGGACGAAAGCGATCGCCATTTTCACCCCCTCCAATCCGTGATAGTCAACATGAGCAGAGAATGGCTGCTGGAAAGCTACAAACGATCATCTTGCTGGTTCCAGGGCACTACCGACAGGCGTGGGAGACGCAAACGGGTGCTGATTGCTCGGCTACCACCTTTTCTTGACGCTGTCTTCCGTGGAGCTGTTGGCAAAATGAGATAAAGCGTGAACCACGGGAGCGAACGCTTGCCACTCTACCACCAGTCACCAGTACAGTGAGGCAAAGCCTGTCACCTGCCATCTGACCGGCCACAGCTTGGCGCTCAACAGTTCAATATATCTGCTTTATGGCAAACCGCACGTGATGAACTGAGTAAAAAATGCATGCGTTTGTTAATATACTTGCAAACAGTTCAATATTACCAATAATTCGTAATATCCGTGTTTGTTGTAATGAGGTTTGACTAAATTCTTCCGGTGAGCTTTCCTCACTCACATTACATGCAAATGGAAACTTCTTTTTTGGTATTTTGCTTCTCCTAAATTGTATTATATGCGGGTCCACATTATATGCCGATTTTTACGGTAATTTCGACCACCTGCAGTTCTTGACATCACACAGCAGATGCATTTCAACACCACTAGGCAGCCACCGCAGCCAGGATTTGAGCAAAATTACATGCCAACCTTGTTCAGTCACCGTTACACATCGGATTCAAGGCCCAATTTCAGAAATTAAAAAAGTCCACCCACATTTCATTATGGTACTCACAAGGAGGCTAGAAATTAGCAAGTACAGTGAAAGCTCGTTAATTCACAACTCGTTAATTCGAAATTTTGGATAATTCGAAATAGTCATCGTGGTCCGGTCCGCAGTGCATAGTCTATGCGCATAACAACTCATTAATTCACTCAAAAATTGGCGCCGCTACCCGTAATTCGAGCTGCGCGCCGCCACGCGCCGCTGTTGAAAACCATCACTGGAAGCTTTCACGTCAAAACGATAGATGGCACAACCATCGGGGCGCCGCTAGGGTGCTGGAACAAGTACTAGCCAGTCTTTCCTGCCGCAACTGCTTCGAGGAACGACGTTTTAGTGTTTTAGCCCTCGTTTTGCATGCCGCTTGCTGTGAGCTTGTGTCTGCGAGATGAGTTCGCGTGGGAAATACTGCGCCAAGACGGTGAAGGAGAAAGTGGTGATCTTACGCGAGGTGGACGAACGGAAGGCCAGCAAAGTGGAAATTGCGAAAAAGCACGGGATTCCACCAAGCACGTTGTCGACCTACGTCCGAAATAGGAAGGCCATCGAGGATGCCTACGAAGCCGAAGATTTCGCCAGCAACAGAATAAGGCTCCGATTAGCCAAGTATTTGGAAATTGAGACCGCTGTGATCACGTGGGTGAAGGAAATGCGAAGCGCAGAGAAGAAGCAGAAGATGATAACAGATTGTTTTGCTAAATAAATGTTTTTCGTGCCCTCCGGGCATCAAACGCGTCCATTTTTGCTCACTTTCATTAGTTCGAATTTTGGTTAATTCGAACTGGCCTGGCGGCCCCGTGGAATTCGAATTAACGAGCTTTTACTGTAACAGTTTATTCAAGACCAAAGTCCAAAAAACAGCAGAAAAAATTCCATCACAGTGACCTGTCGCATTCAGATTTGAGACAAAAAGAGTAATTTTCAAATAAACGAAGCACTACGCGACTCACAATTACAGCCTCCTCCTCAGATGGAATGACTCGAATGTAGAAGCCTAAACTGTTGGCTTTGCGGAATGTCACCACACTGCAACAAGAAAAGACAAAAAGAAATTGTAAGCATAAAGCAGACTATTTAGTTACCAAACTACATATGTCTGCTGCACTAAGGCTGGGATACATGCGACATTTTTTTCGACGAAGTTCGCGACAGAAAACGTTGCGGCAGCATGACGCCCGGCTGCAGATACAGTCTATACGCATGTAAGGGCCGCACTTGTTTTTCCAGATTCGAGGGCCAATTTTCGGGGTGCAGACCTTACATGGATCTTTTTTATTTTAATATTTCCTACAGGAAAACAGGGTGCGGCCCTTACACACATTTATACGGTACATGCAGTGAAGAAGTGGCAGCGTGCAGCCATGTATCCCTCGACACAAAAAAGCAAGCATGATCAGCAAGTGGCAAATGCCATTGAGAGGAGCAACACTGACCCTTTTATTAAAATCACGAAAGTGTTCATTTCAACACCACTGCACTAACTTTAGCACATGTGAATAGTTATCTATATCAATTTACGCTCTCGAATGCATGAAGTCATGTACCTTGGGAAGTTCGCCAAGCCACGGATACCAGCGGCACAGTTTTCTTTGACACTTTGCGCATTAGGGAGGAAACACAGGCATTTCGGTCCAAGATTACATTGTGTTCTCTCAAAAAAGTGACATTTCATGCTTGATAAAGCATTTATTTTCATAATCACTGCACAGCTCATCAGCCATGTCAACAGGCGCGAGCAGTCAAATCGAAAAGGCGGGCTTTCTGCACTGCTATTGGCCACATCAGCCGCTGCTTACAGTCTCGCCGGACATGGCGTGCCAAATACCTAGCGGGTCCAGATCAGCGGCGGAAGGTGTTTTTCTCGACACTGGACATCAAGCGCTCGCCGTCAGTGAAAATCATTGACCTGCCCCCTTAAAAAATGCTCCATATATTCCGGCCTTTAAGCACGCTGTCAGGGCAGACAATTTGTAAGCTTACCAATACCAAATGAGCACCCGACACCTACAAAAGGTTTCTCTGTTTAACCTAATCTGGGCACCACCTTATTCGGTACAAGTACCAAAAATTTAACTTGATAAGCTATTGCTCAGATTAAATTGATAGCACTTGCATTAAATAGAGTGATTGGCATAAAAGTTAAACTGACTAGTGTATAGATCATTTCAGCTGGTACTTGGATTAAATTGAATGGAAAATCTTGTGGACTACAGTTAACCTGCAGACTACTGTCAGCCATCAAAGCATGGGATTGTTGATTCCGCTCATATTTTCAAAGCACATTTTCAAAAGTATGACAGCACAAACCCTGAAATTTTTAGACAAGTCTTTCTGTGGTAAGGTCATCAAACTAAATGCTCTACCAGGCTTTTTTCTATTTATTCAAACAAACTGTAGGAAATAAAATTTAAAAAATCCCCAAGCAAAAAATTTATAATTAGAAGCTTACTGTGCTTCAGAAATGAAACACAGCTGGAGAGAATCTTGTTACCTAGATATTGCATTATTAAATACTCAATGAAGTTTTCTTTTTTTTTCCCCCCAAGAGCAAAGCAAGAACAAGAAAGCACACAGAAGCACATTTCCCCAAACCTTCCAGTAAACATTCAACACCTGACCCTAGTCACTTCACCTATACTTGGCAACAACTTTTGTTAGCAACGATGCCAAAGCTACAGAACAAAAATATGGACTCTCCCTGTGCAACTGAATGCAGTCCCAGGTAGAAATTACCCCAACAAGCTACGCTTCTACAATTCAATGCAGTCCCTGGCAGCAATTGATTTCCACTCAAAGCAAATTGTCATTCTAACATTCATTATTTAGGGCATGCTTCTAACAGAACTGCAGATTTTTCACACTGTAATCTCATTGCCAAGAAAATTTCTTTGGGAGCACCACTTCCTGGATGAGGTCAGAGCAGCCAGGTTGTGCTATGGTCGGATACAACTCAACACCGCAGCAGCTTTTCATTGTCAAAGGAGCCCCTTCTAGCCAATGGTGTTGGCAGATTCTCATGACCCTGCTAGTGTGACAAAGCAGAGAGTGGTAGATGAAAAGGGATAATCCCTTCCCTGTGTGGTCAGGGATAGACCCCTCTCTCCATTGTGGCCCCGCTCCCTGCATTGTGACGCTAGCAGGGTCATAAGAATCGGTCAATGCCGCTGTCTCGGAGGGTGTGCTGCTTCGACGGGGAAAAGCCGCTCGATTCTTAAGTTGTATCCGACTATAGCATCCTGTCGGCACTTGATGGTGCCCCTCTCCACCATATGTGCGATTCTTTTCGTTTACTTTCAACTGCATGAATTCTTTCCTTCACTGAAAAGTTGTACAAGACCTTGGGTACAAAGAATGGGCACTCCCACAAGTGGCATATTATAAGTCATTGGCGCTAGAATTTTCTGTTGCATAATCTTGAGTAAGGCCCCAACTTTCTGCAGCAGAAAATTTTACAGTCCATGAACTGAGAACAATGAAACGGCAAAATTCCACAGGAGAGATGCTTCAAAATGGACCTTGTGTTCCATTCGAAGCCAAGATATGAATATAGTATAAATTTATTTTTTCGAGTATTTCAGGGTAACTAAAGCACCCTTTTCCACCCAGCTTGAGAGCTGCAGGGAGAAAACAGCTCTCTAATGATAATGCGGCCAAGTGTGCAGCATGCAAGTGCAAGGGAGAAGGTGCCTGTGGATACAGGTCACTGAGAAAGAGGAGGCACTGGAAGAGTAGGGAAAGCCAACAAAAGCAAACTGGCGCAGGACTGCGCAGCTCGAAACACCGAAGTAGTGGTGGCACGGCAGGCTGTGTGCGCTCCGATGGGCGTGTCCGCTGCCGTTCTTGACGAGATAGCGATGCTATCTTCCGCAGCAAGCCGCGCACAAAAACGTCGATGTCGAAAGTGAAATGCCAGATCGGGTCACAGCTTAAGTATCGGAGCGTAGGCTTCGCCGCTCGATTGTGGCGCATGCATCTGAAGTGTTGCCTCCTGAGTAATGTAGATTTATCTGCTGCTCCATATTTTAGCGTGCCAACGGCTACAGTTGGCCTGAACAGTTTAAGATCCAGAGTTTTCAAACTCCCCTTTCCAATAGGTTTGTGCAACTAGGTAAATTAGTCATTTTTTTATCAAACTGTCACTTCCATAACAACAACAGTATCAAGAAGGAGAATGTGGCTGCTACACATAATTCCTCAAAGAATGCTTAAATCCGTGAATTTTTGGTGGAATTTCAGGAAACTGGAAGCCTTAGCCATGAGCGCTACATTATGCAGAGGTCAGTCAACCATGGCATGTCTGTGTAGCAACATATGAAACGTGAACAAGAGGACTAAAATGACAACACAGACTCAGCTCCTGGAGACGAAGTACAAGGAGGTTGAACTTATGCAGGGTATGTTGCTGGGCTAGTTGATAGTTGTCGAACATCATGGAATCGCAGCGCTGGCAGACAAGGACACAGAGGGGATGCACGGAGAGGTCAGAGCAAGTGTGTGTGTGTCCTCTCTGTGTCCTTGTCTGCCAGCGCTGCGATTCCATGAAGCAGGTTAAGTAATACTTTTGAAGGAGTCTTCGCGCCTTCAAAGCGAAATTGGCGAAAAAGCGAAGCTTCCCTTGGCTATAATTTGTGCTATTTTATTCAAAGTGCTTGATTATAACCCGTTATATGTTTGGCTCGATGACTATAGTGTATGTATATCAATGTTGTGATAACGATACAGTGTGAAGTAGTAATTTCGCTGCTGGTGACGCCTTGTCTGCTGCATTTTTTTCCTTTTGTCTTTTGGTGTAATAAAAATTTATGTACCCACTTGCAATGGCCTTGTTTTTCAAGACCGCAGTATTTATAAACAAATAAATAAATCTTCTCATTTTGCTGTTCGTCTTTCAATTGCCTTGTTTGCATTTCATCTGTTGCTAATAGTACATACACCTAGCAATGCAGGCACCTGTAACAATTTGCAATGTATGAGTATACAGTAAAACCTCGTTAACTGGAAGTCACTGGGACTGCAACAAACATTTGAAGTAGCCGGACTTTTTAATTAACCGACCACAGAAAAAAATTCGCCATCATTTAACTACGGCTGAAATACGGCTGAACCATTTTAAAGAGCAAAAACTGTGGTGTATCAGGCAAGTAGACGCAACTTGGCGTCTGTAACGTTGAGTGAATTCCGCACACTGGATAGGCAGCGTGCCCACCCTGACACCCTGGCAGGTGGCAGTTAAATTAATGGTTGTTCGCGAGAGATTGGTCACCCAATAAATGCTGCGGCCTATTCTACCGCCCTCTACTGGCGAATAGAAAGGTCAATGGTCAAGTAGTGGGACACCATTGTGGACCACATATGGTAAGGCCTATAGCCACACTTGACCTCTATCTTACTTAAAGGTCAACCGGCAACGCACAGCAAAATCTGCTTTACCTAGCATAGTGAAGCTTTCGCTTCAAAAAATTAACCCAGGCAAAAAATTTCATTGCGGGAACGCGCTACATTTACTGGATGAACTATGCAATTACCGTATACTGCCACACAAAAGTCAACTGTCCAACTCATAGCCCTTGCTGGCCAAAAAGAAAGTTTTCTCCTAATATAAGTCGACATATACCCCCTTCCCCGCCCATCCCCATGTGCGTCATCCCGCCACCGCATTTTGTTTTGTAGCTTCCCGCGGGACGGCATCACAGCACACGTGAGCTCGAAGCAACAAATGCGCAACGCATAGGAATGAAATCCCAAGGAAAGTAGTCCGAAACCAGTGGAGATCAAAAGCGAAAAAGCGGCGTTCCACCTTGCCTCCACACTTAGGTGCGGCACGGCTGACTGGCGGGAAACTGAACTGCAAATGGTCCTGCAGTTTCGAATTCCGGCGTGACCCACACGCCTTGGAGATAACTGGAATCAGAAGTTTGCCTCTGCACTACCTACGGCTCTTCCGAGGAAGCAACTGCCATTGCGAACGAGCCAGACAAACGGCATGCATTTAAAATTTCTTCAGAGGAATTGATTTGCATACAAACTGATGACTTTTTTTGGCACAAGTAGCCCCATGCATCCTGCCAGGAACGCGCACCGGCACGGGGTGTGTACTACCCTGACGCTCATCACCTCAGACCCCGCAGATATGTTAGCTCTGTGTACAGGTAGACCCCGAACTTAGATTGGTCGTCTTTTGAAGGAAAGTCAACCTAACCCTCTAATCGCGGCTTATTACTCGAAGAAATGGCGCAGGCCGGCATTGTGCATAATCAACTCGTCACGGGCACATAGCAAAATTGGTGGTGTCGCGGCACACACACTGACACTGTTAGGGGTGGGAGGTGCTTCAATGCCAGCTGCTCCCACCTCCACTAGATGTGGCCTTAACCCATGGCCAGGCTGGAGAGGAGCGACGAGCGCGCACCACTGCCTCCAGTCCAGCTGTGCCTTGACAAAGCGTTGAGGGTACATTACTTTCTTATCAACGCCTGCGTTGCGGTGAAGCACATCATTTTCGCTTTAGGCGCATGCTTCGGCGGTCCACAAGCTGTACCAGATTGGTTTCTGTGCTGAGAGTACTGGGGCTGGGGCAGTTCGCACATTGAGCATCGGCACTGCTAACTGGCATCGCCCTGCAGAGTCACCTCACAGCTCCGGAGGGCCGTCACTTCATCGGTCTGTGGCGAAATTGGGATTGGATATCCTCGCATAGCACCTCAGACCTTCGAATTAGCCGGGCTGATGCACGGCACTGCTTCCAATATTTTTTTTAAGCAAAATTTATTGCCCCAGGGCATCAATGATGGGTGAAGGTGTGATGAATGATGTAGTAAAGATTAAATGAATGGAAAAAGGTTAGCTGATTTGATGAAGTCCAGTAGAGAACAATGGTACGGTCCCTGCATCCAGGCAATGTATGAAGCAGGGTTGCTTGGTGAAAGACCTGCTACCATCAGGTGCCGGATCCTTGTAGGCTTGAGAGCTGGGCAGTCCCACAGTAAGTGATGAACGTCGGCCTCAATGTCCTCGTGTTTACATATCGGACACCCTGGCCGAGGAAACAATTCTTGGTACTGAGGCCACTTCCGAGTGATGGCTGGTGTGAGGGCAACCCCGATCCGGATCCTCCTAAGCGCAACCTCCTCTGCACGGGTAAGACCGCGGGGGAGGGTTACCGCAGACGGAGGGATGAGAGCACGTGTGCGGCGCCGGAGGAGATCCTTTCTTGATGAAAGGAGGGTAAAATTGTCCAAATGAAGGAGCCTAGGCGGTGATGAGTTTGTATTCGCAAGGCGGGTCGCTAAATCTGCCTGGCTTTGATATGTCAGCAGATCCTGTGGGTCCCACTCAATACGTACTGGCTGCGAGATGCGTGCCGCGAGCCGGTGGATGTCCTGACATATCGTGGGACAGCGGCTAACACGTCGTAGCAACCGGGCAACTTGAAGGGCGTCAGTGCGGATGACAACGCGGGCCGCAGGGAGCATAGTTAAGTCGGCCACAGAGCAGAGTGCCTCTTGAACTGCAACGAGCTGAGCACAAAAGGACGAAGGGGGTTCCGTAAGCTGAAACCAAGAGGTTTGATTCAGGGCAGGTCTGCACGGACAGTAGATAAGCTGTTGTTGATTTGCAGTCTTGTATGCTTGCGTCTACGTAGACAACAATGGATCCTTCAGGCAGGTAAGCATCTTGTTCCTCAAATTTCTGGTGAAGCAACGATGCCGAATGAGCAGATGTTGGCCGGCGATTATCTGTTGGCTTGTTGCCGCTGAGCTGTACAAACTTCCATGGGGGAAGAACTGGCGTTGGCGACTGAAGAATGGAGCGTGACGTTGCATAAGTCCTCAGTGCATGCGTGGAGTGCAATAGAATGGCCTTAAGGCTGCGCGCTTCATGGCGCTGCTGCACCAGCTCATCAATGGTATATTGAGCTGCGCATTCTCTTGTAAAGCTATAACCGGTGTGATGCGTGGAAAGCACGTAATGGTCCTCATAGCCTCTCGGTTCACGGCTTCAAGGCGATCCCATTATCAGGTCAAATTTACATTAGAAATTATGGGAACACAAAAATTCTCCCGATTATCCAGGATTTCAAAGTATCCAAGTTCGAATTATCGAGGTTTTACTGTACTTTGTACTTAGTGAATTTGCCCTAATTGGCTCTAGGATGGCACCATATATGAAAGCAAGTGCTAGATCATGCAAAATAATATTCCCAGCGAAATGCACAGTCATGGACAAGCTAACCTGAAATGAGATAGCAGCAACCAAACACTACCAGTGGCTCTGTGCAGACACGAGGACATGAACCAAACAGGTAAACATTGGCACTAGAGTGCAGCGTGTACCTCCTTTGAGTGCATGCACACGTAATGCAAAATATGCTCAAACAAGTACAGTTTTTTACACTTATTCTCAGCTGCAGGTGCACAGCACCACGGGGACTTTTTGGTTTGCACTCCAATTCAGGTCAGCCTGCTCATGAGTAAGTGAAATGCTGTGCTCTCTTTCCTCAAACTGTCTCAAAGTAATCTATTATGCCACCAGTGAGTTTGGGTCCACATTAACTGAAGTCACTGAGCTAATGAATGTGCGACTGAGAAGGAAATGTGAGTGGGTACATTACATAGCAAAATAACTACTTCCTTACATTAATTTATTCCGGAGCAATCTATGGGAAATATTTAGCTTTTAAATATGATTCAGATTTGATCTGAGCTGAAATTTCACTGTTCATCATGGATACACGTCTATCAGCTTGAAAGAACCTCAAAGCAATCATCTGGCAGGGCTCAACAAAATGCGGTTGAAGCCTCTTCAGCCCTGGATGAGTAGTAGCAATTCTGCTAAGACAACTGTGACTGCACCCTTCCGCAAACGGGGCCACAAAAGCCAACTCAGTTTTTATGATAAAGAAAGCAAAAAGCATCTGATACCCTGTGCTCATCAAAGGTATTACGATACGACCTTGCTGTACTTATAAGACCAAAGCTGAATTTCCCTGACCAAGAAAAACTGCACTCAAAATATCTTCTGTTCCCTGCATTTTTTTTCTTCGAGCCCCGAATTTCCTGACATTTCCCCCTCTTTCAGGTTTTGGCAGTTGGTAGGCACCACGACTATGCAGAACGCCCTCGACTGGAACCGTTCAGTCAGACGACACATGCCTTGGGTCATCCACAAAGATGTTCTCACTGGAATCATCAAACTCGGATGTGTCATCCCTTGCTGGCAGTGTAAACTCGCACATAGGCAGCAGCACCTGCAGGCAAAGGTTGCAGCAGTAAAGCTTCAACATAGCAGTACACGCAAATGAGCACACACAATTTAGCATGCAAATAAAATGATCAAAAAGTAAAAAGAGAAGTGGAACCACAGTGATGCAATCAATGACCTGTTGACTGCCTTTAATATTTTATTAAAAAAAAGTGATCAATCAATAGAGGGGAGATACTAGCAACTTTCTATGTCTCAGTGAGAAGCTGCTAAACAGGAAAAAAAGCGACATTTTGATTTGCATGTTTAGCTGTTAAAGGATACAATAAGGCGTAATTTGCAGCTTAACCATTTGTTTACCAGCAGAGAGAGCCAGTACTGATTTCTGCACTTTTTATTCAGCAGTTAAAATTAGCAAACACAGCCCGCTGACTATGGAAACGACTATCACAGCAAGCCACACACTGCGCCATCGTTCCACAAACACTGCCTTTTGAGAAACCTGAAGGGGCTTTGTTCCATTAAGGTCATCAGCCACAACAAGAGGTTTGTGCACCAAAACCAATAGACAGCATTTTCAGGTTTCTGCCCTGGCTTGCATTTTTCACCAATGAGTTTCACATAAAGGTAAAAAGAGGAGCACTTCAGGCAGCACCACGCCTCTGCCAGTTTGGCCTCAATCTCCTGTGACGTTAATAAAACCCAACACCAAAGTGTTGCAATAGGGCAGCACAATGGGTAACTTGGACACCGACCTCTTCTGCGTGGAAGCTGGAGCCAGCAGCTTCTACTGGGCCTAGGAATAGCTCAGGTCTCAGAAAAGAGCATGCCATTAGCAGTGGTCTTACGATCTAGTGCCACTAAGCAAAAAACTTGAGGGGACACTTGAACTCTGCCTTGAGGATATAACAAGATAGTGTTAATGGGTCCCTTCAGCAGCTTATCACTTGGCAGACACTGTTATTTCTTTCACCATCACATAATGTTTAACCTACCGTTAAAAGTGTAATGCCTTAGAGATCCCTTCTGTGCAAGCACTTCACCTGCCCCCAAGGCTCTCCCTACATGCCCATATATGCGGAATTGGTCATTTTATGCTTTTACTTTGCATTCATACACTGCGGGGAGTGCAGTGGTTAAGCGATGCACCACTGTCCTATCAGGTAGCTGTTTCAAACACTAGGGCTTTTGAGACCGAGGTTGTTCTTCCCGAGCAACCTATCGCAACCAATCATTACCTTAACTGCCACGGTGGGCAGTTTGCCTCCCACCACCATGGGCAGGTGGCCTAATCCGAATTTTCCACTCACAACGCCAACAATGATGACACCTGCAATGCCGGATTTTCAGCTTATCGCATTAACAACTGAACAATTACACCGCCTTGCAGACAGAAGCACATAGTTTCATTAACTAGATGGTCTCATCAACTTATTACTATACATGCAACTGCTATACTTCCTGCCACTAAGCAGCCAAAAATTCAGGCCATCACTGTATGTAATTGTGCAGCTGGAAACATCCCATCAGTTCAGTTTGCTACTACTACTAAATATAGCAATCTTGAATTTTTTTCCTTCTAGCGAATATTGTAACATGGTGCCTCAACAGTAGTCAACAAACATGCCTGTATAATACATTATTCTTTTTCTCAATTGTTTCCCAGATTTCAAGTTGCTCCACATCTTTACACTGCCCCTTTCAGGAAGCAAAATGACTTCTTTCAACTGGTCTCTGTAAAACTGTCATCTGCAAGTCTACAGTGTTTTTTCTTGCAAAAAATGTTCACTACGGTCAGACACCAAGGCACGCTCAAGCAAGCTAAACCTTCTTTTTTACTGTGATAGCAGTAACAGTGGCACCTGGCAAAAATGCTGGCATCATCCACGTGAAGCCTCAATGAGTGAAGCCTCCACCCACCAGCCACTTATCACTGCATACCCCTAGCTAGGGGGATGCCTATCCACCCATCATCACCTTCCCACCCCCACCAACCCCCACCCTCCACAAGGCCTCTGCCCACTAGAAGCCTATGTAGTGGGGGAACGAAAATATAGCGAAATTGAATTCAAAGGCGCAGTGGGAAAGCCAGATGCCCACCAGAAGCATCAACCACCAGCCAGCTCCCACCCTATCCACCTAGCTAGAGGGCTGCCCACCCAACCGTCACGGCCCTCAACCCACCTCCACCCATCTTCACGCTCCAAAAAAATTCTGTGACGTGTATGAAGTAAAAACAATGAAATAAACAATGAGCACCTTTCTCTCATCAGGTTTCATGATCGCCCTGTCAAGCTTTTTTTTTGGTTACACAAAAAATGTGACCTTTGTTTCTGACAACTGCAGGTGACGACAACATGTCAGAGTGATGCTGATGGATAAGTTTTTGTGGTGCAAGGGCCGTGAGGCCATTGAGTGTCACGTATGTAAATTAGAAAAGTTGTCAAAAGTGCAACAGAGTATTGCAATATGAATAAATATGCAAGGCCCGTCCTTGTTGCATACACATAGCTGTGTCTACCCTTCCTCCCCTCTCTCCTGCCTTCCCCCCTCCCCCCCTTATTTGTGTTCAGCAGTATTGTTACGTGGTCCGAGATGGGAACGACGCAAGAACGCCCCAGGCACAGATGACACTTCGTTCACCTCGTCTTCACTAAGAATATTCGTTGCTCGGCCACCGGTCGCAAAAACACCGTCTCGGTGTAGATTAGGCCGTGTCAAGGGATGGCGAGAGGTAGGGCTTGAGCCGAGAGACGTGGACAACGTCACGCTGAAGTGCACGGGAGGTGGTCTCCGGGAAGGCCAGGATGATATCGTAGGTGACAGCGGTGACCTGGCGCAGCACACGGTATGGGCCAACATACCGGGACAGAAGTTTTTCGCAAAGCCCGACACGGTGTGATGGCGACCAAAGCAAGACGAGGGGTCCAGGGGAGAAAGTTACCATGCGATGGCGGCGGTCGTAGTAGTCCTGCTGTAAGGCCTGTGATGCTTATAGTCGGTACCTAGCCAGCTGGCGGGCGTGGTCGGCCCGGGCAATTGCGTCGTGTGCATATTCAGAATGCGGTGAAGGAGATGTCGGAAGCAGCGTGTCAAATGATAATTGGGGCTCACGGCCGTACAAGGGATAAAACGGTGAGTAACCGGCAGTGTCATGACAGGAAGAATTGTAGGCCAAAGTCCCGTATGAACGGGCAATGTCCCAGTCCCGATGGTCCGGGGAAACGTACATTGCGAGCATATCCGTGAGAGTGCGGTTGAGGAGCTCCGTGAGGCCGTTGGTTTGGGGATGATAGGCGGTGGTCAGCTTATGTTTAGCGGACCAGGAATGAAGAATGTCGTCGACAACTTGAGAAAGAAAGCAATGGCCGTGGTCCGTGAGAAGTTGGCGGGGTGCACCATGACTGAGGATGAGGTCGTACCGGAGAAAGTCGGCAACGTCAATAGCAGTACTGGTTGGGAGAGCCCGCGTGATTGCGTAGCGAGTGGCATAATCGGTGGCATCGGCAATCCATTTGTTTCCGGAGGTAGACTCAGGAAACGGACCCAAAAGATCCAAGCCAACACGATAGAAAGGTTCAGGGGGCACATCAACAGGTTGGAGCATACCCACTGAGAGAGTGGCAGGACGTTTACGGCGCTGGCACCGATCGCAGGCACGAACATAGCGGCGTACGGACTGGTAGAGGCGGGGCCAAAAGAAGCGACGACGCACGCGGGCGGAAGTACGCGAAACACCCAGATGTCCAGCAGTGGGGAGGTCATGGAGCTTGTGGAGGACATTGGTGCGCAGGTGCTTCGGCACAACGAGCAGGAGGTCGAGGCCGGCGGGGTTCAGGCTTCTGCGGTATAGAGTGTCATGATGCAGCACAAACCGGCGCAGAGAAGGGTCAGATGGGGAGGAGTTGAGGCGGTCAATAATAGAGCGGAGCTCGATATCCCGTCGCTGCTCATCGCCAAAGTGAGTAATAGCAGAGAGCGAGAACATGTCAGCGGTGCAGTCACTGCCAGAATGGTCAGAAGAGTTCCACCAAAGATGTTACGTGGTCCGAGACGGGAACGACTCAAGAACGCCCCAGGCACAGCAGACAGGTCAAGAGCACAGGGCCCGCACAGAGCACAGCACAGAGCACAGCACAGAGCACTCAAGCCCGGAGCACCCGCACCTCCGAGACACTTCGTTCACCTCGTCTTCACCAAGAATATCCGTCGTAGTATCATGGCAGGCAGAAGAAATTTCAGTGTCTTTTAGAAACCGCAGTTAACACCCATGACACACTGGTGTCTCGAAGGCTCTTGAATATCCCGACTCAAAATTCAGCCGTGCACTGCTACAAAGAAGCTGTAATGGCCAACAAGTCAACTAGTATCGGGTTAAGATAGCAGTACAAACTCCACTAATATTTTGAAGGACTTGAGCAGTGACAGCATGCACTCTTGATCACGCTCAAATTGCATGTATGCGCAGAGCAGTACCAAGAAGCAATCAGAGAAATACAGTTTTTCACAAGTTATCTAACTTGGAAAACTAATCTGTTTTAAAAAATAAAGCAGTCCAAGTGCAAAAACATTTCAGCCAACAGAATCACTTGTGGCAACAGCCAAGCAGAATACCTGCCACCAGTGACAACACCAAAGGGAGGTGAGGGGTGGCGTGGCAGCCGCCACCCTCCAAATTTGCTGACCACTTCTTTCATGCCCTGACGAGATGAACATTTCAGATAGTGCAACCCACATTGGGCCCCCTCACTGATATGTGAAGCTCTCACCACTGCATTTTACTTTATTTTTACGACAGCAGTGCTGCAAAGTCATCATGCCATCCCCGTCTTCCTCCTCTTCTGCTTCTCCGCACCCCCCCCCACCATCAATGTCATGGCACCATCCCTGCCTGACACCTGCCCGCTCATTACCACACTAATGAAATTATAGCGTGTTTGAACAATTAATACTAATTTTGAAACCAATCAAAATCGCTTTAGAAAAATAAATACTTTGCTTTTCAATGCTTTAAATAAAAGCTGTAGCCTAGATGTTTTTGTAGGCACAAAATCATCAGTGCTGATGGCAGCTTGGTGCGAGATTACTGAACCTCTCGACACCAATCAACTGTGTCCTTGTCTACCAAATGAGTGTGCTCCTGTGACATGGACCCAGCTAAGCCTTGTTTGAATGCACAAATGCCCTGATAGTGACATGAGAAAAGTAAGTGTAGCATGCAAGGCAAACCACCAGGAATGAGAAAGTGGGGAACACCATATTTCCCGCGTAATTTGCGCACTTTTTTCTTCAAATTAAGACTTCAAAAAGGGGGTACACACATTACGCGAAGATTTTGCGGTGCGCATCCAAAATAACTCTACAAAGGTCATAACACGCAATGTATGCCGTGTACTGCTGCCTATACATCGACCAAAAGAAGCCAACTCCAAATATAAGTAGACCTATAACATTCCTCCTACCCCACCCCATGCTACCGTAAAAGCTGGACTATATTGTCACGGAGTTCTCACGGAGAGACGCTTCAACAGCTGGAGTTGGCAAGAGGAGACGGTAATGGCGGCCGATCCGCGATAGCACGATCGCAACCTCATCGTCTTCGCGGACAGCTTGCGCCACCTGGCAACACTAGGTGGCATTATTCCCCCCTCCGAAAAAGAAGGGCATCGCAGTGGTGCCGCCAGCAGCGTAGGCGCGCTAAGGTTCAGAAGGGAAACAGAGAAGGACGCGAGGAAAACGGAGCACACACAGAGTCACAACGGAGGGCCGCTAAGCCGTTATCGGGCATAGTACGGCTTAAGCCGCACAACGTGCACAATGTCAGAGCTGTTGGGCTGTCGACGTCTCGGTTGCGCGGCACCGTCGGGAACCACTTCATAGGTAACATCACTGATACGCCGTAGCACTTTATAGGGGCCAAAGTACCGGCAGAGTAGTTTCTCGGACAAGCCCTGGCGGCGGACAGGTGTCCACACCCAAACTTGTTCACCGAGATTGTAGTCGACCTGTCGGTGTCGAAGGTTGTAACGGCGCGCATCAGTGCCCTGCTGCTGGCCGATGTGTACGCGGGCAAGCTGACGGGCTTCTTCAGCGCGTTGGGCAATTTCATGAACATCGGGTGCGAGTTGGTCGTCATCGAGGCATGGTAGCATCGCGTCAAGCATGCTCTGGACTTCACGTCCATATACAAGACGAAAGGGAGTAAAGCGTGTAGTCTCCTGGAGGGCCGTGTTGTACGCAAATGTGACGTACGGTAGCACCTCATCCCAAGTTTTGTGCTGAACGTCTACGTACATTGACAGCATGTCCGCAATGGTCTTGTTTAAGCGTTCGGTTAGCCCATTGCTCTGCGGATGATAAGCTGTGGTCTTGCGATGGCTAGTGCAGCTCAACGTAAATATATGGTCGATTAGCTGCGCTGTAAACGCTGTGCCTCTGTCGGTAATAACGCACGAAGGGGCTCCGTGCCGCAAGACGATGTTTTGCGTGAAAAAGTCGGCGACCTCTGAAGCTGTGGCACAGGGTATCGCCTTGGTCTCGGCGTAGCGAGTCAAATAGTCAGTAGCGACTATGATCCACTTGTTTCCTGAGAGTGACAACGGAAAAGGACCGAGAAGGTCCAATCCTATTTGATCGAACGGAGAGCGGGGTGTAGTAACGGGCTTGAGAAAACCCGCCGGCTTAAGCGGTGGCGTCTTCCGGCGCTGGCATTCACGGCAGCTTTTTACGTACCTTTGGACATCGTCCGAGAGTCCGGGCCAGTAGTACATGTTGCGTATCCTGGCGAGCGTCCGGGAAAAACCCAGATGGCCTGAAGTGGGCTCGTCGTGGCATGCCAATAAAATGTCGGCGCGAAGATCGGCCGGAAGTACCAGAAGGTAAGCTCTTTCTTGGCCTCTCGAGTTCTTGTATAAGATACCTTCGCGCAAACAGAAAGAGCCGAGACGTCGAGCGAAGTGTCGTGGTAGAGGCATGGCGTGACCTTCAAGGTTGTCAATCAGCGGTCGGAGGTCCGTGTCAGCCCGCTGCCGGGCTATTATGTCCGATGCATTAAGTATACCGAGGAAACCGCTGTCGTCGTCGATTTCGGGACCGGAAGAGTCGAGTGGTGCACGCGACAGCGTGTCGGCGTCTTCGTGTTTACGGCCCGACTTATATACGATGGTAATGTCGAATTCTTGGAGCCGTAAACTCCAGCGGGCCAATCGTCCAGACGGGTCTCGCAAATTAGCCAGCCAGCATAGGCAGTGGTGGTCGGTTACGACTTTGAATGCGCGGCCGTAAAGGTAAGGGCGAAATTTCATGGTGGCCCATACGACAGCAAGGCATTCCTTCTCTGACGTAGAGTAATTGCGTTCGGCGCGGGAGAGAGTACGGCTAGCATAGGCTATAACTCTCTCAATGCCCTCTTGGTGTTGGACAAGGACAGCTCCAAGACCGATATTGCTGGCGTCGGTGTGGATCTCGGTGTCGGCCTCTTCGTCGAAGTGTGCAAGAACGGGAGATGTCTGAAGGCGTTGGCGGAGCGAAGAGAAAGCCGTCTCTTGGTCTATTGTCCAAACGAAGGAGGTGTTGCTCCTGGTGAGGCGCGTCAACGGCTCTGCAATCTTTGCGAAGTCCGCAATAAACCGTCGGTAATATGCACAGAGACCCAGAAAACGCTGGACAGCTTTCTTGTCAGTCGGAGTAGGAAAATTGGCGACGGCGGCTGTCTTGTCGGGGTCGGGTCGAACTCCGTCGGTGCTCACAACGTGACCGAGGAACCTGAGCTCTGTGTAACCGAAGTGGCACTTCTGGGGCTTCAGCGTAAGGTCAGCGGAATGGAGGGCTCTGAGGACAGTTCGCAGGCGCACGAGATGCTGTTCAAAAGTTTCTGAAAAAACGACAACGTCGTCCAGGTATACAAGACAACTTTGCCACTTGAGGCCGGTGAGAACAGTGTCCATCATCCGTTGAAACGTCGCTGGCGCAGAGCACAAGCCAAAAGGCAGCACTTTGAATTCATAGAGGCCATCTGGTGTAACGAAGGCAGTTTTTTCGCGGTCCCATTCGTCCACTTCAATTTGCCAATAACCGCTCTTCAGGTCAATGGATGAAAAGTACTTAGCACGCCGTAATCTGTCCAGGGAGTCATCAATGCGGGGCAACGGGTAGACGTCCTTTTTAGTCACATTGTTTAATTTACGGTAGTCCACGCAGAATCGAAGTGTTCCATCATTCTTTTTAACAATGACAACAGGCGAAGACCACGGGCTTTGGGAAGGTTGAACTACACCGTCGTCAATCATCTCCTGAACTTGCTTTTGGATTACTTCCCGTTCTTTGGCGGAAACACGATAAGGCTGCTGGCGGATAGGGCGAGCGTCGTCATACGTAATGATCCGGTGTTGCGTTAGGGGCGTTTGACGAACTTTCGACGAAGAAGCGAAACACTGTTTATACTCCAATAGCAAGTGCTCTAAGGCCAGGCGCTTTCCTTCGGGGAGGTTGCAGTTGATGTCGACATTCGGAACAGATTGGTCGTCAGTGGCGCGCGATGATTGGTCGTCAGTGGCCGCTGCCGCGAACGCAAAGCAGACCGGAACATCCACAACCGCTTCAGCGGTAGCGATCACAGTTCCAGAGAAAAGGTGCCGGTGCTCTGGAGAAAAATTTGTAACAAGGATCGCGGATCGGCCAGCGCGAATTGTTAGTAAGCTTCGAGCGGCGCAGATGCCTTGAGTCAGGAGGAGCAAATGATTAGCCTCGGCGACTGCTTCAGCGTCGTGCAACTCAGCACAGGCGACTTCAATCAAAACACTGCTACGGGGCGGAAGTGTGACGCTGTCGGCGAAAACGCGAAGTGCGGCACTGCGTTGGCAGGAGTTGCCGAGTTCGGCGGCTTGCTCTGTGGAAAACATGACGATTCGGTTGCGCAGATCGATAATTGCTCCATACTCCCGCAGAAAGTCGATGCCGAGGATTAGGTCCCGAGAACACTCGCCCAGGACGATGCAGCTGACGACGAACGTGGACTTGCTGATCTGAACGCGAGCAGTGCACATACCCTTGGGCGTAACCAGATGACCGCCGGCAGTTCGAAGGTGCGCGCCAGGCCAAGGGGTAATCACTTTTTTTAGAATGGTCGCCAGTTGTCCACTTAAGATCGAATAATCGGCCCCGGTATCAACTAATGCGCTTACTCTGCGACCATCGATAAGAACGGGTATTTCTAAAGAAACGCGGTTTTTTAACTCTGGTGATGGCGTCGGCGGGTTTTTGTCGGATTGTAGCGGCGACGACGGGAGGTCTTCAGCACAGCGCCCCCCAGCGACCTCGCCCCCGAAGGTCGTGGGTTTCAGTTTTCCCGACGAGGACTTGGCGATCGGCCCGGTGCCGCTCGCGAGAAGCCGGGAGGTGTCGGGGAAGAGCGCCTCGGTGAGGGTGAGCGCGACTGCCGCTGCGCTCGGGATGGATTGCGCTGGTCCGCAAGGAATTCTTCAATTTCAGGGGGTCGTTCACCTTGACGGGGTCTCGGTGAGTCGGTGCGGAAGCCTTGGATGCCGATGCGTCGGTAATAACAATTTCGATAAAGATGACCTGGCTCTCCGCAGTGAAAACAGAGCGGTCGTCGGTTAGGTGTACGCCAAACGTCGGCCTTTCGGAGGGGTGCTCGACGATCCTCGAAGTACTGCACCGGTTGCACAGAGGGCCGCGGGGCTT
This sequence comes from Amblyomma americanum, assembly GCF_052857255.1. Taxonomy (NCBI): domain Eukaryota; kingdom Metazoa; phylum Arthropoda; class Arachnida; order Ixodida; family Ixodidae; genus Amblyomma; species Amblyomma americanum. Next base: position 400,352,240 of record NC_135497.1, read on the forward strand.
GAGGCGTGGCGTGAATTGGTGGCGGCGAAGCGGGAGCCGGACGCCTTGCAACTTCGGCGTACGTCGGACGGTGGTAGTCCCCAGGCAGAGGTGGTACGTCGACCACAGGAACAGGGCCCCGGAACGCCTGTTGCACCTCCTCTCGTACAAGAGCGGAGATGGAACCGAGCGCAGGCTGCGACGGGCTACAAAATTTGTGAAGCTCCTCACGCACGATTGTGCGAATAAGTTCCCGCAAATCATCAGGATGCTGTCCGATGGTGGCAAACGATGATGTGACTGCAGCAGCATGCACGGGCCGGTCGTAACTGGCGCAGCGCTGTTGCAGGACCTTCTCCATCGTTGTGGCTTCCGAAAGAAATGCAGCAACTGTAGATGGTGGGCTGCGCACGAGGCCTGCGAACAGCTGCTCTTTGACGCCTCTCATTAAGTGCCGAAGTTTCTTCTCTTCAGGCATGGCAGGATCAGCTCTCCTGAAGAGCCGCGTCATGTCCTCGACGTACATTTGTACGCTTTCGTTCGGTAGCTGGACGCGGGACTGGATTGCCCGCTCCGCTCTTTCGCGGCGATCCGCGCTGGTGTAGGCCTCCAGCAGGCGACGGCGAAACTCTCGCCAGGAAGTTAGAACTTCCTCACGGTTCTCAAACCACGTGCGGGCGCCATCCTCTAGGCTAAAGTAGACGTTTCTTAGTTTCGCGGCGTCGTCCCACTGGTTATAAGCAGCCACACGCTCGAAGTGAAGGAACCAGTCCTCCACGTCTTCGAAAAGGTCCCCGTGGAAGGCCTTGGGAACCCGCGGGGTCTGCAAGGTATAGTGGGCAGGTGTAGCACCGGCAGCTTGCGTGAGAATACCGGTGGCTGGCATCATGACTGTCGCGAGTGGTCCAAGCTCCGGTGAAAGTCCCTGCAGCCTCCGGCTGAAGCGGTGTACCGGGGTGTCAATCGGCGCAGGGCTGGCGGCACGGCTCCCTGGAGGGGTTTCTTGCATGGGATACTCGTACCCAGCAGGCTCCACCAAATTGTCACGGAGTTCTCACGGAGAGACGCTTCAACAGCTGGAGTTGGCAAGAGGAGACGGTAATGGCGGCCGATCCGCGATAGCACAATCGCAACCTCATCGTCTTCGCGGACAGCTTGCGCCACCTGGCAACACTAGGTGGCAATATGTCAAACCGGAATATAGGTTGACCCCCTAACTAACCAATTCTAAAAATTAAAAACAAAATTTTTTTCAATGGAGAAAGGACCGAAAGACACCCTTACCTTGAAACAAATTCGACTTACCAGGTTGCGCAATGGTGACAGTATTTTCATTTAAAAGCTGCTCGTATGTACACCTAGCCAATTTTTTAACAGTATCGCACGCCCATCGACCAGTGTGTTAGTTTCTGGCACACAGAAATACGGCGCCATAGAGCAAAGCCCTTCCTCTTCATGAATCGCAGCACCCAGGATGGCGAGCCCTTGAATTGCGCCTTCGTGAGTCTAGAGGCACGCGATCTCTACCGCATTCACGCGGATGCATTCGGCAGTCACAGGCAGCGATCTTGCACGCAGAGCAACCCTTCCTTCCAATTCTGGATATGCTGCGGTCCACCTACGAAATGTTTTCTTCTGGTTGCTAAAAGGTGTAATACGCAGCTTCTGCCTCCAGCTGTAATGAATGCTCTTTTCGGATACTCCAAATTTGAACTTTGCCGCCAGGCTGCTGTGAGCTTCCGCGAACTCAATCGCGTTTTTCTTGAAGGTGAAGGGGAACTGCCATCGGCTTCCGCTCATTTTGAAACAAAATCTGAAAAAGCAGCCTTTTAACGAAATAGCTTTGCAACGACGGAAAGGCAAAATAAAGGTGCCGCCGCGCTGATGGTGATGGTGATGGAGGCTGTTGACTTCAGCCGCCCATTGTTGCAAGACTTCCATAGTTTTTCCAATGACTGGTATATAAGACGGGGGTCCAGTTTTCGCCATGGTATTTTGAAAAAAAGTTCGACCTATATTCCGGTTTTACGGTAACTTTCATTTTGGCTGGCCTGGAAATTTGCTCTTTGTGAAATGGATGATGTACTGTGTCTATCTTCCTCCTCATGACTGACCATTCTAGGTCAGTTGTAGTTCAATGTGGTTTGGCTCTGCGCGCTTGCTCTAGCTGTCTCATGTGCTCAGCTGATGCACGAACCATAGTACTCAGATCTGCCACGCTGTAGGTAATGGAACGTTGCTGTCTACTGTGGCTTCTATATCTCCTGTGCTGCTCTTGCCAACAGAACACTTAACACTGTGCCGCTGTGCTCAATCACTGCCGCTGCAATTGCATGCTGTGCTGTGCAACCTGCAGCTGTAGTGCCTCCAACAAGGCTGGATCAACGTGTTCAACAAGTGTGTGTGAATGCTATTCTGGGCACGGCTATGCTTGGTTCATTCCATTTCGAGGAGGCTTGGGAGGAGTCTGGTTTTTCACATTTGGACACACTTAAGGGCACAGGCTAGGCTGAAATGGGAAAAAAAAACCTTCAGTTTTTGGTTTGCTTCCAATATGATATGTCGAAATCTTCCTGAACATGATTCAGTGACAGGTAGATCCCTGCGGGACGGCATGACAGCGCGTGCACAGCCCAAAGCACTGAACACGCAACAATACAATGACAAAGCCAGCACTCAGCGGCAAATGGAGATAAAAGGCGATAAAACGGTGCCTTCATGTGCGGCCCAGCTGACTGACAGCAAACTGATCAACAGCTGTTCAGTAGTTTCGACTTCCGGCACACACCGGAGGTTACTGGAAATTTGCTCTCACAAACCATCCGAGAAAGTGACCACCAGCATGAACGAGTTGAGTAAATGGCGTGTATTGCGTCCCCTCACCAGTCACACCTTTCGCAGCCTCACAGTCTGCCTTGTGTGCACCCATGTGCATGCCGGCAGTCTGACACATCAGGCAGGGAGCGTAAAATGTGTAAGTTTTTTTTTTAATAGTAAATTAGGGGTGCACAAATACAGAATTCCAAGATAACCTGCAAACTACAAGAGATACCGCACTGCACTGACAGCCCTGGTTATCTAGGCAACAATGCAGATGCTCATGTGAAAGATTGGCATGTGGCATATCTCTTAAAGCATCAATGACTACCACAATGCCTTGAATGCTCGCACACAATATGACATCTATGATAATCACAAGTAACAAAGAGCAATGCTGTTACATACCTTGGCAGTGATCCCTCCTATTGCCTGCTCCAGCGGTAGCAGTGTCACATGAGTCACGTGTGGCGTTGGATTGTACATTGAGAGCTGTACGTAGCACTCCTGCAAGTACAAGAGAAACAAAAGTGTTAGTTGCTCACATTTGCCCTTCCTGCAAGGTGCATGTCCTTAAAAGCAGAAAAACATATACTGAAATTTACACAGCAGGACTGTTTCCCCGCCGTTACCAATGTTACCGCATCTCCACTTTCCACAGCTGTTGCCTTTTCAATACCGACATGTCAAAGGGGGTGGCCAAAATTTTAATCGAAGAATACTTTCCAAAAACAGCTATTTCCACTCTCGATCTTGACGAATTCATTCACAAGGTTTGAACACCCCATCAAGAGATTACACTAAACGCCTGTCCAGGTCCGTTTACAAGCATGCAAAGAGAAAATGCAAGTGGTTTTTGCTTTCTTTCGTTTCAGACTGTTCAGCTGGTACATCTCACTCCAAAAAGGCTTCTCCCATGTTTTTTTTCATTAGTTTCAACATCATTTTATTTAAAGGGCAATTATTACAGCCACTGCATGCAGTAACGTTTCAGTTTCCTTAATACAGCTGCACTGTATACAATTAAATATAGCCAAAACATTGTCCCCTCTTGCGTAAAGCTTTGCATTCAACAAATATAGTCTTACTATAAAACACTAAACGATTCGTAAGGTCTTCAAGAATAAATTTCCTTATTTTTAAACGTGCAGGCACATAATCCACACTGAAATGCGAGAGAAAGTGCAAGAATTTTTTTATACAAATCAAATAAAGATATAAAGATAAAATGCTTTCCAAAATTGAATCAAATATTAAATAAGTGTTCAACACAAAAACCAGTTTCAGAAAAAGATCAATGGGCAGACATCCTTATTTTTTGTCAAAACAGGCTTTGATGCCGTAATTAAATAAAACTGCTTGATTAGACAGCAAAACAGTATGCAACCTGCAGTGTGGTCATGCAGAATGTGTGATGGTATAAAATCCATCATTTTTACATGACTAGCAATTAAAACACCACGATTTGTAGTAAAAATATAGACTTCAAGAAACCAGACGAATTGTCCAATCCACCCTCCTCCAAGGAAAAGAAAAAAGTGCTGTAAATGCGAACATACGGTGAAACCTTTTGAGGAGGCTCCATTACGCAAACAGCTAACAAGCAAGCCCACGACAAGGGCACAGTTCTGGCATGGTGGAAGAACAATGCAGACGTAAATGAGGGGAATGCACATTGGTGTCTGAACAACAAAAACTGCTTCCAAAAGAAAAAGAAATGATAAGCAAAATGTCAGTCGATGTCAGAAAGCGGCGCACAGCTAGGTTTGAACAGCTGGTGAACGTGCGGCATGACCACCAGCCGGCAATGGTGGCTCAAGAAGCGAAACTACGCTGTCAGGCTTTTTTTTTTCACCTAGTAACAGGAGCCTTCCCAACATCGTCATGCCTTCCGTTTGCACACGTCAGATGTGCATGAGCTACAGTGCACCATGCAATAGGCGGCATCTTTAAATGATCACATTCCTTGCTGGTGTCACTTCGACTCGGCCCCCCTTCAGCAGCCCCATGCGAATTCAGCAAGTGGGCTTGCCTGCACATCATAGTTGACCAAAACAAAATGGCAGCAGAGTTTATGCTAGAAGAGTTGTGAAGGCAACAGGATGAGTGTCATGGGTGTGAGCGTTAAGTATGAAACCCTTTACGGACGGATCAAACAAAAAAAGCATCGGCTTTCGCACGGCAATTGTTTAAAGCAGGTGACCAGCTGCCTTCCATACACCAAGTGTGGTGTGTGGAAAAGTCCACTTGCGGAAGTTTGCATGAGGTCCAAGCCTAGCAGCGTCTCAACGTGGCTGGTCCATGCGATAAATAATGCAGAAGAAAGGGAAGAGAACATCCATCTTTGCATTGTCTTCCTGACTCCATCTTCGGATAACTTGCCCATGAATGCAAATTTTGCAATGGTTGGATTTACGCTTGTCGACAGTATTCGGTCACTGGCAAATACTCAGAAATTTTCAACACCCATTCCTCAAATCGAATAACAGCCAAATAACAAACATATTTGATTCATATTCAAAATTTCAAATTTGCACGCACCCTTACTAAAAATGTTTCTAATTTTAACAGCAATGTCCCACTTCAAAAACTACCAAGTGCTCACACACCCTCTGGTAACTCTAATCAGGACTCTCACACATCTTCACGCATTTTTCGAATACAATCTCTTCCACTTTTCTGTAGCGCACCAAGAAACCAAAAGTGTTCTCACCTCTCCAATGTCAAAAGCTGTCACAGACCTGATCTTGATTTCTGGTATGTGGTGGCTGTGCAGCAAACACACAAAGTTACTTTGACATCACAAATTAACAACTGTATCAGGGCCTTATTTTATGGGCTTTAGCTAGAAGCAGGCCCTGTGTATCCACAAGTAACAGCAGCCTTGAGGGAGGAGATTGCCAGCAATATTTTTAAAAGATATGAAATAATGCCTGGTCTCAATAATCCCACCCATATTATACGTACGCTCAGCCTTACCTGAAATGACAACCTAATCAGAAACAGGACACCAATCACGATGAAATCCAGACCAGTGCATAACTGGTCTTGCTCATAAAACTTGTAACAACACTGTGCTAGAGGCAGGTATGACACTCACCATAGGTGTCTTATTAGCTTTGGCTCCAAGCTAACACAAATTAAGTGGCTCTCAAACTAAAGTAAGTTCCTAGTAAATAGCAGCGACACTGTACGGCACGACAATACAATTGGCCAGATACTGAAATGAAGTTACACAATGGGCAAGATTAAAAACTGTGCACAGTCCACATTACCACTATGAACAAAAGAGCACATAGAATACTGAAGCAAAAGTTGAGCCTCGCAGTACTCACAATGCTGCCATCTGGATCTTGAACTTGATGCTGGACGGGCTGAACTCGGGCTTGCTCAGGTTATGTTCACACTCCTGACATATCAAGCAAAAGAAAAATAAAAGCAAGCACTTAGCTGCAGAAAGGCAGGTCACCACTGTGGCTCAATATTCACAATCCTAGAGCACACTCGTGTTAACCACTGAAGAACTACAGTCGAACCCAATTATTTGGAACTCTGTTAGATCGAACTATCCTTTATATCGAATGGTTTCTGACCATCGTAAAGAAGCACCTTGAATGTATAGAAAAATGTATGGCTATATCATACAAAAATTAGTCGTCACATCCGACAGATCGAACTTCGGGCAACTCTGGTCGACTCACAAAGCTAGCTTTCCCTAAACGGATCTCCAAAGGTTAGCTTTCCCGCATAAATATGCGGGTGCTATTGGTGCATTGTAGCACGCGCAGACCAAGATAGCGCGGATTTCCACGACGCAGGTGCCGGCACGTATACATCCAACCAGAATATGCGTTTCTAGTGCATTGCGTCTGTTGTACCCATGCCATGCGGCTCGCACATTCAGTGCATCGTGCTGCCATCGGCAATTTCTCATGCTTTTTGCTGTCTGCGTGTGCGCATGATGGCAGCCGCGAAACAGCACCACATCCCCTTCTCCATGAAGCTGGAAATTATCAAGTGAGTTGAACAATGTGAGAAGAAATCCGAAGATCCTCGCCACCAAAATGGATGGATCGACGAAGCTTCGACCACTCATGGTCGGAAAAAGCAAGTCTCTGCGATGCTTGCAGGACGCACTTTTGGTTCTGGTGGCCTACAGGTCCAGTCAAACAGCGTGGATGAACTTTTTGTCAAGTGGATGAAGGCTAGGAACGACGACCCGATAGGTCAAGCTCGCTCTGTCTGTGCCCATCGCTGCAGTGCTAGTTCCACCAACTTTGCACTTCGCTTCCTGCCACCGAACACAATGTAGATGCTCAAACTCTTGGACCAGGGCATAATCCACGCGGCGAAGGTTGGTTTTCAATCGGCTCCTGCAGAACCCAAGGACTGGAAGAGACACAAAAATCAATCTCTTAGGTGCCTTGTCTACGCTAAATGGGTCGCGGAATGATGTAGAAAACGAAACTATACAGATCTGCTTCTGACATTCTGGTTTCTGCTTTACCGAAGAAGAAGGAGCAAGTTCTTTGTCGGGTGGGCTTAATGAAGTCGTTGCAGGTCTTGATGATTTGTGGAAAGAGTTGTCCAAATTTGTTGATGCTATTCGTGATGGGGCAGTCGTTCGCAACTTTGGCTCTGCAGATGACGACGTTGAGACAGCAGGAGAGCTTGTGGACGAAGACATCATTCACTTATGCAAATTGTGACGAGGACTTGAGAGAACATGTGCCCAGGTGCTTCGACGTGCTGTGCGCACTATGCACGGTTTGTCGCTATTGTGCGTTGATAGAAGGTTACGGTCTCAGCTGTTCGGAGTCCATCAATAACATTAAATAATGTGTTCTTTCTGAGAAAGTGATGATGGAGGAACACAGAATTGCTGACTATTTTGCTCGGTAATAAGCATGCAGTAAGTGGTTATCAAAGAAATTCATTTTATTGCGAAAGCAATACTACGTTAGGTCCCCCCGCCCGTCGCGTATGCCGTGCTCTTCCCAGAGCCGACGCTGAGTTTGCCACATGGTGTGAGGTCAGCTCTCTCCGTTGCCATGACGACGCATGACGTCAGCTTGCTCTCTGCCGCAGCTGAAAGGAAGCCGCCCGTCGGGTGTGCCAGCCAGCGGTGTGGCGCCGCCAAGCGCCGCCGCGCCTAACAGGTGGTCTCTCAGTTCATTTGGCGACCTCCTCGCATTGCACTCGCTCCGTGACGGCTTCACTGGGACATATAGCGGTGCGCTATGTGTTGGTTGATCAGTCTCGCCATGGAACAAGAGTCTATATCTGAATGTAGTTGCTCTACAAATTTTTCGCAAGCCTTTACCAGCCAGTGGCCCGCCTTTCTTCAAAAGTTGGGTGCTGTACGAGATTATTCCCTGCTAAAGCAGTGACTTGGAGCAGCTAAATAATGCACGGAATGTATGTTTATTACATTTTCATGTATTCTTTATTAAAAAATTAGGTTGGGAGTTGTTTATTTGTCATAAGGAAGCAGCGAGAGGACTTGTTGGCGCCGTGTGAAGGCCGCTGGCCGTACGAGGGCCAAAGACAAATCCAAATCCAGTCGCCAGCTTCCCCTCCCCGCCTTCTCCGCAGCCCTTGCTGCCATTTTCTCGTGTGTCGGTGTGTGTTGATCGTCGATCTCTCGCTGCAGTCTGATCTCGTCGATCGCCTCTTCCATGTCGCCGCCAACGAAAAAGCGAAAGTTTATTTCGCTAGAAGGAAAGGATAGAATTATCGCCGAAGCGGAAAGAAGGCAATTATTGCCGCAGATTTTGGGATTGCGCCGAGTTCGCTATCGACGGTTTTGAAGAGTAAGAACAGCATTAGGAAGGCACTTTTATCGGGCACTTCAGCGCAGCACAAAAAAGTGACGCAACCAACGTATGAAGAGCTCGACAAGGCTGTCTATGCTTGGTTCATCGATACGCGAGTAACAAACATGCCCCTGAGTGGTAAAATTGTACAGCAGAAGGCCCTAAATTATGCTTGTTTGGTAGGGCTGAACGACTTTAAGGCAAGCATAGGATGGCTGAATCGCTTTAAAGAAAGGCATAACATTGTCGGCAAGGTTTTGTGTGGTGAATAGGCATCTACGGACGTTGACGGCGCATCAGCATGGACGGCGGACAACATGACTAACATAATGAGCAGTTACGCTCCGTCTGATATTTATAACGCAGACGAGACGGGCCTTTTCTATGAGATGCTGCCAGCGAAGACACTTGATTTTAAAGGGCAGCGTTGCCACGGAGGCAAACATAGCAAGAAACGAGTGACTGTGCTGCTGTGCACAAATGTGGATGGGTCTGACAAACGCCCCCCGTCAGTTATTGGCAAAAGTGCAAAACCGCACCGCTTCAAGGGGAACAGGAGCCTACCTGTCAAGTACGTGGCAAACATCCGGTCGTGGATGACCCGTGCCATTTTTGCTGACTGGGTGGTGGCACTTGACCGCGACATGAGCAGACGAAATCGAAAGGTTTGTTTGCTCTTGGACAATTGTTCAGCACAACGCATTGACGGCGTCAAGATGTCAAGTGTGGAGCTGAAGTTCTTCCCGCCGAACTGTACCTCAGTCATTCAACCCCTGGGCCAAGGCATCATCCGGAGCATGAAGTCTTCCTACCGGGAGAGGTTGATCCAGCAGCTTCTCCTGAACATCGACACTGATAGGGAGATGAAAGTCGATCTTTTCATGGCTTTAGAAATGATGGCTGCGGCATGGAGAGCAACACGGTGCAGCGTGATCCCCAACTGCTTCAAGCACGCCGGCTGTGCCGACAGCAAGGCGACCAGCACGACTGCAGCCGCGGAAAGTGTACCATCGTCATCGACTCCAGGCATTGACGTTACTTGGAAATTGCTCCAGGAAGCTGGAAACGTCCCTGCTGACATAGCGCTGAACGATTTCCTCGACGCTGACGTGGACATGATTGTCCACGAGGAATGAAGCGATGAAGACATCATCAAAAGTGTTCGCGAGCAGGAAGAGCCGTTTGATCATGAAGACGACTCCGCTCAAGATTTACCTGCCCCGGCAGCCTCATCGCAGGTACTGGATGCCTTCGACGTTATTAGAAAATTCCTTGGCACACACAATGACGACGCTGCGATGTCGCTGTTAACACAGTGCGAGAGTCACGTGACGCCGCTGCTGGCAGTGAAACGCAAGCAGGCTAAGCTCACAGATTTCTGGCAATAAAACTATGTTTTGCTGGAGTTATTGCCTTGCATTTTTGGTCAATTTCTCGAAAGCGAAATTTCGCTACAACGAAATTTCTCGCGCGTCCCATCGATTTCGTTGTAGCAGGATTCAACTGTACGACGTTCAAGGTGAAGGAAGCCGACTATGGCTCATCTGTCCTCCAAACATTGGAATAATAGCTAAAGCCAAACTTGCTCAACAAGGGTGTACAAGACAGCATGCCAAGTGGATTGCAATTGATCCCATGATAATGCGATTCCATCTTAAGGGAAAGACGGTAAAGCATATGTCTGTCAAGCATACCCAATTTCCTGTAGCTCCGGCAAGTGCTATGACAATTCACAAGTCCCAGGGAGGAACCTTTGATGTAGTCGTGTATGAGTATGCAGCTAACCACCCTCAGAAGTTGGTTTACATTGCTCTTAGTCGAGTGACAAGCATTGATGGATTGTACCTAACTAACAAACAGGGGAAACATGACTTCCATCACATCCTCAACAACCCAGACAGACCTCTTCGGGCTGAGTTTGAACGTCTAGAGTGACACCATTTGGAAACTGCATATCAAAGATGCCAACACCTAATAAACAACCAGGAGATAACACTTGTGACAAACAACATTCGATCGTTAACGAGCCATGTACAGGACATTGCCAGAGACGCTCTACTAATGTCTGCCCACGTGCTCGTCCTTACCGAGACAGGAGTGTCACATGATCAAGCCCCCTTGATTCCTAAGTTCATTTCAGTCACCGCAGCAAGGCGGATGGACCAAGAGAGAAATGCAGGAGTGTGTGTGTATGTAAAGGAGGATGTGAAGGCTTCACAATACCATCCGAGTGTACCTTCAATCCATGGTGAAACTGTATGTGTCAAGCTGTGTGAATCGGATATTCTAATAACAGGAACCTATGTATCTCCACACACGAGTGACCAAACGGCTTTGAATATAATTGCCTCGGGAATACCTAGCCGAACAGATAAGGAGCTCGTTATCGTGACCGGAGACATGAACAAGGAGGAGAACTCTTCGTTCATACAATGTGTAGAAGAGCAGTCTCCTGGATCTCTGCCCGCTACAACGAACGTCGACTACACAGTGGGGAACAAGCTTGGACTTGGTCCTACACCAGACTCTAAATACAACAACGTGGAAACCAAGTCACACTTCTTCACGGACCATAAGTGCGTCTTCAATGGAGTCAATAAACAGTGATTTCATCAGTGAAACAAGTCTTTGTCTTTAATAGAGAACATACATTGACATCACTATAACTGAATTAAACAAAGCAAGTCCACGCTAAACTAAGTCCAACATCAAGTTACACCACAGGCAGAACTACAAGCGTAGGCATGCAGATATTGCTTTCGCAGTTCAACCAGGTTTAACCACAGCTAAACCGCACATTTTTTCTTTTTTTTCATTTCAGTACGTCTGTATGTTGTTAAATTCACTGCTACTTTTTATCAAAATGCACGTTATACCGAATTCGCAGACGTTTTTTTTCTGGGTTCAATATATGAGAGTTCGACTGCAAGATGAAAAAAAAAATGGCCCAAGAAAGCAGAAAATAGCACTTCCTGAAGCTCAAAGTTACAAGCACAGATAGAAAAAAAGAATAAAAAGACCACACTGTTTTCTTTTCGATCAGAAACACACTGCCAAGCCTAAAGAAAAGTACCAGAACAACAGTCAACACAAGTATGACATCATATGCAGTTCTGGATAGACAGACACACCTGAACCAAGGAATAATGAGGCAGCATTTTTAGTACAGCTTGGCAGAGGGAGAGAAGAGGTGTTTGCACGGGAGCATGCAAGGAATAGCTAATATACCATATTTACACTGTTGTAAGTTGACCTACATTTTTTTAATTTGAAAATCCGAAGTGGGGGGTCGACATAGAAACGAAACCAAAGCATAGTACTACTGTAAAGAAAGGCGAGACAGTCGAGATATCAGGGATGCTACAGCGTGGTTGCAATGTTATGTTTGCTCTGCACTTTACCCAGTAGCATACGGCTATGCTGCGCACTTGTTCAGGATCTTACATTTTTTTTACTTTTAACTGCGCACTCGGCACTCATGGGAGTGCTGATAGTTGGTGGAAGGGGCACTGTTCCAATTGCAGAGGCACCACCACTCGGAAGAGCAGCGCTTATGGGGAGTGTTGGTAGCTGCTGGAAGAGCAGACACCGCTCACGCACAGTTTCTCTTTGGCTTCGTTTAACACATTTGACTTGACTGCCGGCCACGTTTCACCAGTTTTAATTAGTGTTCAGTCGATCGCCATTTGTGCTCAGGGGCTGGTAAGCATTCGGCACTGCCCGCTGGGCCGCACATTCAACGTTCCGAAATGAGTGATGCAGCTATTATGGCGGCTGCAGCAAGGCAAAATTTTCAGCTGTTCCATACGATGCCGTGCTGTGGCTATTTGCGAAGTGCGGGATATCGCGGGAAGTGGGGATTTCTCGAGACGACCACGTTAGAACGATGTGCTGTGGAACCGCAGCAGCGATGACGACGGCAGCACTGTGAAGACGATGGCGCAAGCATGGATGAGCAGTCCAGTGGCTAATGCATTTTAATTTTGGAATATGCCCACGGGCACACCTTTCTTCTTTTTTAACTGACATGATGTGGGGGGTGGGTCGACTTACATTCGAGTCGACTTACAATCATGTAAATATGGCAGTGGTTCAAAACTCATGACTCCACAAAGCACAGCTATGAACGGCAGATAAACAAATTAACTATTGACTCTTCCTTGATAGTGCCTTGTAACTAGCTGCCAAACTCATTCAATGGAAACCTTCTTCACCGCCTACACAACTGCGCCAGGGATGAGGAATAGAAAACAAACATGATTCGCGGAAGAAACCGCAATGAATAACTGTGCAGCATCAAAATGGCAATGCTATTCCGATAGGCCTACTCATTATCTTGAAAACAAGTGCATTTGAAATTCAAAATTGCACTTAAGGGGGGAAGAGGCCATAAGAAAAAATTTATTAAGGAAGTCACAATTATAAAATCTTCGAGGAACATGTATTTTTTGTGTGCCGATTCCAAATAATTTAATTTTACGTCCCACAAGTCCTTCTGCACTTAAGTAATATGTCGCATAACTACTTTGCAGAGTGCTTTAAAAAAATGTTGCTGCAAGAAACTTCCTAAAATGCCTGCCATTTATTTCTCACGACATCTAGGAATGCAATAACAGCAAAATTATTATCCTACCTATCATACAAGTTGAGTTACAGGGTTTTGAAGGTGTCATTTCAGAAAACGGAATTACAATTTTTTCTTCCCATTTATGAAGTGGCAACCTTAAAACCCTGTAACTCAACTTCTATGATAGGTAAGATAATAATTTTACCATTAAGGCATTGCCTGATGCCACGAGAAAACAACCAATTTTTCTTCCTATTTATGAAGTGGCAACCTTAAAACCCTGTAACTCAACTGCTATGATAGGTAGGATAATAATTTACCGTTAATGCATTGCCTGATGCCACGAAAAACCAATGGCATGCATTTTACAGAGTTTCCTGCAGCTGAAATTTTTTCAGAGTTCTCAGCATAAGTTAACTAACATGTTACATCAGTGCGCAAGAACTTGTTTTACACGAAATTAAATTACATATTTGGAATCAGCACACAAAATACATGTTCCCTAAAGATGTCATAATTGTGACTTCATTAACAAAAATTTTTTAAGACCCCCCACTTAAAGGTGCACTAAAGAGGAATCTGAACTCGTATTTTTAAAGCGGGAACTCTATTTACACATTCCGGGCATTCTTAGAAACTTTGAATTATTATCCTGAACAGCCGATAGCCCTAATTAAATTGGATTAAACGTCCCGGCTCCCGCCTTTTCTTGAACTCATCGCGGTAGGTAGGTGGAGTCAACCAACGCGTCAGCCAGTCACATGGCGGCTTCGCTTTCGCTTTTATTTTGTTTTTTAGGTTTCTGTGAATAAACATTTTCAGTTACAGACAATATAGCCACAAATTAGGCCCATGGAAATAAAAACACACGTGGACTCTTTGATTTACGTATCACTCCGCCGATGGCAAAGTGGCAAGCTGCCACGGTACTGGCTGATGCATTGGTTGGCTCCTCCTACCTACCGCGTTGAGTTCAAAATAAGGGCGAGAGCCAGGACATTTAATTCGATTTAATTAGGGCAATAGGCCGCACAGGACAATATGCCAAGTTTCTAAGAATGCCCAGAACGTGTAGACAGAGTTCCCGCAGTAAAAAGACGAGTTCAGATTCCTCTTTAGTGCACCTTTAAACAATACAAGGTGCAGGACTGCTTTCTCATGCAGCAATCACTGTGGTGGACAACAATACAAAAAAGCACTGCACAGCAACACTGCTCATGCTGAACAAAAACAGACACTAGGCAAAAAGAATATCACGCCAAAAAAACTACAGAGAAAAAAAGAAAACATGAGGCACGGAAAGGTCAGTTGGCACATACCCTACACCTTTGTGAGCGCTTGATGAGCAAGGGCTTGCGCTTGGGGTACAAGAAGGCAGTGTACTCTAACTGCAGCTCTGGCTGGGACAGCCGTTGCCCAATGGAGCACACTGGAGGGGAAAAAAGAGGGTTCCTTCACACCAGTGCATCACTTTCCCATAGCTGCCACCACTGAAAATAAAACCAGCAGTATCACAGAACCAGCACGCCCTATCCAATCCTGTCACTTCCACTGCAATTTTTTGGTGAAAATGATGCTGTTGTCAGTGTGAAGCCTCAGAAAGTGAAGCCTCCAGAAGCATCAACTAGCCACCTGGCCACAGCATCCACCTAGCTATGTGGATGCCCACCCACCAACTGCCGCCCTCAATCCACCTACCCACCCCGACCAATTTCTCCCTGCAGGAGCGCACTCCACAACCCACCCACCAAACTCTACCTTCCAGAAGTGCTGCCCACCAACCCACCTACCTCCACCCTGCACAAGACCTCCGTCCATGAGAAGCCCACACAACAGCGGAAGGAAAAAGCGAAGGCGAATTCACAGTGAGAAAGCCAGCTGCCCTCCAGGAGCATCCCTCACTAGCCACGTTCTCACCCCCCTCCTAGCTGGAGGGCTGAACACCCACCCACTGCCATCCTTGATCAACCACCTCCCCCGTCCAGATACGCCACCTGCGTGTGTGAAGCCTCGACTTAGAGTAAAAGCATCAAAGTAATCATTGAGGGCAAATCCAACTGCTGTTGTAGCTTTCTCACATCAGGTTTCATGATCATCCTGTAAACTTTTTTCCATCTTACTCTGTGTGCAAAGTCTCAGAAGTCATGCAGTACAATCCTGTTAACTGGTTGCCGTAGATGCAAAAAATTTCAAGCTAAACTGAGTTAAAAGACAAGTACTGAGATTTTCAGTGGGCTGATCAAACAGTGAAAAAATTTGTTCTGCTGTCTAATGACAAAAAATTACCAAGCAACACCAACCTACCTTGCGCAACGTTCACTGGTTCTGCGAAGTACTCCTCAGGAAGTGCCACAAGCTCGTCAGTGGCAACAGCTGGCTTCATGTCCTCAATTTTCTTCAAGTCTTTCTCTTTTTTGCTGCACAAGTTGAGGGTCAATCAAGCACAGCATGTGGTCTACTACATATAAGCACAAAAAGAAACATGAACACTACCTCTCAATAGCGGCAGGGACACAAAGTTCCAGTGAGACCTCCTTACTTTTGATTACAGGTTCCCAAATCACCACTGCTCCAAACAAAGCACAGGGGAAGAAGTTTGTAGACCACAGCTGTGAAAAGACTCAATTTCCTGGCAGACTAAAGATACAGCCAGGAACTGAAGGATGCTCTGGTCCACACTTGCATCTGCCG
This sequence comes from Amblyomma americanum, assembly GCF_052857255.1. Lineage (NCBI taxonomy): Eukaryota > Metazoa > Arthropoda > Arachnida > Ixodida > Ixodidae > Amblyomma > Amblyomma americanum. Next base: position 400,368,110 of record NC_135497.1, read on the forward strand.
TCACCATAATATATACCAAATTCCAAACTGCTCAAATAGGCTGCCAGGCAAGGAACAGTTCTTTTCCAAAATCTATTGACGTTCAGTCCCAACAGCATAAGATTTGTAAGCTGGCAGTCTTTCTGGTTGCCTGAATGCACCAGTTTTTAATCATTAAGCTCAAATTCTTGTCACGCATGCTGCGGAAACTAGGTGGACTCTTGGCCAGGCCAAATTTTGTGATAAAGTCAAACCCTGCAACAAGTATTTCCTAATCCCCACCAGTTAACTATATAACATAACACAACTAATTTCTCTCAATAATGAACAATGTTTAGAATGGGGTTCCACTTAAACAAAATTTTTCAAAAAAAAACTTTACTTGAGATTTCTTTTTTTACAATACATGAAACTTAACACCACCAATTTGTTTTCATGCACCCCAAGGTGCTGCAAAGTTTATCATCATTATTCGGTTTCACCAAAAGAAGCTTTGATGATTATGACGGATTTTTATGGCGCAAGGGCATCTATGGCCAAAGAGCACCATGGCACAAGGTATTTTTCAAGCTCTCAAGGTGGGGTGGAAGACCTTTTTCCCAAGCATTTCACCCTAAATAAGCCGAGCACCAGACCAGGGGAAAGCTTGTACCCATTATATCACCGGTGGGTACCCGGCGGCACTGGGGATCGAACCCCGCACCTCCCACAGGCGAGGCGGATGCTCAACCACTCAGCCACCGCTGCGGTGCCCAAAAGAAGCTTTGGACCCACCAGTAATAAAGCCACCCCAACTAGCAACAATTTTTAATATATCAGCTACTAGTGATGGCATGGTTCCAAGGGTGTGGTCTGGTAACATGAGTACATATCAATCATATACTGAATTGGTTTAGAAGAGAACCACAGAGAAGCATCTTCCAGTGCGCCACGATGATTTATTTCAATTATTGCATCACTTTTCAGTTTCACGCAAGTTTTATGGAATTGCATTGCAGTGTGGTTTTCTGTCCTGCCTTCTGCTGGTACATTTTCACCGGGAATGTCTCTAACTATCAGACGTGCTTCCGGGGCTCTTCATGAGCAATGCTTGCACTGAAAGATGCTCACAATCAGCCACTTACTAGTGCTGCACGTCCATTACACATCTTGCACCAAACAGTGATCAGAAGCGAGTGTACTGCATCAAAACTTATGATCGCACACATGGCGACACACCTCACCACTCGCTTCATCAGCCATATCCGCTATCATTACCGATCCTCATCAAAAGCTACTAAAGCATCACTTTCTCAGGTGCGCTGTCATGATTTTAGTGCCTATATGCAGCAGGAGTTGCCTTGAAGACGGTGTTCACTGTTGCGCAAAGCACTAGCTGCACTTATCTAGTGATATGAAAAGCTACTTCGGAAAGCCACTGTACTAGTATAGTGCGAAAGCCACGTGTAGTAACCTCAAAGCCAAGCTAAAGTACAAAAGATGTACTGCATAGCAAAGCACTACACAGTCACAAGTGTACAAGAATACATCTGCAGGTTTTACAACAGAGTGAAAATTACTGCTCTACCAGCTGCCAGAGCCTATGTCCTTGGGAGAAAAAAAAACTGCACAATGTTTGCGTCATGGCTTCTGCCATGCTATGTAAACTCGAAACTCAGTGCGAGCGGGCGCTTTCCCACTTCCCGTAGCTCTTTCCCTCACCAGTGAGGAAATTTGGCCTCCACTGTCACATACAGTGTAGCATAGACTAAGCTCCACCTTCACTGTGGAACTCTCCACCTCCTCCCTCCCTCATTGCTGTGGCTGTGCTCCCTTTCATAATCTGTTACATAATGTGTGTCCGGCAGTGACCAACTCTGCCACAAGTGCAGTAGCGTCACCCATCAGCATAGCACAGAAACCATGTCGCCAGCATTGCGCGTGTATCAGCGGCAGAAGGCTTGCAGAAATAGCTCTTACTGTAAAAGCCTTAGGGCCGTTGTACGATCGTTTCGGAGCGCCTTCCGCAAGGTCCGATTCGCGAGCGGGCCTGGCGGATCCGCCTCATTCGGCGAACGGATGGAAAGTTGGTCAAGTTTAACTTTCTGGCGGACGAGCGCATCCGGCCGGCGACCGGATTGCAGCTATTGGCTGCTTTTCCCGTGACGTTAGTGACGTCTCAAGCCCCTCCACCCTCCGCCTCGGTTCAGCCGTGCCGGGGCAAGATGGCCATCCGTCGACTGAACAGGGGAGCGCGGCCTGGGCAGTGGCAGCGATGCCGCGTAGCATACTATATTTGCCACATCTTGATATTACCAGTGTTCAGACCGACTGCAAACTTCGCCGCGTTCAGCAGTGGCGAGCGATAGTTCCACTAGTTGAATTCTGTAATCATCTACGCTGACAAAGTTGACAGAGCGCCTCTTCAAACTGATGCAAGGCCTGTGCAGTGGCGGTGTCACGAAGTGTTTATTTTGAGCTGTTTGTGGTTGTTGCAAGCGTTTGTAATTGCTGCGAGGATCATCATGGACAGCGGCGAGTAACAGCTGCTCACGGTGAATTTCTTGTGCGTGCATGAGCTGCATAGCACAGTGACAAGTGTCCGCGTAGTGAACGTGATTGCGATCGGAGCGAGTGCTTTTACGTCAAGGCAGCGAAATGTGTACCTGCAAAAGCTCACGACGGACGCCGTGCTTTCCGAATGCTGAAATCATCGTGGCGTTACGCAGCTAGTCGCATTCGTTGCGATGGTTGCAGTGATCGCGACCACACGATGTTATTTCTGCTATGTATTCATTACCATTCTGACCGCGATTCGTGCGGGCACTGTGCTCGAGTACTGCCGTGTGTGCGACGTGGCACGATCTTGGCTGCACGGCCGTCGGACTGTTTTCTGCGCCGACAAATGCAACGCTGCCATCCTTTTGCGTCTTGGTGCTCCATTCAATACATTTTGTGATTATGGGTGCTCGGGTTACGAGTGGCCGGCGGCACTGTGTGACATGTGAAAACATGGGTGTGCAGTGCAGATGTATCTTCGGGGGCGTCATTTCTTTTTATTTCCTGCCCGCTGTGCAGACATTTGTCTGCAATAAATATTTGCGCGATGAATGGGTGACTGAACACTTCCTCTAGCCATTTCGGTTTAGGTTGTGACAACATGGTATTACGCGATTGCGAACAAGAATCATTGCCGCATTTAAATCACGGTTAGTTCACTATGTAGAATCTCTAATATGTGTTAACTCATGAGTCTACTTTTCAATGTGCATTCCACTCTGTTGCGCAAAAAAAATATTAACTGTGGCAGCAGCTTATGGGGTAAAAACTGTCCACAGAACAAGTTGGGCATAGCGAGTCTTGATGAATATATATATATATATATATATATATATATATATATATATATATATATATATATATATATATATATATATATATATATATATAAAGAAAATCTTTACCATTGCTTTTTTTCTCTTTTTGCTTTGACAAATTCTTGGCAATGTGAAGCTGAAGTGGGATCTTGGTTTCCACTGTAATCAGAAAAATTCGGTGATCTTGAAGCGCCTCATGAACCGTGACAGTGTTTGTTGTTGATTTTGCTCACGTTCTCTTTCGATCAGAAGATCAGCGGTACGAAAGTGGATGTGTGCACAATGCTATTGTTGCAGAGCAGCTCGTGAACTCTGCTTTGCTGGTGTTAAGTAGTTATTCAGCAGCACTCCCTGGGACAGCCGCACCAGTTTGTTTAACAACACAATTTCGAAGCCTTGAGAAGGAGATTTCAGAATGCATATGCACCCTGCTACCTTCATTTGCCTGTGACTGCTTGCAACGGACATGATTACTTGTCTGCTGAGTGACCGCGATGGCGAGCACAATCAGCTGTGTATCGACAGTGTAGAACGCTTCCCAGATTTCCTTAATCCTCCTTACATTTTACACTAACAAAAATTTATTTGCTGACATATAGACGCATATCTGCACCTTCCCCAGTGATCGGCTAGGTTTCCTGGCCCACTTATCCTTTCACATTTGTGTGGTCACGACAGTACCATTCCTGCACAGATTCAAAGCTACAATAACAAAGCTTATTTCAGTTCTTTGAAATGTGCTAAGCATTATTGTTGCATGGTGGTTGGTTCTGCAATACCGACGTTAACCTGTTTCTGAGAGTCCTGTAGTATCAATGGAACCGTTGACCTGCCAAGGCAAAGACCACATTTAATTTGAACCCGTTCCTTTATTTGAATGAAATGGCTGTTGCTGCTTGCATTAGCAGATTCCCCGCTTTGCACCGGCGCCTAGTTTTGTTCTTGCCCGCTGCGCATGCCTGAATCAGGAGTGTTGCATTTTTCTTTTCTTCTGCGGTGTACTCAGTATAAAAGGTGCTAACCTAGCATTGCGGGCTGCGGGGAGGCATATGTGAGGTTATAATATAAGCAAGCGATTCTGTTTTAATTTTAAGCAGGTTATTTCATTTTGTGCAATGAGCAATCCAAGCCAGGATGTGAGTCGCCGAGCCCTGACAGTGATTTTTACACTAGAAAGAGAAGCTCTTTGGCAACCAGAAAGTGTGTGAGCTGGTTAGAAGTCAGTGTGCCTGGCAGTCCACGGGTTAGCATAACAGTCTGTTCAGACAGTGGGGCAAGCATTGTGATGGCAATTCCAGTGTGCAAGAAAGCTATATGATTCAGGCAGCGTTCGATTTATCTGCTCAAATCCAAAGTTTTAAGTCTTTCCCCTTTGCACATTAAAGGGACAAGAACACATGCGACAATGGGCCGTACGCATTTTCACTCTGTCCACTATGATCAGCAAGTTTCTATGTTAGCAAAGCGTAAGTAAATTGAAAAAGTTTTTTCCCCAGAAATACGGCTAATAGTTTGATTCCATATTAACGTGGACTGCACTAATGAGGAATGGCTGTATATTTGAAAGTATGGTTAATTTTTTTAGTTCTGATGATGACACAAGCAATTGATCTGTGTTATTTTGAATACGAGACTAAAGAAGTACATTTATCTTGCAAATTATGAAGATGATTAGAAGGATGTGCTGTATGGCACAGCAGTTTGTTGGTTGAAGAATAGCGATTGGCTTTACCTGACACCACTTAAAACAGCAAACTGCAAAATGAGCACTGTAGAGTTGGTAAAGGTATGTTAGCAACAAAGTCGATGGAAAACAGCACCACTGCACATAGTAGCAATTCTTGCTCTGTTGTCCTCGTCCCTTAGCGCAGTTTCAACATGCAAACTTCCCGCCGGCTCACCCGACAGTACACTTGTACCAATGTTTGTGAAATTTGTAGCAAACATCAACAGGACAGGAAGCACGGTGTACGCGTATCTAGTGCATACTGTGCAGATAGCTTCCTGCCTCATTATAGCTTGGCCCCTGTATGTTTCTTACCCATCATTACCCAGCACCTATGGCCCTATTTATGCCATTGGCATGTGCTGCAAACCACCAAACACATTTTGTACTCTTGGCCTGCTAGATAGTTTTGGCCCATTAAGTTGTTTCATCCAAATTGGCAAGCTTTTAGAAAACATTCCTGCAATAGCCAACTTGCTCTTGTTCTTCATGACATGCACCTTGACTGCAATATCCAACTCGATGCTTTTCTTCTTGGCTTTGAAAAAGCATGTGATTCGCTTATTTATGTATGGCTTTTTTTGTCGTGCTTTAACTTGTATCCAATAGCTCTAAACTGGATCCAAGCCAGCCGTCGGCAGATTTCCCTTGCCAATCCTTAAGCATCCTGCCTTTTCCTGCAGTCTTGGATATCCCCCAAGGCATTGCCCTTAAGCCTCAGCTTTTTACTACCTACATTATGGCTTTGCCTTCAGTGTTTTGTTACATGCCTTCACTGATGGTTATATTAGGGGTCTGCCATTTTGCAATAAACACCCATGTTTTAGTTCTCCAAAACAACATTTTGCATGCTCTAGAATGGCCTGTTTGCTAATGTTACTAAGAATGCACTCATATTTTTTTTATTGTCAGCAAAACTACATTTTGCCTACTTATAAGGCCTTACCGAGAAAGGTATATTCAAAGGATACTGGTTGAAACACTCAGCCATTCACATGGCTCGCATGGTCTCACCTCATAATGCTTGTACGCCCTCCCACAGCCTAGGATATTTACACCATAACATGTACTTAGCATCGCCGCCTTCCAAGTTACTTGCGTTCGGATCCTCTGTGTGGCATCACCTTGTTCACTTACACGCCAAAACACCTTCGCCAGTCTCGCTAACCTCATGTCTCGGAGTTTTTAGAGCAGTGGCATTAGCAAGAGTCGCACAGCATAAGGCGGACAATGGCTTACACCCTCACAGCATGACACACCCTCACAGCAGCACCATGGTGTTAACTGCGAATAAGGCTCGACTGGGAACTAGACTGTCTAATGAGGTTCGGTAAGCGACTCCTGGATGACTGACTAAAAACTTTATTGCATGCACGGGAACTCCCGGTGTCGTGGGTGGCCCGTTTATCCCGGCAGCCCAGAGACTTGCGCGGCAGCGCGGAGCCTGAGAATCAGTCCTCGTAGCTGGTCGGAGTCCTCCCTGTGCAGAATTGCCTCCCACTGCTCTAGATTGGGATCAGGATGTCTGTCGTTAGCGGGATTAAAATGGCGTGCCTACAGCACGTGAAAAACCGTAGCTACTTCTCCACTGTGGGCATTCTGGTTTGTAGAGAGAGGGAAGGAAGGAGTGAAAGAACAGAACAACGCTATGTGCAGAACAACTTGTATCAGGTGTTCGTCTCTCATCTTGCACAGCGCGTTTTACTTGAGTCCTGCACTGCATCTGCACCGAGTGCTCGGTCAGCCCCGGCCGCGGCAGCCGGGTTTTGATGCGAAATCTAATCTGACTTCCTCCAGATCGTGTTTCCGACCGAGCTTCTTGAAGGTCGGAAATTACTACTACCCGGCCTGGAGGATGCCAGCGTGGGCGCGTCGGCATTAACAAAATGACAGACAGGGTGAAGCCTGAAATTAGGCTCTAGTGTTTATCTGAAGAAAAACGTCTCAACACATGCGGTAAGTAGTTGTTTTTGTTGTTGTTAGCCTATCAAAAGATGGCACATACCCACACTGGGGGATCGGCCAAGAATCGGGTGGCTATTCAACTGAACTCAGTTAACAAAAAGGAAAAGCACGTGGGAGCATAACACCGGTGAATTTTTCGTCATGAACAGAAAAGGGATGAGTGTTTTGATTTTAAAATTTTAAGAATAATAATAAAGAGAGTGAATAAATATTAATGATTTAGTCAAAATGTAATAATTGATAGAAAAGAAAAGGTTGAAACACTTAGCAAGGCAGTCGGTGAGATTCTATCAGGAAAGTTTGAACAGCTGTGCAAACAGATCTGTGGCTGAACCCAAATGTGGTGGCGCCAAATGATAGCAAGAGCGGACTGCTCAAACTAAGGCCAAGATGCTGCAAGGGCTCCTCCAGCAACCTTTTTCTCAGTGAGTTGAATCGGCGACAATAGAGCCAAAAATGTTCAATGGATTCTGGCTCACGGCAAAATGCACAAAGGGGAGAGAGCGCCAAACCCGACTTGTGTAAATAGAAATTTAGAGGGGGGATGCGGCAGCGTAGCCTCGTCAGTGATACTTCAAGCTGCCGAGAGCAACAAATTTTCCTGTTCCAATAATATTTAAGGTGCTCATAATCCGCCGATGTTAAAAGTGATGTGTCTTGCGTGCTTAAAAACGCACGTCGCCGAAATCTAGATGCTGTAATGTAGGCTGTAGCCGGGATGATTCGCAACACGGGGCCGCTGAGGGAAGCCTTTGCGAGATTATCAGCAATCTCATTTACTGTCACACTGCTGTGGCCGGGAACCCATACTAAATGAACAAGGCTCAAATGCGGAGGAAGTAGGGATAAGAAAGTTGATAAAATGGGACCGTCAACCTGTGCAGCGAGGGACGAACACAAAGATAAAGAATCATTAATTACTGCAACTGCTGTAATAGAGGGTCTAGCTTGCGTAGAGCAAGTACAACTGCTAGAAACTCTGCTTGAAAAATAGGGGTGAAATCTGGAAGGCGCAGAGAAAAGGACCAGTCTAAATGGGAGCAAAATATTCCCACACCTGCTTTTTCATTGCATTGCGATCCATCAGTGGCTATTGCTATATCGGTTGGTAGGGTCCTCAGATGATCTTCTAGTAGACCATATAGAATACTCGGTGGCAAAAGTTTTGCATTTTTTGGGAATATGTCGTCGAAAACAATGTGGATAGTGGGCCCATTCCGAAGCGCAGGAAGGATATCATAATTGTTTACATCTAAAGGCTGAAGTAATCTTTGCACAAACACTACCTGAGGGGAATTGAAACGAGACCAGGGGACACCGAAAAAGGAGGTCGGCTGAGAACAGAAAATGCTTTGGGAACGGTGGAAATGTGATTCATAGATCCTGAGGTAAGTTTGCACAGTTAAAAATTGAAGTCGTGATAAGAGAGACGGAATGCGGGCTTCAAGGTACAGCACATTGATAGCCACACATTTTGGAAGGCCGAGGCACATGCGAAGTGCTTCCCTCTCTAAAAGGACGAGAGGGCGAAGTTTATATGTAGCCGAGCCTGAAAACAACACTCGCAATACTCGCAATACTCGCCTGGTTAAACCTCGTCTTCGTCGTTGTTGGAGAAGCTCGTTACCGATAACTCCGCCGATCAGAACATTATCCAGCTGGGCCTAGGAGGGCGAGCTCACGAGGTCGTGTCTCATTGAATCACATGACCCACATTGGCGTGCAAGTGCACATGGTAGAAGGGGCGCACTAGGCTGGTTGTGTGAACACTCGGAAAATTTTTGACAGCTGCTCTGACGAGTGCACTTCTGTGGCTTTAGCACACGCGCAGTTTCAAGCTGTGACTACTTGCTCATTACAGTGTTTTATAGGGTACTCGCGTAACACTGTTGCTGGGCTAGTTGGTGCATAGTTCTATGCACAAACGTTAGCGCAAAATAAGACACATTCACAAGAAAGGTGGACAAGACAAGGGTGCCGTAATTAACGCCCATATAGTCAAATAATGGCAACAATAAATATGATATCGCGTTTATCCTCAAAGAAATACCGCTGCATACCTGCAGTATAGGCAGCTCCGCCTTAAAGATGTGACGCGATATCTTGGTGGGTTAATTCCCATACATGCGGTATTCGTCATTCTCGATGTTACATTCATTGATCACCGAGAGTCCTCATACCCCTGGCGCAGTGGTGCCGCAGTTAAGCAATGCGCCACTGGCCTGCAGGTGCTCCCAGCGGTGGGCCTTGTGCGACCCAGGTTGGTGGGAATTAAGTTTGCTCACTATCCAGTGGGCAGGTTGTGGTGACGCCGCCTGTTCACGTGACATAGGTCACGTGCCAGAGACATGCTCGTGATTTTTCGCTCACAACGGCGACACCAGATTTTCTAGACAACGAGGTCTTTAACGCTCAAGCGTTAATATAGGCGCACACTTCGTATGCATCCCGAAAAAGCTCACTTCTCACATGTAGTTAGTGACGCATTTCGATGACAAGTGCATGCGGGAGGTGCGGCTTTCGATCCCCAGTGCTGCCGGTTACCCACCGGTGACACAATGAGTAGAGTCTGTCCCTGGCCTGGTGTTGGCCTTCCTTGAGGAAGGAAAGCTTAGAAAACGAGTGTTATTTATTTATAGATACTGCGATCTAGTACAGATCATAGCAGGGTGGAAAAAAACAAAAACAAAATACAAGCATATACACACACACTGAAATTCATAACATTTGCAGGAACTTTTCAAACATCAGTAAAGAATTACGATTAACAGTCTCGCTATTAAGTTTGTTCCATTCAGTAATTGCCCTCGAAAAAAAAATATATAAAGCAGTTATTTCGCGCGTTCAAAGGGGTTATTGTTAGTGCATGCCTTTGTCGCGTGTTATTACCTGAGTAGTAAGCAAAATAATTAGAAGTATTAACTTGATAATGACCTTTTATAAGCTGGAAGAAAAACTTTAATCGGCAAACACGATTGCGCTCAAAGACTGGGAGTACCCCACTTCGCCTCACGAGCTCACTTACAGATGCACGGCCATATGAGATAAAAACAAATATAGCTCATTTATGCTTTATTCGCTCTAATTTTTGAATGTTTATTAACGTGAAAGTGTCCCAGATGATTGTAGCATATTCTAGTAACGAACGGATGAGGGAATTGTACGCCAGTCAACGAACACTAACTAGGTGGGGATGACTTTAGTGAGCGCCTCAAGAAAAAAGTTTCCGCGCCCGTGTGCTGTGCGATGTCAGTGCACGTTAAAGATCCCCAGGTGGTTGATATTATTCCGGAGCCCTCCAATACGGCACCTCTTTCTTCCATTCTTATTTCACTCCCTCCTTTATCCCTTCTCTTACGGCGAGGTTCAGGTGTCCGCCGATGACAGATACTGCGCCATTTCCTTTCCACAAAAACCAGTTATTATTATTATTATTATTATTATTATTATTATTATTATTATTATTATTATTATTATTATTATTATTATTATTATTATTATTATTATTATTATTATTATTATTATTGAATTTGCTACGACAGCGTCTATTCGGCCCCATCTTGAGTAAACGCACCTTGTGCCACAGCGCCAAATGGAAGAGCTGCCCTCGCTGCATTAAAATTAATAATCAGCAGACCAATAATCATTAGCGATGACACTTTTTGATTTACGTTTTCGAATTTCATGACATCATTATATTTTTCCTTTTTTTTTCTGCCCTAGGTTTTTAAAATTTGTCGCGTGCACCTGCACGTGCTATTGCCAGCGTTGGTTCTTGCACGTGCGCCATTCGGAAAAGAGAGCAGAAGGCAAAAAAGATTGCCTCGTGGAGTTCGTTGTACACGCTCTCGCAGTCCAGGCCAAAGTATCTTTCGTCGAGCGACGTGGCAAACTTGTACGCCTGGGCCTTCAGCTGTTCGATCACTCCATGGCTAGTAGCCTCGGCGCCACGGAAGAGGTTCCAGACTGCACCGTGGATGGATGGCCGTTGCTGAATGAGGAGCCGACTTCAGCAACGGCAGGGGATGTCATAGCACGACCAGCGCTCCACATTCATTCTAGCGGTCCGCGGTCACCGAGCTCGCCCAGCACCTCTCTTCTGTCCGGTTCAGCCATTCCACCCACGGGGCACTCGGCGCTGACGGTGTGCGGCACCACCTGGCTCCAGGACAAGAACCGCAGATGTCGTGGGAAGCTCTCGCACGGATGTGCACCCATGCCAGCGGAGCCTTTAGCCGACCTTGCAGCGACCGCCACGGTGAGGCATTTCCTTTGGTTTTTTTTTTGCTGGCCGCTGCGAACAGACGCAGTGCTCTATCCCGTCTTGGGAACACACCACATTCCTGAAGATAGCCAGCGAGTGGTCTAGCGCCCTTTTCATGCCCGCTTTAGAATGCTATATCTCAAGGCGTGGGTTCCAGGCCTATGCGTAGTTGTTGCTGTCGACTTATAGCGTTCGGAGGGCACGTCAGGCCCTCCGTGAGAGATGCGAAGGACTAGGGATTGAAACCAGGAAGAGAGAAGGAAAGGCTGTAGTGGAAGGCTTTGGATAAATTTCGGCCACCTGGGAATCAAACTATCGCACAGGACACGGGCGTCATTTTGTGTTTTGCCTCCATCGATACGCGGCCGCCGCAGCCCGGACTCACCTGACGTTGCGTGCGGCCGAAGTGCAGGACGTGCCACGAAAGAATTGTGCACGACGAGAAAGGCAACCTGATTCACAGGGTTAGTCGCACTCATGGGCTGCTCTGTTCACTGCTTCTTTCGCGGCACAGTTTAGGCGTGCCACCCACTGTGAGCTTTCTTCTGGTTCCATTCGTTACTTAGGACGCAGCCTCAGCGGTGGCTCAGTGGTGATGGCTCTCGGCTGCCGACGCGAAAGGCGCAAGTTCGATTCCGCCCACGGCGGTCGAATTTCGATGGAGGTGAAATGCTATAGGCCAGTGCAATGTGCGATGCCAGTGCACGTTAAAGAACCTCAGGGCGTCAAAATAATCCAGAGGCCTCCAATACGACGTCCTTCATAGCCTGAACAGCCTGAAACCGTTTTTCCTTACAACTAGCAAAAAGCAGACGCGCTACTTCAGGCAGAAGGATGCAGCTCTGCATGCGGATGAGGGCTGCTGGTTTCACGATCCGTAATATGACTAAACGTTGCAGTGGGGTCTCCTCAATGTTGCTTCCTTCGGTCGCAGGGCTGCGTGTTATGGCGCTGCTATTGGCTTGTGAAACTTCATTTTCCATGAGGAGCGCTGACGTTTTGCTGCCAGTCCCGCAGTAGCCATGTGAATTAAGCTCGTCTCAGTCGCATGGAGGAACAACATCGCTTAGAAGCTCGGGCAAAGGACGCCGTGCGTAGACTAGCAGCCGCAGCTCGCAAGCGCAGCAAGGGCTGTCGCATCCGCGCGTGCGTTCGCGGCCGGAGCAACGAGCAGAGATCAAGCGTCAGCCGCCTGCAACACCCGAGGTGCGGCGTCGCGAGCTCCAAGCTGCCCGTGAAAAATGTCATGATCCTTAGCTACGGTCGGGCCGAGTGCACATCACTCATTAAAGGGACACTGGTGATAACACTGTGAAATTACGGTTCTCGGTGATAATTGATTCTGCGGCTCATTCTGGGCATGTTAACTTTTCTGCGGCAGCACAAATTACAGCGGAGAAAATTGAATTTAAGTATTTTACCACGTTTTATACAAGTGACGTGCACATCGGGAAGGGCTGGTTGGTCCGGCATTGAAGCGAATGGCTGTGTAGCATAGCATCTGGGATACGGCCAGAATATAAGATATCGACGCACCACACTTGCGATACTGGCCGGTGATGGCGCCAACTGTGTTTGGTTTACGAAAAGCTCCGTTTTCGATGGTAGTGGCTCCTTTGTCGTTGCAATGACGCAGCTTGTCGATGCAGGCCAACTTCCCTTTGTCCTCAATCAGTGTCTCTTTACAAACTTCAGGACCCACATGTTGATCTGGCTGCCGTAGTATGAAAGCGCGCCAGATGAGCTTGCTAAATCTTTAATAAGAAAAATCTAAGGCGCAAAATAATTCGAAAAATCACGAAGTACAAGCTGCTAGCGGCCATCATTCGTGTTTCTACGAATGTGTAATTGTAAAGTAATTTTTTTCTTCTACGCAGACTCCGATATAAGAAGAAAGGCTGCATGTGAAATAAATTGCATGACCCACTTATTTAATTTTCTTTTTCATGAACTGCACCTCAGTGAGAAGTACGTTTATTGTAACAGAGAAAATACCGTCGGCAAACACAATTCTCTTGAACGGATTCTGTGTTGGAGCGCGGATGCTTGAATCGTCTCTAAACTTTCTGCAGCCGCCGACCGAGGCGTGGCCCGTCGCCTATTCGAGCGCAAAAAGTCCGTTTCGCGCTCCTCGCATCTCCGTGTCGGCAGAAGCGCCCCTGCTGACGATGGCGTTCGCTTGGCCGACCTCCACAACAGCCGCGGGGCTGGCGGCGCATCGCTTTCGAAGGCGCATTCGGCCGCTCTGGTCATAGGACGGGTCTTTTCCGGGCTGTTGCTGCTGCTTGTCCGGTACGATGGCGTGAGTAAATATTCCACACACGTGTGCACATTGCGTCAGCATCTAACCGGTGTCTGCGTACAGCTCATAACGTACACTTTCAAGTACTACTAGAGGGAACACACGTGTCACCACTCGCCGCCAGGGAGTGTGGCGAAATTCCTTCGCGTTGGTTTGGGTGCCTCAGTGGCGCCAAGTAGATGAGTGTGACACCATTTAGAGAACACAGCTAGATGTCAAACCCATCAGCGTACTTACATCCGGGGCTGGCCAAGCTTCGAGGATGAAAAGTGCCGTCATATGTTTGGGTACTTCGTATTTCACACTTCCGAGGGCGGGACATGAGATATGCTACGTGTGATATTTTGCCTCATTTCATAGTAAAAGGTTAACCTTCACTTTGCGTTTTTCAGAGGTTGTAAACAGCTGTTTCCTTTTGGACTTTGCATGCATTCATGGATGGCGAGCGCAGCTGTTAGAAGTGTACTGCGCCAGTGGCTCGTTTGCCTCTTCCGCCAGGACGGGAGCTGCCATCCTCGCGGGGAGTCGAGAGGCGGCAGATGAATGTCAGCGCGTCGCGCGCTGTACGCTGTCCAGGGGGCCAAAGGGGTAGTGGGACCGCCCACGCCCTCGTCAGGGTCGCAAAGGGCCGACGACTTTTTTCCGCTGGGGAAGGATGAGCTCTCGCGGGTGAGGGGGGGGGGGGGGGTCATTAAGGCCGGCGACTGAATGCCCTGCCCCCCCAATGCGATGATGCCTTGATAGCGGTAGTGCCCTTCCAGACAATGGGTATCGAGTTTTCCTAGCAGCGAAGAGCACACTTCGGTGGCTTTGCGTACCTCGATATTCCTCCCTTAGGACTGTCGTAGGTGTTGTCCTCTAATAAAAACAGTGCGGCCGTTCAGAACATACGCCTCAAGAAAGGCTAATGTAATTACGCAAAGGGTACTAAAGTGAATGTTTATTTTCATAACTTTAGGAATAATGGCTGCATAAGGCAAAATTTTGTCATTTTGCACCCCTTCGGAGCTAAATAGACGCCGTCGGCAAAATCGATGACTGTTTTTTCTTTAGCGTTCGATATCGGAAGGCTCTCTTGCACATACCCGATTAACCAGCTGGGCAAGATGTTAAGCCAAGACAACCCGACGAGCGCAAGACAGATTAACGGTTCCTCTTTGAGGAAATATGCAATAAAACTTGCAAATCGCTTTCTTACTGTTCGACTAGAGATGCTTTAATGAGCTTAGGAGGGCGTGCAATACACCGATGGCTGCATTTAATACTATTTAATCGAGAAGAAAACGAGTTCAATGGCGCGAAAAAGTTCAGTGGGTTTGTGTGTACACAACCTGGAATCAATTCTCTGCAAGTAAACGGACGATGTATCAAATTATCATTAAAGTCAAATATAACTGACGTACGCCAAAATAAATCGTGATAGCAGCGCGTGCTGCAGGAGTGCTGTGTACCGAACTCTTGTAACTGTCATTGAGTGCCCCTCAATTTCAGTCTTCGTTGGAAACGCAGTATATAACTGCGGTGGTTTTATCGGCACCTGCACGAAGTACTCACGTTGCGTAGTCATTTCTACAATGTGATTTTGAGCTTAGTGTACTGGATTCTATTCGTACTGTAGGCATTCTAGAGAGCGAGGATCAGAGTCATCTCTCAAGCCTTACTTACTGATTTCTTCCAAACAGCCTGCGCGAGGACCAGCGGCCGTCTTCTCGTTGCTCTCGACAAGTGCCGGGGTCAAGCAATGGCGGGGCCTGTCTGAATACATTGTTTTCCTTTGAAAGTATTCAGAAATACATAATTGGCTGACGCGCAAACGGGCTCGCTTACTTAAACGAGATCGACACAAATAGTCCGCCTTTGGACGTTTTAACAGAAGCTTCCCAGCATGCTCATTTTCTCTCAAAATCAACACTTTCCCAGAAATTGGCACCAAGCACAGACGTCATCTCTTCAAGGCCACGCCCTGCGCGTACGCAGCATGCCGGTGAGCATGTGGGAGCCCATAAACCTGCCCGAATGTCGTTGATGGTCTGCCCGTCGGGTCACAGACACTTAACACATAGAGAAACATACTTACGTAAAGAGCGGACACTCCCGTAGGGCCCTGCGGCCGAGCTACTACACTGCCGCCAGCGCCCCGGGCCGGTGGTCAGACCGCTAATTTCGTCCTCAGAGATTTTGGGCGTGTGCTTCAGCTCTGTTTGTTTTTGTTTCGATAGCAATTCTTTCGATTCTGATTTACCTTTGGCTATTAAAATATTCAACTACATCGTCTAAGTGGAGCACAAGCTTGCTTTATTATGTCATTTCTAAGCATGCCATACATATAGACGTAATAAACGCTCGGATCGTAGAAATTTATTGGAAATACCACCAAGCTTCCCGGAGAACCTACGCAAGCTGAATTAGTTCATGCGGGTTGGAATATTGCAGCCAGAGCTGTTTGTACTTTATTTTTATTCCCCGTCATTGAGCCGCCTCTTTCAGTTGCAGACGTAGAACGGGAGTGGCTTCAAATAGAGTTTATTTTTTCTTGCTTACAATATGAACTGTACAGAAAAAAAATACTCGGTCACACACATTTTATAAAATACATCATTATACAAAGAGCAACAAAAAATGTTATGGTAAAGCCGGTGGCACCATGTCACGAACAAAAAAATATTGCACATACGCTCGGCGGGTTTGCCATCTAAAACATCACCTGTGCGAACAACACACCAGGAGTTGTGAACAACTAGGTACAAGGAAGGGGTTAAAAAGGCACGTATATAATAGCATGCTCGAACCTTGCACATCAGCAGCCTTGAGCGATAGGTTCATAGGCTGTTCAGAAATACAAGCACAGCATATTCAATTCATCATAGTAACGCAATAGTAAGCTTGCACTCTTCGTAAAAGGCGATTATTGCGATTTTTTGGTGAAGGCGTAGACACAACGCAAAAAAAAAATCCACTTTGAGCGAGCAGACAATCCCAGTATCCTGTAGGCTGAACAGTAGGAATAGCCGTCTTCTTCAGCGAAGTCATCCCGAAGTCCATGAAGTCATCTGCGGTGAAATGGTCCTCGCAGATGAGGTACGTGGCGTATACAGCTTGGTCGACGACTATTCTAACATGTCGCCCCCCTTGGCACACTCGATCCAAGCCTTCGACCTGAAATAATTATGACGCTGTATAACCTGTAATTATTCGCTTCACTGGCTGACTAAAAAAAAAACATGCGCATAGTAGCCAGTTCTAACAAGAGATTGGCAGCACTGTTTTATATTTTCATTAAAGTACACAGATAAGGCGTCAATCACCTGCTGTCACGAGGAATGCGGAAGAACTTCGTCCCCGGCTTCGTTTGTCTTCGCCCGTTGTTGCCACATCATGAAACGCAGCAGTAACTCCTGTAATTTAATCCTCTCCGTGGCATATTAGTGTGGGCTTGTGTACAGACTATAAAGATTGCTGCAGTCATCAAACTGCTAAGGGAAACATATCGCAGCAAAAAAAGATAGAAAAGAAAAATAAACTCGCTGATGACAGTTATTCATAATATGCTTGCAGACAAGCGTGTTAACATATCGTTCATGAAACATTCTGCCTAACTCGCTTCAATCCCTTGCGGAAGCGAGCTGACGTAAACTGATATTTTGTCTATAAAGCAGTGACTGTTGACAATGGTCCTCTCTATGGTTTTCTTCCAGACCGCACCTATGTGCGGTACGGACCAGTGATAAGCTTTCATTTTACAGTGGTCGCACACTGTGGTAAAGATTGCGTAGATCGAAGTATCCCCAACGATTTTCTTATACCCCTCCACATGGGCACTTTCGGTTGTGGTCGAGCCCTCGACCGGGATCCGACTTTCAATCGCGATGGAAAATGATCGCTGATATAGTTGTCCAAGGATCGGGAGTAAGAACAGCCCTAGTGCAACAGGTGACACTAAGTAGGTCCGAAACACCCAACACAATTTGCCAAGTTGGCAGAAAAAAAATCCTTGTATATTACTTATTCCAGAAAAAATATTTTACTTTGATATTATCGCTAAAAAACGTACCTATCAATGCCGATCACCTGAAATTCTTTGAAACACATCATGTCAGCAGTATTGACACAGATATGAGAAATTATGCCTGAATAAAACGTATTACCATTTGTTGTACTGCATTCTAAAACAACCTTTCTTGTTTATATTTTGGGTTTCTCTCTTTTGCTGTTCGTTTTCTAGCACTATATGACACCTAAAAAGCACATAGTAGGTTTCGAACGCAATCGGGCAGCTCGATTCCGATGGCAGTCAACTACTACTCATCGCGGCTCAAACGCAATCGGGCAGCTCGATTGCGATGTTCCGATGGCAGTCAACTATTCCTAAACGCGGCTCGAACGCGATCGGGGGATATTGAGGCCCGATCAGGATCTGACCAATCACGATCAAAACTGCCCGCTTCCCGTGTGACAAAGGTATTTTCACGTGGTCGATACCAAATGTGCATTACACTGTTCGACCCACGCCATGTAAAAGGTTTGTGTTACGGTACGGGTGAGCCATCGATAAATTCTGTTCTAAACCGGACGTGTCGCGAGTGACTTCTGGAAAATTACGCTTTCGGAGTAATTCACATGCTATTCCGGCAAAAACAGTACAAGAACAAACGGATGGCTCAAGGCATACTATACGCTACACGTGCAAAATACGTTCACGCAGCATCACAAGCCACTTGCTACAATGTTCTTAGCTCAAGAAACATCAAAATTAATCCTGCAGGCCGAAGGAAACAACTTACCGGAAAAACGAGGCGACGCGTTGGAAAGCGCGGTGAGGTGGGCGTAACCGGCGGCCCATGACCGGCGCAGCACCACATGGAAATGGAACGCTTGGATGCAACCCGGTGGACGTGTGATAAGCTGTCGACCTTTGACGTAGAGTGGAAACATAGGCCGCCTGGCGGGTGGTCAGACCCTTTTTTTCTCGGCCGCGAAACGACTCGAGTATCCGCTCTTTACGTAAGTTTCTCTATGCTTAACAGCTTCAGAACCTGTCTTGGCTTAACAAGACAATGATAGGCAGATACTGCGCTGCAACAGGTGGGCTATCTTTACTCGGCTTTAAGCGCAGAAGCCTTCTGAAAAAAGAAGACGAAAAGAAAAAGAATCAGTGTATTTTGGGATACAGAAAAGTAACCCGGATCGGTGGCCATCTCCAACCCACAATAAAGAGCGCAGTTTGAAGCAGGAAACCACAAATGTTCCCGTGTTTTCTTGGAAAGGAGCACAGCATGTGTTTGCATACACCTGGCAGCAGTGTTGGCGGTAACGCTAGAAGTAATGGCGTTACCGGTAACGCGTTACTTTTTTCGGTAACTTAGTAACGTACTCGTTACCATTTGGGAACTGTAACGGGTAACGTACGTACTTACTTCAACATTTTTCGGTAACGTGACGCGTCGCGTTCTTTATTTTGAAAAATAAAGCGCAGAGCATCTAAATTGATGTCACAAATAAACAGGTGCTCTTGACGACCTCTGTTGCGGCTCGTATGCATGCCAGAAAGCACCTGCTCTTGACGATACACCCAACTAAAAAAAAAAAACGACAGAATACCCATAAAGCATGAAACTCGTGCACGAACACGCATTCACACACTTGCCTTCACCTACCTCCACTATGCAAACCACTCATACACACAACTCTCTAAAGAGTGGAATCATGCTGAGCATTTTGGAGCATCACATTTTTTAGAATTACTGTAAATTTGTTGAGAGTTCAGCGATGTTGTCTTTATGAAATTAGAATTGATGATGAACTGCCATCTTGTGCTTAATGCCACATTCAGAAAATGGCTTCACCATGTGCCACAGAGTTGGAAGCCATCGCATGTAACTCTACAGGCAACTTAGGCTACTATAATATTGCTAAGCTCCTGCACATTTGTGCAAGGTATTCATGCTAAATCAGGATTTCGAGTAAAATCGTTGTTTGGGCTAGAAGTTTTAAGTGAAATATGAGCTTTATGAAAGTGTTATCGTGAGTTGTTAAAGCGAAGACGCACTTATTAAAATGTACGGCCATGAAGTAACGGCAAAGTAAGGTGCGGTAATTTTTTTCGGTAACGGTAACGCGTTACTTTTCTGTAGGTAACTTAGGGCGGTAACGCGTTCCTTTTTTCTTAGCATAACGAGCAACGTATTTAGTTACTTTTTGTTGGTAACAACTACAACACTGCTTGGCAGGTTGCGATGCCGTTAGTGTAGTTGAGCCGGAATGTGAAAAAGAAAGAAAACTGTAGTCGTATTTTGTCGTCGAGAGTAAGTGTACGCTTAAAATGCACTGTTGGAAAGGGGCACAGCACCTACTAGGTCGGCTGAGGTGGCGCTTTCCACACAGAGGTATCGACTGGGGGCTGTTGCTGCTTGTACTTTAACATAAGTTATCTTTCAGCAATAAAATAGTTTATACTGTTATTGTACCGTTATCAACAACACCAATTAAAACCAAGCTGCTACGTGCTGCGGTGATCGGCCGCTTTTTGGTGCGCTAGAACGCCTATCGTGGCCACATCCCGCATATAGGCGTTGTGGGTTTGCTTGTTCATATGAAGCCTGCGTTGTGCCTGGGTGCCCATTTGACCACCGGGTTGTGGGCAACCTGCCCAGGTGTGTGTGTGTGTGTGTGTGTGTGTGTGTGTGTGTGTGTGTGTGTGTGTGTGTGTGTGTGTGTGTGTGTGTGTGTGTGTGTGTGTGTGTGTGTGTGTGTGTGTGTGTGTGTGTGTGTGTGTGTGTGTGTGTGTGTGTGTGTGTGTGTGTGTGTGTGTGTGTGTGTGTGTGTGTGTGTGTGTGAGGGAGAGAGAGAGAGACAAGGGAAGGAAGAAATTAGGGGCTCGTTATGACGCACATGTGAAGGAAGCCAACAGTTAGCGAAACTAAAGAGCATAAAATAATGTTCGTATTTCGTTTTAATTGTTGATGTTTATGTTTATCAGTGGTTAGCTAATAGTGTGACTGTTTTACCAGTAAAGATAATTGATTAGAAAGCAGAAGAAACAAGCATATGACGCTGGTTGGATCCGAAACCCTGACCTCCGAATTTCGGGTCCCGTGCTCTACCAACTTGGCTACGGCGGCGGCTGTCCTTATCTTCTGCTTTCGTGGGTATTTATGTTTTTGTGTGTAAGCGAACCTTGAGAGTGCTCACCAGTGCCACCCTCGTCCATAGCGGTGGACATAGAACGTCCTGTAATACCGCGAGTGTGACGTAGAACGTCATCTAACACTGAGAGCGAAAACTGCGAGGACGATCTTATGCTACCTATGGAATCAAGACTTGCTTTCGGTGACTGTGCGCTTCCTTCGTATGTGTGTCACAACGAGTCCCTCTGCTTTTCCCTTCCCTTGTCTGGTCGATAGCTTAAGGGGGACCTCAGTACTGGCAGTCATGATGCCATAGGTAGCCTAAGAGGGTACCCACACAGCTTCCACCCTCCCGTTCCATCACGTTCGAGGTAATACAGGACGTACTATGTCCGCCGCTATGTATGAGATTGGCGTTGATGAACACTCTCAAGGCTAGGTGACACGTAGCATAAATACACCCGAAATCAGAAGCCGCTCCTTCAGCTCAGTTGGCAGACCACCGGACATGATATTCGGAGGTCGTGGGACGGATCATTGCGGCGGCATGTGGTACTTTTTATTCTGCTTTTTAATCAATTATCTTTAGAGCGATAAAATATCACTCAATACTATCAGTTTGCAATATATCAATACCACAATTTAAAAAATTGTATGGTGCTTGGTTTCGGTGACTGTTTGATTTCTTCGTATGTATGTATGTATGTATGTATGTATGTATGTATGTATGTATGTATGTATGTATGTATGTATGTATGTATGTATGTATGTATGTATGTATGTGTGTGTGTGTGTGTGTGTGTGTGTGTGTGTGTGTGTGTGTGTGTGTGTGTGTGTGTGTGTGTGTGTGTGTGTGTGTGTGTGTGTGTGTGTGTGTGTGTGTGTGTGTGTGTGTGTGTGTGTGTGTGTGTGTGTGTGTGTGTGTGTGTGTGTGTGTGTGTGTGTGTGTGTGTGTGTGTGTGTGTGTGTGTGCGTGCGTGCGTGCGTGCGTGCGTGCGTGCGTGCGTGCGTGCATGCATGCATGCATGCATGTATGTATGTATGTATGTATGTATGTATGTGTGCATGTATGTGTGTGTGTATGCATGCATGCATGCATGTATGTCTGTAGGCCTGCATGCATAGTACGTACGCATGCATGTGCAGTCTTGGTCGAAAGTCGTGTAAGGCGAAAGGCTTTTCGCTTCAGCCGCATAACAGAGCCATTCCGGCACTATTAAAGACAAGGTGACCTTGAAACGCAAGCAGAAGGTTACCTCTTGCGTAGTGAAGCTTCCTGCTTGACTTTTGTTTTGAATGATCCGCTGCAGGGAGCATTCTTGGAACAGTCATTTCGCTGCGATGGAACGCTGTGGCCTTGACTTCTGACCAAGACTTTACGTATGCGTGTATGTACGTGCGCGTGTACGTATGCATGCATGTCTGCACGTACGTACACATGTGTGTGCGTACACCTGGCAGGTTGCGATGCCGTCAAAAGGTCACGTGACGTAGGCGGCAGGTGGATGACTTACAGTGCAGAACAGTGGCCGCATAGCGCTAGCTCTTGGGTCTAACTACACCAATCGACTGTCATTTTATTTTGAGAGTTTGGAAGCGTGCACTGTACCCCTGGCTGTTTCTGTGGCTGGAGCAGCCTCCACCATCAGCCGCTTTTTTTTTTGACAGTGTGCTCGGCTTCCTTGACCGCTTTTGGTGCTTTGTGCCGCCGCGGTCAGCCGCGTCTGTTCTCCGAACGGTCAGTGTTCTAAGCCACCATCGCTGCTGTAGTTCTTTGACGCGCCGTAGCCTTCGCTTTCTAGGCACCAGCCTCACGGCGCCTTGTGCGCATTGGCCGTTTTGTCACCCTCGTTGGCGGATACATAACATAAAGCTGCCATTGGCAACACAGCTGATGCTTACTATTTCGACAATACCGGCTCAACTGTACGGCCACGAAGGCAGCGTTGCTGACTCCAGGCGTTTGTGAGCGCAGAACGAACGGATGAGAGATGAGGGAGACGATGATTTTCGACACACCGCGCGTGAGGCGTGAGACCTAGAGGAGCATATCATTTAACTAATCGGCTATAAACATCAGTCTCGATCTCCTGCGTGCGTTCTGCATTTCCCGTTTCATTTCTTTGTTCCTTTTTGTTTACTATTCCGTCCTTACCATTCATTTTAATTTCGTCCAGGAATTATTTACCTGAAAAACTCTCTGTGCCCCCCAATTCTTGGCCAATCCCCATATGTGGGCATGTGCCATAGTATGAGAAGAACAACAACAACAGACCCGCCTGGTCAGAAGCAGCCAACAGACTTGCGGAAACCCGCGGAGCCCTTAAATAGGATCCGGCCCCTTTTCAGGGTCGGGGTCTCATATGAGGCCTCACATGGGGCCAGCTGAATGACTAATATTAATAAAGTTTATTAATGCGAAAGCATGAGAGGGCTTTGTCGGCACCGATAGTGTCCGCAAAATTTGTCGACTGTTGTGACTTCATCAGTCATGATCTTGAGGGTGGTATGAAGTATATAAAGTAAATGATTAAACAATATCGAGTCAGAGTCATTAGTCATTGGTCATTGAAATTATTGAAAAAATAATTATCCTTATTAAGGGGCCTCTTTAAACGGTCCTAATTAAACAGTATAAATGATGACCCTAATACTGAAGGAAATTGACCATGCGAAGTAATTGATTTAATTATGAGGACTAATTACTTAGACCATTTGAAGTCATTCATACTTCTGACGACGTCACATCTGCAACCAATCGGAGTGCAGCAACAAGAAAGTACACACCGTCGAGTGGTAACATCGGAGAATGAAGAGTAACGGTCGGATCTTAACGGAGTGGCTAAGTAGGTGTACAAAGGCGTCGACTAGGGGCCACGAACATCGCGGCAAACGCTAATGATTTCTGCAATGTATTCCCTGCAGTGATCCCGAAGTTTTTCGCTCGCTCACTTCTCGATGGACACCTCAGCCGCGCCGTGTGGGAAGGGGAGGAAGGGGGAGTGAAAAAAGAGAGAAAGAGGTGCCGTTGTGAAGCTGCTCTGTACGGCGCGGTTGAGGTGCCCACGGAGAAGTGAGACAGTTACTGCGCCTTTTCTTTCCTCAAAAAATCAATAAAGTTTTTAGCGCCGGCGCTGCAGGTTTGAATATTCCCGGTTTGTTTTCTGCTGGCTACCAATCGCAGGGAAGTGTTCGAAACTTTTCGCATAAGCTCGGCTTCATGTAGGGCCTCTGCTACGCTGCGGCTTTCCATTTTCCACTGAATTTCCTCATATAGCCACATTACCTCATGTAGCCTCATGTAGCCACATTAAAAGGGCAGTGTCGAATTTTACAAGCTCCGCTGAAATTTTTTAAACCTTAATGTTGCCAATCAGCAGTACTTAGCATTTGCTCTATTTAGCGCAGCTAATCTGTGGTGGCCAGTGGTGGGACAGTAGTCGTGTCATAACAACTGGAGGCAGCGGTGTGATAGAAATTGTGTCGTAACAACTGCTTGGCAGCGGCGGAATTGTCCAAGATTGGCCCTGGCTTCAGCAGGGATGATCTCTGGAATTATCGCAAGCCCACTGCTTCCTGCCCTTAAGTGTGCGTCATCGGATGCATCGCCGGGCCCCGTTTCCCTCTACCGACACAGGACGACCACATCGCACCCTTTCCTGTACCAGAAAAAAATCGCTGTCATTACCGTCAGCACCGCCCTTGGAAGGGGAACACCCGTTCCTCGGGATATCTTGGAAGCCACCATCGTCATCAACGGCAACATATTCGCGAGCTTTAAAAGAATAACCGCCGTAGACGCAGCTCTGCAGGATCGATGACTGTGCCACGCTACAGTCCTCAAACCAGTTCGCTCTCGCTATGCATGCAAATCAAACTTACTCTCTTTTTGCTAAACAATCAAACAATTACTTTCTGGTACAGCTGCCGATCCCACGGCGCTGTGTCGGGGTTGCAGCCGAATGTTTTCGCGTCATACACTTGCTACTAATCCTATATGGCAACCTTGAGACTAACCCAGGTCCTGCCAACCTGGATGGTGTATTGACAGAGTTCCAGAAGCTTACTGCAGGCCAAACTAAACTTGCTGAAGGAATACAGGAACTCAAGGCTCAGCTGATAACAAAAGACAAAACAATAAACGATTTAAGCAAGCTCATGACTGACTTAAAAACACATTATCAAGCTCTCATACCTCTTTGTGAGTACCTGGGTACAATACGAACGGCAGAACTGAAACAACCGGCGTCGTCTCCGAATTGGGTGCTCGCATTGATGACGGTGACAACCGATCGCGCCGTAATAATCTCATCTTCTACAGAATTCGTGACACCACTGCTAATGAAACCTTTGCCGAATGAGCAAAACTAGTGCTCAAAATCTGCAGCGATCATCTACAAACTGTAGCGAACCATGACGGCCGCGCCTGATGCCGCGTAGGCAGATCATTGACCAAGCGCGGATGGAGACGAGGTGCCGGTGAAAGACGAAGTTTCGCCGCCTGGTTTTTTTTGGACTTGCCGTCGGCGCTGCTCGCTGTCCTGCTCGTCGTTTTGTGTCGCCCGCCGTGAACTCTTTCCCCTGACTTATTTGTGTACAAACCCCCTTTCACTTGGTGGAGGTACGGATTTGCTGACACCCTGCAGCTTCGAAGTCGTACGCTTCCGGTCATCACCATGCCCAAAGATTCTAGCCCCACTTCTGCCGCCCTGCCGCCGACCGTCGTCTGCGCTGGAGCTTTGAGCCAGCGCGATTCTGCTGTATTCAGCGGAACCGGGGACCATGACGTCGAGGACTGGTTAACCTCGTACGAGCGGGTAAGCACCCATAACAAATGGGACGATGCCCTCAAACTGAACAACGTTATCTTCTATCTTACGGACGTTGCGAATCTGTGGTACCGCAACCACGAGGCTGGCATCACATCGTGGTCCGCATTCAAGCAGAATTTCGCCGACGTCTTCGGCCGGTCCGCGGTGCGCAAGTTGCGCGCCGAGCAACTCCTACGTGCTCGGGCTCAGCTGCCTGGTGAAAATTTCACCAGCTACATTGAGGATCTGGTGGACCAGTGTAGCCGTGTGGATTCTTCGATGCCGGAGCGCGCCAAGATCGATCACATCCTGAAGGGCATCGACGACGACGCGTTTCAGATGCTTCTGGCCAAAAATCCAGCAACCGTCGTCAACGTCATTGCCCGATGCCAAAGCTACGACGAACTACGCAAGCGCCGTCTTCTCACTCGCTCTCCACTCTCGAACCCGGAGCCTCTGGGGGCTTTGACGTCTGACTCAGACCACTCGACGCTGTTACCTCAGATAAAGCAGTTTGTTCGCGAAGAAGTTGCTCGTCAGCTCTCTCATCCACCCGAGTCCTGACGCTCCCTCTCCTCTTGGGTTTTCGCTTCAGCGCGTCATCCGAGAACAAGTCGCCGGGGCTCTTCCTGCCCTGTCTGAAGTTTATTCCGTCCCTCCTTTGTCGTACACTGAAGCCGCGACACATTATAGCCCCTCCACTCCTGTGGCGGCGTCCTTGACGTACGCAGACGGGGTTGCGCAGCCCCGGCCTGTGGCGTTTTCACCCAGTTCGCCTGTCCTGCGTCCGGCACCGGTCCCACCAGCGGCCCCTCTTCATCCTCCCTCTTCGCCACATTAAAACCCTTGGCGCACACCGGACAATCGGCCTATATGCTTTTCGTGCGGTTTCGCCGGCCACGTGGCACGCCACTGTCGTCGCCGTATGGTCGGCCCTCCAGCGTTTGCGCCTTCTGCCTGCTCACCCCAGCTGTTTCGGGCTGCTCCACTTCCGGAATCTCATGCCAGCGACCAGCGTCCGTATACGACCCGTCGATCCCCGCCCCCACGTCGCCGTTCACTGTCGCCTATGCGCCGTCGCCCTACGTTCGCTGACGAGGGAAACTAAGTTCCGCAGTTCCAGAGGCAATAACTGCGTGCTTTTCGAACAGTTCAAGGCCTCATCCTTCTCCCACGAACATTCTAGTGGTGTCTGTCGACGGTCTGTCTGTGTCCGCGCTTGTCGACACGGGTGCTGCTGTGTCAGTGATTGATGAGAGACTGTGCCGTCGCCTACGGAAAGTGACGACGCCATTTTCTGGCTTGTCGCTTCGCACTGTAATCGAAGAGCGGATCGCACCTTTGGCCACATACACAGCGCTGGTTGTCATCGCTGACATTTTGTACAGTGTCGAATTCTTGGTCTTGCCGTCTTGTTCCCACGACGTGATTTTCGGGTGGGACTTCCTGTCAAAAAGTAACGCCGTGATCGATTTCGCCCGCGCTGAGGTAGAATTTTCTGCATTTTGCGACGAACTGGCCGACGACCTCCTTTTCGTGTGTCCGCAGAAGGTCACCGTCACTGAAGACGTCCATATCGCTCCGGAGGCCTCAGCGCTTGTATCCCTCTCGTGCCCTGCCACGCCGGCCGTCACCGTTTTATTTACGCCGTCTTCTTCCTTTGTCCACCGCAAAAACCTACTGCTGCCGTCTGCTGGTCTCGATGTTCACGGAGGTCTCACGAAGATGCTTATCAACAATCCATCTTCTTGCCCGCTTACCCTGCTACGGGGCGAATCTCCTGGTTCAATTCAACCTGCCCACATTCTCCCTGACCTGGATGCCCCCGTTACCTCCCGCCGTTCCTCCATCAACGCTCTTCATTCCGATTCGGCACCTGATTCATTGCCCGACGCCGCTTTCCAAGCCGCCATCGACGACGCTCTTCCTTCTGCCCACCGGACGCAGCTCTCAGCCCTTCTGCACACGTTTCGCTCCGCTTTCGACGTCGCCCACACTCCTCTAGGCCGGACTTCCACCGTCGCTCATCGCATAGAGACTGGTTCTCACCAGACTTTTCGACAGCGGCCATATCGTGTGTCGACAGCAGAGCGCCGCGTGATTAGTGAACAAGTTGAGGACATGCTACACCGTGGTGTCATCCGTCCGTCTCACAGCCCATGGTCTTCGCCGGTGGTACTTGTAAAGAAGAAAAATGGCTCAATCCGATTTTGTGTCGACTACCGCCGCCCCAACAAAATTACCCACAAGGACAATTACCCTCTTCCCCGCATCGAAGACGCTCTTGATTGCCTCCAAGGCGCTGAGTACTTCTCTTCCCTTGACCTACGTTCCGGCTACTGGCAAGTACCGATGGCTGCACCTGACAGAGAAAAGACAGCATTTGTTACACCCGACAGCTTTTACGAGTTCTATGTGATGCCATTCGGTCTGTGCAACGCACCCGCCACATTCGAAAGGATGATGGATAACATCTTGCGGAAGTTCAAGTGGCAGATATGCCTCTGCTACTTGGACGACATTGTTTTCTTTTACGCCGATTTCACCCCGCACCTCGCACGCTTACGACAGGTTTTGACTTGCCTGACTGAGGCCGGCCTGCAGCTGAATCTCAAGAAGTGCCACCTCGCCGCTCGGAAGTTGATCATCTTGGGGCACATCGTCTCCAAAGAAGGCATTCTCCCTGACCCGGCCAAGCTCCGTGCTGTGGCGCAATTTCCTAAACCTCTGTCGCTCAAGCAACTTCGAAGCTTCATAGGTTTGTGCTCCTATTTCCGGCGCTTCGTACGCAATTTCGCGTCGATCATTGCGCCACTGACGAAGCTACTTGGCGGAAACAGTGACATGTCGGGCTGGTCGGCCGAGTGCGACGAAGCGTTCACTACCCTGCGCCATCTTCTGACTTCGCCGCCAATACTCCGACACTATGACCCAACGGCACCTACCGAGGTCCATACGGATGCGAGTGGCGTTGGCCTCCGAGTTGTCTTGGCTCAGCGAAAAGATGGGTTTGAAGAATAAATATATGCGTATGCGAGTCGCGTGCTCACCAAAGCTGAATCCAACTATTCCGTCACGGAGAAGGAATGTTTAGCTATTGTATGGGCACTAACAAAATTCCGGCCCTATCTGTACGGTTGCCGGTTTTACGTCATCACGGACCACCATGCGCTCTGCTGGTTATCGTTTATTAAAGATCCATCCGGTCGCCTCGCTCGATGGGCTCTTCGCCTTCAAGAGTTTGACATTCGCGTCATTTACCGTTCCGGCCGTAAGCACATGGACGCCGATGCTTTGTCTCGGTCTCCCATTCCCAGCGACGCTGCCTGCTCCTCGGCGACAGATCCCGTGCTTTCGTCTGTTACCATCACTGATATGCCTGCGGAGCAGCGGAAAGACTCGTGGCTTGCTTCCCTAATAGACGCCGTGTCTTCGTCACAAAACGTTGCGCCTTCAAGAACATAACGGCGTCAAGCTTCGCACTTTGCCCTCCGGGACGGCATTCTATACCGCCGCAACTACATGCCTCATGGTCGGCGGTGGCTTCTTTCAATTCCCCGCCATTTACGATCTCAGATTTGCGCCTCTTACCACACCGACCCCCAGTGTGCGCACACTGGTGTTCTGAAAACATTCAAAAGACTTTCTCAGCGCTACTACTGGCGCCGCATGTACGCCTATGTTCGGAAATACGTCCGGTCGTGCATCGCCTGTCAGCGGCGGAAGACCTCGGCTCCTCGTGTGACCGGCCCATTGCAACCACTCCCTTGCCCGGCACGTCCCTTCGATCGTGTTGGCGTTGACCCTTACAGACTGCTTCCCTGTACGGTCTCTGGGAACCGCTGGATTATCGTCGGCGTCGACCACCTCACCCGGTATGTCGAGACAGCCGCCCTTCCTGCTGCTACTGGCCGCGAAGTTGCGATGTCCCTGCTGCATCATTTTGTTCTTCGTCATGGCGCGCCGCGCGAGATCCTAAGTGACAGAGGCCGCGTCTTCCTTTCCCACGTCATTGAAGCTGTGCTTACCGAATGTCGCATCGTACATCGGACCCCCACTGCCTACCATCCCCAAACTAACGGCTAACCGAGCGCTTCAATCGTACACTCGGAGACATGCTCACGATGTACGTCGCAGCGGATTAAACCAACTGGGACGCTGTCCTTCCTTTCGTGACGTACGCGTACAACACCGTCACGCAGTCAACCACCGGTTTTACCCCTTTTTACCTGCTGTATGGGCGTGAGCCGTTGTCCACGATAAATACCATCTTGCCATATACTCCTGACGCCTCCGAGTGGGCGCCCCTCTCCGAAGTCGCAAACCATGCGGAGGAATGCCGCCAGTTGGCGCGCTCTTTTACCTCGGCATCCCAAGGCCGTCAAAAGCATTGTCACGATCACGATAGCAGGCAACACGTTTTTCAGATAGGATCCCTAGTTTGGCTCTGGGTTCCAGGCACACCACCAGGATTGTCGTCGAAATTCCGTACAGAATACTACGGCCCTTATTGCGTCGTCCAGAAAACGTCGCCTGTGAATTGCATCGTGGGACCGCTCAACTCCTCTTTGGACTTGCGCCATCGTGGCCGAGAAACCGTCCACGTCAGCCGCCTGAAGACCTACTACCACCCGCTCATCTTGTACTCGCCATAGATCGCCAGGGTGGCTCCTCTTCGTTCCCGGGGCAGTCGTAGCGAACCATGATGGCCGCGCCTGATGCTGCATAGGCAGATCATTGACCAAGCGCTGATGAAGACGAGGCGCCGGTGAAAGACGAAGTTGCCTCACTTGCCTCTATAGTTAATACAAGCCGGGATGACAGAGCTCAGCAGATGGTTTCATTTTTGCTTTGCAAAATGCAATAGACCACTCAATATTCGCTGTGCCCGCAGCAGCCTCCAATAAACAGCCGTCTCCTTGGTGGACAGAAGAATGTGAGAAGCCCTATCGTCGCAGAAAAGCGGCCTGGAGAAGGCTGTCCTGCAACCAGAGTCCGGCTAATTGGATAAATTACAAATTATTCTCTGCATCTTTCAAAAGAACACTTGCAAAAGCCAAGAAGGAGTACAACCAAAATTTAAACACGTCTTCAAATCCTCGTCATCGGAAAGCCCTGTATAGATTCATGGAACGTAACAAGAGTTCTGCCGTCCCTCTTCTCACTAGTTCAATAGTGTTATCACCACAAAAGGCTGGGGAGAGCCTGGAGTGTATTGCTCAGGGATTGGCGTTACGCTTGCAGACGCAGAGAAACGTCCCTTTGTGCACAATTTCACCCTCTTCGGATTATACCGAGGTTGACGCATCAGAGCTCCTCTCAGTCCTGGCAATGTTGCATCCTGGAGCTCCTGGACCAGATGGTGTCACTGTTGGTATGATTAAAATTTTAGCCCAGGAGTTTACAAGCACCCTCTTATATATGGTCAATGCTTCTCTGGAAAATGCATGGATTCCAAGCATTTGGAAGACGGCGAAAATTATTTTATTAATGAAAGATGTAGGAAAAGGATACGTCTTAGATAATATTCGGCCAATTGCGCTGACTTCACATTTAGTCAAATTAATAGAAAGAATAGTGCACAGTCGCCTCACAAAACATGTTCATGGCATCAACGGTCTCAGCTCAGCGCCGATTGGCTTTCGTCGTGGATGCTCTATATGGTCCGCGCATGTGGATGTAGAGAGCAGAATCCGGCTCTCGCTACGCAGAAGAGAAGTTTCAGCTTTGGTCACTCTTGATGTAGCAAATGCCTATGACAGTGTAGAGCATACTATTTTACTTAACAGACTTGCTCAGTTACATCCTCCAACCTAGATTTATGTGTGGATATCTGAATTTCTGAACGACAGATTCTTTTACTGCGCCGAGGGAAACCTATGTTCAAATACATATTATCAATCAAGAGGTGTGCCGCAAGGATCGGTGCTATCCCCTCTGCTTTTTAATATTTTGGTCAGTGGCATGCCCATTCGTCCTGATATAACAGCTTTTGTGTATGCAGATGACATAGCTTTTTTCGCCTCGGCCAGGGGTATCCACTCCCTTTACCACATTCTGCAGAAATTTTTGGATGCTCTTGGAGTATGGTTGCATGGTATTAATTTATCCCTGAATGTAGACAAATGCGGAGTTTTGGTATTTCCTCCAGACAGGCCTTTGCACATTTCATTAGTCCATCGCTCTCTCCAGATTCCACAAATGGAATCCGTAAAATATCTGGGTGTTACTCATCACCCAGCATTAGATTGCAGCCTTCATATAAAGAACAATGCGTTTAAGGGAGAACGCGCTCTAGGCCGGCTGACAAGAATCGCCAATAAAAAGCTTGGGATGCGCCGCGACACGTTATTGTTGATATACAAAGCCTACGTAAGACCTATACTTGAATTTGGTTGCATTCTGTTCTCTGGTAGCGCAAGCTACAAGATTCAACCCTTAATCTTACTGGAAAGGCGTGCTCTCCGCCTCTGCCTTGGTCTCCCAAAATCAGTTTCAAACGCCCTGCTTTATCTTGAAGCCCGTATCCCTGATCTAACTTCCCGTTTTCAAATACTCACGGTGCGAACTTTCCTCAGGTCGATGGACCCAGTGACTGATGTCAGTACTCCTATTTTTGTGTCTCAGCCGGCCTTATTCTTTTCTCATCATTGGCCACGGTATCAAATGCCAGAAATTATGTTAAGGCAGAACCTTTTAACACCGATTGGTGTTGATCTCAGTTCTTTGCAGTGGGTTGATGACACGCCGGCAGCAGTGAAATTCTATTTCGACCACATCTTCCCATCTCATGCGAAACACATGCCCGCAAACATTTTAAATGGTATTCCATCGGATCACATAGAGGAATACCCCCATCATACGGTGTTTGCTACCGATTCCTCCGTCACCTGCCAAAATCTGCAGTTGGCATCTTTTCGCAGGATTTGGCATGGAGCTCTTCTGTCCGCATCCCAGATTATATTCCTATATTCTTTGCGGAATTTTTGGCTCTTGGAATGGCCCTTCACAAAATTCCATGCCATGTGTCTCATGTTATTATTCTCGCTGATTGTTTGTCAGTGTTAGTCTCCCTTGACACCTCACAAGAAGATTTTTTGGGCCGTATCCTGCGATTTTTGTCCCATGCACTTTGAAGCTGGTCCGTTTTGTCTGGGTCCCTGGCCATGCAGGTATTCCTTCAAATGAGGTGGCTGATTACTTAGCAAGGTCGGCTCTTGACGGGTCAGTGACACATCCCGTCCCGAATTTCAGCCTGCTGGCGATTTCTAGGTTTCAGCGGTTCCTACATATATCAGCCAGGTTACGAGATCCCTTACTAAATACCACTGACTATCAGCACTTAGCATATAATTGGAACGTCCGTTCGTGTAAATCCAGGCTGTGTGAGGTAACAATGACGCGGTTGGGGTGAAGGATTCCAAGTTTGAATTTATGTCTATGCAGGTGTGGGTTGACACCGACGAACCTATGTGACGCATGAGGGAGAGTTGAATCTTTAGACCATTTTTTCCTCTACTGCCCAAAGTTCGCACTTCAGAGAAAGATTTACCTGGAGGTCCCTTTCTCCAGGTTAGGGCTCCCTTTATCTTTGCCAGTATTATTATCGTTTGGTGCGAACGCCAAGGGACTTGCATTGAGTTCTATTTGTGGGTTTCTCCACGATTACATAATTGCAACTGGTAGGTTGATGTGCTAATTCTTTTAAAGTTCTACGAGCTCTTCTTTTTTCACCAAAATGCTGTCTGTTATTTAACTGTCAATATTGTTCTGTTGTTTTTATTCATTGATTTTTCAAAATTCACGATTGGTGCTACAATTTTGTCGTCATCTTCCATGAAAACTTCTTTTTTTATTCAACTACACCTTGGCCAATCCCCTCGCGTGGGTGTGCCATATACCTGGGGTGAAGAAGAAGAAGAAGTCTCGCCGCGCTGCACGAGATCGCTTGGTTTTTTTGGACTGGCCGTCGGCGCTGCTCGCTGTCCTGCTCGTCGTTTTGTGTCGCCCGCCGTGAAGTCTTTCCCCTGACTTATTTTTGTACAAATCCCCTTTCAAAACAAACATTG
This sequence comes from Amblyomma americanum, assembly GCF_052857255.1. Taxonomy (NCBI): domain Eukaryota; kingdom Metazoa; phylum Arthropoda; class Arachnida; order Ixodida; family Ixodidae; genus Amblyomma; species Amblyomma americanum. Next base: position 400,401,706 of record NC_135497.1, read on the forward strand.
ACCGTATGGAAATAGAAAGGGCCAATCGCTCGGGCGACACTAAGAATCTGGTGACCGGCCAGTAATCGTGAAATTTGCTCATTGGAAGACGAAAGAAGCCGTTCTGTCGCAGGGCAGAAAGGCAAAGAATACAGTATCGGAGAGGATTTATCTCGCCGAGTTCAGAAGGCACGAAAGCACTTACTTACCTGCACTAAATCTGTAACAGGCTCATATGCTTGACTTGCGAAACCCTTTTCAATGGCCCAAAAAGATACTTCTTTGACGAAGCATCAAATTCTGTAAAAGAAATCGCGCAGCAGACTTTCCATCGTCCGCAAAGCAAGCACCAACCACGGCCTTCCACCAGAAATGGCCTTTGGTTTTCCGTAATCTTCACTAATATACGCAGTTTTCTTTCAAAGCTAGATCGCGCATCTAACATCATATCATCAACAGGCAGCGCCATCCTCATTCTGAGAGAAACCTGGCTAAACAGTGACATTTCTGATAGGTTTTAGGCAGAGCAGCACAATCTTATTGTTTTAACGTAGTGCGCAGAAATAACTGACACAAAATAGGCTGCTATGATTGGCCTTCCTTGACATAAATATGCAGGCGACTATACATGCCCGGAATTACTATGGGACTTGCAAGCAGGGCTAGACGGCGACGTAATCACAGGCGTGCGCAGCGTTCTTCATTAGGGGGGAGCGAAATTTCCCCGCAGACCCCGTCCCCTCTAAGCGATGCTCCTACTGCCAAAACCCAGGGCAAAGATGAGGAATGATCACAAAAGATTCATTTTAATGTGGTGGAATTGAAAAATATACAAAATATTATTGAGCAGTCGTTTTTACTTTCATGGGTAACATCGGCAGAGGAAGTCAGCTCCTGCATCGCTGGGGTATCAACGTAACAACGCGCTGCCGAAGGAATTTATATTGGTTTTCGATTAAAGGAAAGGGCGCAGTATCGGTCTCATATCTCATTGGATACCTGAACCGCGCCGTAAAGGAAGGGATAAAGGAGGGAGTGAAAGAAGAAAGAGCCGTAGTGGAAGGCTCCGGAATAATTTCGACCACATGGGGACTAAGTAATCCCCGATCTGGAATGCGGAGAGATGCAGTTTTGCTGATATATGTTTTGTATGTCCGACCAATTTTAATAATATTAATTGGTTTTTGGGGAAAGGAAATGGCGCAGTATCTGACTCATATATCGTTGGACACATGAACCGCGCCGTAAGGGAAGGGATAAAGCAGGGAGTGAAAGAATTAAGAAAGAGGTGCCGTAGTGGAGGGCTCCGGAATAATTAGGCGACCAGGGGATCTTTAACGTGCACTGACATCGCACAGCACACGGGCGCCTTAGCGTTTCTCCTCCATAAAAACGCAGCCGCCGTGGTCGGGTTCGAACCCGGGAACTCCGGATCAGTAGTCGAGCGCCCTAACCACTGAGCCACCGCGGCGGTCTCCGACCAATTTTAGAATTTGGATGTGTGCTGTTTTCTGGTACTTCTGCTTACAAAATTCCCCGCTCGTTCTTTTGGAGCGGGAAGCGCTTCGGTTGTGCCTTGGCCTCCCCAAATGTGTGGGCAATAACGTGCTTTATCTTGAAGCCCGTATTCCTCTTTTATCATCTAGATTTCAATTCCTAACTGTTCAGACGTACCTAAGGATATATGAATCAGATTTACACCGCTCCTTTCTGTTTGTTGTTGCCAGTCGACTTCCTTTTTGGAGTCCACTGGCCTAGATTTCATACCCCGCTGGTAGTTATGGTACAAAATTTGCTTGAACCTTTAAATGTTCTTTTGTATAACATCCTTCCGACAAAAAACAGTGGGTACTCTGTAGAAATTGTCTTTGATGACATTTTCCCGAAAAACGCTAAGCATTTAACCCCGCAGTTTAAATGGATTATTAGAAGACAATTTACTAAGCCTACCTATTAGCTTGTCGATAGCTACTGACGCCTCCCAATGTGATGAAAAGGCAGGGGCGGGAATATATTGCCCGCTTCTAGATTGGTCTTTTTCTGTGCGGCTTCCCGACTACACCCCAATTTTCCAAGCGGAGTTTCTGGCGGTAGTGCTTGCTCTTCGCAAACTAAAGCCAGCTTTCTCTTCAGTAGCTGTCACTACAGACTCTCTTTCTTTGTTCTCGTCCCTTGCTTCGGCTGTAGATTCGCCAATCCTAAACACCTTCCATTCACTACTCTCTTCACATTCAATACTCCCTCCGCTTACTACGAATCACGATTAGTGCATGCAGTGATTCTAAATACCAACAAAGATGATACTGAGGCTATCCACGAACAAATAACGCATAAGATGTGCAGGCGGAAACGCACTTGAAAGGGTAAAATTGTAGCAAACATCTGCAATGCCCTACAATTATGGGCAAAATAACTTTTTGGACGGCAAAGTGTTTATGAACGCAATGTTTCATATACTGTAATATTTCACTATAACTATCAAAGTATCCTCAGACCTCCCGTGAGCAGGTTTTTATTTTTTTTGCTGCTCATATTTTTGCGGCCGTCAAAACGTTCCCTGTTAGTTTTCTATGGCAGTCTGAACTGCTCGATGCGAGTGATGGGAAAAAGATTAAAAGGAAGGTTTTGCTGCGCCTTAGCGTTTTTCCTCCATAAAAACGCAGCCGCCGCGATCGGGTTTTTTACTCCAAGAAAACGCTAAGGCGCCCGTGTGCTGTGCGATGTCAGTGCACGTTAAAAATCCCCAGGTGGTCGAAATTATTCCGGAGCCATCCACTACGGAACCTATTATCCTTTCTTCTTTCACTCCCTCCTTTATCCCTTCCCTTACGGCGCGGTTCAGGTGTCCAACGATATATGAGACAGATACTGCGCCATTTCCTTTCCCCCCCAAAACCAATTATTATTATTATGCACCTCGAAAAAATATACCCTTTACCTCGAATATTTTCATAACAGTAACTCACAATATTTCTATATTCAAAATTTTTCTCCAAAAATACTGGACACGTGCATCATACTTGCCCCGCCGCGGTGGCTCAGTGGTTAGAGCGCTCGACTACTGATCCGGAGTTCCCGGGTTCGAACCCGACCGCGGCGGCTGCGTTTTTATGGAGGAAAAACGCTAAGGCGCCCGTGTACTGTGCGATGTCAGTGCACGTTAAAGATCCCCAGGTGGTCGAAATTATTCCGGAGCCCTCCTCTACGGCATCTCTCTCTTCCTTTCTTCTTTCACTCCCTCCTTTACCCTTTCCTTACGGCGTGGTTCAGGTGTCCAACGATATATGAGACAGATACTGCGCCATTTCCTTTCCCCCCAAAAACCAATTATTATTATTATTATTATTATTATTATTATTATTATTATTATTATTGTTCATACTTGTCCAGGCAAAGCTTCTTCTCACAGAAAGTGAGGGACTCAATGCGATGATTCTTGTGTTTTTTTATCAAGAGCTATTTTCTTTCTTATTTTTTTTGTTATTTCTCTTTTTCTTTTCCTAGCTATGGCTCGTACGAATTATGCCGTGTTCTTTTTTCCACACGCGCCATTCTGATTAGGGAGCAGAAGGCGAAGAAGACTCCCGCGTGGTGTCCGTTGCACGCGCTGTCTTATTCCAGCTGTTCGATTTAGGCCAAAGGCTGTTTCCTCGATGGGACGTGGCCACGTTGTACGCGTCTGCCTACCGCTCTTCGATTACCCCATGGATCGCAGACTCGCCTCCGCTGGACAAGTACCTGACCGCACCCTGGATGGCTGGCCGTCGATGAACGAGGAGGCGACCTCTGCTCGACCGGCGCACCGTGTTTGTCTCGGCGGTCGTCGATCTTGGAGCTCGCCGAACGCCTTTTCGCTGTACGGTTCGGCCACCGCGCACACGGGGCACTCGGCGTTGGCGATGGGCGGCACCACCCGGCTCCATGACAAGGACAGCGGATGGCGTGGGAAGCACTCGCACGGAAGTGCACCCACCACAGCAGAGACTTCAGCCGACCTTCCAGCAACCGCCACGGTGAGGAATTATAGATGGTTTCTTTGCTGGGCTGCTGCGAAGAGACGCAGTAGCCGATGTTCGTCTGTGTCCTGTCTTGGGAACACATCACATTTCTGCAGATAGCCAGCAAGCTGTCTAGCGCCCCTTCTGGTGCACATTTTGAAACGCTAGCTCTCACGGCGAATAATGCCGGCTTGTGCATAGTGGTTGCTGTCAACCTCAAGTGTTCGGTGGACACCTCAACCCCTCCGTTAGACAAGCGAAGGACGAGGGATTAAAGAAGGGAGAGAGAACGACAGGTTGTAGTGGAAGCCTTCAGATAATTTTCGACCAACTGGGAATCTTTGATGTGCACCAGAATAGCACAGCACATGGGCGCCATTTTGTGTTGCACCTCCATCGAAACGTGGCCGCCGTGGGTGGGGCTGACCTGGTGTTAAGTTTAGGCTGGAGAGCAGGACGTGCCCCGAAAGGAGGAGGAAAAACTTAATTAAAGTGAAGGGGACTTGGGCGAGCTAATGGTTGGGGCCCTCGTTCCAGGACTCCACTGGCTTGAGCTGCCCTGCGGACCTGTTGTGTGAAGGCCCGCTAGTCCTCCAGGTTATCGCAGGTCAGCAGCGCCTCCCACCAGCCGCCGCGGTGGCTGAGTGGTTATGGCGCTCGGCTACTGGCCCGAAAGACACGGGTTCGATCCCGGCCGCGGCGGCTGAATTTAGATGGAGGCGAAATTCTAGAGGCCCGCGTACTGTGCGACGTCAGTGCACGTTAAAGAAACCCAGGTGGTCGAAATTTCCGGAGCCCTTCACTACGGCGTCTCTCATAGCCTGAGTCGCTTTGGAACGTTAAACCCCCATAAACCAAACCAACCTCCCACCGCTCAAAAGACGTGTTTTCCGCCTGTACATTGTTTGGTTTGGCCCCACATTCCCACGAAATGTGGAAGAGTGTAGGGCGGGCCTGGCACCAAGGGCAGGTGTCGGGGAGTATAATGTTGGTTCTATGAGATGTAGTCTATGTAGGTTTGTAAATGTGTTCGTCTGTATCTGCCGCCAAGAAAGATTATTTAGAGTGCCTAATTTCCTATGAGGTGGAGGGAAGTGTCTTCTTTGAAGACGCTGAAACCACTTACTGATGCAAGTAATCTATTCCGCATGCGGGCGTTGCTGATATATTGGACTTTGCGTAAAGAATTAGATCACGATTTGCACATCCGTGGCAGTGCAGATAATGACAGCTAGTTAGTTTTCCGTTGTGCTTTTTCGAATAATCTTGCTCTGTACCATTTTCGGATTTATGATTTAGCTAGTCCGCTGGGCGCGGTTTTATACTACGGCAGCCAGATGAAATTGAGGGCCCGGAGCATTTGAAGCGCCACTGCATGACGACAAAGAGAAGTTGGCCTGCATCGACCGACTACGGCATTACAACGAGAAAGACTTGAACCACTTACTGAGATCCGGAGTACCTGAGTTCGAACCTGACCGCGGCGGCTGCGTTTTTATGAAAGCAAAACGCTAAGGCGCCCGTGGGCTGTGCGATGTCAGTGTACGTTAAAGATCCCCATGTGGTCGAAATTATACCGGAGCCCTCCACTACGGCACCTCTCTATTCCTTTCTTCTTTCACTCCCTCCTTTATCCCTTCTCTTCAGGTTCAGGTGTCCAACGACATATGAGACAGATAATGCGCCATTTCCTTTCCCCAAAAAACCAATTATTATTATCATTACCACTTACTGACTTTTCTTTCTCAAGAATTCGACCTCACTGACAAGTGCGTTTATTACAACTGAGAGAATACCGTCGGCAAACACATTTTCCGTCGGAGAACTACAGATTCTATATTGGAGCACGGATGCTTAAAGCGTCTCTTAACCTTTCTGTTGCAGCCACCGACCGAGGCGTGGCCCGTCGGCTATTCCAACATAAAAAAGCCGTTTTGCGCTATTGACATCGTGTCAGCAGTGGGGGCCGTGCTGATGATTTGGTGTGCGTGGCCGACCACCACCGCTGTGCCGGCGGCGCACCACTGCCGAAGGCTCAGTGAACCGCTCTGGGCTACGGACGACTTTTTCCGGGCTGTTACAGCTGCTTGTCCGCTACGATGGCGTGAGTAACATTCCATACGCACGTGCGCATTGCATCAGTATTTAACCTGTGCCTGCATAGAGCTCATAACTTTTTTTGAACTACTACGAAAGGGAACACACGTGCCACCTCAGCTTCCCGTCACGCTGTGGGACGAATATCGTTTGCGTTGATTTTCGAGCCTCAATGGCGCCAAGTCAATGAGTGTGCCAACATTTAGCGAACACCAGTTGCATTAGGTGCTGGCGAAGCTCTGAGGCCGAAAAGTGCGACAGATGCTTGCATACTTCATATTTCATAATTCCGGCGACTTCACACGCTATTTAAAATGGTTTTTTATATAGACGGCAACTAGAAGTGAAATGCGGCCTTTGATTCCTCGCATTTACAATGGCTCTTAAAAAAGGCGTAAGGAGGTTTTTCTGTTTCAGTTTTCAGACACTGCAGCTGCCATCTTCGTTGTCTCATTTCGCAGTAAAAGGTTCGCCTTCACTTTACGGTGGAGACACAGAAGTGCGCTTGCGCATATCCCAGACTTTGAAGGAAGTAGACAGCTGTTTCCTGCTACGCTTTGCATGCGTTAATGAGCTGTGGCCCCCCGGAGAAGGCAATTTCATTTCGTCCTCTACTTGCATTTGTCTCTTGCCTCTGTCACGTAAGAGTAAAACGGTGCTTTCAGGGTACATTTCCACCAGAATTTTCAGCATATTAGTGCCGCTTTCTCGCGTTTATACTCCGGCGTAACGCGCGCGCGCGCGCTGCACGGCGACCTCACGTCGGCCAAAGCGAGACCCTCTATACTCTACAACTGCGCTTGACCGCCGACGCGTTCGGCGCACTATGACCGCACTGGCGGAGACTTTGAGCACGTATGCGACAGCCGCCGCAGGCCCGGCTAGACCAGTTCGGCTCCGCGGCGAGGCGCGCGTTGTGACGTCATATGCCTCCTCGGAGCACCGCCATGGCGAAATCGCAAGTTCGCGGCCAGTAAAGCTTTCGCTTAAAAAATATTATGGATTAGCTCAACTAATCCAGGATATACAAAGCGAAAAATGTCGGCGTTCACTGTGTTCATTGGCGTTGGCGTTGACAATGTTCTAGAGGGCGATGGCTTTGAGGAAAGGAAGGGCGCATAACTGGCTCCCTGGATATTCGGACGCCTCATTCGTGCTTTGATACATGTGGCGGGGGTGAGAGAGAGATGTGGCCTGAATGCATTAGCGCTGACAACGTTGTGGCTGACATGCGGCACTGCAGCAATAGCTCGGCCGCAGCGTTCATTTGGTGATCAATCTCTCGCGATCAGCCATTAACTGCATGCAACCTCCCAGGGTGGCAGGGAGGGCGCGCTGCCTACCCAGTGTGCGGAACGCAATCAAAGCAGGCTTTTGCAGTTGGACACCAACGCCACGCACGTACATGAAAGTGAGATTGAGGTCTCCACTGACCCCCAGAGGCGGATGTGCGCTTTTCCTTTCGCGAAAATGAACGACCTTTGCAAAGTTGTCAACGCCAATGAACAGTATGAACGCCGTCGGCTCACTTGTTTTGTTTGGTTTTTGAGGAAAGGAAATGGCGCAGTAACCGTCTCACATATATCGGTGGACACCCGATCCGCGCAGTAAAGGAAGGGATAAAGGAGGGAGGGAAAGAAGAAAGAGAAAGCTGAAGATTTAAGGTTGGATTTTGAGGAAAACTGCGGCGCTGCGCAGTGGCGGAACGCCTGTGGCTCGGTGCTACTAGTGGCGCATGCGCAGTAGTGACTAGAGAGCGAGAGAGAAATATCCGCGGCGAGGCACGTGTTGTGACGTCATGTGTCTCTTCGTTCCACCGCCACAGCGAAATCGCAAGTTCGCGGCCAGTAAAGCTTTCGATTTAAAACTCCAGTAGTAATTATGCAGGAGGCATCCTTTGTATTTTAACGCGACAGCGTTAAGGAGCTCGTGTCGCAGAAAAGCTGGTGTTGTCGGCGTCTTTGACCGTGAGCGAAAAATGGCCCATCTCTGTGGACATCTGAACCGCGCCGTAAGGGAAGGGATTTTCCTTCCCTTAGGGCGCGGTACAGTTTTCCAGTGAGAATTGTGAGACAGTCGTCATTTCCTTTCCTAAAATCAATTTTCATTTCAATTTCCTTCCCTTACGGCCTGGTTCGGGTGTCCACCGAGATATTTGAGACAGGCATGCTTTCCTTTCCTTAAAAATTATTTTCATTTTCCTTGCCTTACGGCGCGGTTCGGGTGTCCACCAAGATATGTTTCCTTTCCTTAAATTGTCCGGGCAAGGGGCCGCACCGAAGGACGATGGCGTTCCGTGGATTCCTTGGCAATGCTGCAACACGCTGTCGTGTCCCGCTCTTAAAGGCGAAGCTTAAGCGTCCTCCCAATTTTTCGTAGTCACCTGGGCGGAATACATCCGACACAATGTCCATACACATAAGCCCATCCGTCACTAGTATTACAGCGAAAGCTTTACTGGCCGCGAACATGCGATTTCGCCGTGGCGGTGGTCCGAAGAGACCCATGATGTCACAATTCGCGCCTCGCCGCCGATATTTCTCTCTCTCTCGCTCCCTAGTGACTACTGCGCATGCGCCACTAGTAGCACCGAGCCACAGGCACACCGCCGCTGCGCAGCGCCGCGCCGTTCCTCAAAATCCAACTTTCAATGTTCAGTTTTCTCTTCTTTTTCTCCCTCCTTTATCCCTTTCTTCAGGGCGCTGTTCGGGTTTCCACCGAGATATGTGAGACGGTTACTGTGTCATTTCCTTTCCTCAAAATGCAAACAAAACAAGCCAGCCGACGGCGTTCATAGCTTTCATTGGGGTTGACAACTTTGCAAAGGCCGTTCATTTTGACGAAAGGAAAGGCGCATGACCGGCTCCGTGGTTTAGTGGTGACCTCAATCTCGCTTTCATGCACGTGGCGTTGCTGACCAGCGCGTTACGTTGGAGTATACACGCGCCTTAACAGAGCCTGCAACGTATTCGGTGGCGGCAGCTATGGGAGCCACTGAAACCCCCTTATACTCAGTGAATACAAAGAAAAAACCTGTGACGAGCGTGGGAATCGAACCAGGGCCTTTGGCGTTTTGAGGCGGAGACGCTACTACGCCGCCACGACGGCTCAAGGTTTAATAATAAAGGCGGAGCTAGTGAATGCACTCTTCCGATGTAGAAGTCGCCGCGCTTTCGTTGCGTATATCCCGGCTAAGGTGGCTAGAAGTGAGAGGTGTGTAGACCGCGGCGCTTTCCTTCAGCCGTGCGTGACCCCTCTGCGCACCGATGCCGCCAGGAGGAATGTGGCGTTGCTAGTAGCGGCGCGGTAAGCTCAGCCGTGTCGGCCTTGCGCACCGCGTAGCAGTTGTTAGTTAAGTTCGTTACGCCGTCTTTGTAATTGAGATTCTTAGATTGTTAGGTCGCACTGGGGGTGGGAGAAAACAATGGGAATGCGCAGCCCTCTATGTGTCTCCTTAAGTAGGGACCACCGCAGCGGTGCTGAGCGAAGGAGAGGGATTAGAGATATGTGAGTCGAGGCGGGTCAGGAGCGGGTGGGGGGGGGGGGGTTGGCATAAGGTGCCAGGAGACGCGCCTTTAATTAATGTCTGTAGCAGGGGTTTCTCATGCGAGGCGAGATGCCTTCAACAGCAAAAAAGAAGACGGCGGCGTTGGTGCTTTGAGCCGGATACAGAAAAACACGGATACAGAAAAAAAAGTCTGCCCTGCCTGCCAGGAAATGTTTGCCAAGTGGTCTTGAGCGATCCCAAGTGCCGACAAGGCCGTCAGTATCATTTTACAATCTTGTCAACGTCCCATGAAAACGAACTTGCACATATGCGTTCAGCCGAACGCGCTTGCATGGCGAAGCTGCGGCAGAATGTCCTACAGTAAATTGGTGGTGTGCCAAAAATTGTTGTTTTGAGCATTCTGTTGCGCTGACAGCATCAGTAGTACATTTTTAATGCCTCATGACGATAAATTTTTTTCCTTAAGGGCATAAATCAGGAGGATAATGAGAAGAAACGGAAAACACTGAAGCCTTGTGCGTTGTAGATCAAATTTTGAAAAGTTTTTCCTCTCACTTGTATATAGACGATTTCATGGCCAGATGTGTTGCCTCACTGTCTAGAATCGTCGGAGATTGCTTACATGAGCGTCAAGATGGCATACATATGCTACAGGTTCGCAAGCGGCGACAAAAACTGGTTTGTGCGTTGGGGCGCCTTCAGCCTACCCGCCGCGGTGGCTCAGTGGTTAGCGCACTCGGCTATTGATCCGGAGTTTCCAGGGTGGGTACGAACCCGACCGCTGCGGCCGCGTTTCGATGGAGGCGAAACGCTAAGGCGCCTGTGTGCTGTGCAATGTCAGTGCACGTGAAAGATCCCCAGCTCGTCGAAGTTATTCCGGAGCCCTCCACTACGGCACCTCTTTCTTCCGTTCTTCTTTTAGTCCCTCCTTTCTCCCTTTCCTCACGGCGCGGTTCAGGTGTCCGCCGATATGTGAGACAGATACTGCGATATTTCCTTTCCCCTAAAACCAGTTTTCATTTTCGCCTTCAGCCAATATGCGACTGCAGTTTTTAGGTCCTACGGCAAGCATTACAACCTAGCTGCTCTTCTCGCCGTAGTGGCTGCGTTTCGGAGGCGGCACAACGCAGAGAGTCAGTGCACGTTAAAGAAACCCAGGAGTTTGAAATCATTCCAAAACCTTCAACTGCGGTATTAACGGTGTCCCTCACATCCTCGGCAGCGTCTCGAAATGCGCACGCACAAAACGCGCTTCGGTCCAGATTGCAATGCAAACTCGGAGTGTGAAGCAGCATATTTCACAGGAATAATGATGCGAGTTGACGTAACATTATTTTACAATAAAGATTCATTCTTTGACACTCACAGAAAATGCGCGATAAGCGAAACGGGCTCATTTTCGCTTCAGTGGTAAAAATGTTGCCCACGCGATGCCCTCATTTCGTCTGCACGCCTTACTGCGCCTCTGCCGTCAGCGCCGCCACACGGCATCGGCGCGCTGCGGTGCCCAGCTTCGCCGGCCGATTTTCACACCTTTCAATTCTAGCCACCTTACCCTGGCCTAACAGAGCTAGGCCATCAGCAATTTTATTGCGAAGCAATACTACTTTAGGTCGCACTTCAGCCCGTTCCGTGGCGAGGCGGTGGTAAGCACCATTGGCCTTTAGCGTGACCTCGCTGCGTGACTTCACACCACGTGACCTAGAGTGACGTCACACCAGCTGTGTAAAAACGGGGCCCCATCTCACGCCGTCGCGAGGCGAGGCGGTAGCCACCAACGGCGGCCTAACTCCCGCTCCTCTACTGATTCGCAATCACCAGGCTTAACCAAGCTAAGCCACGGCCGTTTTTTTTATTTTTGTAATTTGTATGTTAGTACGTTGTTCGTGCCAATACATCGTTCTAGCAATTTCGTTCTGAAATAGGGCGAGGTCTTTGATCTTTTGCAGACGAGGCTAACCCTTTGCACTTGATTACTGTCGACGCGACGCTTAACGACGCACGGACTCCCTGCGCTGGTTGTGATGCGCGCCGCTCTAGTGGCGTCCGGAAGAACCATTCGAAGCGGCGTCCTTGTCATTGTTAGGACAGATTCCAGCTATACAAGCGACTCCCTCTCATCTCTATGTCTCGCAATGTCAGCGCTGCGCTTTCCACGCTATACCGCTGTGCGCGTCACAAGGGGGGCAAAAAGCGCAGTGAACGCGGCGCACCGCAACGTCGCGTGCCACCGTACATACGCAGCACTGCTTGAATCAAGGCACTGGCGTCGGAGACGTCAAGAGGCCAGACCTCACGGCGACGTGCGTACTGGCCACCGTTCTCACGGTGGTGGCTATGCATAACAGTGTCGAACCAAATCAACGCGGAGCTAGCCTGCGATCAGCAGCGACGATGATGCAGGCGGTGTGATGGACGACGAGTCGGAGGTCACCGGAGCCGCGGCGGGGCGTCGCAAGACGCCAGACAGCTGCTGGTGTGGGGATGGCATCGGATTCAGTGTCCGACACACCCGGAGCGACGACTTGACCGGCGTGCTGGTGGTCAGAGGGGGCAGGTGAGTCAGTCCCGCTTGCAATTTATTCGCCATGCAAACTTGTGCCAACTCGTGATATGAACGCGGCAGGTCAGTAATTTAAAGAAGCGGAGCATGCAGTGCATGTCGCGAACTGGTCGCGCGTCCCCGACTTTCCGAAGGGGAACACAATCGCGCGCAGGTTCGAACAAGAGAACAAAGATGAAACAAACAAAACGAAGCAGTATTTGTAATCTAAAAAAAGGGCGAATAAGAAACGGAAGCCGAAACAAGAAAAACACACACTCCACACGCGTACAACACTAAAGAATAAAGGAAAATAGTTCGCCAGATACTCAGCATCCCAGGCGAAGCGCGGGGATGCCTTCTAGACATCACAGAACGCGGGTTGATGAACTGCGACGTGTCACTGGCGTTGAGTCGACGAAAACGGCGAAAGGGAGCCAGGTAGTAGTAGGAGCGGAGAGGAACACAGGGAGACGCCGGTGGTCTGCTGTCAACAGCCTGAATAGCTTGGCAGGAGGCTTGTGTCGCTGATCCAAGGGAGGTCACGGCAGCACGGACCCAACGTCCGATGGGTGCCACCTCCACGCTTGAATGACACGACCTCCGCTGCGCTGTCTCCCTTAACACCTCGGTTTTCTTGACACGTCAGCTCTCCGCTCCTCGTGCTCTCCACGCTCTTTGTCGCCGTCGCCTCGCACACACCCTTCGCAGGCGCACACGCGCAAAGGTGGGCTGGCACGCACAGTGCTCTCCTGTCGACGCACCACTGTCGGCGCACCGCGTTCAAAAACCCTCCGACGATTTCGTGTGCACATTACAGTGCAGTTTGGTTTGTAACGAACGAAAAAAACGTAATTTACTTCGTTTCATTCGAATGGAAATAAAGGACATGCGTAGAGGCAGTGCACGTGGGCTTTTACACGCAAAATGATGGACACTAATCGCTGTGCACCCACCCTCTCTGACGCCTGGATTCGAACACTGTCTTATGTGCAGGAGGCATGTCTCACTCACTAGGCTTTTCCGATGCTTATCTGGTTAGCTTCACATATTATTGAAGCGAAAATCTTCACTACGCTAAGGTAAAGGGCGACCCACATGGAGCGTTTTTCTTGCGGAAAAACTGGCGTCCGGCCGCCGGCGACCACTCGCTGCCGATCAAACCGGGCTAAATATGTCCGCCCGGCCATCAGCCGCTGACCGGAAGCGGCCAACGTGGGCTCTCAGCGCGGACCAATCAGGGTGGGACCTCGTCTGACTTCCGCCCGCTTCTACAACATGGCCGCGCCTGCCGAAGAGGTCTCTCGTTTCACCACGAACTCGTCGTTGAAGCTACACTGTGCCTCATGTTCACGGCAAACTAAAGTCTCACGAAGCTTTCGCTCTGTCTCAATATGCCCGCAGCAGAAAAGTTTAGCGATGAAATGCGCCAGATTTTCAGAATGCTTCTGGATTTTCAAAGCTGTTAGGCTTAGCCACTACGCTTCGGTTGACGTCAGGAAGCGCGGGAAGTTCAAACAGGTCAACTATTTTTGTTGAGAAAGGAGTCACAGAGAATAATTCGTCCTCCCCTTTGTCCTCCCTGAATAAATTGCTTTATTGTAAATGCACAGCTGTTCTTTATAGCATTTTACTAAGCATATGGAGTCACGCGGCATCTAAATCCGGGCTGCAGCCGGCTGTTTTCCGCCGCTTGTGGTGCTGCACGGCGGCGGTGCGTCGGCATTGCGCCGTGCCGCTTAAAATCCGCAGCGCAAGTTGGCTCCATGTGGGTCGCCCTTGAAGCAGTCTTCGGGTAGGCAGCGCATCTACCTTGAACGACCTTCAGCTCAACCAGGATAGCCAAGCATGACCATATGTAGTACAGTTAAGGTGTCGAACCCTTGACCCCCGACCTTGACCCATTACCTTTAGTTGACCTCTGACATTGGGCGACCTTTCGATTTACCTTTGACCTTAAGAAAATCCGATGGCGTATGTGATGCCACGTGATGACATCCGATGGGGGTCTCGAAAGACCAAGTGATAACACGTCATAGCCACGTGGTCGTGTCGGTATATATAGAACGGCTGTTGTGAGCGTGTAGCGGCCGTTTTATGTTTACCCACACGACCACGTGGCTATGACGTGGTACTGTGGTGAGCGTGTAGCGGGGGGAGCGGAGGTGGCTTCTTGGCCTCACAGGGCTGGGATCTAGGGGCTCTCGCACATGTGGAGAGGGTTCCTTGCCACCGAGGGTATCTGTAGCTAAACCGTCGTCGTCGCTTGTGATGACGCGGTTGTTGCGACTCGCGTCTTTTCTTTCAATCTTTCCTCTGCTGTCTTTCAACTCTCTTACTGTCTGCACGACACAGCGACTGTGACTCAGCTTGAGCCAGGGGGCAATCCCATGCACTTTCCTTTCCATTCTTGCTGCAGCCGCAGCAACAACAGCGTGTAGTGGAGCTGCCATGGACGAGCCTCAGACGCTTAGCAAGCGTGCTTGCTTTTCACAGAATTCCTGGGTTAGCCAAGTTAAGCCACTGCCATTCTTTGCAGTTTGTCTCAATATCCTGAAGGTGCATAGCCTCTTGTTTCTGCAGTGATGTGACCTACAGTCGTGCACAACGTGACCGGCAGTACAGAAGCATTGGTAGTGCTTTGGTTTTCCATATATAAAACTTTAGTAGCATTCTTTAGAAAGTCTTTAGGCAAATGTTAATACAACCTATTGACAATGAATAGACAGCCTTTAAATGTGTTTATACTTTGTAGTAACCTATCCAACGTCTTCTGACAATTGGCCACCGTTATCCAAAAGACTCAAGTACATAGAAAATCTTTAAACTTCCGATCACCACCTTATCGACAGTTTCTACATAGTTCCTATCGACCACTTACCAGCTTTGTCTACCAACACCCTATCAACGGTCTTCCGACAATTGGCCACCGTTTTACAAAAGACTCAAGTACGAAGAAAGTATAATTTCCACCCATCAACTTATCAACATATCGAAATTTGTGTGTTACCTACGCTGTATCACATTTTGATCAAAATTATTTTAGCACTTAAATATCATTTTGTGAACTCTGTATCCTAGACTGTTTAAAGAATAACAGAAGCAAAATAAAAATTATTGCCTTCATTTATTGCACATAAGCCCTAACGTACATAAGCACTGCAAGATATGCATCATGCATCAAAATATCTTACGGAGAACAATTTTTTAGCAACAATAAGGAAACATTTTAAGCAACAATAGGGGAACAGAATACTCACCTTGGCACAAAGCCCTGGCCGCCTGCACAGGCGGAAGGAGCCGCCATCGCACTTGCGCTGGCTCACTCCACCATTGGCAAAGATATAATCGAAATTTGCACCGATTCCCAGGCCACATACCGCAACTACCTAAAGGGCGTGGCGACGCCGGCCACAGACCGTATTCTTGCCACAGCCACCCCTCTCGACCGAACGGTTACTCTGTCGTGGATCCATGGGCATGCCTCGATCTGGTAATGAGCGTGTTCATGCGCTGGCCCGAGAACTCTAATCCCGGACCCCGGATGATCAGGCACCCAACCCTGCGCAAGAGGCCCCACCGGTCCTTTATACATATCATCAAATCATCACATTCTACAAATTAAGCCACATGACATTACTACCACTCCACAGTACGTTGTCGCCCTCATCCAGCGCCACATGGCGACAATTAGACAGGCAGATTTATTTCAACCTACCATCTCTCATGCTTTCACCCCACCTTTTCTCCTCGTTGTAATACCTGTGGCGTGCCCAGATCCACTTTTCCACTACCTTTGTGAATGTCCTTTCCCAAAGGCAAAACCCCCATCCCCAATCCCACTCATTCTTCCTGGGAGGCTGCTTTCCGGACCGCTCAGCCCGCCGGCCAGAAATGGCTGGTGGATCGGGCTTTATGTGAAGCACAAGGCCGTTGACTCCTGGACCAGTAGGGGACCACCCTGGAAGATTTTTTTTTCGGCTAATAAAAGTTGTTTCCATCCATCCGGCGGAGCTCACTTGAGAGTGAGGAGAAATGAAAATTGTTTTTTTTGGGAAAAAAAAATGGTGCAGTATCTGTCTCACATATCGGCGGACACGTCAACGATGTAGAGTTATCGCGATGGGTCTTCGACGAGGGCTGCACTGACATCGCAGAGCACACGGGCGCTTTTGCGTTTCGCCTCCATCGAAGCGCGGCCACCGCGGTTGGGTTCGAACCCGGGAACTCCGGATCAGTAGCCGAGCTCCCTAACTATTGAGCCACCACTGCGGGTAAGGGTGTGCAAAATAATTGAAAATTGGTTTTGAGGAAAGGAAATGGTGCAGTATCTGTCTCTAATATAGGCGGACACCTGAACCACGCCCTAAGGGAAGGGATAATAAAGGAGGGACTGAGAGAAGAAAGGAAGAAAGAGGTGCCGTAGTGGAGGGCTCCGGAATAATTTAGACCACCTGGGGATCTTTAACCTGCACTGACATCGTCACAGCACAGGGTAGTTTGTGCAATCCTGCTGTGGCACTCATAATTAATATTCTTCTTGTTATTGCTTGTGTCGCAGGTTTCCTTGCCTTCACATCGGCCTCGTTGGACTCCGCCCCGACCTGAGGAACTTTGTGGCCCTGGACTTCGTGGAAGTGGACTGCGTAGATGAATCATCTTCCTACGAATTGACGGGTATATCAAGAGTAACTATCAATATAATTCAATAGGCCATGCCAGGCCCCGCGTCGCCGTAGGAAAAAGATTAAAAATTTGTTGTGATGAAAGAAAATGGCGCAGTAACAGTCTGGCATATCTCGGTGGACACCCGAACTGCGCCGTAAAGGAAGGGATAAAGGAGGGAGTGAAAGAAGAAAGGAAGAAAAAGGTGCTGTAGTCGAGGTGTGCGATAAAAATTTCGACCACTTGGGAATCGTTAACCTGCACTTGATGTCGACTACATGGGGGTCGCTGCTGCGCATGCGCGAAAATCTCGCGGCCGCTTTGAGCGTGCGCGCTTTGCTTATTCCGTATAGGCCACTCGCATTACTGCAATGAGGTAATAATGTGTTATAACCTTGAAGCAAGCATATAGACTAGGAGCGCATGCTCCCATCTGAGCCAGGGTAAATTAATGATGTAGAGTTATCGCGATGGGTCCTCGGCGAGGGTTGCTTCTAGGATAAAAAAATAGCGGACGGTTTAGCATGTCTAGGCGCGGAATATCGTGCAGTAGCACTAGTTACTGTGGGCACTTAAAATCATTAATTGCTAACTGCATCTGACTTTAAGGCCTTTACCATAAAGATCTTTACTGGAAAGGTATTTACCATGAAGTCCTTCACCCTAAAGTTTTTCGCCTTAAAGGCCTCAACACTGCCAGGTGTACACACCTTGAAGGTTGCCGACAACCCGGTGGGCTGCAGATTGGCCGCCTGCTACAAAGCAGACTTCAGGGATGGATGTACGTATGGCTGCAATCAAAAAATGCGCCTGGTAGTGTTGCCACCCTAAGTTAAAAAAAAATGAAATAAGTTGGCTTCATAACTGCATATTACCCCCTAGAATTTTTGCTTTTGTTGGCCCCTGCCGGGGAGGCTCAGCGGCAAAGGCGTTAACTAGTTAGGCCCGGGGACGCGGGTTGGAATCCTGACCTCATGGCTGCCGCATTTCAGTGGAGGTGACCGAAGGGCTCATTTTATGATCCACGGGCTCAATATGGAATGAAACGGGAAGAAAAATTAATTCACCCAGCTGCTTTTTTTTTTTGCTTGTTTTCCTGTGTGAAAAATTTCGTGCTAGTTTTTGTTCTCTTCACAATTATGTGAACATCGAACAAAATTACTGCGTTGCGGCATACGGGTTCCTTTTTTAGAGAGCCCCAGAGTCAGAAGTGTTTTTTCGGTATGCCCCTGAGGGTCTATATATGACATGAAAACAAACATTTTTGATGTAACTGTATCGTTTATACTAGACAACATTTTATGAGGAGCAGTTTTTTAATATTCGTTATAGCTCAGAATTAAACATTGCGCTGACATGTTGCTGTAATGTTCCAGTAATACTGGTAAGTAGTAGACTTGCGAAGTGCGCTCCTGGCACTGTTCTGTAGTAACAGACTCGGTGCGCCTCAAAAGTCACGATGTAGATTCAAATGTGTTACGCGACAGCGTATGCAGCTTGCTCGGTCGAAAAGCCGTCAGCGGCGTCGTCGTAGTAGTAGTTGGCGGCACCGCGCGTCGGAAATATTCTGGGGCTGCGTAAAAATCAAAAGGCACGCACGCTCAGTGAATAAAAAAAACCGAGGTTTAGGCCGTGAATAAACTAGGGCCTCTGGCGTTCATGACGGGGAGGCTTCCACTCCGCCGCCACGACGGCTCGACGTTTGAACATGCATAAAGGCGCGTCTAGTGAATGCAGGGGTTTCTTAGAAACGCATCTCCGAGATCTGTACTGAGGCGTGGATGAGTAATTATGAGCATTCTTGGCGTGCAATCGTAGCGCCATCGTTGCGGAACCCACTGAAACCTCCCTTTGCTATGCATGGCACTGGCCCGGCAGAAGGCGCGCGCGTAGGCGACCTTTCTGCGTCGTAGCAGTGTCGTTCGTTTCTGAACAGGAGTAATGAAACCGCTGCGGCGTCTACGAGTGCTAGTGTTGTGCAGCGTGTGTGTTGTTTTCAGAGGCCTTGTAGAGACTCCGAGTGATTTGTTCAACGGGCAAGGCGATGACTTTCCGTGGATGCCCTGGCAGAGCTGCAACACGGCGTCGCATTCTACTCTTAAAGGCGAAGCTTAAGCTTCATCCAAAATTAAAGCGAAAACTTTAGGGCTCATTCACACTTGAGTGTCGCACAGGTTGCGCGACCAGCAGTCGCCTGCGACTACACCGCAGTTCGACAACACCGATGTTCACACTTCCAAAGGCCACCGGCGGGTCGCCTTGTCGTTCGATTCTCATTTTAAATGAGAACTCTTGTGAATGACACCGTTCGCGCGCTTTCGAGACTTTCCTCTACTCTGGCCGCGTCTCCTGCGCTCGCGCTTGGCCCTCGAAAGTGCTCTGGTCTCTCGATATTAGCAATGTACTGCGACGACCTGAGCGAAGAGGAAGATATAGCGGCGGTGTGCATCGCAGGCGTTCAAGCGGCCTGCCAGCCAGCCTGGATGCCAGCCGCTAGCGTGAGAAAAATGCGCTATTATGTGGTTTGCTCGCGTTCATACCATGATCTGGAAAGTAGAAATTCAAAAATGAATCAGTTTTGGGGGTCGTTGGCCAATACCGAGCTGCTGGATACAAGCAAATTTCTTCTCATAGCCGCTTTGTTGCTGTTGCCCAAAGCGGCTCGATCGCCTGGCGTCTGCTTTCTCCGCTGCTGAAGGCGTCGCAGAAATCGAGAATATTTTTATATTATCATGAGACGGGGTTCACAATAAAGCCGTCACGAAAGTAGCATCTTGGTTACAGCGGTGCTCAGTTCCGAAACGCCCTCAGCAGCGGCATCGATGTGAAACCGGCTACGCTAAGCGACGACTACAGCAGCCAAGGAGCAGATAGCTCAGTTCGTCGCTCGGCACACTCGCGAGCGGCGTCGTTGTCGAAAGCTCGGCTCGCTCGCTGATTCGTTCAGTGGTTTGCGACGCACAGTCGCCGGGGATGGCGCCGCCGTCGACGCCGCTGCCGTCCCGCTCGCTCCACCAGATGTGCGGAGAGAAGGTGTCGCCTCGCGGGATATATATAGGTTTAAGAGAAGTGGCCCTTTGAGGGCGGAGTTTATACATCCTTGCCCTTTTGTGTCATATTGACAAGACTGTATCATTGTAAGCCTGCCCTGATGAAGGGAATACCATTCCCGAAACTGTTGGCACAATAAACATTTAAAACGAACAGTCGTGTTTGTCGTAATACTGTACTTACACTTGTAAACTGGCGCATTGGAACCCCTACAGAATACTATATATATATATATATATATATATATATATATATATATATATATATATATATATATATATATATATATAATATGCGCTTCGCCTCAGTGTATAGTTGTCGTTATGGAGAGCGCGTAAGAGACGCAACAACGACAGAACGAAGCGAGGAAGTGACAACGCGCTCAAGAGACGCCAGAAGAGCGCGTCGCACGACTCGAGAAGCGTCGTAACGAAGATGCGGCTAAAAGAAGTTGTGCCACGTCCCGGAGTGACTCTTCAACTGCGAAAGAAACCGGTTTGAGTTCTCGAGAGCGTCGGAATGAGACGCTGCGTAGACGACGTGCCGAGGAAACGAAGCTTTCGCAATTCAACTAGGGTTAAGGAGAGCTAAACAACAGCCAATTTTTTGAAGTGTTGCTTACTTTGTAGTAAAAAAGTACGCAAATCGTTCCTGAATAAGTTCGCAAGCATGTGTCAGCGCATCCATTTCCCCAAAAACCAATTTTAAATTTTCATTTTCATGCAGGAAACATTCATGAGTGCAGGAAAAATTTAATTCGGGAGAGCTGCTTGGGTCCGCCGCGATAGAAGCCACGAATACACTTATTTTTACTGTTTCCCTTAGCGTTACTGTGTGCTTTATGATGAGGAACAGAAACGGGACGTAAAGCTCCTCGTTTACTGCGCCTCGTTTTTCTGAGATGTGACGTTGACGGTCGCGTGCCTCACGCTTCGCAACTTTTCGCAGAGCCATATTTCGCCCCGCGACCTAACAACCGGTCGGGGAGTCAGTGGATGGGCGGCGTGCTATGCTTCAACCTGAACTCCATCGCCAACGGAGGACTGCAAGAAAGCGGTGTACGTATACTCAACACTCTATTGTACCCTTTCTTAACACCTACGTGAGAAATTTGTCTGCAGAATTCTTGTGGAAGCTGCCAGGCTGCAAATGACAGGAACGTTTAGGGTTCCCCGGCGTAATCTGGCTAGACTTATTGTTACAAGATTGGCCACACTACTATACAGCTGTCAGAGACGGGTTGTTCTTGAACACTTGCGAAACGTTTCGCTGTAGTGGCGGATGCATGTGAAGGCTGGCCTACGCTGTGCCACACGGTGATTCGATGCAACAGCCTGATGATGAAATTTTGTTTTGTGCTCGGCACTAGCGCCTTCAGCATCGGAAAGGATTTTCGACAAGAGCCCTTGGGGCGAATCCTGCGGGAGTGTGACGCTGAGGTATGACGATCTATTTGGAGGAGGAGGAGGACATCTTTATTTTTAGAAAACATATTTCTAGAAAAGAACACATGTTCCTCAAGTGTGGGCTCCTATTTGCCCAAGAATCCACAGACCTGGCCTTTATTGAGAGCTCTGTCCACTAGCCCTGTTGGCCAGTTGGTTGAGCAGCGCACAGAGCGGCCTCCCATGAGCAGGGTGATGGGTTGGGTATATTGGGGGAACTGCCATGAGTTGGGGCATCCCCACAGGTATTTAATCAGGGTGGCCTTCACCGTCCCACATGTTGAGTAGAGTGAGAAGGTCAAGGTAGGGTGGGAGCCATGAAGAAGGTGAGGTGAGATGTAGCAGTTTGTCTGCAGTTGCCACCAGACCGCACTTTATTAAGGCCAAAGCCTTTTTTGGCTCATGAGTGGCGTGTGCAGATGTTGTAGAGGGAAGCTGTAGACGGAAGTTGTAGGCGGAGAGAGATAGAGAAAAACTTTATTTGGTCCATTAAGGGTTTAGCGTTCGGTCTTATTCTGCATAGCTGCAGACTCTTGACCTTCAAAGCAGGGTTGGGCCCCTAGTCCATGGCTCCACTGAGTCGCGCTGCTTCGCTTGCGTGCTGCACCATTGCCCTTTGGGCGGCGAGCTCGTAGCCGGTGAGCCGGCTCTCCCACTGCTCCGCACTGGGGGTTTTGTGTTGGTGGAGCGTGTAGTTTCGCTTACACTCCCAGGTTATATGGTAAAGCGTGGGGGTTGCCCCGCACCACGGGCATGTGTTCCTATACTGTGTAGGATACATCTTGCTAAATATATGTAGGTTGAAGAATGTTCCCGTTTGCAGCCTCCGCCAACTAGCTGCTTCTTGTTGTGTTAGGCCCTTATATGGCGGGGAGTATCTAATTCTCCTGCCTCTTTGATAGTTTAGGTATTCTGAAAATCCGATCTCCACGGTGAAGTGCTGTCCCAGGGCGTATGGCCGCTCGGCTCGGTACGTGATCTCTCGAGCCAAGCTGTCTGCCCTTTCGTTTCCTTCCATCCCCGTGTGTGCCGGAATCCAGATTAATTTGTGGGCTGCTGTTTTTCTGAGGTGTACTGCTTCGCTGAGGATAGCTAAGGCAGCCTTGCAGATTATACCTTTCGTATAGTTTCTGCATGTCTCTTTTGAGTCCGTTAGGATGACCAATGATTGGTCTTTTCGATAGCCCTCAGTCGCTGCTAGCGCAACAGTGACCTCCTCCGCTTCCGCTATCCTGACGCTACCTGTAGTTGCGCAGGTGATTAGATTGCCTGCGTTATCAACTACCACAAAGCTGTCTTGTAGTACCTTTCGCGTCTATTCCATGGATACATGGTTGCATCCGTGAAGACTGTTTTATAATTTGGCTAAGTACCTCTCCACATAATCTGCCCGCGCCTGTCTCCTGGCCGCGTGGAGATTTGGGTCCATGTTTTTCGGAATGGGATTGACCTGCAGGGTTTTACGGATCTCGTCGGGTGTATCGGCGGATCCATCGAGATGCCCTTTGACCCAACTTTGTCAGGAGCGCTCTTCCTGTAGCCGTGTTTCTGAGACTTTGCAGCTGTGCTTCGTGCTGTGCTTCTGCAGGCTCCACAAAGGTGTCTGATTCGTAGCTGTAGCAGTTTCTCATTCACTATGTTTCTTGGTAGGTGGAGTGCCGTCTTGTATGCCTTTCTTAGTATTGTCTCTGCCTCTTCCGTTTCGCTTTTGATCATGGGGTGGTATGGCAGCGAGTAGATGACCCTACTGACTACGAGGCTTCGTACTAGTTTTAGCGTGTCTTCTTTCATTCCATGTCTTCGGTTGGCGACTCTGGTTATCATTCTGCCTACCTGTTCGGCTGACTTGCCGAGCAGGCAGATTGTGTGGCTGCATTTTCTGCTTGCTTGCAGCCACATTCCTAGGTCTCTTATCATGGTTTTCTCCGGGATGTTTTGCCGCTCTAGTTTCACTTCTAGCTGCGCGTCGGTGGGATGTCTTCCTACGCTCAATAGTTCGGACGTTTCTGTAGAGCAGGCTAGTCCTCTTTTCTTCACGTATCTTTCAACGCATCTTGCTGCTCGTTGGAGCAGTTCTTGCTTTTCCCTTAGGGATCCATGGTTCACCCAGGCCGTGATGTCATCTGCGTACATCGCGTACTGGATGCCCTGGATTCTGCTGAGTCTTCTCGCTAGGCCGATCATCGCCACATTAAAGTGTATGGGCGAGATGACCGAGCCTTGGTGTGTTCCTTTGCTTCGGGTGGTGAAGACGTCACTCCTCAGCTCCCTTAGTCCCACCGTGGCCGTTGTGTTGGTCAAGAAGTCTTTGACATTGTCGTGGATTCTTCTCCGGCAGTTGGTGTTGTTTAACCTCTCCATTATAGCGGCGTGGCCGACGTTGTCAAAGGCACCTTT
This sequence comes from Amblyomma americanum, assembly GCF_052857255.1. Classification (NCBI taxonomy): domain Eukaryota; kingdom Metazoa; phylum Arthropoda; class Arachnida; order Ixodida; family Ixodidae; genus Amblyomma; species Amblyomma americanum. Next base: position 400,425,388 of record NC_135497.1, read on the forward strand.
TATGTCGAGTGCCATGACTACGTTCTCCCCTTGTTTGGGCATTGTCTCCAGGACTTCTTCTTTAAGCTGCTGAAGTACGTCCTGCGTCGAGAGGTTCGCCTCAAGCCGAACATGGTGTCCGGATAGAGCCTCTTGCTTTCTAGGTGTTGCTGGATGCGTTTCGTGACGATCCTCTCGCTCAGTTTTCCCAGGCAAGAAGTGAGGGAGATTGGTCTGAGGTTCTCGATGTGCAGCTTCTTGCCGCGGCGGCTGCGTTTTTATGGAGGCAAAACGCTAAGGCGCCCGATTGCTGTGCGATGTCAGTGCGCGTTAAAGATCCCCAGGTGGTTGAAATTATTCCGAGCCCTCCACTACGGCACCTCTTTCTTCCTTTCTTCTATCACTTCCTCCTTTATCCCTTCACTTACGGCGCGGTTCAGGTGTCCAACGATATATAAGACAGATACTGCGCCATTTCCTTCCCCAAAAAACCAATTATTATTATTAAAGGGAAAGGAAATGGCGCAGTATCTGTCTCACATATCGGCGGACGGCTGAACCGCACCGTAAGGAAAGGGATAAAGGCGGGAGTAAAAGAAGAAAAAAAGAGGGACCGTAGTGGAGGACCCCGGAATAATTTCGACCATCTAGGGACATTTAGTGTGCAATGACATCTCAATGCACAAGGGCGTCTTAGCGTTTCGCCTCTATCGAAACGCAGCCTGCGCTGTCGGGTTCGGACCTGAAAACTTCGGATCAGTAGCCGAACGCCTTAAACACTGAGCGTGAATTCTCAAATGTGGCATATCAGGCAGGTTTTCAAAAGGAACGTCAGCCGCCTAATTGATGTCATCGGCTTACCTGAGAGCTGCAAATGCAGGCTGGCACACTTCGTCGCAAAGCAGACACGGGGCGAATAACAGCCGCCACAGCAAGTTGTCCCCGGCCCATGGCACCAGCTACACGGAGTCCAGGAACCCAAAGACATCCGCTTCGAAGTTCTCAACCGAGGCCACGCCGCCACGCTCAGATCTATCCGGAACCCTCAGCTACAAGCCTCTCGCAGCAATGGTCTGAAGGAATATTCCTGGGGAGCCTTTGCGTTGACGTTCCTGTTGTCTTCGAGGCCGCGCGAGCTTTGCCAGCGTGGGGCGCGTGTCACAGAAAAGTCTTCGACACCCAAGCTCTTTGTTTTCTCTCTCTCTCAGATGTATCCGATGTTTCAACGAAGCCCTCCGCTGAATTTAACCTCTTCACTACAGACACAAAAAGGAGGCAAGAAAACTAGCAATTCTTTACATAGTTTTATGGGACACCTCGTCAATGCTGCATAAAGCATAAATTTTGTAGGTTTTTAAATGTTTTTAAGGGCAAAATTTCTGTTCACGACTGTGTATATTAACTGCGAACACAATAAAAATCGCAAAAAGAGATTAGCGGTTATGTCTTCGAGTAGTTATGCTTTCAATACATAATGCACCAATTTAATATTTAGAAAAAGATTAATTAAATATGCATGAACAAACAAATCTGGCCGATTCACGATATTCACATTTGCCTGTCGGCGCCATGCTGCCTCCCTGATTGGCTCTCAAATGTGCCAATCACTTGTCACGTGCTTGAAACTAGAGGCGCGAAGCTGTCAGTTTCAGACGCGCATTTGACCTCCCATTGAAAACAGATTTTTAGAAGCGCTATTTTTGTTGCCCGGCTGGTAGATATAAGTGACTGGTAAGAGGAATACAAATTACAGGTGATAGGTATGAGAACACTAAGTCACGACTTACCGGAGTTGAGAAAATAGCAGCACTCTGAGAAGGGCCGCTTCCTCAATTCGTATGTACTGGAACAATATCGCGTGAAAAACATGGTACCCAAACATGATGTAGTGATGTAGTAGTAGTAGTGGTTTATTTAAAAATAATTAAAAAAGCGGAAGGAAAAAGAAAGTTGCAGGCCCGCAGCAATTGCAATCTAATATCTTAAGCACCCGAGCTGCAGCCAGCGGAGGTCAAAGGGAAAGGGAAAGGGTGGCGAGGAGTATAGAGAGGAGCGATAGCAAGAAATGACAGGGGAGAGAGCTTTGTACACTATTTACAAAATACATAAAGCAATCAAGTGCGCGCCGCTTCCGCTCTAATGTTCAAGCTCTCCCTTTCCCTTTCACCTCCGCCAGCTGCAGTTCGGGCGATTAAGATATTATATAGCAATTGCCGCTGCCGGAAACACCCTTTTCCTTCAATATTTATTTATTTTAAATAAACCACCACTACTACTGCTGCTACTACATCATGTTTGGGTATCATGGTTTTCACGTGACATTTTTCCAGTAAATCAGATTTCAGGAAGCGGCCCTTCTCAGTGTGCAGCTATCTTCTCCAGTCCGGTAAGTCGTGAGCTAGTGTTCTCATACCTATCACCTGCCACTTGTATTCTTTTTGGTTACAGGCGCGGAAACAGACACACCACAAGGCAGAAAGACGGAGCGCTGCGTCCCGTCTTCCTGCCTTGTGGTGTGTGTTTTCGCGCCTGTGACCAAAAAGATGTACAGTTACCAACTTGCTCAGCAAGACGTTCTTTTAAACTTGTATTCCTCTTACCAGTCAATTATATCTGCAAGCCGGGCAACAAAAATAGGGGTCCTAAATGTCTGTTTTCAATGTGAGTTGAAATGCGCGTCTGAAACTGACGGCTTCGCGACTCTAGTTTCAAGTACGTGACAAGTGATTGGCACATTTGAGAGCCAATCAGGGAGGCAGCATGGCGCCGACAGGCGAATGTGAATATCGAGAATCGGCCAGATCTGTTCATTCATGCATATTTAATTAAACTTTTTCTAAATATTTAATTGGTGCATTATGTATTTAAAGCATAACTACTGTAAGACATAACCGATAATCTCTTTTTGTGATTTTTATTGTGTTCGCAGTTAAAATACACAGTCGTGAACAGAAATTTTGCACTTAAAAACATTTAAAAACCTATAAAATTTGTTTTTGGCAGTATTGACGAGGTGTCCCACAAAACTATGTAAAGAATTGCTAGTTTTCTTGCCTCCTTTTTGTGTCTGTAGTGAAGAGGTTAAATTCAGCGGAGGGCTTCGTTGAAACATCGGATACTTCTGAGAGAGAGGGAAAACAAGGAGCTTGGGTGTCGAAGAAAAAAAAGACTTTTCTGCGACACGCGCCCCACGCTGGCAAAGCTCGCGCGGCCTCGAAGACAACAGGAACGTCAACGCAAAGGCTCCCCAGGAATATTCCTTCAGACCATTGTTGCGAGAGGCTTGTAGCTGAGGGTTCCGGATAGTGCTGAGCGTGGCGTCGGTTGAGAACTTCGAAGCGGATGTCTTTAGATTCCTGGACTCCGAGTAGCTGGTGCCACGGGCCGGGAACAACCTGCTGTGGCGGCTGTTATTCGCCCCGTGTCTGCTTTGCGACGAAGTGTTCCAGGCTGCATTTGCAGTTCTCAGTTAAGGCGATGGCATCAATTATGGGGCTGACGTTCCTTTTCAAACCTTGCCTGCTATGCCACATTTGGGAATTTAGGCTGTGTTTAGGGCGCTTGGCTACTGATCCGGAGCTCCCTGGTTCGAACCGGACCGCGGAGGCTGCGTTTCGATGGAGGCGAAACGCTAAGACGCCCGTGTGCATTGAGATGTCACTGCACGCTAAGTAGCCCTAGATGGTCGAAAGTATTCCGGAGTCCTCCACTATAGCACCTCTTTCTTCCTTTCTTCTTTCGCTCCCTCCTTTATACCTTCTCTTACGGAGCGGTTCAGGTGCCCGCCGATATATGAAACAGATACTACGCCATTTCCTTTCCTCAAAAACCTATTATTACAATATTATTAGAGGATCTAATCTCCGGGAATTCAAGGGAAATTTTCTCCGCGGCACTTCAGAGCTTCTAAAAGCTAGCGTTGCAAATAGCCCGGAGACGCAAGCCCGAGACGCTGAAACTTTTAAAAAGATGACCATGTACGCACGTAACGTGCTCGGGGATTGTTCGGGGTACGTAAACAAGACGAAATGTATGGTTGTGTACTAACGCACCAGAAAATATGACAGAAGTGAGTTAACATCATGATTTTCAGGATCTTCGCCGATGTTGAGCTTGTCTCGTGCCAGACACCAACCGACGGACGACGACGTAGGGCCTGTTTGGACAGGCTCTACACACCTGGCACAGGCGTTCTATCTTGCTTGCTGTAGCGAGCGCTCAAATCTCTTAATGATGGAACGATGATGGATGCCTAAGATTCGCTTCAATTCCTGACCAGTACGAGATGAACGTTGACAATCTTAAACACTCTGTGCGTCTCAGTGGCCAGAGTAACACAACACGATACAGGAGATGCACGGAGAGAAGCGAAAAAAAAAACTTTTTGTGCTTGGTTTCTGGTAAGAATGTCTCGTAGTTATTCTGTTCCGTAACAGTATTGTCTATTTTTGAAGAGAGGATCTTACTCACACGCTCATACCGTTCTCAAAAATGACCCTGCCTTGCTGCTGCTAATGCATCAGCAATTATTTATAGGGTATGACTTTTGGCTCCTCAATTTGACCGCAAAAGAGCCACGCGTGTTTCTAGTCGCGTACGCCGCGCGTGCTACTGTTCTTGTATATTTATATACAGGGAGCATATACAGGAATACTAGCGCGTGCCAGCTGCTGTGGAGAGGATTGGAGAGGGTAGTCAGGTGCGCGGCGCGCGTCGCAGACAGTAGGAGGGTAGCGGCGTCCCAGTAATCGCAGCAGATGAGCGCGCCACCGCGGTGGGCTCCGGCAGATATGTGTTCTGTGCCCCGTGGCGGTCCCCGCTTGCGCAGAGGAGGAACGAAGTCATCCCAGGCCTGCTGCGGGCTGCCTTCGTGACGTCGCATACCTTGAACGCGCGCATCGTAAAAGCTTCTTCCCTCATCGCATGCGCAGTGCATGGAAGTGGGTTCTGCATAGAACGCCGCTGCACTTTGATGCGTCACAGCGGTACGCTGGTTGTGCTCGATGCAACTCCCGGTCGCCCACAGTTACAGCTCCCGGCCGGGCACTAATGGTCAAACATTTAAACCAGCGTCGTGTCTTATATCTCCGGAACTATCGCTCGACATTCGGTTCAGCACCACTGAAGTCCTCTTAAGTATTTTGGCACCGCTTGTCAACTTATTTTCGCAGCTATTTCCCGAGAAAGAAAGCTGGTCTTAACTGTGTGCAAAGTTTTTCGGAGAATTTTCGCTACGTGGTGGAACCGACTGTAAAGCCAGGGGTAGGATCGCTAAACTGAGATTGTCGTGTCTTTGGGCTAATGAGTTCCTCTATTATCAGCATCAAATGAAACTCGAAAAATGTTACTGCAGCATGAACAGCAAACAGAAGATCTCAACAATATCAATATACTAGCTCAATTTAATGTCATTTCGAGGGCGCTAAGGCTGCCCTTCGCAGGTGTTAATCAACCTCACTTGTGTTTCCTCTCGAGGAGAAATTGATTGTTTTTTCTGCTGGGATTTCAGTTCTCTTAGTGTTTCTCTGCTTGCTGATAGCACTGCGCCAGCTGTTCCGTCGCAAGCGGCGACCTATAGGTCACCATCTGAAGCACCTCGATAGCTTCCAAAAAAGTCGGTGTTCTTTGTGCGCAGGTTTCGACGTTGCTGTTCATAGCCCCGGTTCAGCCCAGCATGCCACCAACCGCACAGGTTTCCACTTCCAAGGTCATGGGCTACCACAACGTGCCTCCTATTGCTGGCCTGCGGCCTTCGCTCGTGTTCATCTCCTGCTGCACCCAACTCAGCGTAGATATAAACGGTGAGCATATGTCTACGTTCAAGGAAATTAATTTGAGCGCCAGACGAAAGCGCAGGACAGTTTGGTTTTATGTTACTTGTGAGTTTAGCACGGGCTGTGGGAAGCTCAGGAACGATTACATCAAGTCCATTCCGCAGAAGTGTATGTCACTGTAAGCGTTGACACAGAGACCAAGACGTCTGTGCTACAGATGATGGCGTTCCACATTGCTGCGCCATGAGCGTGAAATTTCAAGAATTAGACCAAGTAACTTCATTGCGCCCCACCTTAACAGAGAGGGAAAGAGGCAAGGTTATGATGAAATGGGGATAGTGGGGCGCTCGTGTGGCTGGCAGAATGCTATTATGCAAAGGTCTTGATCATGTTGTGTTGCTATGGACCCACTGCGAATGTAGGCCCCAGGGTGACGTTGACTTTGCCAATACCTCGGGCTGCATATTGGCAAACCGTATCTGGTAGGCACACTCGAGCTCACGCCGCCGAGAACAGCGATCATGTGACATGATGTGGCTTCTGCCAAAACTATGTAGCGGAAATAGATAGAGCGAATGGCAAAAACTGCTTCTACATGTGAGGCCGCTGTTTCTTCACGAAGTTGAAATCAACGTACCCGAACTGAAGGCTTCTACTAATGTTGGTTGTGGGCAAGTGATTCCTTGGGTGCTGTGCAAGCCGCGCTGTTGGATCCTTGATACTCGCCATTGGATGCTGAAAGTGCATCGATTGCAAGGGCTTGTGCAAAACGCGCCGTGCTATGGATAAAGTGGAAAGTGCGACGCCGGTTAGGCGTGTACTCGAAGCTCACATGGCTCGGCTCATGTTTTATACTTTTCGAACGTTTGCTCGATCAAGGCATTTCTATGCTGGCTTCTCCATCGCACTTATGATCGCGACGCACTTTCGATGAATAACGGTGTACGTGTTTTTTCCGGAACACAAGAGTGTTGCCATCGCTCAGAGAAAACCGAACAAAATTATCTTGGCTTAAACACTCTGTTGTTAAGTCTCAAGATTCGCACATAGGTGGTGCTCAGTTTGGTTTTGTTCTAAGTTAAATACTCCTCGTCTGCGGCGAAGACGAACCAAAAGAACGAACTTTGCAGCAATGGTCTCAATAGCGCACTCTTGCTACTGCGTAGGCTGAGGCGATAAAGCGCTCGTTTCTGTGATAGACACGAGGTAGCTCTACATGCATCATTGCTACCAAATCGTGGTGTTCTGGTTCGTCTTCGATGTAGGTGATAGGGATTATCAAATGATTCTACTGAATAAGGTGAGTACTCCACATTAAGGTTGTATCAAACACAACTGACCCCCAATAACACCGCTGTGCGAAATTTGATCCTGACGATGCGAGCGATTAAGGTAGGATAATTTTTTTTATTCTATCTGAGCGACGCCACACTCAGTAGTATTGATATCTCAAACCATGTGCTGGGAACTTGCGTCAAGCTTGTTTTGAGGAGGCTGGCCCCATATAGGGGCAGCTCGCGGCGATCCACTTCAGCGACCATGGACGTTCAAAGAATAATGGGCCGGTGAGCTAACTGTTGCTTGACAGTTGCATTTTTTCGGAAACACACAGTGGGGTTACTGAGATGTGTCATTCCGTCCTTGGCGCGTCCCGCACGCAGGCAACTTTAGCGCGAACGTATTGCGCAAAGGCCATAGTAGCGAAAACGCAACCGCACACGACGCCAATAAAACTTTTTGTTTTCAGAAGTCACATTAAATAAAATGTGATAAATGTTCAAGCAAGAAAATTAAAAAAAAATTTATTATTTTTAAACTTCCTGTTAAGCTGAAATATTGGTTTTTGTGGTGTGCAGTACTTGGTCAACAGGAGAGCAAGCTATCTCTTATTTCGGGAAAACTTTGCATTAACATGGTTTTGTGGCCATTTGTTGCAATTTATAGACAGGATATCGAATATTAGGGCATGCGTGAATATTGAACAACGTTTATTTTTCCTTTTTTCTTGGCCAAAAGTTGTGGTTCAGCACTATAAACGTCGGTTCTGCAATCAGTAGCTCTCCGTCCCATGATGCTTAGAGCGCCCATGGTAGCTGAAGAGGTCTTGAGGAAGCTCCACGCAAACTGCCACAGACGGGGCGCCAGCTTTCCTTCTAGGTGATTGTTAGAAAGTCTAAGCAAGCTCTATGGAAAAGCACTCATTTTTGCCAGTTTGCTCAAGTCTCGAGATCTTAATATGGCAGCATCCTGTCGTTTTTCAACCCCACCCGCCATTGACGGCAACCGAGCTGACGTTCATAATGGATTTGCGTGTTCACTACGGCATAGGCTTGCTCAGCCAAACAAATCATTCCGAAAACCGAAACTGTTATGTGAATTCTCTAATAAGCGCTCACGCTGGCCGTTTGGGAACACTGTGCTCGATGGGCACTCATTGCGTGCATCTGGTGACGTCGCCCCAACGCTAGGAGCGCAATTTATTTAGAGGCGATGATACTACGTACGGCTAGATTATTTTTGTGTATTTTGTAAACGGACAGACATCTGATCGATGCGTTGGTCATGTGCAATGATAATTTATGCGGAACAAGGGTGCGTACTTTGAAGTCCAAGGCATGTTTTGCTATGCTTCCATATGGGAGAGTGCATGGAAAGTGCTGGCTCCCAACAGTGAGCTGCTTCCATAATGACAACTTACTATGCGTCTCGAAGGGTCGCTGACGAACCCAGGTTCAAAACTGATTCTGCGATGATTACAAAAGCTCCTGTCTTAATTCGTTCCTTAAATTCCGTCGCATGCGGAAAGAACTTTCAGTTGTTCATTCCGTATGTTATTTCTTTCTCATAGCGCACTGTGTCCAGCTTCTAAGTTGAATGAAAATGAGTCGTCCATCCGCTCCTCACACTATGCCACACTCTCTCCTCCCCGCTGGTCGGCGTGGCTGGCACTGGCAGCGCACGCGCAGTCATCCACAGCCCTATCTATAGAGCGCTCGAACTCCGTGCAGTCTGCTCTCCTCGGCGGTAAGAGCGACGTCTAGCGGCGCGCCTGGTTCGAGATGGGGCGTGTTTGATGCTAACACGATATTGAAAGAAGCGCTATCTCGAACCGGGCACTGCCACTAGACATCACTCTGCGCGCTGCCGAGCGCAGACGGAAGAGAATTCGAGCGGTGTTGTTGACAGACAGGTCTTAGGGACGACTGCACGTACCAGTTCGGTCTTGTCCGCACGGCGGAAGAGCACATATCGGGCCGTGATTTAACCTGTGATACTTTCTCTGTCCCTAAGCGCTACTTCTCGACATCATCCAATCAATCGGTCCCGTTCACAGGACCCGCACGTGGCTGGGCAAGCGAGGAAGGCCTGCCTGTTGGTTGATGTTTGTAGGGCACGTATACGGTCCATGCCCTTTAGGCTTCACTGCGCAGAGTGCTTCAAGTTAAGGTGCTTTAAGTTAAAACCTATATTTCAAGGGCATAACGTGCGCTGTTTTGATGCACTGATCTCAGTTTCTACAACTACAAACACCTACAAAACTATGATTGAAGCTCTACGGCGATTTTGTCCGCTATTTTAAATAGTAGTATTAAAAACAATTATTTCCAAAGAGAAGGGCCGGTCGAGAGGACATATATTTGGAGCTTCAGTGTTCGGCCTTCCCTCTTGCAGGATTCGGTTGGCCGCCGCCATGGCCTTGGCCCTCGTTACCGGCATAAGATGTGTGCTCGAACCGGAGTCAGTCAGAAGGGCCTGCCACTGCTCTATAGACCAGGGCTAGTTGTATTGGGTAAAAAAGGCTTTTTCACAGCTCCAGAAGACGTGGTACATCGTGGCGTAGCACGTCACGTACTCTACGCACCCCATACGCACTCTTTCGCGCATCTATTCGGCCAAATTTTATGATATATGGCTCTGCTTGGGTAGGTGTCTGTGCAGTCGTCTGAGCGTGGTGGCATGCACCCTGTTGAGACTGCCCGCCGGAGATGAGTACTTCTCGCGCACTCCCAACAACGACTTGATTGCCTCCTCGTAATACTCTGGCGTCATGGTTTCGACCGGCACACACGCCCTCTCCGTGCCATTAACTCTCGGACAGCGGTGTCTACTCTGACGTTTCCCTCAACCCTAATGTGGGGGACCCCAGTGATGATTTGTCGAATGTTTCTGCTGTTAGTTCCATGTTGAATACTTGTGTTGTTAGTTCCGTGTCTGTGTTTTGTTCGGAAAGGATCCTCGCGTTGTTGCGGCCGATCCTTCAATCTCTGAATGCCCTAACTGCAGCATGTGAAGCTTCAGAACCGCGAAGGAAGAGGGGCGGCCAGATCATGGCGGTTGGACAGGTTCCTAAAGAGGAAACTTGCGGCTTTTTACAATTACAGAACGAAGGAATACCCGAAGGCGGTATCAGTAGCTAACGCCAAAATAATCACCCTTATGTCAGTGCGCACAAGGACAGCACATGCAGCGGAAGATATCGCCACAGTTCTAGCCCTGACTGAGGCCAATCAGCAGGGACTGAAGTATACGACAGCCACAGATTTCTCAACTTTAAAACCCCTTCTGTTCCATTAAGAGAGGCGTCGCAGAACTGCCTCAAGGTGCAGCTCGTCATAAAATGTTTGTCCACAGCGGAAAGAACAAAAAAGACTGCGTACACTCGTTTCGCAGCAAACTTCTCTCTTAGAAAAAATATCAAATGTCATCCACTGCGTTCCGACTGACTGGAAATTGCTAAATTCTTTGCTGGTTTAGGTCGACCCGAAACCTCAATTGAGATTCGCTAGTGAGCACTAAAATCTGTGGCGGTTATCGGCAACAGGCGATTACCTCAGCACGACCCTTTGCTAACGCTTAAACAACAGGTTTATCTTCAGAAAGTGTGCGCCTCAAGCAGCGCTCAAACATTCGCGCTGCGCTAGCAGGCAGACGCGGCGTGACGTGCACCGCAGCGCAGGGACCAGCTCCCACGGGCCGTGTTTCGCACCTCCCCTTCGAGCGAGCCTACCGTGGTGGCACACGGCGCAATCCTTGCATTATCGTTCTAGTCCGCCTGCAACCGGGGGAGGCTTCCGGCTGAACTATATGAGTCCAGTGTGCCGTCGTTCAAATTCTCCCCAAATGCTTTGAATTTCCCAGCTGAGCAGCGGCAGTTTATTCTTTGGCAGTGGACGAGCTGGCAGATGGTGATACGAAGATTGCTGGTGCTTTGAGGTGCGGCCTCTGCGTGTCTGCTATGCGGTCGCCTCTTCTTGCGAAACGTAAAAGTGCACAGCATATGTGCGTGAAATGAGTGCGTTCTATGTTTTGATGAGATATCACAAATATTTAAGGGCACGCATTATGAAGTTACAGCATAAAAACTAAACTGTAGTGGTCTGCATAGTCAGAAAATTTAGTCCAAGGAGCAGTCAAAAAAGTTTCTTAGTTATACTTGTACTACATGGATAAACAATAATAGAATGATCTTAGCGCTGGGGTGTTAGAGCGGGAGCAGGGGAAAGAAAAATAGTTTGTTTGCTTCATGCGTACCATCAAAGTGGCGTTTTGCGGTAAATTTTAGGCTGTATTTATAAATAGCGGTAATATAGACCGTATTTTTGGGTAATATTTTAGTTTTGTAGGCCTATATGCTCGAGGGCTTAAAATCGGATCCAGAAGGTGGCGATAATGAGAAGCGGGTCTTGGTTGCAACCAGCGAGGTATAAAAAAGAGCACTGGAGGAAAGACTACAGCAGTCACAATGCTTTTTCTCTGTACTTCACTTAATGCTTTATAGAGGCAGGACTCGAAGGCGCAGACGGTGTCTAAATTGTACTAGTAAGTAGCGCATAAGTCATCACGTATCAGAAAAAACACGTCGACATTATTCTTCGGACACTCGCCACGAGTCCATCCTTGCGTCTGTGGCTCTCTGCAGATGGACGCCGTGCTCCCAAGTCGACAAAGAGAGGACGTATTTAAATTTAATTCATTTTCTAACTGGCCTGATCTGCCGACGCAGACTGGAAGAAGAGCAGGTGCGGGAGGAACATCGATAGGTTGCTGAGGAGTGGTGACCCGAGGCCGCCCGTGCACCATGCCGCTGATGAAGCCGCCGGACACCACCAGCTGGCAAAGGGTCCCACACATAGGGTGAGCGATTTTTAGAAAACGCAGATTAGAAAACGCAGTTTGTGGTGCTTATTCTTTACTATAAATGAAGCAAGAAACTAGATGGCGCGTATTACCGAAAGGCAGTGTGAAATGAAAGCCATATTTTTTTTTCTAGAGGAATTACGCAGTAATGAGCATTTCTTAGTATGCATTCTAACACTAGGATTCCAACAAGTATTGGACAGGTTTGGTGCTGCTGAGAAAATGGAAGGATTCTACTATGGCGGTACTTTTTAAAATATAGCTGATGGGAACAACGACCTCTACGCATTGGTGTGGATGGTGACCTATAAGACCTCACTGGCGTATGAAAAAAGAACACAAGGAAGGTAGCCTGACGCAGTTCCTTTTGACCGTTTGCTCCTATTGTTAAGGGGCATATAGGTTTATGCTTTATGGGGGTTTAACTTCCCGCAGCTACTCGGGCTAAGAGGGACGCTGTAGCGAAGGGCTCCGCAAGTTTAGACCACCCGGGGTTCTTTAACGTGCACTGACATCGCACAGTACACGGGTCTCTAGAATTTCGCCTTCTTCGAAATTCGACTGTCGCTGCAGGGATCGAACCCGCGTCTTTCGGGTCAGCCGCACAACGCCACAACCACTGAGCCACCTCGGCGGTGTAAGAAGCAAACAATACTCTGCCTGATATCCTGGTCATGTAAAGCACCCACTTTCACTTTCATGTGCTTTACATCTATATACGGTGTTTCAAATTAGAAATTGAAGACTTTTAAAACTCTAACGATGTTTAAAACGCTGTTTAGTGAAAATACCGAGCATGCTATTGGACTCGCTTGCGCGCTAGCCCTAGGATCAGGCGAAATGTTTGAAAGGAATTTTCTCCGGAAGGTTCAAGTTGAGATGGGTGGCACAGAAAATTGTCAGGAGCAACATTGTAACCAAAGTAATATATAAATTCTCCCGTGCTGGCGCTGTGCATACGTCCAGAGTGCAGGCTGTCCTAAAGGGCGTCTTGACTTAGGCCAACATGAGCAGTGAAAATTTGATGCACAATGATCGGTTCAATGTGGTTCATTCTTTCGCGAAAATTGCATGTTGTGCAAAAGAAACTGTAGATTAAAAAAAGAAACGCACACAGACTTCAGATTCATCACTAAACCTAATTCTCGAACCAATCTTGTATCGATGTAACAAAGACCTGAAACCAGCGCGGTGCGTGGTAATGGGCTCCGGACCTGGTTCGGTATTTTAAATAGACAAGATCAGTGTGTATATCGCGCGTTGCGATCGTCTCAGAAAAATAACAGCCGTGTCCACCCTGTGCTGTGGGGTAAACTGAAGTATACCCGTTCTTTTTCGACAAAGGAATACCTATCCTCTGCACTGGCACCCAGAACTTAACTATCGACGCAGCAAACTGCATTTCATTGGTTCATCTTTGTGGTTTTCGGCCGAAGGTGGACGACGACAATTCTTCTACTAGTCGCTCCCGTTCTTTATCGTTGCGGCGTTCACGTTCAGAAAAAAAACACACATTTTATTTCTATGATTGGTCTATTTATGCATCTGCGTGGTATGAATTCTAATCTGCCATTGGTTTATCGTTCACCTCATTCAAATCTCGTTCATCGCGAACGCAAATATGGGCGCTCCGTATTTTCACAATGATGTGCGCAGACTTCGTTGCCTCCGCCTGTCAACGCTGGTAGTCGTGTTTCACGTATTCGATTATGCCGCGAGGTTATATTAAAAAAATTATACCAATTTTCGGGTTCCTTGTCAATCGCACAATGCGTGCGAAAAACAGGTCTCGCGCAATTTTGGGGAAATTTCGGCTTCTAATTCGTCAAAACTTGCTGGAGAAAACTATATTGTTCTGATATGTCACGACAAGTGGGAAGTGCGGTGCCCAATGTCTCCCGAAGACGGGCTTCTTGAAAGAATTGCGGTGTTTCTTTTAGAAATGCCATGTTTTCTTCTCACGAATGGATGCTGACAGTGAAATGTTTCAAGTGTGACATTCATAACCTGTTGTCTGAGATTCTTTTAGATTGTTTATTTGCTTGTTTATGTCGAACCGCACTCCTCCACGAAATATCTGGAACACAGCGACGAGCACGAACGCTGTCATAGCTTTTGACGAGTTTCGTTGAACAGGTTTTATATCCTCCCCAAGAACGGTGAATACAGAACAGCGAGAACGAAGGCAGCTAGCTATGCGTCTCGTGCAGGAATTGGTAGGCTTGTCGTTGAAAGCGTCAGAAATTTTGCAGACGGGAAGAGAAGGAGAAGCAAAGGGCATGTCGTAATTCGCGAAATATTTAGACCGCAAAAAATAAGACTGTTACTGTGCCTGACGAGGTGGTGCTGTTACGTAGATATAGGATGTACACCGCGCATTCCTCTAAAAACGCAGGAGAATCGAAAATTTCTCTTGCGAAGTATTGCCGCCCGTACGAGATCGAGCTTTCATATCGCTAGGCTTCCGAGCATGTTATAAATGCTGTCTCGCCCCAAATCGCGGGCCACACATGGAGCACGTTTGACGCGGTGCAGGCCAAGTATATACTTGGGCGTCTTCTTCGGGAAGTACAAAATTTAAACACAATCGCCTGCAGACGGTTAGAAACAGGCGTTTCACTTCGGAAATACAGTAGTACAGGATAACTTGGAGAAAAGAGCACCACTGTGTACGTGAATTTTTTGGTGCCGAATGTTACGTTACACATGCCACTTCAGAAAAAAGTAATCAAGTACATTGTTGGAAACAGTAATATCGTCAATTCCCCAAGCACACTCACAGCACATTCCTCGAGAACAGCAATCCAGGCCCAATGGGAAACATCATGCTCACCATAACATGGAATACAAAAGGACTTGCGGTTCTGGTTCTGCTGGTTTAGAGAGACGCTTTTTCATAGATGAAGATAGAACTGATTAATTTGCTGCAAAAGCTCGCACGGGTAAAATCGAGAAATTAACCGTGCCCGCAGAGGGTGCATACCGTTAGTGTGTAGCGTAAGTTTTTGGCAGGCTACGTATAATGTTCTAATTACCTATTTTTCATTCTACAACTCGCGTTCTATATAAGTTACACCCAACTTAAAACATTTTGTTTAACGTAAGAAATCAAAAACAAGTCGCACTGTGTAAAACGGACCTGTCATCCTCTTTAGAAACGATAATGAAGACATTGAGAATATCTCTTCGCTAGTGAGTCCGGCGAAAATGCACGCTTGAGGCGCCCGCCGCTTCTGCACGGATCCATTGGGTCCCTTCTCTAGGACGCCCTGAAGGTATATATTTCTTCGGCGGGGACAGTTTAAACCAAAGCGCCATTTATCTGTACATAACAAAGAATGCTCTCGTGCAGGCAAATTTGCTGCCTATCACCGCAGCGTTGGAACGTCAAAATAGGAAGAAAGAAACAGCGGCAGTAATCTGGAAAGTATTTTTCAATTAAAGAACTCTCGAGTACCGGCCACGTGTGAAGGAGAGCAAGCATTTTGGGTGAAGTTGGCGTCGGACGTGTGTTAACTTCTGTCGTATATGTCGGCATTAGTTCGTACCAGAAACCGAGTGCTCGCGCACACACGTGAAATGCTGCGATTAATTGCGCATTTTTGAGGAGGCTTCTAGGAAACGCAATGCACTTGCTTGTTTGAGCTGCTTGAGTTTATTTTCGTAGCGCTTGTTTGAAACGGGAACAGCAGTTTTCAACAAATGTATGCCAGCGATGCCTCAACACTTCTAGCAGATGCAGCTCGCTCGCATGTTAAAGGAATGATGTCTAAACTACGATACTTGCGCTTCTGGAAAGAAGCAGCTGCGTGGTAACAATAACTGCGGTCGCACTAAGGGGCGAACAGGCCTGCAACGTAAAAATGGCAGCGGCCACGGCGAAAGAGCACCGTTTTTGGATGGCTATTTGTTTAAACTTGTGTTTTCGTTCCTGCAGGCGTGGGTGTTTCCCAGCATGCACCCGATCGTGGAATTCTCCCTCCCCGCGGTTCCACGACTTGGCTACCATCGTCGGTATGCGGTCCTCGCTCGTGCTCCTGTTCTGCCCCAGCGACATCGGTATGGAGATGAAAGGTAAGACAACTTAGCTTAAAGCCGCGCTTCTAGCGGCTGTAATGGTGATATGCCGTGCTCATAACAAATAGAAAACGGCCAGGCTGTGAATAAATGGTGGTACATGCGTTCTCGTATGGCTGAATAAGAAGATGCAAATGGCTTGCTGCCACAGAAGGCCTATAAGCACAGCAAATGCATGAGCCCTCTAATATTTAAGGTCACTATATGAATAGAATGACGGACATGGAATGTGTAGAAGGCGGTAAATGCAATCTTAATCAGCAAACAGTTTTTGAATCAGTCGAGATCTGCGCTGAGAATATTGCAGGAGACCGGCAAGACGCAGAAAAAAGGAATTGTTTCACATTGCGGACAACCCTAAACTTTCATTTCTACTGCAAATTTGGAACGAGTTCTTTGCGAAATATTGGTAAGGGCAGCGTCTACCTTTCAGTGACATTACTGACCTTGAGATCAGAAATGCGTAATTTTTTTAATGCACGAATGTTACGTTCGGTTTGTAAACTTGAAACACGTGCCCTTCCCGTAATACAAATTATTGCAAAGAAAAAGGAAAAACGTGCGCCGTTTTTGTAGACAGCTGGCGACCGAGATGGCTGCCATATGTTGATAAGGAGCAATGCGGCTGACGTATAGAGACAGTGTTGCATTTGGAGGGCAGGCGTACCTAATCAATGGAGATCGAACGCCTATAGTTAGAGGAAACGGCTGAGGCCTGGAGAAGGAATTGCAGCAGTCTCATGGCACAGGTATAAAACAATGATAGGCCAGCTGCGACCTTGGGGTCTCGGTGACTTCTTTGCACGACGATGTTTGCGGTGCGTCAGGAGATATAGATTTAAGATAGTGAGCTCATATAGTGAAGGAACGCGGACGCATAGAGCCTCTAAGACATACAAGAACCTGGTGACTGAAGCTTCAGCTCCTAAATGCCAGCAAGTGAGACAAAGAGCGGATTACTACTACGGTGACTGGCACCTCGGTGCGGCGGAAACGTTTTTAATGCCATGTAGCTTTAAGGCCAATTCACGAAAAAAGCCGGCGCCCGTCAGTCTGTGTCACGACAAAACGTGGACGTGGCAAACATGGGCATGTGGCAATCTGCCCAAGAGGTTGAGGACAACCTGCACACCAAGGCAGGTGGCAATGAAATTCAGATAAATTAGATGCAGCTGCCACCTGCCAGCCGTGGCACTGCGTATCAGTGCACCTAGAGACAGACAGCCTCTCAAAGAACTATCCCTGCAGATAGGAACCTGACGGGAGCTCGGGAAGAGCAACCAGGGTCTCACAATCCCCATCGGTGGCAGTGTTTGAAACAGCCATCGTTCGGGGCAATGGGGCATCCGTTAACCGCTGCACCAGTGTGCCAGCTTTCGTGTGATGGTTCCCCGCGATCTACGAATTCATGAAAGAGGAGGCGTACTTGCGCGGGAGAGTCGTCTGACGCTATAATAACCAACTTGGGCAAAGTACCGTCCTAGCATTTTTTCTACCCTTTTGCTAACGTCGTGGGAGCGCGAGGAACCGCTGGCGCATGTAGCTTTGTAGGTGCCGGAGCAACGTGGTCAATTACAGGTCAGATGACGTCAGGTTTCGTGCGCACGTTGGAGACTGTTTTGCTGTGTGCTGTCGGCCCCTGACGAGGCAGGCTTTGTATCGTTGGGTCACGCAGACGAGGCATGACTAGAACCACCAAGCTTGGGGAGCATAACGCCCACCATGCTTCGCTTGTGATGCAGATATCGCCCGCGTCACCCGCGCCGCTGATGCAAGGGCCGCGCCGCACTAGATACGATACATCCTGTTTTCTTTCTAAGGAGAAAAAAACAAACATGCGATAGAAATGAAACACGGAACTTAGCAAATCTGTACAGTGTTTCCATCATATGCAAGCTTCTGTGGCGGCCTTCGTTCTCGGGTAGACCTTCTGAATGCAAATTCCTGCTACTGCACGACTGCAGAAGCGCTGACGATGACAGGACAGCTGGCAGTTCTAGACGTAGACTCTGAGTCATTGTTGCGGCAGGACTCTGAAAATGAAGTTTGATCTCCTACTTGGCAGATGTCATCGGGCTGATGAAGGCTTTGTTGTCGAAAAGTTTCTCTTGTAGGCAGCAGATGCCATCGCTTGCGTCGCAGGATGATGCCGACTGCGGCGATTATGCCATACGACCTGGGATATCTTGAAGACTGAATGACGAACACCTTTGGTAGCCCATGCCCCCTTTTTGATGCGAACCGTGTCCCCAGGATTTAGCGGTGCTAGTTTTCGGCTTGAACGGCAGGTTTGAGGACGCCTCAGCACGTTGTGAATTGGAGACGGCCGGACGTCGGGTAACGTTATCCGGAGTCTTCCTTGAAGCGCCTCGCCTGGTGATGGCCCGGATTCTGTTGGCGTACATGTGTATGCAAGAAGACCGAGCCAAAAATCTTGATTCATTTCAGTGCTTTTCTTTAAAATCCGCTTAACTACTCGTACGCCCTTTTCATCCCATCCGTTGGACTGGGTACCAAAGCGTGGCTTTGTGCTAGAGCATTCGCCTCGCATTCGGAAGTGCTGGATTCGATCCCCAGTGCCGCCGGGTACCCACCGGTTTTTAATGTGTACAAGATTTCCCCCGGCCTGGTGCTCGGCTCTTCTGAGGTGAGATGCTTGGGAAAAAGGTCTTGACCGCAGTTGTTCTGACGGATCAGCGATAAGTCCCGCCGTCAACAACGTTAAATCGGCCTCGTGCGGTAGAAGCCCATTTGTGGCCCTTTTTTTCTGACGTAGACGCACAGCCGAAAAGCGGGACTTGGGAGTGAGCTCTTCAAGTGTACTCTTCACTTGAAAACTATTCAAGTGTATTCTTCACTTGTTTCCACCTGTTTGCAGCCTGAGCTCTTCGAAACTGGGTTTGCCCCCGAACGGGCACAGCGGGGTTTGCGGAGCCTCGTCCAAGCACACACCCCTGAAGAAGCCGGGCGCCGGGCCGGGGGTGGCTTGAACTCATTTTAACTGGTGGGCGTCCGGCGATGGGTTTCGAACCAACCACCTCCCGCAGCCGAAGCGGAGTGGTGTGGCTGAAGTCGTACGTCCGAGTCTATGCAGCTAAAGCGTGGGTAGAAAATATACGGCTGTTATCTCAACAGACTTCCACTGGTGTGCCGTATATAGAAAAAAATCGCCCTTCTTGCTTCAATGACGGTCTTCGCGGAAGTATCCTTGAGTACTTCCACTTCAGGAAAGTCTGACAGTGCGTCCTATATGCACAGGTATGACTGTCCACCATGCTCACATATGTCGATGCCTACACGTTGCTGTGGTGTATTAGGCACCGGACGCAATTTTAACTGCTATTGTGGCTGACTGTAGGCGTATATCCTGCACGCAGAACACGCCTGTAGGAATGCTTCGATGTCAGAGTTGATTCCTGGCCAGAAAACTACATGCCTCGCCCTTTATTTTAATTTTTTGAGGCCTAGATGGTTTTGGTGAATTATTTTCAACGTTTCTTTCATCATGAAAGCTGAAATTACAACTTTGCATCCTTTTAATAGTGCCCCCTACAAATGAGAAAGCTCTGCCTCGAACGACTTCCACTGTTCCTTAAGCGGTATTCCGGCCGCCAGGCCCTCAATAACTTGCTTTAAATCTTCATCGCGAGTAGTTTCCATAGGCAACGTATTCAGTGTGTCCTCGGTAACAACTGAAGAGATCACACTCACTGCGTGTTCTTCCGTCTCGTCGTTGATTACGTCTTTTTCTGCGAATGTCTCGGCTGTTGCCCGGGACAGCATGCCTGCGAAGAATAGCTTCCTTGCCGGCGTAAACTGCATTTTTTACGTCATACCGAAGAAGGCCCAGAAAAAGCCACTGCAACCTTGGGGGCATGTCTCCAGTGGCTTTTTGCGAGATGGAGATCAAGGGTTGGTGATCAGTCTCAAGGATACTCGAGCAACCGCAGACAAAATAATTGAATTTCTCGCAGCCATACACAACCGCCAACACCTTTTAAATTTTCGAGTAACGCTGTTCGCACTCTGTTATTGCCCGTGAAGCGTATGCTACGAGCTTGCATGTGTCGTTGCGACACTGCAGCAATGCTGCGCCGATTCTGTTTCCGGATGCGTCACAAGACATATTTGTTGTATCGAAAATGGTCAGTACGGGCTCACCACCTGCACTGTCGCGCAGCTGTCACCACTGTTCAGAGATACTAGACGGCCAGTCAAACGCAGCACTTATCTTGATAAGATTTCGGGCAACCGCCTTCCCCTGGGCCAATGAAGACATGAACTTGCTGAAATAATTCACGACGCCCAGCAGCCTCTGTACCGCGAGCTTGTCAGTCGATGTTGGAATTTGTTTTATGCATTTTATCAGTGATGGGTTCGGCTGGATCCCTTCCTTGTCGTTTACGTCACCCAGGAACGCATTTTTTTCGACAACAATAGAACACTTGTGCGGGTTAAATGTCAATCCGGAGCCTCTTGCTGCTCGCAATACCGACTGCAGTCGTATGTCATGCTCCTGCCTCGACGACCCCCTTGCTATAGCACGTCATCGACGTATATTCTGACGCCGGGAAGGCCCTCAAAAATTCATTTAGGGTTTTTTGAGATACCTTCGACAATGATGATAATTACAAACTGTAAGCACATAATTGTGTAGCTCCCGAAGTGCATTGCAAAGGGCAAATCAAAGCCATCTTCAGCGCCAACCTCGGCAGCCTTTCTGCAGCAGATAGCGAAATGGATCGATTGTTGGCACTTTCGGCATATTTTCCCGAATGCCGAAGAGCTTCGTGGCGTGTGCATACGTTCGTACTTTCGGCACGCGTTACGTCCGGGAAACCCACTTTGTCTATACAAGTGTTCCTTGCGCATCGTATCAATCTGGCTTTCCTCCCGTGTGCTACTTTTCCTGCTCTGCTGCCACTTCAGCTTCTTCAGCAACCTGCTCAGTCTTCTGCAGCGTCAACGTGGTGTCACGCAGCATACTTTCCAGGACTTTCTGGTCGTATATTCAATCAATATTTTGGTCCCTGATCATTTCCTCCATCTGAGGGCCGAAGTTGCATGCTCATGCCTGGGTTCGTAAGTCTCGTAGGAAACGTTTTGTCTTGGTTTGGTTTTATAGGGTTTAATGTCCCAAAGCGACTCAGGTTATGAGGGACGCTGTAGGGAATGGCTCCGGAAATTTCCATTACCTTGGGTTCTTTAACGTGCACTGACATCTTGCAGTACATGGGTCTCTAGAATTTCGCCTTCGAAATTTGACCGCCGCGGCCGGTATCGAACCCGCGTCTTTTGGATCAGCAGCCGAGTGCCATAAACTTCGTAGAGAAGGTTCGAAAGAGTCACCAGAGTCCTGAACTCGTGTGCGGAAGACGGAGCGCTCTAGTACTGCCTTCTGCTGCGCCGCACAATATGCATCAAACATCTTAACGACCGTGGCGTAGTCACTATTGCTGTCGTATTTGCTGAAGCTCAACGTGTTAAAGATCTCAATAGCTTCCTCGCCTGCAACACTCAGCAGAAGTGCCATTTTGCACGATCCCATTAGAGGCTTGTGTGTTGGTTCTGGTCCGGCGAGAAAAAATTAGGACGTTTGCTTAAACACTTGCCAGTTCTTGGCTATTTCCCCACCCGAGCTCAGCTGGAGCCGTCAATTGGCCGGTCTTGCAGTGAAATTATCAATTCTCCCGACAGGACGGCGACGCTCGCCCCACTTGTGACACCATTTATCGTTGGGTTCGGCCGACGAGGCATGACCAGAACCACCAAGCTTGGGGAGCAGAAGAACGACCGTTTATTGAAGAGCCTTCTAAGTTTTACATTGAAGTGGGAGGGGTAGTTTTCTCCCGCCACCATGCTTCGCTTGTGATACGGATATCGGGCGCGTCTACCGCGCCGCAGATGCGAGGGCCGCGCCGCAATAGATGGGGTACAGGCTTGGCACGCAGCGGACCGAGTATACGTCTCCGACTGCTTCTAAAAAATAAAAGGGCTCGTTCGCGTAGTTCAGCGAGATGCCAGTTAAGTGCACTAGCACTTCTGTTTCCCTTCGGCTCCGGTGTTAAGATTCACTGTTCACGGATGGAAGTTGTTCAGATAGCGATAATGAGATAATGCTCATATATGCAGACTTCGTTATTCTCTACATTACATTCATAGATCCTTGGGAGTCCCCATACCACTCCTGGCGCAATGGTGCAAAGGTTAAATGGTACGCCACTCCTCTGCATTGACTGGGGCTGCCATTTATGAAACCCGTGAGACCCAGGTTGCACTTCCCAAGCAAACTCTCCCGACTAGTCATTAATTGAACAGCCACCTTCCGTGGTGGGCAGTTTACCTGCAGCCCACCGGGCTGTGAACAACCTGTCTGGTGCATATATTTATGCACACACACACTTGGGCAAGTTCCCCACAACCCGGTGGCAGGTGCGCATGTTGCCACTAAGCAGGCTTCAGACGCGCAAACAGGCAACGGTGAAGTGCGGAGAATGGCCACTAAATGTGCTAGCAGACTAAAAATTCAGGGCGGGTTAGCTTGCGGCTAATCGCGAATTATCATGCACTATTCCAGCTAGCCCACGTTTTGCATGTTTTATCTTGACTTCCTATGGTTTTGCTTGATTAGAACTTGTCGAATACTTTGGTTAATACATGATCTAAGTTTGAGTGTAATTGCATCATTTTAGATTTGTACAGCAGTAGAGTTCGTCATTCTGTAGAGTCATAGAATCCTGGGAGTCCCCATACCACTCCTGGCGCAGTGGTGCAGCAGTTTATCGAAGCGCCACTGCCCCGCGATGGCAGGTGTTGCCAATGGTGGGGCTTGTGAGATTCAAGCTGCTCTTCCCGAGGAACCTTTCGCGTCTAATCATTAATTGAACTGCTACATGCCACGGTGGGCAGCTTGCTCACAATTCGGTGGGCAGGTTGTGATGGCGCCACAAGGTCACGTGACCTAGGTGGCCCATCTGCCACGCAGGCGGTTGGTGCCCAGCAATCCCAGGTCGCGGTGGGACCACACCGGCAAACAGACAACGAATTTTCGGCGAAGTTGAAGCCCGTGTGCTGGCGAACTAAAAAAAAGCCCGCTGTAAAACTGGGGATATGCCAGTCTGTCCCACACTGACTTCATTTGCGGTTCAAAAGGAAAAGGTACTCCAGCCCCTTTTCCTAGTGGCTTTTACTTTTGAACTTTTATAGACTGTATACGGCACATGAAAGGTGCTCCAAACGTATAACACTCTATCTCTGAAGCTGTTAGACAGCTGCCGCAGTCATGGGTTCGACCATGGCACCACTGGTCGCATTTCGATGGAGGAGAAATCCTAGAGGCCTGTGTACTGTGCGATATGACCGCACATTAGAGAGCCCCAGGTGGTCGAATTTAAATGCAGTCCTCCACTACAGCTTCCCTCAATGTCTTATTTGCTTCTGGAGCTTAAATTTCATAAACGAAACAAAAGCAAACTGAGCCGTATGACCGAATCGCCCCTGTAATAATGGGCAGTATTTATACTTCATATGAGGTTTTTCTCTTAAAATCCAGATGAAGGGAGCAAAATTAAGAAAGTGGCCGAATGAGCCCCAGTTTCATACACACTGAAGTAAAAGTTTGCTCGAAATATGTACCGTTAGCCTGCCTGTCCCCAAGATATATCCGCACCTCACGAAAATCTAACAAAGTAAAAAAGGCAAAGAAGCGCAAAGGAAGCAGCAATCGCACCCACTGCTGCAGAAACCTTCAGTGGAGGAAACCGTCACACTGCCGATGAAGCCGTGAGTGAAAAGCGAAAATGTTTGACACGTTGTTGCACGCTGCTTCATATAGGAAAAAATCAGCGTGTCATCTATCGGGTCACAAGGGAAACACGCGAGGACAACTACGGGACTGCGCTGCGCAGCAGGGCAGGCTTGCGCTTTGTGTGTGTGCGATTTCTGTTTTGTATGCGGCTTTATTTTGCCAGCGAGTAGAACGTATCTTTTTTTTTTTGGAGATGTGGTCTAGCACTCAACGTGGTGTTATTGTAGGCCGAGTACACTACGCGTTCTTATTGGCCACGATAAAAGGGTGTTCGTGTGGACAGCGCTTAAAAACTAGCAGCTTCAACAGCTCCGCGGAAGCAGAAGCGCTGAGGAGAGACACTCTACTACCAGACAACGAGACTGCCGTATGGAGGCACAAGTAATGGCCGGGCGCACAGCGAGACATTAAGGCATAGAATTTTTTGCTTCAGGATTTGAGCCAAGTGAAGCGGCGATGCGGCGGGGGAAAATATCAAGCTACCGTCATTTTACGCCGCAGCCTGTACTGGGAAGTTCATGCAGTATAGATTGATCGCGCGTGTGCTCTATGCCAGGTGCTCTTGTCGGGGGCCGTACCTTTACGGTGGCGTTTCATAAATTTCCCCTATGTCTGTTTTGCTTCTCCGCGCATACAATTGTAAACAAGTTAACTGCTGCGCTGGAATAGTCAATAAATTCTGCCCGCACCTTTCGTTGACTTTCACTGTGTCTTTAAGCTTAACGAAAGATTCAGACGAAGAGCGCAGTTTCGGGACCTTCGAATGTATGCTACCGCCGCCGGGAATCCAATCCGCAATCTTTACCTGCACCGCCGGGCGATCACAGCAGTTGTGCCTCTGTGGTGTGTTTGTAGCAGGCGTCCACACTATAATGTGTGCAATTCTGCCCAAGCTATATGGTTCTGGCGGTAACTAAAAAGGGCGCCGAATTTCTTCTTGGCTTTGCCTAACACTAAACAGCCGTGTAGTGTCGCTCATCTCCAGTGGGATGTTTTGTAAAGATTTAAAGCTACTTTAATTATTTTGTTTTCCTATGCAGAGCGTGTGAGGCGGAGTTCGTGGCCGCTTTTTGCATCCCTGGAGGAGCACTCGAAGAGGCCTAGAGGATCCAGGGACACTTGGAATCTGTTCATTTCGACTTTTTTACTCTACAGGATTCGATAGATGAACCAAATGATTGTGAATTTTTTTTAAATAATTAAATGTTTCGTATGTGTCTATGGGTATTGCAATTTTTCGTTAACGTTTTTCTACAAAGGAAGCAGTGACTCTTTTTGTGTGTTGTCATGCTGTGTGTAGCATCACACGTCACCGAAAGTTAACGCGTGGTCAGGCATGTCATTGCCCCGCCGTAAAAATCCTTGACAACTGTTTTTAAAAATTCGCACAGAAAGAAACCTACAAAAACCTCTTCACAAACTAAGTATATGCGAGGTACGTAGATGCGCTTAAGAACAGCTGAAAGCGATTAATGTAAAGATGTCACACTGGATCCATGAATTGTAACAAATATTCAAAGTCAGATTATTAGACAGAATATTTTCAAACTGCACCACTTGATACATGTGCGTTAACATCGAAAAAAACCAAAAGACGGCATTTCGAAAAAAAATAAGTCGTGTTTGCTGCAGCCAATTTTTTCCAATTTCCATAGCAGTTCACCAGCATGCATAGGTTAGAATTACATTTAAAAATGTGGGAGGCTTTTAACGTAGTTAAACCGAGTAGTTGGGCGAAAGCATGCGTTTAGTATGGTTGCTTTGCAGTGTCGTCGGCATGTCTGGCGAAAACATTTGCGCAATAGTAGGGAAGGATGACTTAATGGGACGTGGGAAGTGCCGGCGACGAAGGCGGATGTGTCCTGGCTCGCTTCTGCTGTTTTTTGTTTTTCTTAGCGGTTCCGGTTTCTTCATCATTTGTGAGACCGTTCTACGGGGGGGGGGGGGGGTTGGTCAACGCTTAGATTAAGACGCAATTCATGTGAAGCGCAGGGTGCGTTTTGCAGATAAATGTCGTGTACCTCTCCAGGTGGCGGGTTGGCAGCTTGGTTTGCCAGCTTGCCACCCCTAAGCCTGCCGTTTGAGTCTCTGAAACAAAATGGAATTTATGCGAATCCTGTAGCTCTCGTCCCAATCGGTGAGGGTGCGATCAAAATGAAAACCCCCAAACTAATTTAACAGGAGGTAAGATATTTGACAGCCCGTTATCAGCAGATCTCAGAAGTGCGTCCATTTGGCTGTATAGGCATTGTCTGCAAGTCCTCAGAAGTGTAGCAGACTTGAATAGTACAAAATTTTCAGCTCACTGCCGGTGAAAGCAATCATTCCCGAGCATCTTGCACGTGTCAAGCGTATTTACTGTACGTGATGTCGACCCAGAATCGTCTCCGCAAGAAACTCTAGATGAATTTCAGGATGCGGGAGTTGGGCTGCTTTCAGTCTGTCCCTGCAATAGAGATTTAAACGGCTCGCGTGTTGCTACTGAGTGTGTAATAACTTTTGCTGGCTCTTACTGCCCTGATGAACTAAGAAATTGCCCGATTGTATGCCGTGTGGACTCTGGAACCCCGCCCTCTTCAATGCACTAACTGCTGGCGATTAGGGCATAGCGTCAAATGATGCAAGTCGGAGACCCGCTGCCGTTTCTGTGGAGAAGGTCATTCTGCTGATAACTGCTCCTCAGAGCAGTGTCATTGTTGCCCTTGCAGCAACAACCACTCAGCTTATGATGCCGATTGCGCAAAACGCAGTATATTATTGAAGAGAAGCGGTGCTGAAGAGCCGATGCTTACGCTCTTCTTAACAGGAAAAAGATTCATACGCCAGTCGTGTGCGCGCTTCTGTTGGGGACATTGAGTCCAATTTGGCTGCCTCAGTTGTGACCACATTAGAAAAAGCCCTTAATAAGGAAGCTGTACGAATGCTAAACACCTTTTCTGAGGCTTTTGCTGAGTTTGTTGCAATTCAATCTGTCACCATCGACATCCGTTCTGGCAGCAATGTCTGCACGTGTTTCACCTTGTGCAGCTAGTGCTAGCCGCTCAGCAACATCTCTTGATGCTTTGCAGGTCCCACCTAAAATCTTTGTTCATAGCAGTTCATGTCTCACCAACATCTGCACAGCAAATGTCGAAATGTCGTGCCCTACGCATAAGCCTCGTGCTTCTTGCCGTTCTCCTGAGATGAAAGCTAAAAAAGGAGGAGCCAAACTTCTTCCCCAGGTTGATATCCTCGAAGAGGCGCTGTCTCTTCTCTTAAACTGGTCAATTATCAAGGCAGGTATGAAGGTGTTACGATGGAATTGCTGCTCCGTGCAGTCTTCTCTTCCAGATCTAGAACAACTTATTTACAAATAAAATCCTGATACTGTACGTTTACAAGAGACCTGATTAGCAGGTTATAACTCATTTTCAATGAGAAACTTTCGAGTTCTCAGGTCATATCGAAATGTTGGCAGAAGAGGTGGATTGGCAACCATGCTATCTAAATAATTATGACATCAGAAATCAATCTCTAAAAAAATTCTCTCTGATTTAGCTTTTACGGATCAAAATTACATTTCCGAATCAAAATGAAAAACCCCCAAACTAATTTAACAGGAACTAAGATCTTTGATAGTCCGCACACCAGCAGATCTCTGAAGTGCGTCCATTTGGCTGTAGAGGCAGTGTCGGCAAATACTCGGACTTCGCGTGTGTAGCAGACTTGCTTCAGTACAAAACTTTCAGCTCACTGCCAGTGAAAGCATTCATTCCCAAACAGCTTGCATGTGTCAGCTTGGTGACTGGCGCAAGCAGTGTATTCATCGCAGGAGATTTTAATTCCCGCCATAGTGACTGGAGAAGTCGTACTGATTCCTGCGGCCAGCTGGTCTGGACGTGGCTGTCTCAAAAAGCTGTACGCTGCTGCAAATACAGATAAATAACCTTTATGCGAGGGGTTGCTCGCTCAGTCATTGACATCAAATTATGAGCAGGTAGGCTAGAGGGGACTGATTGGTCGGCAAAGGATTCGGGACCTCTTTTAGGTTGCCTGATTATAACACCCATTATCTAAACCGGTCGGACTCTCGAAGGGGCGGAGTGGCATTGCTGATCACAAATGATGTAGAATGTCAGATCATTGATTCTTACACAGTGCTTTCACCAGACTATGAAATGCTGACCCTGTGCACTGCTAGACATGTATTTTCTGTGTGCTATCGACCACCGAATGGTGATTTGCCTGCGTTTCTGCAGTTCTATGATCAGTTCCTGGCTTATATGGTTCAAAATCATAACTCTAAACCTCTAATACCTGGTGGAGATTTTAACGTCGACATGAGTGTGAACAGTCCATCATCAAATGCTTTCAATATGATCATATTATCGAATGGTTTTGCTAACTTAATTGACACACCAACCAGGATTACATCTGAAGGCCAGTCCACTCTGGATTTATTTATTACCAATTCCTTGGGGCCGAATGTTAAATCTGGAGTTTTGTCATGTTCTATCAGCGATAATTTGCCAGTATTCTTGTGTGTAGAATAAAGCAGGTAAATAAGAAAAAAATCCTCACCAATAATGTACCAACTAATAACAGACACAACACTGAATTCCTTTCGTGACGCCCTGTTGTCAGTGGAATGGGACACGATCGGTAATCTCACAAATGCCAGTGAAGCGTACGATAAGTTTATGGATATACTGACCCAACTATACCACAAGAGTTTCCCGTCAAGAACACGCAAAAAAAGTAAAAGAACACGCAAACCATGGCTTACACCTGAATTACGGAGTGAAATGAAAACGTGGGACAAGCTATATCAACATTTCCTTCATACGCGATCAGCAGATGATCTTGTCTAATTTAAAAAACATCGTAATAAGCTAACAAATAGGTTGCGAAATGCACAATCAGCATATTATTCATCTTTGTTGGATATTGAGTGCCGTCAAAACAGTCTGTTATGGTCGAGGTTGAACATCATCCTTAATCGTGGTCACTCGCATAATCCTTCATTGAAATTACAAGTTGACGGAAAAGAATTATCCGGTGCAGAACTAGCTGATGCTTTTAACAATTTTTTCACTAGTATCGCTTCTGCTCTCTCTATATCCTCTCATGCTAGCAAATACGTTTCCACTTATATTAACAACACAGTGTACCTTCAACCCGTAACAGTGGATGAAATCATGTCCGTCAAACAAGCCTTAAAGAACTCTAGCAGTTGTGACATCGATGGTCTTCAAGTACGCCCAATCAAACATGTAATTTATATTATTGCTCCCATCCTCACCCACATTTTTAATATGTGTTTAGAATCAGCAACTTTCCCAGCGAGAATGCAGTGCGCAAAAGTTACTGTTCTGTACAAAAAAAGGAGATTGTAATGAGCTGGGAAATTACAGGCCGGTATCTATTTTAACGATCGTTTCAAAGCTGTTTGAAAAAGTCTTGTATTCGAGGATAGCAATTTTCATTGAAAAACATAATCTGTTAACACCACACCAGTTCGGTTTCCGTAAAAACCAATCAGTTGAATTATCGTTGCTAGAGCAGAAAGAATATATATTAACGGCGTTTGAAAACAAAGCAATAGTTGTTGGCATTTTTGTGGACTTTTCTAAAGCCTTTGATTTAGTTAACCATAACATTTTGCTGGAAAAATTAAGTATAGAATACGAGGACAGGCACTAGCTCTTCAAAAATCCTACCTATCCAATAGAACTCGAGTTGTGAAAATAGGTGCATTTACATCGAAAGCTAAAGCTGTTAGTTGTGGAGTGCCGCAGGGAAGTATTTTAGGACCTTTACTTTTTAATCTCTATCTGAATGATATCGTCACTATTTACCCTAAAGCAAAATTTATTATTTATGCTGATGACACTAGTATTTTTTTTGCTGGGAATGATATTAATCTTCTTGTTGAACAATGTAACAGTGCAATGAAATCCTTAGAGGAATGGTCGAGAGTAAATGCAATGAAGGTAATGGAAAGCAAAACAAAAGCGATTATATTCAGGCCGAAAAACAAGCACATACCTCAGCATCAAGATATAATAATAAACTCACGATGCATCGCTTTAGTCGAGAATTTCAAATGTCTGGGTGTCACCTTTTCCGCAAATATGTCCTGGGATAATCACGTCAAGCATGTTCTAAGCAAAATAAGTCAAATAACTGGTGTAATAGGTCGTTTAAGGTATATCCTTCCCACACGCATCAAACGTTTGCTTTATCATTCACTCTTTCAGTCACACTTGAACTATTGTCAATTAGTATGGGGAAACACAACATCCACTAATATAGAACACATCCACCTGTTACAGAAAAAGTATCTCCGACACACATATAATGCTTTTTATACTGCTTCCACCTCAACTTTTTTTAGCAACTCTGGTGTAATTCCAGCTCACAATCTCTATAGATATCGCTTAAGCCATGTATATAAACAAGAAATCCACAGGAATATCAACAATATACGTAACCTATCCCAATTACAAGACAGAACTCCAAGTTACCTTACAAGTCACTTCGAGGATTGGTCAGTACCAATGTCACGTTCAAGTTACGGGAAACAGTGCCTTAAGTACACGATACCAACGCTTTTCAATTATTATAATTCTGTCCGTTTTGACCTCTTCACGGCAACCTACAAGGACCTCCGGCAGATGTACTTGGTTTCTATGTAATGTTATCCAGCCTTGCTGTTGCTTTCGTTTGGATTTGTAGAAGTGTGTTCCGCTGTTGTTTTCTGTTCTTTTTGTTTTCTGTTGTTTTTGTTTACGAGTACTAAGTCTGTATTATATTAAATATGTATGTATATGTTTGCATATCAAGAATATGTTACGTGTTACCGCCACTCTGCCAAAATAAAGGATTGTGGACCCGTCAAGCTGTCCAAGGACAGCTTTTTTTCTACAATCCCCCATCTGTTTTTGATGGCAAATAAAGATTTCATTTCATTTCATAGTGATCACTTTTCTATAACTTTGACTATCCGGTTATCTGCGCTTAAAATAGTTGTGGAACAAAATTATTTGTCGACCACAATATTTGTAAAAATTAAATGACCGCTTCAATTCCCTGTATCGTTAGCACAAGCCAGGGTGACAGAGCTCAGCAGACGGTATCACTTTTGCAGAATGCAGTAGACCACTCATTATTCACTATGTCCGCAGCAGCCTAAAATAAACAGCCGTCTCTTTGGTGGACAGAATAATGTTAGAAGGCCTACCTTCGCGCATAAAAGCAGCCTGGAAGAGGCTATCCGGCAATCAGAGTCAAGCTAGTTGGTTAAATTAAAAATTCTTCTCTACATATTTCACAGGAACAATTGCAAAACCAAAGGCGTTATATAGCCAAAATTTAAACACATATCTTTGAAATCTCTTTATTCGGAAGGCCCTGTATAGATTTATGAAACGTAACAAGAGTTATTGAGTCCCTCACCTCACTACTTCAATAGCGCTATCGCCACAAAAGACAGAGGAAACCCGGCAGCGTATTTCTCAGGCTTTGGCGTTACGTTTCTAGAGCAGAAAAACGTCCCTTTCTGCACAATCTCACCCTCTTCGAATTATATCGAGGTTGACGCATCAGACCTCCTCTCAGTCCTGGCAATGTTGCATCCTGCAGCTCCAGTGCAAGATGGTGTCACGGTTGTATGATTAAAAGTTTAGCCCAGGACTTTACAAGCGACCTCTTAGATATTGTCAATGCTTCCTAGGAAAATGCATGGATTCCAAGCATTTGGATGACAGCGAAAGTTATTGATGAAAGGTGCAGGGAAAAGATAGGTCGTGGATAATATTTGGCCAATTGCACGAACCTCGGATGTAGTCAAATTAATAAAATGAACTGTGCATAGTCGCTTCACAAAACATGTTCATGATGTTAACGGTCTCAGCTCAGCCCAGATAGGGTTTCATCGCCGTTGCTCTGTGTGGTCCGCGCATGTGGATCTAGAGAGTAGATTCAGGCTCTCGGTACGCAGAAGGGAACTTTAAGCTTTGGTGACTCTTGATGTAGCAAAGGGGTATTATAGTGTAGAATATACTATTTTACTTAACACACTTGTCTGTTATACCCTTCAACCTACATTTATGCGTAGATATCTGAATTTCTGAAGGACAGGTACTTATTGCACAGAGAGAACCCTATGTTCTAATACATATAATCAGTCAAGAGGTGCGCCGCAAAGATCGTTGCTATCACCGGTGATTTTTAATATTTTGGTCAGTGACATCCCCATTCGTCCTGATATAAGCGTTTTGTTATGCAGATGACATAGTTTTTTTCGTCTCGGCCAGGGATATCCATTCCCTGTACCTGGTTCTGAAGAGATATTTAGATGCTCTTAGAGTATATAGCTGCACTGTATTTTTCCCTCAATGTTAACAAATGCGGCATATTGGTATTTACTCCAGACACGCCTTTGCATATTTCATTAGTCCATCGCTCTAACCAGATTCCACAAGTGGAATTTGCTATATCTCTAAGTGTTACTTATCAGCTAGCAATAGATTAGAGCCTTCATATAAAGAACAATGTGTTTAAAGAAGAACGCGAACTGGGCCGGCTGACAAGAATCGCCAATAAAAAGTTTGGCATGCGCCGCGACATATTATTGTCTCTATACAAAGCCTATGTGAGACGTATACTTGAATTCAGTTACATTCTGTTCTCTGGTAGCGCGAATAAGTCTCTACTCTTAATATTAGCGAAAAGGCGCACTCTGCGTATCTTCTTTGGTCTTCCAAAATCGTTTTCAAACGCCCTACTCTTATATGAAAGCTGGTACCCTTATCTAAATTCCCACTTTCAAATACTCACGATGCAAAGTTTCCTCAGGTCGTCGGAGCCGGTGACTGATGTCAGTACTCCTATTTTTTGTGTCTCAGCCGGTCTTATTTTCTCATCATTGGCCACGGTGTCAAATACCACAAATTACATTAACGCAGAAGTTTGTAACAGAGATTGGTGTAGATATCAGTTCTTTGCAGAGGGTTGTGACATGCCGGCAGCAGTGGAATTCCATTTTGACAATATATTTCCGTCTCATGAGAAACACACGCCCGCAAACATTTTAAACAATCTTCTTTCTGATCACATAGAGGAATACTCTCATCATAGTATGCTTTTTTACTGATGCCTCCGTGAGCTGCGAAAAAGCTGCAATTTGCATCTTTTCTCAGGATTTGCCATGGAGCTATTCTGTCCAGATGAAAGGGTATATTCCTGTATTCTTTGCGGAATTTTCGGCTCTTGGAATGGCCCTGCTCAAACGTTTATGCCATGTGTCACACGTTATCATCCTAGCTGATTGTTTGTCAGGTTTATTGTCCCTTGAAGCTTCACAAAACGTTTTTTAGCCGTTTATATCAATTTCTTGTCCCGTGCAGTTTGAACGAGGTCCGTTTTGTCTGGGTTCCTGGCTATGCAGGTATTCATTCAAACGAGATGGCTATTTGCATAGCAAGGTCGGCTCTTGACGGGTCAGTGACACATCCCATCCCAAATTTTAGTCTTCTGGCGATTGCCGGGTTTCAGCGGTTCCAACACGTATCAGCCTAGTTACGCCTTCCCTTACTAAATACCACAGATTATCAGCACATAGCGTATAATTGGAACGTCAATTCGTGTAAATTCAGGCTGTGTTAGGTATCAATGACGCGGTTGCGGTGTTGGATTCCCTAGTTTGAATTCCCAGTGTTATTATATTTCGATGCGAGCGCCAAAAGATCTGCATTGGGTTCAATTTGTGAGATTCTCCATGATTACATACTTGGAACTACTAAGTTGATTTGCTAACCCTTTTAAAATTCTTCTACCTCTTCTTTATTCACCAAAATGCTGTTTGTTATTTTAGTTTAAATATTCGTCTGTTTTTTTATATACTTTACAGAATTCATGCTTGGTGTTAACATTTTGTCTTAATCTCCTATGGAAATTTCCTTGTCTATGCCACTACACCTTGGCCAATG
The DNA here is from genome assembly GCF_052857255.1 of Amblyomma americanum. Taxonomy (NCBI): domain Eukaryota; kingdom Metazoa; phylum Arthropoda; class Arachnida; order Ixodida; family Ixodidae; genus Amblyomma; species Amblyomma americanum. The sequence continues at coordinate 400,459,134 of NC_135497.1, forward strand.
CCCCCATGTGGGTATGTGCCATTCCTTAAGAGGACGAAGAAGTAGAAGAAGAAGCAGCGAAGCGAAGCGGACGTGCTGACGTGTTCTTGCTGGCCGCTGCTGTTTTCTGCATCTTCTGGTGGTTCCGGCTTGTTCATCCTTGGTGAACCCGTACTACGTTGGGGGGTTTTGGCCAAGGCGTAGTTTAAGACGCAGTTCATGTGAACCTGAGAGCGCGTTTTGCTGAGAGATGTCGTTGACCTCCCCAGGTGGAGCGTCGGCAGCTTGGTTTGCCAGCTTGCCAGCCCAAAGCCTGCCACTTGAGTCCTTCCACAAAAATGGCATTGATGCTATTCTCGTGGCTATAGTCCCCATCGATGAGGGTGCGATCAAAGTGAAAATCCCAAACTAATTCAACAGGAGCTAAGATCATGACAGCCCATTCATTATATTCAGATCTCTGAAGTGCGTCCATTTGGCCGTCGAGGAATTGTGTGCAAGTCCTCGGACATCGCTTGTGTTGCAGACTTGCTTAAGTGCACAATTTTCAGCTCGCTGCCGGTGAAAGCATTCATTCCCGAACAGCTTGCATGTGTCAAGGGTATCGTAAGAAGTGTCGACCCAGCATCGTCCCCGCAAGAAATTCCACAGGAATTTCAGGATGCAGGCGTTGGGGTCCTTTCAGTCTACCGCTGTAGTATAGAGGTAAACGGCTCGCGCGTTGCTAGAGTCTGTAATAACAACTTTTGCTGGCTCTTCCTGCCCTGCTGATCTAAAAATCTGGCCGATTGTATACCGTGTGGACCCTCTAGAACCCTGCCCTCTTCAATGCACCAACTGTTGGCGGTTCGGGCATAGCGGCAAAGCATGCAAGTCGGAGACCCGCTGCCGTTTATGTGGACAAGGTCATTCTGCTGATAACTGCACCTCAGAGCAGCCTGATTGTTGCCTCTGCAGCAACATTCACTCAGCTGATGATGCCAACTGCGCAAAACGTAGTGAAGAGCGTAGCTTATTGGACATTATCAAAGAGAAGCGGTGCTCAAGAGCCGATGCTTACGCTGTTCTTAACAGGAAAGAAGATTCATATGCTAGTTGTGTGCGCGCTTCTGTTGGGGACATTGAGTCCAACATGACTACCTCAATTGTGACCACAGTAGAAAAAGCTCTTAATAATGTGGTTGAGCGAATGCTAAACACTTTCTCTGAGGCGTTGGATCAGTTTGTTGCAGTTCAGTCTGCGTCACCATCAACACCCGTCCTGGCAGCAACGTCTGCATCTGTTTCAGCTTCTGCAGCTAGTGCTAGCCGCTCTACATCACCTTCTGATGCTCCCCAGGTCCAACCTCACATCTCGTTTCCTAGCAGAGAATGTCGCAGTGACATCTGCACAACAGATGTCGAAATGTCGTGCCCTACGCAGAAGCGCCGTGCTTCCTCATCACCATATATTTCTAGTTCTCCACAGATGAAAGCTAAAAAGGGACCACCCAAACTTCATCCCCATGTTGATATCCTTAAAGAGGCGGTTTCGGCCTCTTCAATTGGTCAATAATCATGGCAGGTCTCAAAGTGTTACAATGGAATTACCGTTCCGTCTTGTCTTCTCTTCCAGATCTAGACATACTTATTCACAAGCATAAGGCTGATATTGTACTTTTACAAGAAACGTGGTTATCACCGTATAAATCATTTTCAATGAGGAACTTTCGAGTTTTCAGGTCAGATCGAAATGTTGGCAGGGGAGGTGGACTGGTAACCATGCTATCTAAAAATTTATGTAATCAGGCATCTAACTATAAGAAAGTTCTTCTCCCTGACTGTGAGCTTTTAGCGATCAAAATTTCATTTCCGCATTGTGCTGATATTACAATTGCTAATGTCTATTTTCCTTTAGGTGTACACAGGACAGACTGTTTAGACAGCTTAGTGACTGGCACAAACAGTGCAGTCATCGCAGGAGATTTGAATTCTCACCATAGTGACTGGGGAAGTCGCACTGATTCCTGCGGCCAGCTTCTCTGGTCGTGGCTGTCTGCAAATGCTGTACGCTGCTGCAATTCTAGAGAAATAACGTTTATGCGAGGGGTTGCTCGCTCAGCCATTGACTTAACATTATCAGCAGGTAGGCTAGATGTGACTGATTGGTCGACAGAGGATTCGGGTACGTCTTGTGATCACTTTCCTATAACTTTCACTATCCGGTTATCTCCTCTTAAAACTAGTTGTTTAACCCATAAATTTGTCAACCACAAAATTTATAAAAATCTGATGTTCGCCTCACTTGCTTCTATAGTTAATACAAGCCGGAATGACAAAGCTCAGCAGACGGTTTCATTTTTGCAAAATTCAATAGACCACTCAATATTCGCTGTGCCCGCAGCAGCCTCTAATAAACAGCCGTCTCCTTGGTGGACAGAAGAATGTGAGAAGGCCTATCGTCGCAGAAAAGCGGCCTGGAAGAGGCTGTCCTGCAACCAGAGTCCGGCTAATTGGTTAAGTTACAAATTCTTCTCTGCACCTTTCAAAAGAACACTTGCAAAAGCCTAGGATGAGTACAACCAAAGTGTAAACACATATCTTTCAAATCCTCGTCATCGGAAAGCCCTGTATAGATTCATGGAACGTAACAAGAGTTCTGCCGTCCCTCTTCTCACTAGTTCAACGGTGTTATTACCACAAAAGACTCAGGAGAGCCTGGAGTGTATTGCTCAGGGATTGGCGTTACGCTTCCAGATGCAGAGAAACGTCCCTTTGTGCACAATTTCACCCTATTCGGATTATACCGAGGTTGACGCATCAGAGCTCCTCTCAGTCCTGGCAATGTTGTATCCTGCAGCTCCTGGACCAGATGATGTCACTGTTGGTATGATTAAAATTTTATCCGAGGAGTTTACAAGCGCCCTCTTAGATATGGTCAATGCTTCTCTGGAAAATGCATGGATTCCAAGCATTTGGAAGACGGCGAAATTTATTTTATTAATGAAAGATGTAGGAAAAGGATACGTCTTAGATAATATTCGGCCAATTGCGCTGACTTCAAATTTAGTCAAATTAATAGAAAGAATAGTGCACAGTCGCCTCACAAAACATGCTCATGACATCAACGGTCTCAGCTCAGCCCCGATTGGCTTTCGTCGTGGATGCTCTATATGGTCCGCGCATGTGGATGTAGAGAGCAGAATCTGGCTCTCGCTACGCAGAAGAAAAGTTTCAGCTTTGGTCACTCTTGATGTAGCAAAGGCCTATGACAGTGTAGAGCATACTATTTTACTTAACAGACTTGCTCAGTTACATCCTCCAACCTACATTTATGCGTGGATATCTGAATTTCTGAAGGACAGATTCTTTTACTGCGCCGAGGGAGCCCTATGTTCAGATACATATTATCAATCATGGGGTGTGCCGCAAGGATCAGTGCTATCCCCTCTGCTTTTTAATATTTTGGTCAGTGGCATCCCCATTCGTCCTGATGTAACAGTTTTTATGTAGGCAGATGACAGCTTTTTTCGCCTCGGCCAAGGATATCCACTCCCTTTACCACATTCTACAGGGATATTTGGATGCTCTTGGAATATTGTTGCAGGGTATTAATTTATCCCTGAATGTAGACAAATACAGAGTTTTGGTATTTCCTCCGGACAGGCCTTTGCACATTTCATTAGTAAATCGCTCTATCCAGATTCCACAAGCGGAATCCGTAAAATATCTGGGTGTTACTCATCACCCAGCATTAGATTGGAGCCTTCATATAAAGAACAATGCGTTTCAAGGAGAACGCGCTCTATGCCGGCTGACAAGAATCGCCAATAAAAAGTTTGGGATGCGTCGCGACACGTTATTGTTACTATACAAAGCCTACGTAAGACCTATACTTGAATTTGGTTGCATTCTGTTCTCTGGTAGCGCAAGCTACAAGACTCAACCCTTAATCTTACTGGAAAGGCGCGCTCTCCGCCTCTGCCTTGGTCTCCCAAAATCAGTTTCAAACGCCCTGCTTTATCTGGAAGCCCGTATCCCTGATCTAACTTCCCGTTTTCAAATACTCACGGTGCGAAGTTTCCTCAGGTCGATGGACCCAGTGACTGATATCAGTACTCCTATTTTTGTGTCTCAGCCGGCCTTATTCTTTTCTCATCATTGGGCACGGTATCAAATGCCACAAATTATGTTAACTCAGAACCTTTTAACACCGATTGGTGTTGATCTCAGTTCTTTGCAGTGGGTTGATGACACGCCGGCAGCAGTGGAATTCCATTTCGACCACATCTTTCCATCTCATGCGAAACACATGCCCGCAAACATTTTAAACGGTATTCTCTCGGATCACATAGACGAATACCCCCATCATACGGTGCTTGCTACCGGTGCCTCCGTCAACTGCCAAAAAGCTGCAGTTGGCATCTTTTCGCAGGATTTGGCATGGAGCTATTCTGTCCGCATCCCAGATTATAGTCCTATATTCTTTGCGGAATTTTTGGCCCTTAGAATGGCCCTTCACAAAATTCCATGCCATGTGTCTCATGTTATTACTCTCGCTGATTGTCAGTGTTAGTCTTCCTTGACACTTCACAAGAAGATTTTTTGCGCCGCATCCTGCGATTTTTTGTCCCATGCACTTTGAAGGTGGTCCGTTTTGTTTGGGTCCCTGGCCATGCAGGTATTCATTCAAATGAGGTGGCTGATTACTTAGCAAGGTCGGCTCTTGACGGGTCACTGACACATCCCGTCCCGAATTTCAGCCTGCTGGCGATTTCCAGGTTTCAGCGGTTCCTACATATATCAGCCAGGTTACGAGATCCCTTACTAAATACCACTGACTATCAGCACTTAGCATATCATTGGAACGTCCGTTCGTGTAAATCCAGGCTGTGTGAGGTAACAATGACGCGGTTGCGGTGCAGGATTCCAAGTTTGAATTTATATCTATGCAGGTGTGGGTTGACACCGACGAACCCATGTGACGCATGTGGGAAAGTTTTGGGCCATTTTCTCCTCTACTGCCCAAAGTTCGCACTTCAGAGAAAAATTTACCTGGAGGTCCCTCTCTCCAGGTTAGGGCTCCCTTTATCTTTGCCAGTATTATTATCGTTTGGTGCGAACGCCAAGGGATTTGTATTGGGTTCTATTTGTGGGTTTCTCCACGATTACATAATTGCAACTGGTAGGTGTATGCTAATTCTTTTAAAGCTCTACGAGCTCTTCTTTTTTACCAAAATGCTGTCTGTTATTTAACTGTCAATATTGTTGTGTTGTTATTATTCATTGATTTTTCAAAATTCACGATTGGTGCTACAATTCTGTCGTCATCTTCCATGGAAACTTCTTTGTTTATTCTACTACACCTTGGCCAATCCCCCCCGCGTGGGTATGTGCCATATATATACCTGGGGTGAAGAAGAAGGAGAAGAAGAGGCATGGTGACAAGGAGCAGTTCTCCAGCACGAGCGTCAGCCGGCCTGCTCAAGAACTTCGTCGTCGTTGGCATCGGCACATGATCATCATTTCTATAGTATTAGTTGAAGACGACGACGATGTACAATGCACTGCGTGAAAGTGTGTTGTTGATTACCATGAGACGTGCATCGAAGCTCATCTGTTTTATTTACCTATACTATGGCCAAGGTCACCCTCAAGGTCAAGCTCCGCACAAAATTTGTGAGGCGGTTTACCTCGTAAAGCAGTGCTTTTGCACCTAAAGGTGAACGCCTCTGCACTGCTGAGCGTTGCTTCTGGCAACACAGAGTTGATGCACGCTAACCCGGGCCTTGGCCGCTTCCGTTTGAGAAGTTCCATGGCAGCAGCATCCACGTCAGCCTCGGGTTGGGTAATCATCCCAGGGATCTCGGAATGGTTCGAGCACATGATGTCTTGAAGCACCGACGACAGTTTGAAAAACCAGCGGATACCGTACAGCGGAGCGTAGTCATGAAGCGGACCCTGAGATGCCCTTTTATGGCAGACACTCAGTAGTATAAACCACCGCCACGATAACAACTGCTGCTGCAACTACCGCTACTGCTGCTTCGACTAAAACTAACAGTACAACTACTAGTAGCAGTACTAATACTACTACCAGTGTCACTACTGGTACTAACATGGCTACTACTACCATTACCACTGCGGTTCCTCCTAATATTGCTGCTTATACTACAAGGTAGAAAGAAAATGAAGACCCGGCTCAGATGCTTATGGAAGATGAGTTGTCCTTCTATGCATAATTAATCAAGGAAATGTTGACGAATTGTAATTGAACAAATTACACAGGCCACCAATAATTTTCATGCAAGACTGCTTGGTTGACAGAGATGAATTTTCATCGGCAGAGTTCAGTTCAGAACAACTTTATTGTTTCAATGGACCACCTACCTGCCCTCTCCTGCACGTCATCGGCAGTGTCATCTCCGACAAAATTGGACAGCAGCTGTACAATGTAGATTGGGAACCGAGAGCTCAGGCGACCAGCGCATCGCTTACATATGCAGTTTGGTGCATATGCTTCTTTTGGAGCTCACCTCCAAAGAAGATGCGTAATGTGTAGAGGTCGAAGGCTTTCCAGAACGCAAAAATGAAACAATTTTTGTTTGTGTGGTAAATATCTCGAGAACAAACGTTTGGTGGGATAAAAATAAAAATATGGGTCTGATGTTGGCAGACCTTTTATACATACTGTTTCCTGTTCCAACTGGCATTGCACGATTGCAATTGTGAGGGGTAAACTGAACTCGTTGGCGGTTGCATTCCCTGCGTTCGCGGGGTTTCCGGCAGGTTTGACGCTTGTATACAATGATATTTCGTGGGATATGTGCAGCGTGGATCCAGGCACGCGCGTCGTGGAATAGTAGTATGGTGCACGTTAAGGGAAGTCTCGGGCATTCCATAGACGAAGCACGCGAGGGCATCGGAGTCCTGCGGAGTTTCACGCACACGTTGCAGTCTGCTTGCTTTCAGCGCTTCTTGCCGAGCACGTTGTCCATGATTATCGAGAGGAGTTAATCCCAGCAGATGCCAAATCGTACACCCTAGCGTGATCATCACTACCTCCTACCATATTGCTCTACGTATGGCAGGTAGCGCGCAAGTTGTCTGGCGCTCGTGTGAGTAATGATAGTGGGTCTCTCCCAGTAGTAGTAGGAATAGTAGTGGTTTATTCAAAATAATATTAAAAATGAAGGAAAAGATATATACTAGTTCCGGCATCTGCCATCGCTATGGGAAGCACCTTAGCTGGGGCAGCAAAAATAAAGGGATAGCAAGTAGACTGGAGAAATGAAATGAAAGAGGTGAGGGGACCGCCAGAAATGATAGGAGCGAGAGAGGTACTATATACAAGTATTCTACTTAGATACCCTATTGAAAAATGTGTACAGGTTTGAATAGAAGACAAATAGGATTATGGCACATTTCGTTTAACATTATAGGATGAAGCTTCAAAAACAATTCAGCCTTTGAGTGACTCTTTAGTGGAGGGCTCCGTATAACTACCATTACCCGTGGTTAATTACCGTGCACTTATATCACACAGTGCATGCAAGTCGTGGGTCTCAACCCGCCCACTACGGTAGCACTTCGATGGAGGAAAAATGTGAAAATTTCGTGTACTGTGCATTGTTAGTGCCCGTTAAGAACCCCAGGTGGTCGAAATTATCCGGAGCCCTCCACTACGGCGTCCCTCATGGACTGAGCCGCTTTGGGACGTCCATCCTATAAAGCCAAATCAAATATGCCATAATCCTATTTGCTGACCCGTTCAAACATAAATACATTTTTCAGTAGGGTATGTACAGGTCGGGAGCATGGGATGTCCATAATCGAAAAGGAAGGGTCTGTCCCAGTCTGAGTCGTTCATTGGACACCCGCTCTACTGTATGGATGCGGTGCTAAAGCATCTGTATCGTGAAGTCTCTTCTGTCGTTGAGCTAGATGTGTAGCACGATTAAAAGGATCCTTTCTTTCTAGGGAACAAATTGTCTGCCGAGCTTTATACCATGAGGCCTGGCGCACGTGTTGCAGGGGTCTTTCCGGCCAATTTTCATGCAGCATGTGAAGCCCTACGCACTGGGCGTTGCGTACAGAGAGGGCTATTGACTGCCGAAGGTCATTTTACATTTCTCTTTTCCACTGCTCAAAGTGATCCGCGTCCGTGTAAAGGGCAGTAATGAGGTCAGTTGTTTTTTATATGGCATGTGGACCCGCTGTTGTTGGGTTAAAGAGCGAGAGAAAGAGATCACTTCTGGTTTCGACTTGAGTTGCGAGCCTCTTAGATCGCCCATATGGTGACATCGAGCAGTCACCACCTTGAGGTGGAGCGGCGAAATCTCCGTAGTGTGAATTCCACCTTATTGATCTTTTAGATCAATAAAGTTGCTCTAATCCAAGTTAAAGCGCTCTCGCGTCGTTTGTGCTGCTTTGTTATGCGGTACGTCGGTGGCGTTTTCGCTATGGAAAACGAAGTGGACGAGTGTTTTGATGGTGATCGGAACTACTATTTTTTATTTGATGCTTCTAAGGAATGCAATATCAGTCAAGAGTGATGGCATTGCCTTCGCCGGGAAATAGTCATTTTTGGAGAAAAGCATGGCCGGGCAATGACTGGCCGCTGCCAGCATTGTGCACCTCGTAATTGTCTCTTTTCCCCCCTCTATATTGTGCCTTTAACATTGAAGACTACTATGGATCATATCGGAGACGGTGCTAGATGCCTTATTGAAGGTGACGAAGTCATGATTACTGGACACATCATAGAATGCAGTGCTGTCGCATCCACGTGACGATTTCCTGGCCCCGTACATGTGATTGCATTTGTTTTGAAATCATCTGGGCTGAACAAGGACCCGCATCGGGTTGACCTGAAGCTGGCGAACGAGTCAGAAATTGCAGAAATTAAATGCCCATGACCCGTACGGTAAATTTTTTTTTGTGAATGTGAACCACTCGCGAGTTACGTGCGTGCGAAGGAACGGCAGACGAGAATGACGATGCAGGCCAGACCTTGGTGCTGCTTTTCCTGTTCGCGCCTGTTTTTGCGCTCTTCACATGAAGAAAGCGTGCTACTAGCTTGCCCAAACTGCTACGTACAGTATCTTTTCTTTTCTGCTTTCTCGTTATTTTGTGTATGGGGCCGCAGTTGCCAAAAAAGCGCTGCTCATGTGCGCACAGAAAGTCGTATTACTCACGACGCACATTTCGGGTGACCTGAAAGAAGTGAACAGACGATATCCCGAGAAGTACAGCTTAATTTTTTCTGAAGTTCTGAATGCCTCAGATGAGCGTACGGCAGGCGATATGAGGTCAATTAGGTTACCGCCTCGTTTACACCAATAAATAAAAAAAGAGGGCTGGCTACTGAATTTACCTGTGAAATTTATGCATAGCTCACGCAAATAGAGGCCTGCAACCAAGTCACATAAATGGTTGTAATCCTCCCCATCAGATAATAAAGGTTTGGTGATTACAACAGCTAGGAACTTTTCGCAGCAGCTGCACCTGCAGCTGCCTAGACACTCTGTTCTTTTTATTATATTGTAGGAATTTATTTGTTTGGACCCTCCTGGATATCTTTTGGTAACATTTTCTATGAAACAGAAGTGTCTAGGAAATCATTACTTTACCTCAGCTTCATACTATGTTAACAGCGGTCACAATTTCAAATTTTTATAAAACATATTTCAAGAAAAGAACAAATGCTCTTTAAGGGTGGGCTCCTACTTGCCCAAGAGTCCACGGGCCTGAGCTTTATGGAGAGCTCTGTCCACTAGCCCTGTTGGTCAGTTGGTTGAGCAGCTCACAGAGCGGCCTCCTATGAGCAGGTCGATGGGTTGGGTATATTGGGGGACTGCCATGAGTTGGGGGCATTCCCACAGGTATTGAATCAGGGTGGCCTTCGCCGTCCCATATGTTGAGTAGAGTGAGAAGGTCAAGGTAGGGTGGGAGCCATGAAGAAGGTGAGGGGAGATGTAGCAGTTTGTCTGCAGTTGCCACCAGACCGCACTGTATTTCGCCTTTTTTGGCTCATGAGTGGCGTGGACAGTTGTAGACGGAAGCTGTAGACGGAAGTGATAGGCGGAAGTTATCCGCACGAACTGTCAATCATAAGCTGTGGGGTAAATATCACAAAAATGTAAAAGTTGATTTAGCAACAGTTCTAAAGTAACGTATATGTAATGAAATAAACCAGCAAATAAAGAACAATGTTAAAATTAAATAAAAATAGAAGAAAGTAGAAAAAAAGAATGAAAAAAACTGGAGGACGCTTAAGCTTCGTCTTAAGAGTGGAACGCGACAGCGTGTTGCAGCGTTGCCAAGGGGTCCACGGAACGCCATCGCCCGTTCAGCACAACGCATTGCCATGACGCCTGTCTCACATATTTCGGTGGACACCCCGGACCGCGCCGTAATGGAAGGAAAATGAAATGAAAATTGCTTTTAAGGAACGGAAGTGTCACCTGCCTCACATATCTCGGTGGATACCCGAACCGCGCCGTAGGGGAACTGAGTGAGGGAGAGACTTTATTGTCCAAGCGAAGAAGACGACCCCATCATACCCTTCGGCTCTCGCTCTCAGTCGTGAGATGAGGGCCAGGAGGGACTGGGGTGGACAGCGTCGCCGCGTCAGATGATGGTCTGGATTTCTTGAATCCCGGCGGCCTCTTCAGCCAGTCGGACGGCGAGGAGCTGGTGCTCAGGGTCCGGGCTACGCAGCAAGGTCTCGCAGGCGTCTCTACTTTCTATTATATTCGCGCTGCCTGGGGATTGTGTGCAGTCCCAAATAATATCGCCGAGGGTCCCATTCACTTCACATTTCTTACATTTGTCGTCATCAATTTAATTGATAATATGAATATTTCCAACGTGAGGTGCGGACTACTACTGCAACTACTACTACGACGCCGACGGCTTTTCGTGCGAACTAGCTGTATACGCTCTCGCGTAAAACAAATAAAAACAAGAACAAAAAATACAGTCAATAACAGAAAATGAAAAATGAAGGTAGAATGAGGACAGAGAAAGGCTTTCGCATTTGCGCTCTTAAGAGGACTTAAGTGCATTACTGTGATTTCTTTTTGAACCTAGTGTATGGTGAGGTGGTGGGAGGGCGGAGGCGTGTATCAGGAGCTCTTATGCGAGTTTGTCTGCTATGAACACACATGTCCCGTAGACAACGGTAGCTGCAGCTAACTGCGGAAATGAACAAAAGTAAAAATAAATAGCTGGCGGTTTAGCATTGTTAAGTGCGAACCATTGTGCGAAAGCACGATTTATTGCAGGTGAACACCACCGCCTCGTACCTCAAAGCGCGAATGAGTTGTCAACTGACCCAGACAGACAGTCATGAGCCTTCCCTTTCTTCAAAATGAACCACACCTAAATCTTCTGCTGGTTTTGTAAGTTTGTAGGTGTACGCCACCGCCTACTTACAGTGCGATTGGTGTGTCCACTGACCTGGTGAGCCAGTTATCCTTTCTACTCAGAGGCTTCACACACACACACACCGCTGAAACTTGGGGAGTCCGGCTAGAAGTGCTTTCGCACTAAAAAGTTTCTCTGGAGGTTGAGACTAGACGTAGGAATCAAATGCTTAGCAGTGATGGCGTGGCACATTCTAGGGACTGAACTTCGTTGGAAGGCAAGGTATCGTAAAGGCCAAACACAACCACCAGTCCGCAGCGTCGCTCGCGAAGGGGTCACGCGCCATGCCGAAGGATGGCGCCATGATTCCGCACGGCAATGCGCGCGGCGCTCTAAGATCACTCGTCGCAAGGAGAGCGCGTGCGCTGCTCAGGCTGCAAAACAGAGCATAGGCTTCTTCGCGTCACACGGTGGCTTCGCCCACCACGGGAAGACGCTAATGTTGACCCATGCGCTGCTGCGGCGGCAGCGCAGCACATAGGCACCAGGGGAAGACGGAAAGGTTCGCGGAAGTTCGCCCGAGTTCGCCTCCGTGTTCTCCCTTCAGTGAGCCTCCGGGTCTGTGCTGTGCTCCCACTGCGTTCTGGCGCAAAGGTTGCCTGCGGCACACCGGCAAGAGGAGCGGAAAGAATTTTATTTATTTTTATTTTTATCTGAACAAAAAACTGCGGAACTGAGCAAAAGTTAAGCCGACAACTACTGACACTCGCTGCCATCTTAGCGCTCCTTCGTGTTGTGTGGACAACGAAAAAGCCAGCAGCCTGAGAAGACTCCAGGTGGGCAACTGTTCGAACCCACATTGGCTATACCTCTTTAGCATAGACGGCAGAGAACACGACAGATCTAAACAATGCTACCAGAGAGGGACACTGAACCATATAATCTGGCAATGCCCCTACTGACCTGAGGCTGCCGTAAACATTCGTAATGAGGAACCTTGGGAATCTCTCGTTCGAAACTCGGAAACCGAAGACCAACTCGAAGGCATCCGCCTGGCGACCGAGGCCTCGAAGAATCAAGTGGTTTGCCACACAGGCCTCTAGGCGCGTAGCCCCCTACTCCCTCCCGGGACCGCGTGCCTGTGTTGGGAAGGTAGGGGTGCATCCTATATCGGTGGACAATAAAGTTTTTCCCTCTCGGTTTCTGCCTCTCTCTCTCTCTCTCTCTCTCCGAGTGTTGTGATGGTCCTGGCGGGTTTGTGAAAAAAGTGGTGGCCAGTAAGTCTCCTTTAGATGCCTGCATAAACATAACAGCTAGTGGATTCCTCTCCTTATTTAACGGCTTCTCGTGAGATGTATGTTTGCAAGTTATCATACACATTCGCTACATGTATAAGCAAAAGCAGCCAGGCATCGGCGGTTCAGGCGACCACCGAAGGCGCATCCGAATTAATTTGGTTGGTAATCTGAATGTGGAACTGTTGTTGGTAACATTTATTTCCGACAATTGAGCAGTCTGCGCGACTAGTTTTGAAACATTGGTTATACAGGGGCATGCCAAGGAGACGTCGATAAACGGAAGCAGAATTACACTGACGCCGTTCAGGAAACCTTTTCATATCATAAATAAATGCGTATTATAAAATATTATAAGAAAATTTCTGAGCACACAATTTTTTTGGGTGAATTCCAGCTTCTACACGGATTACACACGTTCAGTATCCGTAGCTAGCAGCATCTCAGCTTCCAGTGTTCCGCGCTGCGTGTGGCACGAGACAGCGGTCACCCTGGCCAGTGGCATATGGTAGTAAGTCCCGTGAAGACGTTGAAGGGGCAATGTCCTCCGGTTTGCGCCCCATCCCACTCATAATCGCGATATATGCCCTCTGCACGTGAGAAAAGCCGGTGTTGGCCGCTTCCTCAGTGCATGGCGATATCAGGCCATTTTCGGTGGAGCTCAATCGAGGCTATTCTCTGGAGGATTGAAAATTGTTCCGCGCACTTCAGGAGTCCGCATTTTAATTTGCGGGCGTCTGCGCTTTTGGCTCTAATCTGCTGCAATAGGGACGGGCTTTTACATATTCACATCTCTCTATTAAGGCGAAAGCCTTTATAGGCTCATGGCTCGCCAGCGGGGAGGAAAGTCACTATAGCTGTCTATCAAATGTGGTTGACCGGTCCACCGAAATTCTGAGATCTGAGAGCTACTGCGTCCTTTTCTGAAAACACGTGCGTTCGCATTCCTCCGCGTAAGCAGACAAGTGTCCTCACAGTTAAATAGTAGTTAATGTTTAGTTATGAAGCAAGCAGTCAATTGGTAAGTGGTTAATTGGTTATTTATTTTTATTAGTAATAAAACTGGTTGGTGTAGTATGTCGTAACTGGGCACTCAGTACACGATAATGCATTGCGCATGGGCAATACGCCAGCAGACAATGCACCTGCGCTTCAGCATACTGCGCATGCGTGTGACGTCATTGAGCGGCGCCACCATCGTTCGAGAGGAGCGCTGTCCAGGCAATCTTGCAAGACGCCTCCTGAACGCCGATCTTTTGGGATTCCGCCTAAACGCTCTCCTGTGTCTCCAGCAACCAAGCGTGCGCGCGCTAATGAATATCAGCGAAAGTGTAGTGAAGCGGACAGTTGTGTAGTTTTAATCAACAGCATCACCACACATCAGCCACACAAGTAGCAACACCGAGCTAAAGGCCTTCGCCTCACCGCACTTGAGTGCAATAAAGTGCCCCCCCCCCCCCCCGCGAATTTTCTCATTGACTCTCAGTGCAGAGTTTACCAAGACAGAGAACTGTAACACAACCCTTACTTATATAAAAAAAAATCTCCCTCACTTGGCTTCCCGCTTCCTATTTTTCATTCTGACAGGCCGCGCTGAAGGTTGGCTGTGAGTACGAGCCCACGGTGCGTCTGCTGGAGCTGCGTGACGACCCGAAGCCCTCAGGCGGCCCGGCCCTGCACGTCCCACTGCAGGGCACGGCTTTCCTCGTCGTCTCACTCAGCAGCGAGGTACTTGAGTGATCGACACCTTTGGTCTTACATGTGGTGACTTTGGACTAGAGACTCTGCTATTTTTAAACGCTGAAGTGGACAAACGGTCGCTGCTTGGCGCAGCTCGGTCCGTTCATTATGAAAAACAGCCTGAAAAATACGAGGACCGAAAGATACGAACACACTACGAGCGCAGCGAACGGTCAATCCACTGCACTGGTTTCTGGCAAGGCGGAAGAGTATTAGCTACAGGGGACAAGTGAGTGAATGGAACAAGGGTGGTTATTAAGTGCAAAGAGTTAGTTACTCGGTGCCGTTAGGTTCACGCTGAGTGGCGCGAGATGAATAATGGGGAGCGTAATGCTTGTCACTGGAATTAAATATGATAGTTACTGGCCGGCGCAGGCTTGGCAGTCGAGTTGGGCAGTGTTTGTTACTGAGCAGTGCAGGTTTGGTTACAGGGCTGCGCTGGCTGGGCAGCGACGGTGCGCAAGACTGTGGTAACAGAACGTTTCCAGTCATGCTACTCTCCAGGAGACACCTGTCCTTGAGCTTCAATTTAATTTTAGAGCGATGACTAGCTTGAGCCATTGCCTAGCGTGCACGGTTTACAACGATAATTAAAACTTGACGTTGCCGTGCTGTTTAGAAGATAGTGTGGCGCAGGGGGACTTGAGCCATTAGGGAACATGTATTGGAACCACGTGCTGCAGGTAGGCTCGATGTTCTTTGAGTAGCCTTCATCCGCATGGGAGGACTGAATATGTGGGAATTTCAAGGTCTCTTTCTTCCTAAATTTTGGTGAATATACCCGCATCACCAGCTCTCCCGAGGTGATGGGAGGATTTTGCTCTGATGGTTCAGTGTGCAGTGTACCCGAGGCAGATCTTGTTCGTGGCATGAAAACTAGGGTCAGTAAAGCTCACGCGCTGTATTCTTACTCACCTGACGTCAATTGTTATATCACTCTGTTACTAAGCCATTTGAGTTAGCGTCCGCGCCGCCCACGTGCGTCCATAAGGGCTCAATACACAAGGTTTTTCACCTGAGGTTTTGTCGCATGCCGCGGTGGCTCAGTGGTTGTGGCTGCTGACCCGAAAGACGCGGGTTCGATCCCGGTCACGGCGGTCGAATTTCGATGGAGGCGAAATCCTAAAGGCCCCTGTACTGGCGATGTCAGTGCACGTTAAAAAACCCCAGATGGTCGAAATTATCCGAAGCCCTTTACTACGGCGTGCCTCATAGCCTTTAGTCACTTTGGGACGTTAAACCCCCATAAACCAAACGAGCATTTCGCACAGTTTTTAAAAACAAGTTTTTTCAGTTAGAACGTTTTTTTCGGCAGCAGATTGTCAGCGCTGTAGTACAGCAGAAAACAGCTAAGATGTGCTAACTAGCAGACTGTTAAATAGTTAATTTTTTATCAGTATTACTGTTAGCTTGCAAGCTTGCAAGCAAAGCAACCTCTCCAGTGCACGTTACTCGTCGAAATAGCTAAGATTTGTTGGGCCCTAGCGCCGAGGGTAACCGTGTTTTAGAAATTCTAAAAACTCACATAGATATTATTTAGAGGGGTCTACACGCCTCTGAGTAGTTTAGGAGCGTAACAGTAATAGTTAATAGGTTTGGTATTCACTATTAGTTATCCAGCCTGCTACTTAGCACGTCTTAACTGCATTCTGCTGTACTACACCGCTGACAATGATATGCTGAAAAAGCTTTCTTGTAATTCTAAAAGCATATTTAAAAAAACTGTGTAAAGTCTTAGGCGAAACACTCTGTTGAAAGGAGAGAAGAGAACAAAAATTAAGGTCGGAGGAAACAATGCGCTCCAGCAGTGTAGCAGCTCCGTGCAGCCATTAGCATTTTCATGGTTGCTAACAGCCAAGTATGTGCGAGTTATGCCTAATGTCACATCTGAAGCTAATATGCATCAACCGTGAGCAGTTGCGTGGCAAGCACTAATTGAACTGAGTGATCTGTGTGTGTCTAACTGCAGCAAAGTGCAACTGTATGAGCACCGGACAATTGTACATCCGTTGTCTGATTGGGCGGCTTTGTCAGCACTTACTCCTTCTCGGGCTTGCAAAAAGGTTCCCGTGCATATCGTTCTCGGTGTTGCGTGAACGGAACTGCTTAGAAAAAATATCTTGATTCTACCTTTCACTGACCAAACACGAGCCATGGCACTCTTTGCTTAAGCTACTATTGGAGCGTTAAAAATTAAACCATGATTGCAAAGAGAACGTGGCAAAACATTGCGGCGCGGCACTTTCGTTGTGAGCTTGTCATGTCACTCAGGTAATTTTCTATCGCTACCTGATCATGTAGGAAATATTTGCTTTACGTATCGTATGTTTTACAGCCATTTGCAAAGACAATATTTGCAAGACATTAGTTGTATTGCTTTGCATACATATTTCCGCGAGAGATAATGTGATTTCTGCGCAGCGCGGCCAAGGTGCGCCGAAACCGGTGCTAACGCGATGACTACAAAGATTTTTTTTAACACAACGTCCCACTGCTGTATCTTCTCGAAAGGATACTGACCCGCGTGCGGCCAGCAGCAGCCTCTGACCCCTCTCTCTTCGTAATTCTCCGCAGGTCCGAACGAACAGAATCGCACTCGCCAGCGAGATGTTGCTTTTCCGCAGATCCGAAATGTCCAGGTGAGCCCCGTGCCCAATTTCACGGCACGCAAGTGCCAATCACACTACAAAAGAGTGGTGTAGATGGCGCTAGTAGATTTAGCACAGCACCTGCCAGATCACGCTGACAGAAGTGCACGAGGCGATGGGGGCCCTCACTAAGAACACGGCAGCTGGGGGAGACAGGATACGCAATTCCCTCATACGCAACCTCAGTGAGGAAGCGCTAAACCAGCTGACAGACCACCTCAACCAACTCTGGGCCGAGGGCTCGATTCCGGCCGAATGGAAACACGCGGAGGTAGTGATGATCCCCAAACCGGGCAAAAAGCTGAAGATCGAAAACCTACGACCGATCTCCCTCACCTCGTGCCTGGAAAAGCTGTACGAACGAATAATTGCGAAAAGAATCCAGCTATGGATGGAGCGAGAACAACTCTATCCACACAGCATGTTTGGATTCAGGTCAAAGCTGTCTACGCAAGACGTTCTCCTACAACTCAAGGAGGACGTTCTCGCCAACATCCCGAAGGCTGGAGAGAATGTTGTCATGGCCCTAGACATCAAGGGGGCCTTTGACAACGTCAGCCACCCGGCAATAATGGAGGGCCTCCAGAACATAAATTGCGGAGAAAGAACTCACAACTACATGAGGGCCTTTCTCGCAGGCAGAACTGCCACCGTGGGGCTGGGAGACGTGAGAAGCCAACCCTTTAACACCCCCCACAAAGGAACCCCACATGGGGTCGGTGATTTCGCCCGTGCTCTTCAACCTAGCCATGATCGGCCTGGCCAAAAGATTGGGGGAAATCGAAGGCACACAACATGCCATGTATGCGGACGACATCACGGTGTGGACCAACCGTGGATCGCTAGGAGAAAAACAAGAGAGACTACAGAGAGCCGCGACCTGCATAGAAGAATACGTGAAGGCAAGTGGTCTAGCGTGCTCGACAGACAAGTCAGAGCTACTCAGAGTAGCGAGGAAACCCACGGAGGCGAGCCTAGAGATCAAGCTCGAAGGCCAAAACATACCAGAAAGAAGCACCATAAGGATTCTGGGCATGTGGCTGCAGAGCAGCGGCAAATGCAGCCACACGATCCGCCTGCTACAGAAATCGACCGAACAAGTCGGCAGAATGATAAAGAGAGTCTCCAGCAGAAGACAAGGCATGAAGGAAGAGGACACCCTCAAACTAGTCAGGAGCCTGGTAGTCAGTAGGGTGACGTACTCCCTCCCCTACCACCCGGCGATCAAGAGGGAAAAAGAACAGATCGAGGCATTAATAAGGACAGCCTACAAGACCGCACTAAGCCTACCGAGAAACACCCCGAACGACAAGCTACTACAGCTGGGAGTCCACAACACCTTCGAGGAGTTGGCGGCGGCCCAGCTGAACGCACAGCTAGAAAGACTAGAACTTACAGAAACAGGCAGGCAACTCCTGAGAAGACTTGGCCACAGAGTGGAAACCACAGCAGATCCGGACGAGAACATTCCGGACGAAATCCGACAAACCCTCAGAATCTGCCCACTGCCGCGCAACATGGACCCCAACCTACACGCGGCCAGAAGACAAGCAAGAGCAGAATACGTGGAGAGACACCTAGCCACGCAGGAAAACACGGTGTACACGGACGCAGGACTATATCCGAGGGATAGACGCAACAACATCACGAGAGTGGCGGTGGCGGTCGTAGACCACACGGGCGACACGATCAGCTGCGCATCCGCGAGAGGACGTACGGTGGCAGAAGGGGAGGAGATCGCTGTGGCGCTTGCAGCGGTCGAAGGCTACCGCAGAAACAAGCCACAGATTATAATAACGGACTCCAAAACGGCCTGCAGACGATATCAGCAAGGAAGGATCTGCAGGGAGGCCCTACGCATCCTCCTCGGCGCGAGAGCCTCGGGATTCAAAGCGCAGCAAAAGGTCTTCTGGGTACCGGCACACACCGGAGTCGAGGGCAACTCGAGGGCTGACAGCCAGGTTCGCGAGATCACGCACCAAGCCTTGCTGACGGAGGACCTCGAGAACCCCTCGATGGTGGACCCGACGTACGCAGACATCCTCAATCACTACAGAGGCTGCAGGTTCAAGTATCCCCCGCCCCACAAACTCCTCACACAGCAAGAAGCGGTCAGCTGGAGGAGGCTGCTGACTGGCACCTTCTTTAACTTACACGTCCTAAGCAAAATGTTCCCCACCCAGTACAGCGACAGCTGCCCCTGGTGCTGGGACGTCCCGACACTTTACCACGTCACATGGGTGTGTAAACACAATTACACCTTCCACAAACAGACTAACCCGAGTGCGGAGCAATGGGAGGGCCTGCTCACCAGCAGCGAGCTCACCGCCCAAAGGGCATTGGTGCAGGACGCGTGCGAGGTGGCCAGGACCAGTGGAGCCCTGGAATGAGGAACCACCCTTGCTAAGGAGCCTCCGACGGCGGCGGCGGCTGCGGCAAGCGCTAAGGCGCAGCTGCAAGGAGACTCTCCGGAACTGACCAAAAGAATTCAATAAAGTTTTTCATTCATTTATTCATTCATTCGCGATAAATCCAATTGTGAGTCTGTCCGCACGTGTCTAAGAGTTCTCTTCTCAGCATCTGCTTTTTGGAGCCCGTCATGACACTTAGCAGAGCAGTTGTGAGACATTAAATCGAATGAATAAATAAATTGGTTTCAGAAGGAGATACGAAGTCCCATTTAGGGAAAGGGACGGGTTCAGGACTGCGAAAAAAGATCCTTGGTGCTTTGCACTACCCGCTGTGGTGGCTCAGTGGTTAGGGTGCTCGTCTACTCAGCCGGAGATCCCGGGTTCGAACCCTGCCGCGGCTGCCGCGTTTTGATGGAGGCGACACGCAAAACACGCCCATGTGCAGTGCGATGTCAGTGGATGTCAAAGTTCCGCAGGTGGTCGAAATTATTCCGGAGGCATCCACTGTGACACCTCTTTCTTCCTTCATTTTTTCAGTCCCTCTTTTATACCTTTCCTTATGGCACGGTTGGGGTGCCCACCGAGATGTGAGACAATTATTACGCCAGCGGCTTTCCTAAAAAAACAATTTTCAATTCTCCTTTTGGGCTGATTCTCCCCTACTTCTTAGATCTATGTCAGGAGCTGCTGTTTGGCCTCTTACACGAAGTGGTGGCCTTGGTGATGAAGGTGTCGTTGCCTGGGAATACCCAATTTTCGGAGGTATGGATTCTAAAAGTCTCGATCCTATTTCTTTTCTTTATCTAAAGCAGAAAAATACCACACTGGGTACACGATGTCCGGTCTGCTTTTCTTATCAATTTACAATGTCATGGTTGTCTGGTGCGCATTGACTTGGCCTTGTGCTGTTTCACTCATTGCTCTCTCGTGCGAGTTGCATATCGAGAGTATGTACTTGGTCATACTGTCTTGACTGGGGTCTTATTTGGGAGGACTTCTGCAGCCTTTCGAAGATTTTATCGAGTTGCGCCTTTTACAAGATGCATTGCTTTTCATGTGCTGCTTCCTCTCATCATCAGCTTTGTTAACGGTCATTGCAAGACAAAAGTCTCTCCCATATCACTCCACTTAATCCTCTCCTGTGGCTGCCTTATCCGCGCAGACTATAATGTCATCAGCCTACCGACTCTCCGCCGCTCCTTGCGGCGCTTGCTTACTCTTGGGGTTCGCTATGTTACCGTGAAGGACCATCGGTTACCTTGCCCTGGCATTAAATGCCCAGCGTATGACCATTCTCTCCTGATTTCAACAAGGATATCATTCCTTCGCGTTTTCTCCCAGATCCACTCTGCTCTCTTTCTGTCTCTTAAAGTCACCCCTGTCATTTTCCTTACCACAGCTCGCTGTGCTCTCCTGCATTCATGTTCGAGCCTTTTTGTTGTCCTCCAAGTTTCTGCCCAATAATAAGTAGTGGCAAGGTACAACTGTTATACTTGCCTCTTGGGGGAAGCTGGTAAGCTACTACTCATGACCTGCCAAACGCCCGCCACACAATTTTAATGGGGAATACAATGTGTCGTCGGAAACAACATTCGGTGATTGGCTGGATGCAAGTGATGTTACCAGATGGAAGCATTTTCATTGGCCGTAGAAGCGACATCACAATGTCGGAAGTCACGTCACTCCCAGTAGACACACTGATAATGCTTGTACATCCCCCACACGGGTGAAACTAAGTGTGCCTGCGAATTGTTTATTCTACATTACTTCCCTCTTCGGGCTATGATCTGCGGTCGTTACCTTCCATAAGTAGATATACTGCACATGGCTACCATTTCTAATCATTCTCTGCCTATCGGAAATTGTTTCCTTCTGACACAGTGTTTCATTCTGAAACATTACACGAAATTTCTACGTATTAATTCTCAAACCTACCTTTTTCCTTTGGCTGTCAGAAACTCAATTATGCCCTGAAATTAGTCCCTTGCATTACATAGCAACTCGATGTCATCAGCAGTTCGAAGATTGTTAAGACATTGTGCGTAAACGCTTTTCCCCTTCCTTCCGATTTATCTTCTGACCTGTAAAACGTGATTATTGGTTTTCTTCTTTCACTCCCTCCTTTACCCTTCCCTTACGGCGCGGTTCAGGTGTCCTACGATACATGAGACAGATACTGCGCCATTTCCTTTCCCCCCAAAACCAATTATTATTATTATTATTATTTTGGTTTTTGGGAGATAATGTCTCTCTGCATGATATTATTTCTGGTTGGGGTTTTACCACTTTGTCTATGGAAGCTATGTACGCTAATACCTTTACACATGGTTCTTCTCCACGATCCTTAAAAATGCCTGCATGACTATTAAGGTTTGGACTGTGTGAAATGCTTTGGCTTGATTTATGACGGCTATGCATAGGGGTTGGTTATATCTAGGAATTGCTGGAAATGATCTATGTAGTCAGTTCTAACGCGAGTATCTTAATCAGGTTTCAGCGATGCACTGGTCCAGCCAACCGTTGTTTGACGAGTGCCTTCTGATCAAGAAATCCATCGACCAGTTCTACTTCTCATTCAGGCAGGCCGCAGAATGTCAATCGCTCTTCCGGCCACGCACCCTACCTCTATATTTTCCGGGACCATACCATTCGTAAAATCCAAACGCACTGCTTAGTGCACAGGCAACACTTTGTTTATACCACTTCCGTTCTGACCTCACCTGAGCATGCGTCCGAATACAAGGCCGATCTGGCTAATGTCCCTTAATCATACTGTCCTGCCACTCTTTAGGCCCTTTTCTACCTCCTCGCTTACCCCCAGTCCTCACCTGGCATGCCTGGTAGGCTTCTCGTAAAGCGGAAAACCCCGGAAGCACACTTTAGGCGCTTGATTTGGGCTTTGAAATAACGTGTTTTACCACTGTTACTACTAATGAATGCTAGGCGTTTTTTTACCTTCTTATTGTTAGTGCGAAAATGGTGTATACTTAAGTAGCCTTTTCGAATGCCAGCCCGGTTCTAAGGACTAAATTATAAGGTTAATCTAAGAAGATTTGTGAATACCTTAGTAAATATGTTATGAGCAACGAGCATTAAGCTGATCGGTTTCGAATATTTACAAATTACTTGACGTCCCCTAACGTATGGATTGGATAATATTTGCATCCTTCCAAGATTCCGGTACGCGAGCAATTGGGCTTACGGGGTGGAAAGGTTTTCTAGCGCATTGCCCCACCTCCTTCAACAAATGTGGAGTTATCTGATCTTTACCAGCGGCTTTTCCTTTTTGCATCGCGTGTAAGGTCTTTTTTACCTTCTGCTTCTCTACGGGCAGGATGTCCAATTCTTCCTCATCGCTACCCCCGTCACTGGAATCAATACAGTTTTGTCTACTCTTGAGATCTGTTTACAATTCCTTGGCACTTAAATTTTCTTATCAATATTCGCAATGACATTGCCCTCCCTATCTCTAAGGGTGTACATCTGATTTCCCTCATGCATAGTTCTCTCGTGACCGCTTTTAGGCTACCTCCATTTTTTGGACCATGCTCAATCCTTGTCAAAGTATCCTTATGACGTTTGTCGTGCGTTGATAATTAGGTTTAAAAGTTCTGCTAATCCGATTCTATCTATGTTGTTAGAGTCTTTCGTGCTTTGGCTCTTCTTAATCAGATTTTTTGTCTTCTGAGAGATCTTGCCAGCATCCTGTTTAGTTATTTTACCACCAACTTCGATCGCATACTCTGTTATTATAGTTGCAAGATTATAATTCGTTGCTCGAACACGAAGTTCATCGTCAGTGATTAAAGCGGAATATCTGTTTTTTGAGAGATCTCCTGAACTCATTTACTATATCTGTTACGGCTATCTCGTTTATATCCTCCTTTTACACCACTTTACTCTATTGCCTTTTGAAACCTAAGCTAATTTTAGACCTCAACTTCCTGTGGTCGTTACAACTCATCCTTCCTTGCACCTTAACATCCTGCATGATACCTGAATAAGCGCACGATATGATGTCGGCTTCATTTTTAGTTTCGCCATTCTAGATTTTCTATGTTCACTTCCAGTTCTCCCATTTGTAGAAGATGGTATTGAAGATTCGCTAATTATTGTGTTCTGCGAACTGTATACACAGCTAGAGCTTCTTACAGTACGTGCAGACTTATATTCTTCTGCTTGTCTATGCTGTATATATCTTGCGATCGTATCTCTTAATTGCTCGAAATTCTTGGCTACTTTTCCTGGGAGGGGTCTTTAAAATGCAGGTGTGTGGGAACCCCACGGCGGTTTCAGTAGCGATGTTCTATGACTTCTGCTTCTTTTCTTACCATTACAGCATTTTTGCTGGCTTCTTTTCATTGCACATGTGTCACCTTTTCTGACGAACGCTGTGGTACACTCTAAGCAGAGAGTAGCAAAAAGGGAGCAAGCTGTACTCTAGCGCACTCTCTTTGGTGAAAAGGGAGTGCGCTAGAAGACAGCTTACTCTCTTTCTACTCTCATATATGCGTATTCCTGTTTAGACTGTAGGTTCTCGTCTCCAGAGTTTCTTCAAGTCCTCTTGCCTGGTATGTCTGGGTATTCCCGGGACGTCTCAGAGTAGCTGATTCTATAGCACCTTGAGTTTGTCGATTTGCTTTTGGGTTGAGGTACAGGTGCACACCGATGACTGTGTCGGGCTATGAGTGCTGTTCTCGCGAGTGTTATTATTGTGGTGCAAGCTCCTCCCTTTCGGTCGAAATTCTCTTTGCGAGTTTGAGTCCTTCGTGTGCTTCTCGTAGCCACTTGGTATTTCCATTTCTATAAAAGTATACCCCGAAAATTTTGAGGCTCCTGTCTTCGGGCTCTTGAATGGCTATCATTTTTTATGAGGTGAAACTTGTTCTTTCTCGGGCTCCTCCTATGATGGCAAGCATATTACTCTTTTTTGGTTGATACGCTCATGCCGGTCGATTCGAGGGATTCTTGTAGCCTTAGTAGAGCCGTTCGTGATGCACTGTTCGCGTCATCCGTGGCGGCTCCACCCAGAGCTTGACGTCGTCTGCACGCAGTGTTTTTTCGTCGGCAGCCGGACGCCTCGGGTAACTTTGTTGCAGAAGATCAAGCATATTATAGCTGGCATTTCCTTTCTGTTTCTAAAAAAGCTTCGGTTTTTTGGTTCCCGTCTACACTTCATTAGTCCTGTTCTCCAAAAAGTTACCTATAAAGTTT
Source organism: Amblyomma americanum (assembly GCF_052857255.1). NCBI lineage: Eukaryota > Metazoa > Arthropoda > Arachnida > Ixodida > Ixodidae > Amblyomma > Amblyomma americanum. The sequence continues at coordinate 400,483,770 of NC_135497.1, forward strand.
TTCATTTTTTTTGATCCAGAGGAGCTCACGAGATTCGGGAAGGAGGAAGATATCGGCCGCCGTCTGATCAGAACTCAATATCTGAATCCAAATCGTCAATTGAAACACGTTTTTTGGTTTTGCGGAGCATGAAAAGTTTCTCCGCATCGCCGATTGGAATTTCCGCATGGATAAATGGATGGATAGAAGGTGGTGGCAGGGTGGTGGCAGTTGCCACCATTATGGGCTTTTTCCCCTTTATTTTTGTTTAACTGCGTTGTAAAATGTTATTTAAGTTCGCCATTTTTTAAAAATAGGTTTTCGTACATTGTTTACCTTAAGTTACCTCTCAGCTTTCGAACGACCAATCTTCCAATTGATTTTTGCTAAATTCCACCACAGATTTATTTGCATGACTATTGTTATCTCTAAACCCTAAATTTAGCCTCAGAAGAGTGAATGTGCCTGCATCGACATCTGGTAAGAAACCGCCACATTTTAGTATGATATGTTCAATGTGTCCAATTGTGTACAGATTTACCACACACAGCACATGCGCCATCTTCTTAGTTAAATTTATTTTTGTAGCTTCGCGTTCTAGGGCATTGTGACCTAGCTTCAAAGAGGAGGGCACTGCCTCTTGAGTTATCAGAGAACGCTTCCTTCCTAATCTGCCTTTTCCAGCATCGATATAGTTCTACACTATCTATAAGATAACACTGCAGCGCTGTTTCGCGCCGACCTTGGCCCTCTTCGAAGAGCGGAGCTCCTCTCGATAATAATGACGCCCCCCTTAAGCTGAGCTGCGCGGCGAGTCATGCTTTCTAAATCTGAGCCTTAGTTCTGGGCAGCACTTAAACGAGCCGTCGTCTTTCACGTAGAAAGGTCATGACGTCACGCAGCAGCACGGGAGTGTGACGTCACGAGAAATTACGCCAGATGCTGGGGAAAGCAGGCAGAACGCGTTATCACGTGCGATAACAATGCTAGCCCTTCCTTGCACAAGTGAATGATTAAAATCAGCGCCGCTGCGGACATTCAGTGTGAAGGCGCAACTTTAAATAAGGAAATGAAGGCGGTGACGTCTCTCCTGTTCTGTCGAGAATTCATCGGGAGGAATAATCGAATATGCGCTCAGCACTGAAGTGGGCGTCTTGGGCGGTGAGTTTCTATCGGCGGCGCCGCAGCTCTGATATGGAACGCGCTGTGCAGATCGCCTTAATTTGAGTTCGACAATTCAGAGATTCCGTTTGTGGACATTTAAACATTCAAACTTTTCGTTCTCTTTTTTCCAGCTCCTGAAGTTAGGATGTCGACTCATCCTACTTATTAGCCGCCGCGGTGGCTGAGGGGTTATGGCGCTCGGCTGCTGGCCCGAAAGACGAGGGTTCGATCCCGGCCGCGTCAGTAGAATTTCTATGAAGGCGAAATTCTAGAGGCTCGTGTACTGTGCGATGTGAGTGCACGTTAAAGAACCCCAGGTGGTCGAAATTTCCGGAGCCCTTCACTCCAGCGTCTCTCATAGCCTGAGTCGCTTTGGGACGTTACATCCCCTTAAACTAAACTTATCCGACTTATCGACCAATATTCGAGTAAATAGGTATTTTCTACAGGTCAGCACATTGTAGTGGTGCCTTTGAGGTATACGCTCTATGCTACTGGTCTGCTACTCACGTTCCTCCACTATATTCAGGTTATTGGTTCGCGATGAGCAGTTCCGGTGAATGCCGCCGGGTGCGTGACAATCTGTTAACCACGAGGTATTGTCAGCCGAGACTACCAGGACTCGAATATATTTTTTCATATGGTGAGGGTATGCCAGAAAAAAGCTAGGAGCTAGCGATCATCAGAAACGCCACAGTTGAGCAGTGGGAGGGGATGCTGAGCAGCTGTCCAACGATATGAGACAGATACTGCGCCATTTCCTTTCCTCCTATAACCAATTATTATTATTATCACGCCTGGAGGACCAGAAGCACTGGTGCAACATCTGAAACAGGAACATCTCTAATGGGGTCCTGGATTAAGGACTTCATTAACTATTTTTTTGCTCAGAAAGTTTTTTTTCATTCATTCAATTGGGATTTCAGCAACTGGCACGAACAAGGAACTCTGGTGAATAGGAACTTCAGCATTCGCCCGTTGGCCAGAGCTAATATCATCCGAGTGAGCTTTGTTATCCAGTGAGCTTAATCACAAATGTGTCCCGTATTCTCCCATGTGCGCCTTGAATGGGCGCTCTCTGGGAATGCGTTGAAGGGGCTATGGGGCTAATGCTATCGCTGTCTGACCGCAGAAGAGGGTAGAAGGTTTGGGAACCGTTTTCTTCTGTGATGAATGATTCCATCTGTGGACGAGGAATGTTTTTTTAATTTATGGTTTAAATGTCTTAGACTGCTGTTCGGAGCTTCCTGTCGCTACGCTTGTCACGCTGCCTGTCGCCGTTAGACTTCCAGGTGCAGTGACGATGCTTTCACCGATTCCATTTTGGTATTCCTGTTTCGCGAACTGATAGGAAAAGGCATAGTTACAAGGAAAAGCGAAATTTCACATTAAAAGTAGGCCGACAACGATGTCAGCAACGTGTATTGCGATTAAGCGATTATGCAGTGTCTGTCACCCGGCTATACAGAATTATTAAACATAGGCTCTTTGAGTTAGAAGAGCGCTTTTTTCAGAATAGCATTGCCAGGAATAGAGCACACTAGAGTACAGCTAAGAGGTGCTAACTGGCAGGCTGGTTAGCCAACACTGAATAATTTACTTGTTAACTGTTCCAGTTAGGCTCCTTAACTATTAAGAGACGTGTAGCCCTCCCTAATTATTATACATATATCAGTTTTTAAAATTTCGAAAACGCGGTTACCCTCGGCTCTGTAACCTGACAAATGTAGCCGAAATTCATGAGCTTTCGAGAAGCTTGCTCGCAAAACAACTTTTACAGTGCACGTAACACGTCGGTATCGACAATTTGTTAGGCCAGAACGACTAGGGGGTTTGCGTTTCTGAAATTCGAAAAACTGATATGGATATTAATTTTGATGGGATACATGCCTGTCAATATTTAAGGGGCCTCGTTAAAAAGTTAACTATTCGATGTTAGTTAACGAGCCTGCTACGCCAGACCCTATTTCGGCGCAGGCACGTGCGCGATTGCACTATCTTACAGCTAAGGCACTCAAATATGAACGCGACCTCTCTCGACAGCAGTGGCATGCGTGGCGCGAACAACTTTCTGCAGAACCCTCGAATGCCTCTTTCTGGTGAACGTTCCGTACAATGAAACACGGTCGGCGTTCAACTGACGCAGCAGCAACCGCATGCTTCGCGGCTAACATGTCGCCAGATGATTTCGCCAAAGAAGCAGCCCGAACGTTTTTTTTCCAAAATATGATGCTGTGCCTTCTTCAGCCGCTAATTTAAGTATGGCAGGCATCCCAGCGTATGCCCATCAAATGCCGTCTGATGTCGACGCAGATGGAATTATGGAATTGCGTGCACGTTCTCTATGCCTGAGTTGCTAGCTGCAATAGATGATGCGAAACGAAAAACAGCGCCCGGCCCGGGCAATATTCAGTACGAGGTGTACAAGAACCTGAGTGGCGCTGCACTCCCTCAACTACTAGACACCATAAACAAAGTATGGCTGGATGGCGTCGTGCCCGAGAGCTGGAAATCCGCTGTCGTGACTATTATCCCTAAACAAGGAAAGCCTCCGACGGACCGCGCAAACTTACCATCTATCTCTTTAACTCCTACACTGTGCAAGCTGGCGGAGAGAATGCTAGCCACATGATTGTCGTGGTGGCTAGAGCAGCACGGTTTTTATCACAACGCATAAATTGGCTTTCGTCCATATATTGGTACAGAGGACGGGTTGGCTGTCTTGGCATCTGCAGTTTTGTCATCTATCCGCAGCCGCAATGTGCGTACTGTTTTAGCAATGGACGTTGAAAGGGCATATGACAACATCATTCATGCCGCCTTTCTGAACTTTATTGACATGCTTCATCTCCCACTGAGAGGGCGTAGTTTTGTCGAATAATTTCTGGAAGGCAGAAAATTTGCAATACGCCTCAGCGGCGAAGCGGTCGGATCATTTGTTGCTCTCTGCGGCGTGCCCCAGGGATCAGTATCGTCGTAGACGTTATTTAATATCGCTTTCATCCCGCTGGCTTGGCGCTTACATGACATTCGTGACATAAAATTTCTACAGTGCGCTAATGACATCACGGTGTGGAGTACTCACCAGGATCTGCGTACTCAGGAGGCTGCCCTTCAATCTGCCTTGGATGTTACCTCTAATTACGCATCATCCATCGGACTTCAACTTTCCGAGCATAAAACAACGTACACGTCAATCGCCGACTGCTGGGGACGCCGTAAACTTGCTGCAAGTCCAATCCGTCTTTGTCTATCAGGAACCCCACTACAGGAAAGCCCGAGTGTAAAAATTCTTGGCTTAACGATCCACCAATCAGGATCAGCGACTGCATGGCTTTCTCAGGCAAAAAGCCAAGCTATTCAGACTTAGGGTATGACTAGAAGAATTGCTCCTAAAACGGGTGGCGCAGGCTCGTTCGTTGCACGGCAGTTGCTGAGGGCAGTTCTGCAGCCACGTATTGTTTATCAAGCCCTGCTTCAACATCTTACAAGAGCCCCATGGGATCGCCTTGAAGCTGTGAACCGATAGGCTATGAGGTCCATTACGTGCCTTGCACGCATCACACCGGTCATAGCTTTACAAGACAATGCGCAGCTCAATACCATTGATGAGCTGGTCATGCGCGCAGCCTGAAGGCCAGTCTATCGCACTCCACGCATGCACTGAGGACTTATGCAACGTCACACTCCATTCTTCAACCGCCAACGCCAGTTCTTCCCCCATGGAAGTTTGTACAGCTCAGCGACAACAAGCCAATAGATAATCGCCAGCCAATATCTGCTCATTCGGAATCATTGCTTCGCCAGAAATTTGAGGAACAAGATGCTTGCCTGCCTGAAGGATCAATTGTTGTCTACGTAGACGCAAGCATCCAAGCCTGCGAAACAACAGCAGCAATCTACTGCCCATGCAGAGCTTTTCTGAATCAAACGTCTAGGTTTCAGCTTACGGAACCCCTTTCGTCCTTTTGTGCTGAGCTCGTTGCAGTTCAAGAAGCACTCTGCTCCGTGGACGCCGCAACTATGCTCCGTGCGGCCCGCATTGTCATCCGCACTGACGCCCTTCAAGTAGTCCGGTTGCTACGACGTGTTAGCCGCTGTTCAACGACGTGTCAGTACATCCACCGGCTCGTGGCACGCATCCCGCAGCCAGTACGTATTGATTGGGTCCTACAGGGTCTGCTGACTCCTCAAAGCCACGCATATTTAGCGACCCGCCTCCAGGCTCATCATTCCCTCGGCTCCTTCATTTGAACAACTTCACCCTCCTTTCATCAAGAAAGGAACTCCCCCGACGCCGCACACGTGCTCTCATCCATCCGTGTGCGGTAACCCTCCCCTGCGGTCTCACCCGTGCAGAGCAGGTTGCGCTTAGGAGGATCGGTGCCGGGGTTGCCCTCACAACTGCCGTCATTCGGAAGTGGCCTCAGTACCGAGATTTCTTTCCTCGGGCCGGGTGTCCCATAAGTAAGTAGTAAGTGCGAGGACATTGAAGCCGAAATTCATCACTGCGGGACTGGCCAGCTCTCAAGCCTACAAGGATCCGGCACCTGAAGGTAGCGGGTCTTTCACCAAGCAACCCTGCTTCATATATTGCCTGGATGCAGGGACCACACCATCGCTCTCTGCTGGACTTCATCAAATCAGCTAGCCTTTTGCCATTAATTTAATCATTACTACATCTTTCATCACACCTTCGCACATCATTGATGCCCTGAGGCAATAAATTTCGCTTAAAAAAATTCAAAAAGCCTATGTATCGGCACTATCATCATCAGCAGTGCTGCGCCGCCTCGGCTCGTGGCATGCGCTCGCGTTGGCTACGTGGGGCCACGTGCGGAGTAGAATAAAGACGGTTACTGGTTTGCGGCCTGTTCGCTTCGTCCGCGTCGCGCTCCGTTAATTTGTAGGGGACTAAGTCTTGATCCCTCCACAGTTCGGTGAACCCGGACGTGATGGACGCGGATAACGCAGCCACGGTTACAGCGCCCAGGCCCCAGGTACCGGCTCATACACCAGCTGCGGAAGTCATCGTCAGCGTCGACGTTCAGCTGCTGTCATTTTGGCCTCAGAATCCTGACGTATGGTCCGCGCAAGTGGAGGCTGTTTTCGACCTTCGGTGCATCACTTAACAACGCGTGAAGTATCTCCACGTAGTGTCGACTCTCTCCCGCGAGGTAATAGACGAGTTTGACGACGTTTTGAAGACGCCCGACCCTTACTCCTTGTGTAATCACTTCAAGGCTACGATCCTGACCCGGCAGACTATCTCGAAGCGCAGCCGCTTGCAGCAGTTGCTCAGCAATGAGGACCTTGGTGACCGTCGCCCATCTCAGCTCCTCCATCGCATGCGACAGCTGCCCGGCGACCGCCCTCAGGACGTCAGCTGCCCGCTACTCCGTGAGCTGTTCCTTCAGCGCCTAACTCAGGACCTCGTGGTCGTCCTGGCGGCAGGAGGTGATGTTCGCTTGGATAAGCTCGTGGAGTTGGCTGACCGTGTCTCGGACTACTCTGGCCTGCTTTCTGTGGCTGCAATTCCTTCCGCCGCGTCGTCCACTCTCGTCGACCGGCAGTCAAGCTTCGAGGATAAAATCGACCACCTCATGAGCACCGTTGCCGCAATGCGAGCGTCGATTCCTCGTCGCTACTAGCGTTCCTCTCACCAACGTTTGTGCCATCGTTCCAGTTACAGTCATAGATCGAGCCCAGCCCGTGACGGGTTCTATTGGTACCACCGCAAGTTTGGTGCCGCTGCCCGACAGTACCGGCAGCCTTGCCTATGGTCGGGAAACGCGCCGGCGAGTCACTGATGGCGGCCGGTGATTCTGGTGATGCTATATACAGCCGCCTACTATACGTCACCGATAGGATCTCGGGATGCCCCTTCCTTGTGGACACCGGTGCACAGGTTAGCGTCGTGCCCGCCTCCCGCCTCGATCGACGACGCGCTCTGCAAGGAGCGCCTTTGCAGGCGGTCAACACCTCCCAGATCGTTACCTATACATGGCTTGCACTGACGTCGTAGCTTGGAACCCTGGAATACTGTTCTGCCATGTTGGTGCAGTCGCAGCGGCCGTGGTGCAGTTCATGCAATTCGCGCTTACGGTGTACTTCGACGGCGTCGCGATGGTTATCTGCGGTGTTGTTGGATGATCCAACCGCACTTGTTGCGCGAAATCAACGAACACAAATTTTTTTCGTCTTCCAAAGATCATCGAGCAACAAGGTGACCGTACGAAAGATTTATGCGCGAAGCGACGGGAGGTGTGGCTGGCTCGGATAAAACGTGCCGATCTCAACACCGAAAGGACGGGCATACGTGTTTGCGGCGCCCACTTCGTAAAAGGTAAGTCCGTCGCATATGCACAATGTTTATTTAGGTGCATGACGTACAAGCATAGCGGAAAATCTCATTTTAAACAAATTTTTCTTGCATTTTGTAGGCAGATCATCAAAACTGTGGGAGGAGAGGGACCCGGACTGCGCCTCTACGCTTTTGCTCGGCTACAGCGCAAAACATGGTGATCCCGGACGCCACGCTCGGGCGGTAAGACGACGGACCCAGAAACGTGCGGCTCAAACGGAGCGTCAGGCGGAGGAGTCGGGAACAATGGAGGCAACGAATCCGGACGTCGTTGCCGCTTCTCCGTCGTCCTCGCCGTGAGCGGAGCACGACGTCGGCGTAGAAGACTGCGCAACAGAAGAACGTCTTTTTTATTTTGTGCGTTTGGGGCAGGGTGCGGCGAAGTAAAAAAAATGGGGAATGGAGGAGGGACTGAGTATTTTTTTCCATTTATGTGGGGCACCTCAGATGTCACCCTCCTGATTCTTTGCCAAACTCCTATCCCCACTCTCTACTACAATACCCCCCCCCCCAACATCTTAAGTTAATTTCTTTTTCCAACACGTGAACTACAGAACAAAATTCATTTTGTTGCAGGGATTGCAGTTCAGACCGACATTAAAATGTGTTACATTGAAGCACTGGAGAACGAATGTGTGGCACTAAATGAGCGTCTGTACGCTTCAAGGAATGAAAATAAGCTGCTGGAGTTGCAGAAGATGCCCTAAAATGTAGCGACGCTAAGGTTGTGTTCTACACTGGTATGGCAAACTTTACAATTCCATAAGCACTCTAATTTTCTAAAGAGGTTTCTATCACATAATACAAATAACTGGTGAAGTTCCAGGAGTTCTTGCTATTCATGATGAAGTTGAAACTGAATTTGCACGCCACTGACCCCACCTTCAGGTTTAATGTGTCGGATGCTACAGTGTCACGTATATTCGACAAATGGGTGCATGCTGCCTACTCTCGTCTAAAGTCCCAAATATTGTGGCCGCAACGAAGTGCTCTGCACCGTAGAATGCCACAATCATTTTATGATTCTTTTGAAGAAAACGTTGCCGTGATAATCGACTGCTTTGAAATAAAGATAGAGAGAACATCTTCATATTTGCCCAGAAGTGAGACTTGGTCTCAGTATAAAGGCAGCAGTACGACAAAGTATTTAATTGGCATGGCACCACATGGAATTGTCAACTTCATCTCTGAAGGCTGGGGAGGGCGCTGTAGTGACATGCACATAACTGAGCACTGTGGACTTCTAGATAACTTGCTTCCAGGTGATGTAGTGCTTGCGGACCGAGGGTTCAATGTGTCCGAAAGTGTCGAGTTTTACTGTGCTAAACTTCATGTATCAGCATTCACTAAGGAAAAGAAGCACTGCCCGCAGCAGACGTTCCGACCACGAGGAAACTAGCAAATGTAAGGATCTACGTTGAGAGTTATTGGGCTTATCAGAAATAAGTATGTTATTCTGAAAGCCACACTGCCCATTGACTATGTTGTTTGCAGATCTGGAGATGATTTAACACCTCTCGACAAGATTCTGACTGTCTGCTGCGCCCTTTCCAACCTATGTCATTCAATAGTAGCATCACTAAAACAGTACAATGAAGACCAGGTGCCTCTTGACTGAGGAATGATAATGGAACTTTTAGGTTTCAATCCCACCAAGAAACGTTATTTTTACAAGTAATTTCACTTTAGGGGATGGATTCAAGCAAGAGTTCTGCATTAGCCTTTCATCATCATCAGCCTGACTACACCCACTGCAGGGCAAAGGCATCTCCCATGTCTCTCCAATTAACCCTGTCCTTTGCCAGCTGCGCCCACCTTATGCCTGCAAACTGCTTAATTTTGTCCGCCCACCTAACCTTCTGCCACCCCCTGCTGCTCTTGCTTTCGCATCGCATGGCTTGCCCAAGCCCATTTCTTCCTCTTCATTTCGACTAGAATGTCGTTAACTCGTGATTTTTCCCTAACCCATTGTGCCCGCTTCCGGTCTCTTAACGTTACACCTATCATTTTTCTTTCCATGGCTCGCTGCGTTGTACTTAACTTAATATGAGCCCTTTTCGTTAGCCTCCGCGTTTCTGCCCTGCAGGTGAGCACCGGTAAGATAAAGCAGTTGTATGTTTTTCTCTTGAGGGATATTGGTAAACTGCCATTCATGATCTGAGAGGGCTTGCTATATGCGCTCCATTCTTATCCTTCTAGTTACTTCCCTCTCATGACCCAGATCAGCTGTCACTACCTGCCCTAAGTTGACATATTCCTTTACCACATCCAGCACCTCGCTGCCAAATGAGAACAGCTGTTCTCTTGCTAGACTGTTGAGCATTACTTCGGTTTTCTGCATGCTAATTATTAGACCCACCGTGCTGCTCTGCCTGTCTAACTCATTGATTGTGATTTGAAGTTCACCTCCTGACTGACTGAGCAAGGCAATGTCATCAGCGAATCGCAGATTATTTTGGTGCAAAGCTATCCATGGCACTGTGTCTTGCATAGCTTTGTACCGTCAGTGTGGTTGCCCCTCAGATTTTTGTCAACGTTGCGTTGTTTCTGCTCCATTTGTCTTCTTTGGAATCCGTACATTTGTAGCCTCAACATAGCAAATATGAAATATTCCTGTTGCCCAGCAACAATAAAGAAAAGGGGAACAATTGACATTGTCCCCTTCTTCCTAATTTGTCTTAGGTATACCATACACCGTGGCCTGCATTGAATATACAAATTACACATACGAATCTGTGTTACGGCGTTTACCACTACACATATTGTAACATCTTGCGATGTATACATTTTTCTGATTTGATTAGGGTTGTAGATGGATGCCAATAAAGCGGTTCTACAATGCAACTTCAACACATTTTTGTATTCCTGCAATTGTCAGCTGTATGTTTTGTTCATTGCTATCATAGATGCTAATGTGTAAAGATGCATAGTGCCATGACAAAGAGGGATTGAAAAAAGCAGGGTTCCTTTGTATTTTCTTTGTACTGATAACAGAGAAACTGGAAGCCTGAACTGCACTTGAGAAAAAAGAGTGAGAAAAAAGGCTAACCAGTCTTGTCTTTGCACTCAGGACAAAACCATTTTTTTTTGCTCTCGGCGTGCGCTTCAGTCCAACACAGGAGAAGTAGAACCACGTATACTGGCATAACGCACAATCACAAGCAACCATTCTACCAGTATCTGGTCCACGGCAGAAAAAGTATTCTACACCATCGGACGGCTTGTCCTCTAGACTGTTTTGTTGCCTTGTGAAATAGCGGCTGAACAGTTCAGGTAAAATTACCCTCTGAAAAAACTGCCTCGCACGAGCAAAAATGTCAGTGCAAAACTGCTCATCACGCCTTACTCCCACACCAAGAAGTCACAGAATTCAACCTGGCACACTTTAATCTTAGTCTGGATTTGATAGCAGTAAGCATGACTTGTGCCAAGCTTAAGTGTTTCATTGATATCACTCACACAGATTCTTGGTGGTGATCTCCTCTCCATCTTTCAACAACAATGGACACTTCAACTCCAGAACACCTCTCCAAATGCAGCTGCATGCGACTATGGCATCTGGTGATGCGCCAACAAGTGGGTAAGCAGTGCTCAGGTGCAGCCCTGACCTTCGGCATTGGAAGTCGTGGTGCTTTGTGGCTTCTTTAGCTTTATAAGCCTCAAAAGCATCTTGCTCATGTTTCAGAGCCCACATAACAGCAGGCACATTGACAGAATTTTGTTCAGGGTAACATAGTGACTTGAAAAATGACACGCTGGGTCTCTCAAGACTTCTGTGACACACCCTTTTTATTACTGAAGCTGTCACTCTGCCAGCTCTGTAGATGAACCAGTCCAGTGAGTTACTCTGGTGCCTTGTTGCAGCCTCAACTGATTTTACTGTGTCCTCTCCAACTGAAAATGTGGACAGAAAGTTGTTGGCCTTCTTCACAAGCACGTCAAGATCATCAGCCAAGTCCTTCTGAGAGTACAACTTTCTTAAGTGAGCAGGTTGTGTCCGTACGGGCTCCTGAAAACGCACGTAATATTCTGGCAGCACAGAAAATAGCGCTGGTACGATTTTTGTATTTTGCAAAGCGCTGTAAAGTTCTCCAAGTTCTTATGTTCGTGCTGAGATCATTCGTTTCTCTGATTTGGTCTCGTTTGAAGTGCTGCTGCTGATTGCATCATCCAGCTTTCGCTTTTTCACTTTTGACGAAGTGAATTTGATATCTTTTAGCCTCTTGAATTGTACCTTCTCGACTCAGGCAGGAAGCCAGATGTCGCTCTTTGAGGTGCAGCTGGTGGCGTTTTTCATTCTCACACCGGTCTCAACTGCATAAAGACAGGCTCCAACATGAGAACAGGCCTCTCCTGCTCCTACCATGCACGTGCAGTGGGCTGTGAGCACAGCCCCACTTTTTTTTACAGAGAATCCTTACACGTAGAGGCTGGTCTCGAAACCTTTGTGAATGGTTCACCTGCAAGGAAAAAATGTTAAAGTCCAAATTAACATTGGGCACATCTCTGCACAGGCGCACGTCACTGTCGATCTTGTCGCTCTACCGGACCGTCGAAAATGGCAACAGTGATGAGCTTGGTCAGTTAAGGCAGACCATAAAAACTGCGCGACGCGACAGGCGAGACCTAAATTCTTGGTCGGCAAATCTCTAGCGAGCGATAACAAACTCTCCACACGTGACCGTTTCTTTTTTGCGCAATAACTTGCTAGGTTACCAAGCTAAGACAAAGTAGCAATTGTTTCTTTCATACGCCCATAGGAATAGAATGACTCCTGATTTAATCTGAAATCGTCCAGGTACAGTACATACGAAGAAATGAATCACTAGCCTGACAGTTCAAAGAGTTCTTTTTAAAGTTTCACTGAGTGAGTGTTTACACTCATTCACTTGTGGATTGAATAAACGTTATATCTTTTCTGTAATCCTTACGAAGATCAAAGTCCTGCGGCTTACCTCTCCAAGTAGAAGCACCTTGTCCTCTTGCAGCTGTTTTGCCGACAGACGCTTCACCCAGCCGCTAGTGAAATAATTATATGCACCTCGGTGGACTAAAACGCCTTCATTTCCTCAAGGGTCAGAAAGTTTGCAGAGAAAACAAGGTAATTTATGATGTCGCCGTAACGAATCTCCGGCAAAATGTCGACACCGCTTGTTGTGTCCGTTCCCGGCCGCAGCATGAACGGGTCGATGTTGTCACAGAGACGCACTTTTTCCGCATACCGAACGCGCTCAGACTCCGTAAGATCTAAGTGGTAGGTAGCGTCTAAAGGCTGCTTACTGAGAAGCGGCGGCATGTCACACAAAAGGCAACAAAATTGCACGTGTTACCACTAGCGTATACGTACACGAGGAAACGCATGCGACCCGCACTCCGCCGACTCCGCACAGACTGCACCAACATGTCCGCCGCAACGCGCGCCGCCGGACGTGACGTCACATGCAAACCATGTATGGACAGCGCTCAGCCACCCTCGATTTGGGCCTACGCCGCACATTTCGATGTATTTTCGTTATCGCGGACGTGCGGTTTGCCATCCTCCAAGGGGACTTAGCCGCCACTTTCAAGGCGAAAGCCTTTGGTAGTTCATGCTCGCGGTCGCGTCCGTGCGTGCGCTGGAATCGTGCCAACTGCGGCCTCTCCTCCACGCAGCGGTGCAACCTCCTCCCCTGGATGGATGGATGGATGGATGGATGGATGGATGGATGGATGGATGGATGGATGGATGGATGGATGGATGGATGGATGGATGGATGGATGGATGGATGGATGGATGGATGGATGGATGGATGGATGGTTGGATGGATGGATGGATGGATGAATGGGTGGGTGGGTGGATGGATGGATGGATGGATGGATGGATGGATGGATGGATGGATGGATGGATGGATGGATGGATGGATGGATGGATGGATGGATGGATGGGTGGATGGATGGGTGGGTGGGTGGATGGGTTGATGTATGGATGGATGGATGGATAAGGCTGAACCCTTTAAATCGGGCGGTGGCTCAAGCCACCTAGCCATGGCTTAAGAAAGTTTACTCTTGTCTTGATTTTAGCCACCAATCAGATAACCTTCGCTTGGTTACTTCTACCCACTTAAAATCTACTTTCCCTTCACCGTCCCTAAACCACAATGCGTTGAATAAATCAGCCCCGCTGCTTTCCACTGTAGGGTGAAGCCTTTTACAGAAAAGTATCAAGTGTTCAGCTGTTTCCTCCTCCTCTTCGCACGCAGCGCACAACGTGTCTATCTCGTGGTACCTGACTCTATATGTCTTAGTCCGCCAAACTCCCGCCCTGGCTTCAAACTAGACCTTCCCCTACAATCATCAAAGATATTTTCTTTGGCAATTTCCTGCTTAAAGATCCTTTATGTTCCCAGTGCCGATTTCGTCAGCATTCCTGTTTTCCACAGAGCTCTCTCTGTTTATTTAAACTTTTTCTTAACCGATAATTGCTGATTTGCCCCCTACTGCTGTCCAGGTATTTGCTTGTCAATTTTCTAGTTCGCTTTCTCCATTTCGTGTCAACATTCCTTATGCACAGGTATCTGAAAACTTTCCTAGCCCACTGCCTTTCCCCCATTTTATCAATCGCTCCTCCAATGCTATCTTACTGCTAGCTTCTCTGCTCTCAAACGACGCCCATCCCATATCACCCTGTACCCCCTGATTTGGTGTACTGCCATGTGCTCCTAAAGGCAGCCTCCCTACGGTGCGTTGCTTGATTTCTAACCTTGCTTGAACATCTGGTCTCGTGCACAGGACCGCACTACCGAAAGTAAGGCTAGGAACTATCAGCGCTTTCCAGATACCTCTTACCACTTCATACCTATTGTAATTCCACAGTGCCCTATTTTTCATGACAGCTGCATTCCTACTAGCTTTATTGATTACATATTTTTCATACTCTGTCCGATACTCAACACCGTTGTTTGTCCACACCCGAAGATACTTGTACTGATCCACTACTTCTATCGGACTCCTGTATTCTATGCTCGCCGCCCTCATCATTAAATATCATGACTGCAGATTTTTTCTTACTAAACTTCAAACCTAATCTATCTCCCTCTGTACCACATATGTCTATCAACTTCTGCTAATCTTTCTTGTTGTCAGCCATTAGCACTATATCATCCGCGTATATTACTCCCGGCAATGTCTGTTTAATCCATTCCCCTTGCTTGAAAAAAAAAGGTTGAAGCCTAGTCCGCTCCTCTCTAGCTTTGTCTCCAACCCTTGCATGTACAACCGCAACAACAAAGGGGACGATGGACCTCCTTGCCTAAGCCTCCTCTCTATCTCTACAGGCCCTGATACATCTTTTCCCATTTTATAAGCACTGTGTTACCTTCATATATATTCATTAAAAGATTAATTACTCCATCTTCCACATCTAATGTGCCCACTATGTCCCACAAATACTCTTAAATAATGTGGTCGTAGGCTCACCTCATATCCGGAAATGCTAGTCATAGGTACCTGTGTTCATTTTTAGCAATATCTATGCACTGCGTCAATTAAAACAGATTGTCCACCAACCTCCTTTGTTTCCGGAACCCATTTTGTAGCCCCCTAGCACGCCCTCGTTCTCCACCCAAACCTGCAATCTGTCCTTTATAATCTGCATCACCACCTTGTAAACCACAGATGTCACCGTTACTTAAGTCAGCTTACTTAAGCCAGACGGTAGTTACTTAAGTCAGCTTTGTCCCTCTTTCCCTTATATATCATGTTCATTCTACTTAATCGCCATTCATCGGCGACTTTTCCATCCGCTATCATTTTAATCACTACCTGTATTAATTTTTGCTTGGATTTTGGTCCTAGCTTCTTTATTAACATAATCGGATCAACATCTGGTCCTGTTGACGTGCCACTAGGAACCTTCTTCACTGCCCCTTCCCACTTTGCTCAAATGAAGCAATTGCAGTGACCGGTCTATCATCCTCTGATAAATTATGTGCAACATTTCTTTCTTTAAATTTTTCTGTCATCCTTGTTCCTATGTGTTTTATTGCTTCATCCCCTTCTAGTCGAATACCCTGATCTGTAACAATACACCTTTGCTCTAGCCTAATCTTATTACTCATTGCATTTAGATGTTTCCAGAATTTTTCCACTGCTTTTTTATCCTTTTTTATTTACTTTCGACATTGATTGGGCACCATTTCTTCTAATTTTCTCAGTAATCAAATAGGATGCTCCCCTTCCACACTTTATGAAGGCATCCCATTTTCTGTCTACTTCAACTTTTGGTTGCCCCCTCTTGAAATATCTGGGTTCTCTGGACGCTTCCTGACATTTCTCAATCGCCCTCTTGACCTCCTCATCCCACCAACTCTTGGGTTTGCGTCTTTTCCCTTTTGGTTTTACTCACACCTTATCTAGCTCTAGCTCAAGTAATCGAGTTAATTTAGTATAAGTCTATTCTGTTTCATTATCCTCAAAAAATACTTTCTTAATTTGTTTGGCTGCTGCTTCCATTTGCTTTTCTGAGTAAAAATTCCCCTCTGATTGTTCATATCAATTCAGTCCTACATTCGTTTCTCTTCTGAAACAACTGGATACGCTTGTGGTCACTCCTAGACATCTGGAACCATGTTCATCTATCCGGCGGTTAGCAACCGGTTAGCAACCGGCGCGCCGGTGGGCGGCTCAGTTGTGCATAGCAAACCGTAACCTACCTCACACAGTAGCGGTATAACGAGCGCGCGTGCGTCGGCGGTGGCAGCTGCACCGCCGCTCCTTCGCCAGACGTCTCGTGTCAGTCGAGTGAGTGAGACGCATGGCTCCGAAGCGGCGCAGTGATTCCGCGCCAAGCGTTTCGGGAAAGCGGCAGCGGACGCCGCATTCCCCCGATACCAAACGCCAGAAGAACAAGGAGTGAATGCGCATGCGACGACTGAACATATCACCAGATGCGTAGGCAAGTTAGGCAGAACGGACACGCCAGCAGCGACTGATTAGATCGCCGGGTACCAAAGGCAGGGAAGCAGAACGAAAGCGGCAGCAGCGACAGGCGATACCGCCGAACACGAAAGCGAATGAATTGGAGCGCAGACGGCAGCAGCGACTGGACAAGTCACCTAACAGCAAAGCCAGGGAAGCGGAACGAAAGCGGCTGCAGTGGTTGTCGCAACCAGGCCCATCAAGAAGCGCGTCCAGCAAAACTGGAACACGCCGGCAAGAGGGGGAAGATGACCGGCAAACAGACCCCACATAGACAACAATGAAACATCGGGTCCCAGTACATCCATCACACTGTGGCCATTCCACTTGGGCGCCATGTACAATATGGTATATGCAGTGGGTTGACCACAAGGCTTTCGCCAAGCACACTTTAGAATTTCCAAAGTGTCTTCGGTAATTTTTGGCCTGGCTCTCGACCTTCCATCTCGTCGACTGGTGGACCACACGACTCACTTGTCTGTGAACGGCGTCCTCGCCCCGGTGGCCACGCCATCCTCCAAGCCGCTCCGCAGCTGCCGTCGTCCACCTTTGCTGCGGTTCTGGCCGACTTTCCTGTTACACGCGGCCCTGCAACCATGAGCTTCCCGTTCGTCACTCCGTCACCCATCACATAGTCACTACGAGCCCACGAGAGTTGTGCTGACCACGCCGCCTTGCTGGCGACCGCCTAGTCGTTGCCCGCCTTGAATTCGACTGTTTGCTGCAATTGGGCATCATTCGGCCGTCTTCCAGCAGTTGGTCTTCGGCGCTTCATATGGTGCCGAAACGTGACCCCGGTGATTTGCGCCCCTGCGGCGACTATCGTACCCTCAACGCCCGCACTGTCCCGGATCGATATCCTCTCCCTCATGTTCACGACTTTGTGTTAGACCTGTATGGTATGACCATATTTTCCAAGATTGACCTGATGAAAGCCCACCATCAGATCTCGGTGGAGCATGCAGACATCCCAAACACTTCAACTGTAACACCGTTAGGCCTCTTCGAGTACGTTCGTATGCCCTTTGGTCTGCGAAACGCTGATCAGACATTCCAACGCTTCATCAACGAGGTCACTCGTGGGCTGCGTTTTGTGTTCGCGCATCTCTATGAGCTGCTGGTTGCCAGCTTCTCGTCAGAAGAACGCGCTGCACACCTGCGCCTGCTCTTTTCACGCCTCGAAGAGCACGGTCTCGTCATTAGTTCGGCCAAGTGCATTTTTGGCGTCGACGCCATCAAGTTCCTTGGCCATTATGTCACAGCGCAGGGAATTCGCCCCCTGGAGAGCAAGGTGCGCGCCATTCGCGACTTTCTCCGCCTCAAGTCGCTTCGCGAGTTCCTCGGCCTCCTGAACTTCCACCGACATTTCTTGCCCGGCATTGCCCGCATTACTCTGCCTCTCACGGATCTCTTAAATTCATCCCATGGTCCCCACACTCCTCTCGAGTGGACGTCAGCTGCCGAAAACGCCTTCCAAGCTGCCAAGAACACCATTGCCGACGCTACTGTGCTTATGCACCCGCTGGCCGACGCCCCGTTGCGTCTCGCCAACCGACGCCTGTGGTGCGGCTGTAAGCACCGTCTTGCAACAGCTTCAGGACGACTGCTGGTTCCCGCTGGGTTTGTTCTCAGAGAAGCTCAAGCCCGCAGAAACGCGCTACAGTACTTTCGGCCGTGAGTTGCTGGGTGTCTATCTCGCCATTCGACACTTCCGTCACATCTGGGAAGGAGCCGTTTTTTGTGTGGTCACGGACTACAAGCCCTTAACTTTTACTTTCCGTGTGAATCAAAGCTGATACACTGCACGAGAGATACGGCACCTGAGTTTTATTTCTGATATACGGTGACTTTGAGACACATCGAAGGACCCGTGAACAGTGCCGCTGATGCGCGCTCCCGTGTCGCTGTTCTTGCATTAGGCGCGCATGTCTTCCCAGCGCCTGCTGCCGCACAGACGTTAGACAGTGAGCTTCAAGCTCTCCAGGCCAGCTCTAGCTCTCTGACCTTGTCACTAATGCCCCTGCCGTTCTGCTCGGACCCCATCGTGTGCGACGTTTCCGGTGGTTCTCCACGGCCGTTTGTACCCACTGCGTTCCGCCGCCAACTCTACGAACAGCTGCACAACGCAAGCCATTCCGGCATTCGTGCTACGCAGCTGCTCGTGACGGTTAGGTTCGCCTGGCCAAAATTCAGCCGAGATATGCGTCGCTAGTCTCGTGAGTGCTTGCAATGTCAGCGTGCTAAAACAACGCTCCACACGCGGTCGCCTCACCACCCTTTCCGGCCCACCGACTGTCGTTTCGACCATGTCCACTTCGACATTGTTGGCCCTCTTCCTCCATCACGAGGTTTCCAATACATACTTACGTGTGTTGACCGCTGCACACGGTGGCCTGAAGCCTTTCCGCTGCCCGATATCATGACGTCTACAGTGGCGTACACTTTTGTCAGTGAATGGATTTCCCGTTTCGGCTGCCCCACTGTAGTGACGACGGATGGTGGCCGCCAGTTTGAGTGCGCCTTGTTTCGAGCCCTGACATCTCTGCTTGGCGTGCGCCATGTTCACACCACCGCGCAATCCTTCCGCGAACGGCATAGTTGAACGCTTGCAGCGACAGCTGAAGGCTGCTCTTGTTGCTCGCGAAGCTCGCACCTCTTTGCCCGATTCCCTTCTTTTGGTGCTCCGTGGCCTTCGATCAGCCTTTAAAGATCTTCAGTGCACGGCGGCCGAAATGGTCTACGGGACTACCGTCCGTTTGCTAGGCGAGTTCTTCGTTCCGGCCCGCACCGACGACATCTCGCCACCTGCCTATGTGGAACAACTACGCCTGCTCTTCAGGCGCCTGCAACCGGTCTCCACACGTCCATCTACTCGCCAAGTCTTCATGAGCGCAGACCTCTTTACGTCCACCCATGTCTTTGTGCGTCGAGACGTCATCAAACCTTCGCTCGCCCCTCCCTACGATGGCCCTTATGCCGTCCTGCAGCGGGGTGAGGAAACTCTGAAGCTATCCGTCGATGGACGAGAAGAAATCGTTGCCATCGATCACGTGAAACCCGCCTACTTCACGCACGTTTCTCATTCAACCCACTAACACGAAATCTCAAGCCCCACTTCTTCCACTGACTCGATCCGCGCATTCAGCAGGAATGTCTCATGGGTACCGTGCTGTTGACTGTCATTCTTCTTCCTCTCACCGGAGGGGGGGGGGGGCTCTAGCGGCACTATCATCATCAGCAGTGCCGCCCCGCCTCGGCTCGTGGCATGCGCTCGCGCTGGCTACGTGGGGCCACGTGCGGAGTAGAATAAAGACAGTTGTGGCTACCAATGTGCTGTACCTTGAAGCCCGCATTCCGCCTCTCTTATCACGACTTCAATTTTTAACTGTGCAAACTTACCTGAGGATCTATGAATCCCATTTCCAGCGTTCCGAAAGCATTTTCTGTTGTCAGCCGACCTCCTTTTTTGGTGTCCCCTGGTCTCGTTTCAATTCCCCTCAGGTAGTGTTTGTGCAAATATTACTTCAGCCTTTAGATGTAAACGTTTATGATATCCTTCCTGCGCTTCGCAATGGGCCCGCTGTCCACATTGTTTTCGACGACATATTCCCAAAAAATGCAAAACGTTTGCCACCGAGTATTCTATATGGTCTACTAGAAGATCATCAGAGGACCCTACCTACAGTTATAGCAATAGCCAATGACGCATCGCAATGCAATGAAAAAGCAGGTGTGGGAATATTTTGCTCGCATTTAGACTGGTCCTTGTTACTGCATCTTCCAGATTTCACCCCTATTTTTCAAGCAGAGTTTCTAGCAGTTGTACTTGCTCTACGCAGGCTAGACCCCTCTATTACAGCAGTTGCAGTAATTACTGATTCTTTATCTTTGTGTTCGTCCCTCGCTGCACATGTTGACGGTCCCATTTTAACAACTTTCTTATCCCTACTTCCCCCACATTTGAGCCTTGTTCATTTAGTATGGGTTCCCGGTCACAGCAGTGTGACAGTAAATGAGATTGCTGACAATCTCGCAAAGGCTTCCCTGAGCGGCCCCGTGTTGCCAGTCATCTTGGCTACAGCCTATATTACAGCATCTAGATTTCGGCGACGTGCGTTTTTAAGCACGCAAGACACAACACTTTTAACATCGGCGGATTATGAGCACCTTAAATATTAGTGGAACAGGAAAATTTGTTGCTCTCGGCAGCTTGAAGTATCACTGACGAGGCTGCGCTGCCGCATCCCCCCTCTAAATTTCTATTTACACAAGTCGGGTTTGGCGCTCTCTCCCCTTGGTGCATTTGGCCGTGAGCCTGAATCTATAGAGCATTTTTGGCTGTATTGTCGCCGATTCAACTCTCTGAGAAAAGGGTTGCTGGAGGAGCCCTTGCAGCATCTTGGCCTTAGTTTGAGCAGCCCGCTCTTGCTATCATTTGGCGCCACCACATTTGGGTTCAGCCACAGACCTGTTTGTACCGCTGTTCTAAATTTCCTGATAGAATCTCACTGACTGCCTTGTGTGAGTTAAGTGTGTTAGGTCCTAGGTGAAACACCTGCGCACTGCTTGCATGCCGTTGCATATCTTATATAATATGTATGAAATAATTATCAGGAATCTTTTTTACCTTTTGGCTCTCTCCTTTCCCTTATCTCAGTTTACATCGAAAGTTGATGTGAGCCCATACCATGAGCTGATGGCTGCCGTGAGTTTAAAGGGGCTCTGAAACACCTTCCGAGGAAAGAACATCAACTCGCTTAATCACTGCATTGTGTTGTCATGAAAACCTCAGTAAATAATGCACTTCTACACGCAGCAGAGGGCCCGCAATCACGCTCGAAAGATGGCGAGCCCTTTCCGGAGACTTTTTCATGCCCGTACCCTCCTCCGTTGCTCGCATCTACGTATACATGTGGAAAGGTGGCTGCTGGTTAGACTCTTTCAGACGTCAGGCAGCTTCCAATGCCACGGCCAATTAGCCGCGTAGCTCCGGCGGGCCAGGAAGCTCTCCCCAGGAGGTGGGGCCGGCGGAAGAGCGCCGACATTCTAGCGTGCAAAATGTGACGAGAGGAGAGGGAAAAGCGCGAAGACGCTGACATTCATATTTTGACTGCAGATAACTCAGCTTCTATAAAGTGGATTAGAAAATTTCTTGCTGGACAGTATTCGTGAAGAGGCCACCCAACCATACTGCACTTTATTAGAGCCCTTTTCAGAGCCCCTTTAGGCCGCCTACTTTGCAAAAGGATGCAGATCGAAAACAGTACTGTCTGCGGTAGTCGAAGGCCGGCATCCTTGTATAATGCGACCTACCTAACTGCTTTGTGCATTTGGCATTCATCTTGTAGGCAAGAGCTCACAAACATGATCGTGCTGAGGGCAGCGTTTTGAAGCAGTCCAAACTCGTAAGTGCTCTGAGATATGAGAGTGCGTCAAGCCCCAAGTGGTGGCAGTCAGTTCAGTGTTCTGCACTTGGTGCACGCGTTAGAGTTTAAGAATGGCTTTGATGTAAAAATTTTGGGTATTACCTGTGAAACTAGAGTGCTGCTATTTGGCCCATAGCCTGTAGCACCGTACTAAGTGCCTCACATATGCAAGCTGGTTTTCGTTCTGTTGGTCACTTATAACTAGAGCCGGGAACTTAAAGAGGCCCCGAAACACATTTTAAGTGCATTGTTTTGCCTGTTGGTTGCATAGAATGAGTTATAGTGATGCTATTAGCATCGGTCGTACCGCGTATACTGTGGTTCTTAATATTTTAATTAGCTCGCAAAAACAAATTCGTGGCGCTGATGGTGTCACCATACAGTGGCGGTTTTTAGCAGCGGATATGACATCACTTTGTACCAGCTTGATGATTGGACAAATAGTAAATATACTGCAAATTGCGTTAATAACTAGACATCTGTTTTGTCAAGTTTTTGTGTTTTATATTACATTAACAAAACCAACTTGTTTGCCCTAGATAAAAGCACTGTAAATCAAGTAAAACAAAAACACGCCACCAGAGGCACTGGCTACTTTTTTCATCGAAGGACTTTGCGCCTCTGTAAACATCCTACGACCTAGCACTAAACACTTAAAGCTACTCTCTATGTATCTGACAGCGTCTTTGCGGAATCGATCCGATCGAGCCATTGCACTCTATAAGCGCTCGTTTCGGTCGCAAGGAAGGATGCGTTCGCTTCACATTTAGCAGGCAGTGCGCATCGTCAGCTTGCGGAGGATCTCCGGGCGGTGGTGCCAGATGGCGCCACGTTTCCGTCAACAGCGCGTGCTCCTTGCTCGCCGTGGCCAACCAACGCGCTAGGAGCGACGGACGATGGTTAGCAGCAAGCAGTAGCGGTACGCGCTATGCTAAATGTGTCTGATATCTTGCGCAGGCTGTCACACCGTCGCAGTATCTCGCGCTCGAGTCCGGATCCATAAGTAAGGGAATGTCACTGATCAGTGTTTCCTTCTGCGCCATCGACGTGACGCTGAAGCATCGCTTGGGTCAGCTGGACGTTCACATGGTTGTTGTAACCATGCAAACGGCGTTGCCAGCCTTGGCATGAACGAGTTAGAGAACAGGGAACCATGGAGTGCGAACTTCCGCCACGTGCTAAGATAGGCTGTTTTTATTGGTCGCGCTGGGTGTCGTCATTGGGAGAGTGCAATGGGAATGGGAAGCTCCGCGAAAATCGAGTTGAGGGCAGCATTTTGCTTGCTTGTATTTTGAAATTTCTTCATTGAGTAACTCCCGTTCCTTTGCATCGATTCTCGTAATTCTTTTTGAGTCAGCATCTGTGTGACATAAAGAATCCATCTGAAGCGTAACCGGCATCCGTTCAAGCGGTGTTTCGCAGCCCCTTTAATGCATTTACCCTTATAAAATTGTCTATAGACTTTTATAGACTGTATTGCCTTTCTGTAGATATTTGTTTTTGTCTACTCATAGTCTACAGACTGTTTATAGACGACAGTCTACTAAAAGTGTATGGCCACTAATCTATAGATTGTCTATAGACTGTCTATAGGATTTTTATTGAATATAGAGTATTCGTTAGCACCTGTGTATAGAAAGTCATAGACTTTAAAGATGGAAGTTGATGGACAAAATTTTCTAACAAAATTTTTGCAGAGGTATTTAATGCATGTAAATGAATAAACGGGGATTTTTGCACTTGCCTACTTTTTGCAAATTTTTAGCAAATGCTTCCTGTTTCACCACACGTTTGTCTATTAATGCCTAAATCCGGCATTTTGGTCTTTGGTGCCATTTTTCTGTTTTGTGACATCTGTCTAGGTATGGTGGAGGTCGCGCGCTGATACACCCACAAAAGGTGTCGGTGTCGCCAAACGTTTTTCTCGAAGTGTTACCGCCAACCGAACCGGCACCGTCAAGCAGGGTACCGTGTATCTTACGAGGATACTCTCACCAAAATCAGAGATGAAATTTGGGAGCACTACATTTGGGTGTCAGTCGACGAAACCACTGACGCTAGCGGACTGCATGTGGCCAACTTCATCGTCGGAGCAATGAGCGCAGAGAAAGCCGGACGACCAATCCTGCTCAGTGCAGATGTTCTTGAAAGGGGAATTCATTCGACGACACCGCATTTTTTGTTTACTTCATCTCTACAGCGTATATGGCCAGGAACTATTGCTAATGAGAAGGTACTTTTGTTCGCCGCGGGTGGTGAATCGTACATGTGCAAGGCAGGAAAGGGACTGACGCTTTTATTCAACAAGTTGATTCAGCTGACCGCCATTGTTCATCGTGTCGCCTAGTGTGTCCGGCTCTCTGTTCCCCAAGTGGATTTGTTAGTGTCCAGCACAAAACAAGTGTTCCTTAAATGCTCGACAATGATTGCTGCCCTCCGCGTCACGGCACCTGACATTCCCCTGCTGGCAAAGACTGCTTGGAATCAACGGGGAACATGAATAAACACAGCAATATACAATACACGAAACTTTCAAGTCAAATCTGTCTTCGACAACATCAGCAATGACTATGCGTATGTGATCAAAGCAAAAGCCATTTTCAAAGAGGCGAACACGGGAAGAGAGCTGCCATACATCAGTGCAAATTTCTCAACATTGACAGAGAGGATGACAAAACTGTAAAAACACTGGACTCTCAATAGATGAATCATTGGAGACAGTCGAAGTAGCGCAGCACTTCGAGAACTGGAAGGAAAGGGCACTACTGCTTTTACTAAGATGCAACAACCGGCAGCAAGAAATAGAGGCCTTGAAACTATTTCCCAAATCAGAGATCTACGCGGAGACGCTACGGCCATATCTCCTGAATGCCTGAGCCCCTATGAACTCTCATATTTTAGGTTCGTGCAATTAAAATCATGAGATGTAAAGCGAAGCTCTACAAAATACAAAGCTGTGCTTACTGAAAACAGAAGGAGCTTCAAGTTTGACAACTTGAGAATGTACTTTATTGTAATGTGCTTCAAGGACTGTGTAAGAAAGTATCTATGAATATATATTGTTGGTAATAAAGGAGATTTTTAATCAAAATGCGCATTTCTCGTTTTTAGCGCCTCTTCTAATAATATTTAGAGCCTAAATGCCTGCCTATTACGGGGTTCTTTAGTGGCTAAATTTCCGGGCCCTACTGATAGCAGCTTGATCGTATAAAGGTTTACCAGCCGTGGGAACTCAGTGCGCACTTCTTTTTGCTCTCTCTACGGGCCGCTTCAACGGGGCGTCTGCAACCATAACCCGCTGCAGTGCGCAACAGTCTCCGTAGCAGCCGCACGCGGAACAGCAGAGCAGCCCGCAGCAGTGGAACTCCACCCGCAGCAGCTCCCCCGAGGCCATGTCGGCCACGCTGCAGTCCGACCTACTGGAGCAGCGTGTGGTGAGTGAACTGTCCTAGACTCGCGCATTACGGCCAGTAGCTGAGTACTACCAAGGGGAAGAGCAGAAGGAAAGGGTAAGCCAACTGCTTGATGGAATGATCGAGTTACGAACGCTACGCTCCTGTAGTCTTTCCTTAATTGCCGAGAAAAGCTGTCACCGAGTATAGCATCGTCGCACCTTGCTTGTGGAACAAACGACTGGCAGGATATCGCATTTTCGACCTTGTTTTAGTTTATAAAAGCCAAGTTTTCTGTGAAGCTGCTACTTTGTCATCGTAACACGCTAATCACAAGGTGCACGCCAACTTGACTTTGTGCTGAGTGCCTGTTACGGACACGGCCCTGAAGAGAAAGCGGCGTGCGGCGCACTGCTCGGAATGCTAACCGTTGCTTCCCTGCGTGGTTTTATCTGAATATGATTTAGTCAAGAGCTGTTGAGAGCTCTCATTTCGACCTTTACGCGGATCATATAGAAGAGATTGCTGCATGCAGAATTCCGCGGAGTCTATAATTACGCAAGCGCTACATCGCTGGACTTTGTTCGTTTCTTGGCTATATCATTGCATCCTTGCTGCGGGTATACAATCCCAACCTTGATGAAACCTGGGTACAGACTGTCGATGGTTAATTCACTGTTCACTGCCCTGTGTTTATGTTCTTTTACACAGATCCGAAAAGTTGCAGTCGTCCTGAAATGAAACGCCAATTTACATTCAATACAGATCACATAGTGCTCTGGAAACATTCAAGCATGACATTAGTATTCACGATTGGTCCCCTTTATACAAGATAAAAGACGCAGATGCTGCGTACACAAAGTTTATTGCCGAATTTATAACAATATATGCCTCACAGTTTCCTCTCAAAGAAATGAAGCACTAAAAAAAATAAGAAAAGCGTGGGTTGCACCCGCACATATTAAAATGATAAAGAACAAGAATAAGCTTTACCACGCTTTTCTACGTACTCGGTCGCCAGAAATTTTGATTACATTCAAAAGCGCACGAAACAAACTAAACGCTGAGCTTAGACACGCCAAGCGAACATATTATCAGCAACTATTTTCTGAACTTACGAGGAAACAGCCCAACGTAGTTTGGAAGCTGATAAATGACGTTATAGGCCGCGGCAGAAAGAATGCGTCAGTGGGAAGAATAAACCATAAAGGAAGTGAGCTGTCAGGGAGTGCACTTGCTGACCATTTCAATAGTCATTTCACAAGTGTTGGAATGCTTGTGAATCAGATACCCAATTCAGACACGCCGATAAAGACATGCGCCGACAGTCTTTTTTTTTGAGCCTACCGACGAATTAGAGGTTTACAGGACATTCATGAACTTAAACAATAGCGAGGCCCTAGACGCAGATAACCTTCAAATAAAACCAGTTAAGTATGTCATAGAATTCATAGCTCCTGTGATTGCTCATATTTTTAACCTGATTCTGGAAACGGGCGTCTATCCTGGTGAAATGAAGAAAAGTAGGGTGAGCGTCATATTCAAGGGCGGTGACAGAAACGACAGAAGCAATTATAGGCCAGTCTCTGTCATTCCTGCCTTTTCTAAAGGATTAGAGAAGGTGATATTCCCTCGCATGTCTAAATTTTTCCTTTGTAAGAATATTATATGTGACGCCAAATTCGGCTTCCGGAAAGGGCGATCAACAGAAACCGCGCTGCTAACGCTTAAGGAAATTATTGTGCAAAATATTCAAGAAAACCTTTTCACTCTCGGCCTGTTTATTGATTTTAGTAAGGAGTTTGACTGCCTAAACCATAATATTTTAATTTACAAGCTTTCACTCAGTGGAATTCGCGGAACACCTCTTGCTTTAATAAAGTCGTACTTAGAGAACAGGAAGCAGGCAGTGTACAAAGATAATCAGAAATCCCGTTTTTTACCAGTGCAAAACGGTGTACCACAAGGCAGTGTATTAGGGCCTTTGCTGTTTAATATATATATAAATGATATCGTGAACATTGATTCAAACGTAAAATTTATATATGCAGACGACAGCAGCATAATAATTTCGGGTCCTAATGTAGACGATTTAATTATCAAATGTAATCAAATACTTGACAAATTAACCTCTGGTCCAATTTAAATTGCATTAGAATAAATCCTAAGAAGACGAAAGTAGTAATATTTAGAGCTAAAAATATGATACTCAAGACATGCCATGTTGTCCGATGCCAGGGCCAAGAAGTTCAAGTAGTGAATGAACGTAGAATTCTCGGGGTTACGTTTTCTTCGAACTTAAGTTGGAATAAACACGTAGAAGATGTTTGTAGAAAACTGGCCGCAGTGACGGGAATCTTATCTCGCTGCCGACATCTTCTTCCAACACAGGCCAAAATCCAAATTTATCACGCACTGTTTGCTTCACATATCGGCTACTGTGGTCTAGTATGGGCTACAACGACAAAAGGAAACGTTGCAAAGATAGTTGTACTTCAGAAGAGAATCATGCGACATATTGCAAACCTTGATTACCTGTCTCCCACGCGAAGTGCTTTTATAAGGTACATCATCATTAGTGCTGAATATATGTATCCATATCGCCTGTTCCGGTCTTTTTACTTTTCCACTGTAGCTTTTCAACATTTTTTAATGAATCTAGGATCTCTTAAAAGAAGACATGTTACACTATCCACGCGTAATGATGATGTCTGGGTGCGCCCGAAATTTCGAAATAACTATAAATTTCAGTCACTACAGCATAATCTGCCATTTATTCTAAATGAGCATAAATGTGTGATGAGTTGCGGCGTAAAAGAACTGAGAATGTTTTTTCGATTCAAAGAATGATAGGCTATGCGTGTTTACCTTTTTATTTGCAAGTGCTGTTTTTCAAGAACATGTATGTATTCTATTTTTTTTATATTTCTGTCTGCTTAACTTCTCTTGTTGGTATTGTGCTGTGTTGAAAACTAAAAGTACAGTTTTTGTAGACACATTTTGAAATCATGCGCTGTTTACTTAATAATTAAATTGCATTTCTGCTATTGTATAACTCATTGTTCTTTGCATTTCTTAATTGATGTTAATTAATATGGACACTACCTGTTGCTGTAAACCACTACTGCCTTGTAGAAGGGGTCATGGGCCTAGTCAAGCTGTCGAGACAGCTTTTAGCTCTTGACCCTTTCCAGGATCCTTTATTTCTGGAAAAATAAAAGAATTGAATTGAATTGATTCGCATGCCGGTGAAAGGAAGAGCGGCATCCTCGAAAGGCGCAGGATGATTTGCTATAACAACTCTTACATAAAAAAGGGGCTTCTTCACTGTAAATCAGAAACTTATGACAGCAATGACAGCATAGGTGCGGAGGACGACCTGCCTCGAAGGTGTTAGAAGCTTTACTAATTTTCCTTCTTTAAGCCTTGCCTCTCCTGGAGTCTAGATTTATAGAGTCTAGTTTCAAAACGCAGCACAAATCCTTTTTTTATTAAGCAGTGCATGCTTTAAAAGGTTAGTTTTAGTGCTCGATGGTCTTGCGCAGTATCGTTGAGGTAAGAAAGGAGGCAACTTCTGAACGTTCCGTCAGGACCAGGTGTTCGTCAGGAGCTGTCCTTGATGTGCGAGCATACGTTTTTTTTTTGGAAGTGGCCATGGGTAATTTGGTACAGCACCTGCACTGATGTTTTGTGCACTACGTTTTGATTAAAAGCTCTGCACAGTGGAAAAATGAATTTAATGTTGAGTATGCGTAAATGTCGACCCGCGGCGTATTATTTAATTCATTACAAACAGCGCGCAGTTTTATCGCATCGTAGATACCAGCTGTGATGGCATCCGCTGTGGAGATCTGCATCACCCTGGAAAAAAGAGAAATTAGAGTCCCGGTGACTGGTCCGCTTCAAAAAAGCAGGAGGTTGGCTTCGTAAATTCGTGCCCCCAGTGTGCCGCCTTGCCAGAGTACATCCCACCTGTTGAATTATGCAGTACTTCTTTAGCAAACAGATCACCGATCACGTGACTTCATGGTGCTCCCGCCCTGGGTTCCTCGTGTTCTTGGCGGCAGAGCATTATGAATCTCGCATCGGCTTTGAAGTCTTTCGGGAACGCGATGGCACAGCTTGAAGTTAGATGCCGAACAGAAATTGTGGTAGTACTTCAGAATTTTCCTGTGCGGCTGTGCTATCCATGAAATCTAAAGATTGTATATATATTCTCGTGCGCATATAAGTCCGTTATATAAGTGCGCATATAAGCTGCGGAACAACTGACCACGGTGGCGGTCAAACCTGTGACGCAGCGGACGGTGCTAAGAATTTCTGGCTCCGGACAGGCCGCCATTAGAATCTGAGTCTGGAAATGTTTAACGCTAGAACTTTATCTACTGAGGCTAGCCTAGCAGTGCTGTTCGAGGAACTAGCGGGAATTAAGTGGGCTGGCATAGGGCTTAGTGAAGTTAGGACAGGCGAGGCGTATACAGTACTAAGGGACGGACACATACTGTGCTATCGCGGATTAGCGGATAGACGAGAACTAGGGGTGCGATTCCTCATTAATCAGGATATAGCTTGCAACGTGGAGTTCTATAGTATTAACGAGAGGGTAGCAGCTATTGTAATTAGGCGCATTAGGAGGTACAAGCTGAAAGAGGTGCAAGCCTAAGCGCCTACATCCAGCCATAATGACCGGACCGTTGAAAGTTCCTATGAAGACGTGGAATCGGCAAAGAATAAAGTAAAATCACACTACACTGTACTAAAGGGCGACTTCAATGTGAAGGTAAGCAAGAATGCTGGCGACCACGTGTTAGGCGACTATGGGATAGGCTCTAGAAATAGCAGGGGAGAGTTATTAGTAGAATTCGCATATATAAGTAATTTACGGATCATGAATACCTTCTTCCGCAAACGAGAGAACAGGAAGTGGACCTGGAAGAGCCCCCAATGGTGAGACTAAAAATGAAATCGACTTCATACTATGCGCTAAACCCGGCATCGTTCCGGATGTGGCCGTTCTCGGAAAGGTGCGGTGCAGCGACGACAGTATGGTCTCGAATTAGCTTAGACTTGAAGAGGGAGCGGATGAAGCTAGTGAAAAGGAAGTCAAGTAACGAGTTAGTGGTAAGAGGGAAAGTACAGGAATTCAGGATATCGCAGCAAAGCAGATATTCGGCTTTATCTGAGGAAGAGTTGATGTTGATACAATGAACGATAATCTGACAGCCATCATTACAGAGTGCGCAGTAGAAGTAGGCGGTAGGACAGTTCGACAGGATACCGGAAAGCTATCTCAGGTGACGAAAGATCTGATTAAGAAACGTCAAAGCTTGAGGGCGTCTAACCCTACCGAAAGAACAGAACTGACAGAGCTATCGAAGTTGCAAGGCAGCCGACATAAGGAAGTGTAATATGGAGAGAATCGAGCATGCTGTAAAGAACGGAGATAGCCTAAAAGCGGTGAAGAGGAAACTAGGCATACCAGATGTATGCGTTAAGATACAAGGGGGGCAATGTCCTTAGAAATATGGATAAGAGTTAAAGTAGCCAAAGAGTTCCACACAAATCTGTAGAGTAGCCAATTTAATCATAGCGTTAATGAGAGAGACCGTAGCGCAGAGCATTGCGTCATCTCGCCAATAACGAAAGAGGAAGAAAGCGTTAGGAGCAATGGAAAGGGTAGAATCAGCTGGTGAGGATCAGGTAACAGCAGATCTGTTGAAAGATGGCGGGTAGATTGTGCTATAAAAACTAGCCTCCCTGCATACGCAATGGCTTATGACCTCGACTGTACCAGAAGCTTGGAAGAATGCAAACATTATCTTAATTCATAACAAGGGAGACGCCAAGGACATAAAAAATTGCAGACCACTCAGCTTACTATCTGTTGCCTACAAGAAATTTACTAAGGTAATGGCTAATAGAGTCCGGGCAACCTTAGACTTCAATCAACCAAATGATCAGGCAGGCTTTCGTAAAAAATATTCCACAATACATCACATTCACACTATCAATCAGGTGATAGAGAAATGCGCAGAATATAACCAACTTCTCTTTATAGCCTTCATTGATTACGAGAAAGCAATCGACTCAGTGACAACCTCAGCAGTCATGCAGGCATTGTGTAATCAGGGTGTAGAAGAACCTTATGTCAAAATACTGGAAGATATATATCGCAACTGCACAGCTACCATAGTCCTCCATAAAGACAGCAATAAAATTCCAATAAGGAAGGGCGTCAGGCAAGGAGATACTTTCTCGCCAATGCTATTCATGCGCTGCCTGTTTTCAGGAGGTATTCCAAAGCCTGAATTGGAAACAGTTGGGCATAACAGTTAATGGAGGATACATAAATAATCTGCGATTCGCTGATGACATTGCCTTGCTCAGTCACTCAAGAGACGAATTGCAATACATGATGAACGATTTAGACAGGCAGAGCAGAATGCTGGGCCTAAAAATTAACATGCAGAAAACCAAAGTAATGTTCAACAGGCTAGCAAGGGGACAGCAGTTTACAATTTGCAGCGAGGGCCTGGAAGTGGTAAAGGAATACGTCTACTTAGGGCAGGTGGTGACAGCTGATACGGATCATGAGAGGGAAATAACTAGAAGGATAAGAATGGGGGGAGCGCGGAGCGCGGATGGCAGGTTCTCTCAAATCATGAATGGCAGCTCAAGAGAGAGCTGTATCTTATCGGTACTCACCTACGGGGCAGAAAAGTGGGGGTTAACAAAAAGAGTTCAGCTTAAGGACAACGCCGCGAGCCATAGAAAGAAAAATGGTTGGTGTAACGTTAAGAGACTGGAAGCGGCCACAGTGGGTGAGAGACCAAACGCGGGTTAATGACATTCTAGTCGAAATCAAGAGGAAGAAATGGGCTTGGGCAGGGCATGCAATGCGAAGGCAAGATAACCGCTGGTCTTTAAGGGTAACGGAGTGGATTCCAAGAGAAAGTAAGCGTAGCAGGGGGCGGCAGCAAATTAGGTGGGCGGATGTGATTAAGAAGTTTGTCGGCAAAGGGTGGTGCAGCAGGCAAAGGACAGGGTAAACTGGAGAGATATGGCAGAAGCCTTAGCCCTGCAGTGGGTTAAGTAAGGCTGATGATGATCATGATGATGATGATAAGCCCGTTACACATGCTCTTATACCTTACTTCTCCTGCAGGACATCACCCAGGCGTCCTCACTGCCGGTGCAGCAGCGCGAGGTTTTCCAGCATCAGTCGAGGATCTTGCCGTTTGATTTTCACAGTAACTGTTTGAACGGAGGCCCGTCTCCCGCGGCTTACCGCAGTCCCGCGCCTCCACCGTTCTGCCCGCAGCACGCGAAAGCGGCCCATGACTGGTGGTTTTGCAGTACGGCGCAGCCCATGTTGGGGGCGCCACCTATGATGCGCGCCAGCTGCGACTTCTTCATGCCACTTGCTCGCCTAGGCCAGGTGGCCGTCGGCAAGAGCCCGGCAGTAACGGAGGAAGGCGTCGCGTCTGGTGCGCGTGATGCGTCGACGGATTAGGATGCATCCGAAGACATCCGAGGACGTTGTACTTTTTTTTATTCAGAGCTAGCCAGGCGCTGGCTTCTTGAACTATGCTTAAATGTGTAACGCAGATTTTATGCTGAATAAAGCGAAAGGTAAATTCCGGGGACTCTTTTTGTCTTTCATGCGGAGAACAGCCGGTGATAGCTGTACCGTCTAGCGGACACGAAATACAAGCCCCTGTCGAACCCGCATAAACGACTGTGAACAACGCAATGTGTATTTCCCGTTGGTCAGAAGGTAATCGCGTCACATTGAAAAGCTGACATCATTATTTTTTTTTATGACAGACACATGCTACGGAAACGAAGCCGTGAACTCCGGAAAGTCTTTCTTATGCAGCTGTCGCATTGTGAAGTTAAAGAAGACTCGCATTAGGGCTCCAGTTACCACGTTGTGGATTATGTTGTGTCCGCTGCGGCTAACTTCGAGCTCCAACTGTTTGTCGTTATGGCTGTCTCTTCCTCTCTGGAATCTAGGAAATTGAGCATATACGCAAAAGGAACAGCACAAAACAAAAGATGTAACAGTTCAGTTCGGTCCAATACAATCTTTTATTTCTGTATTCGCGACTACGCTCTTTAGAATGCCCAAATGGGAGTAGGCCTTCAGAGCAAGTCTCGGAGGCCTACTCCCATCTGGGCATGTCATCGGTGCTTTTGGTGCGCGTCCTGAACTGTACGATATAAAGCGAGGGCGGCCTCTATGCCTTGCCTTATAAAATCTCTCTCTCTCTCTGTCTCTGCAGCTGGCACTTGTATGAAAGGCGCATGCCACACGCAATGTTTCTAGAGCTTCAAGATGATAGCGATCGTGCACAACTGACGCGAATTTGAGAAAAATTAAGCCACGAAAAACGAATGAAGCCGCCCTAATGGCATGAAGTACAGAAACAAATGGGATATGTCTTTCCTGCGTTTCCTCCTTAGAAGGAAGACAGCCTTACCCAAGCATGATAATGTCGTGGAAGCCTTAGTACGCAAGGCGGGCAAAGTAACACTCAAATTAGCTATTAAAGCACCCACAACCGACTACTCGCCATGGGCCTCCACAACACTATCGGGGAACTAGTGGAGGCTCTCTCATAAGCCCAACACATTCGCCTCACACACACATATACTGGCTGGTATATCCTGGACTCCTTCGAATGTCGGATACCGGCAAATGACCCAACACTCCTTTGCATCTCACGCTCCATCAACTGGGAGCTGCTTATTAAGGCGCCTCCAAGAAACATCCACGCCACCATGAGCAGCGCCACCGAGATCAAGATAAGGCGCTCCACTGCTATACAGTTCAGAATAACGGGAGAGGAAGTGGTCGACGCCATGGTTCACCTCTCTTTCTCTTCATCCATCACACTACTCCTCCTTCCAGGCACCTCACTAGAAACTGCACAGGAGGCTGCGATTGCCATTGCCATCGCACGTATAGAAGCCAGGTGCATAATAAAACTAAAAAGCAACGACACTAAATTTTGCACGAAGCCGAGTCGATGTCGCTGCTTCTTGCATCTGATCTCTGCCGTAACACCGAGGCCTCACCGTGTGGAGCTAACATGGTGCCTGAGCACTGAGAAAATCCCGAAAACAAGGCTGCAATCTTTTAGGTTGAGGTTCTGTTAACCGAGCTCAAATGGCGCCTGCTGCTGCTGCTGTCGTTGACCGGAAGAAAGAAAAGGAAAGTGCACGGGCCTGCCTACTGGCT
This sequence comes from Amblyomma americanum, assembly GCF_052857255.1. NCBI lineage: Eukaryota > Metazoa > Arthropoda > Arachnida > Ixodida > Ixodidae > Amblyomma > Amblyomma americanum. The sequence goes on from NC_135497.1 coordinate 400,518,294, forward strand.
GAAGCCGAGCCACGCTCGCGGCCGCGTGCTGAATGTAGGAGAGGTAAAGGATTGGAGAGCCAAGATAGAAAGAAAAGCCGCGCGCTAATATGCCCCTGGCCGATCTCGGAGGCTGTGCAATACCGCGCCGACCCGTGCCAGATTGCTTCAAGCCGATCACTCCGCCATATAACAAAAATAAGTTTAATATCTTAAGTCCAAGGACCTGTAGCAGATATGAAATCAGTTATCAGATGTCATGCTCCTCCAGAGCTCATATGGCCTCTGATCAGAGATTCACGCACGAAGGAGCGCATGCACTCTTTCAGCAAGCTGAGGCGGGCTTAGAAAGCCGTTCAGCAGCTGTACCCCAACCCACCCCCCTCCAGGCGCCCGCATGCTATGTCGGTGCACCTTAAAAATCGCCAGGTGGTCGAAATTATTCGGGTGCCCTCCACCACGGCAACACTTTATTCCTTTCTTCTTTCGCTCTATTCTTATTCCTTCCCTTTTGGCGCACCCGCCGTGGTGGCTCAGTGGTTAGGGCGCTCGGCTACTGACCCGGAGATCACGGGTTCGATCCCGACCACGGCGGCTGCGTTTTTATGGAGGCGAAACGCTAAGGCGCCCATGTTCTGTGCGATGTCAGTGCACGTTAAAGATCCCCTGGTGGTCGAAATTATTCCGTAGCCCTCCACTACGGCACCTCTCTCTCCCTTTCTTCTTTCACTCCCTTCTTTATCCTTTCCCTTACGGCGTGGTTCAGGTGTCCAACGAAATAAGAGACAGATACTGCGCCATTCTCTTTCCACAAAAACCAATTAATATTATTATTTTGGCGCGTGTGTCCACCTAGATACACGAGAAAACTACTGCGCCATTTCCTTTCCTCAAAAATCCACTTTTCAGTTTCACTTTCCCCTCCACTACGGCACGACTTTCTCTCTTTCTTTTTCAGTCCCACCTTCTCCCTTTCCTTACAGAGGGCAGGTGTCCGCTGAGATGTGACAATTACTGCACCATTTCCTTTCCTCAAAAACCAATTTTCAATTTTCAATGAGCCAGCAGAGAAAGCCAAAGCTACTGCGCATTTTCTTTCTTCGTGACCATTTTTTTTTATTCCTTGCATTTCGCGTCGCCAGTGCGACAGGTGCCCACCTCGATGTCTCACTGGTTAGTGCACTCGGCTGCTGAGTTGGAGTACGCGGATTCGAACCCGGCTGCGGCCGTGCTTCGATGCCTGTGCTGTGCGATGCCAATGGGCGTTCAAAATACCAAGGGGCCCGATTTCCGATATGCACATTCACCTGTCGGCGCCATGTTGCCTCTCTGATTGGCTCTCAGAACTGTCGTATAGCGACAAGGCAGTGCAAGGTGGGTGTCTATCATCGTCTGTTGCAAACGCACTTTTCGCACTGACGTCAACTTGACGTGGCGTTGAAAAAACCTTTTCAGCAGCGCTATTTTTGGTGTCCGGCTGATAAATGTGATAGTGAAGGGCAAAAGAAGGCCGCTGCAGAGAATGGCCGCTTCCTGAAATTTGATTGGCTGGAACAATGTCACGTGAAACTCGTGATACGCACGCATTATAGAGTGATGTCAAAATGACGTATCGTCATTTTTACAATGTTGCGCCATTGCTAAGCATGGCTGCAATTTTCTGCCGTAATTACGCATGGCCAAAGGAACCCGAATTATGCAAATGAGTGAATGCAACGCTGATTTATACGACGTTAGGTTGTGCAGTTTAACAGGTATTTATTTGAAGCCCAAAGTAAGCTTATAAAAGTCTGGTTTTGTTTGCACAATGCAATGAAACGGCGTGATAAGGGCACATGTGAAATGATCAAGAGATCAGAGCGTTATTACCTAGAGCTTAAATGTGCAGTCGCATAGGGGCGATAACTGCTCTCCCGTTGCAAACCCTTCGCTCGAAGTGAGAAATCAACGGTCCGTGATGTTAATGTAGCGTGTTAATGGCGGCGCCGGCGGTGCGTTTTGATGAGCTTTGCTGATCGTTGCATTTATTCGTCGTTTTTTAAGCCCTGGAACTTCGAGAGGTGAGCGACTTTCAAAAGCACCACGATGCTTTCTAGTTGTCTCTGACTAGACAGCTCGTCTGTGCAATCATTTTACTAGGCGTATGATGTGGTGGCTATGCAAGGATGCATTGCGGTGAGAGGCAGTGCCGAACTGTCGAGCTCTGAACTGCGATCACCAGTAGCGAATGTCACTAAACGGATGGGCTTTGCGCGCGTGATGAGTTGATGACACGATAGGTGTTCGCGCGGCCTAGCAACAAACTCCAGGAATGTGTCGGGAATGTGTCTAGATGAGACATCTAACGCACTATCTGATCACAGCGGTGCCAGCAAGAGAGCGTAAACGTCTGTTGGGAAAGGTACAACGTGACAACGCCTCCAGCATCATTGAGGTAAAGAAAACGAGAGCGGTAGTGGTGACAGTTTGTGTAGCATCATTCTCGATGCTTTTTCATGCAGGCAGGTCGTCCCTTTAAGTATGGAAAAGATTGCGTGAAAGCATAAATAATACTATAATCGGGCTTAACCATTGGTAATTAAGCCCATAAAGAGTGATTTCACTACTCAAGCTGAAATTTTCAGAGCATCAGTTACACAGCAGTCACGTGGAAATGACCGCAGGAGGGCGAAAGAAATTATTTCTGTAAGGGCACGTGGAAAACAAAAATTTATGAGTCTTGTACATTTTTTTACAGGTGTGTTGTTCCTGCCGGTGAAGGTACCAGCACACAAGAAGTCTGTGTGTGATCTATCCATGACCCATTTGTGTGGAATATCTCTTCATTCTCCTGTACTGCCCGCATGAAAATCGTCAAACTGGTGGGCACGTGCTTAATGTGTTGTGGCAGACATGAAGGGTTAAAGCGTTTCCCTGGAGTAAAATTGCATAGGGCTAGTGGTGTTTGATTGTATTGATATATATTTTATTGAGCGAGGAAGGACAGTGTAAATAGAACCGCTTACCAAAATAATGTTAATTAATCGTGTCTATCGTTTTCAGATGGCAGCAGAGATAGATGTGGGTGACACGCAGTTTTGTTCTATGGCTTTGGAATTCTCTTACTGACCACAATATCACGGCTGCCTCATTTTGGTCAGTGCAAAATGCAAAATCATGCATATAACAAAAACTAAAGGTAGTCTTAAATATGTGAACTTGTGCCTTTGCCTGCAACTTATTTTGTATTAGTTTTACTGAGTATAAAAAAGACTAATATGAAAATATTTCTGGCCATCAGTTTGTAAAATCTGCAATCAAGTACCTGTAGCATTTATTGAAACAGTTCATTTAGGTAATAATGATTGGTTTTGCACTGAGCATATTTTACAATCATACGTGAAACTAGAGTGCAGTTCAACTTGCAGTTTCAATAATTTCATATATTTGGAAGCTCAATGTCTAGCTTGTTCGAAGATTTCAGTGTATAACTTTGATTAACTTGCAGGTGATGGTGTGCGTCATATGCAGATGTGGCAGACCACTCTTACCACAGGGTCTCATGTGCTCGAAAGCCCTGATGCCAGATCCATCTTTGCTTATGTCTTGTCTAGATCGGTTACCTAGCTGGGTGGCCACGCCAGACTCCTGAATGTTTACATGAGGTGTGTGAAAAGATGTCGAGGGCTGCGCTGCATAAAAGTTCTCTTCGAAGATCAGCACAGCTTGCATTGTGTAACAGAACGCATTCATTCAGCCGCAGGACCATGACACCACCGGCGAGCGGTGATAATAGCAGGAGCATCAAGTCTACAACAAGGAGGAGGACACAGCACCATTTCTGTTCTACCTGACAGACAGGAAGTGCATGATCAGCTGCGTGTGGGCATCGCACTCACTGGTGTGGTTTTCTTTTTTAGTTATGCCACAAGCAATCAATGTGGATTTTTCTATTTCAAGTTTTACAGCCTACTGCTAAGAAGCTGGTGAAAACTTCTTCATTTTAGTGCTATTCTATAAACAGGACCATATTTTTGAATTTCAGTTTATTAGTAGTATGCATAACAACAGTGATTAATTTTAAGGCAAAACTTTATAGGCTCAGGACTAACCAGCGGGGATGTTGGCAGAAAAGTGCCACACTATAGCTATCAATCAAGTTTCGCTGAGGTGTCCACAGAGATTTCGAGATGTCAGAACTACTGCGCCCTTTCCTCAAAAACCCTTCCTTTCCTCAAAACACATGCTTTCACAGTCCTCCAGGTAAGCAGACAAGTGTCCTCAGAGCTAAATGGTAATTGGTTAATTACCAATACTAGTGCTTAATATCTGCATGTCAGCCTACTGCGCATGCGTGTGATGTCATTGAGTGGCGCCAACATCGTTCAAGAGGAGCGCTTCCCAGGCAGTCTTGCCAGACGGCTCCTGAATGCCGATCTGGAACGATGCTGCCTAAACGCTCTCCTGTGTCTCTAGCAACCAAGCATGCGCGCGCCAATAAACGTCAGCGAAAGTGTCGTAAAGCGAACAATTGTTTAGTACTTAATAAACATGTTAACCACACATCAGCGACACAAGCAGCACAACTGCGCTAAAGGCTTTCGCCTCACCACACTTTAGGTGAACAAAGTGCCCCTGAATTTTTTTCGGGTGATGCAGTTTTTTCGTGAATTAGGAAGCGTCCGAAGTGTTTTCCGCCTGATCTCTGCCAACTTGCTGAGTGTGTGCTTCAACACATGCTTTGGTGATTTTGAAGAAATGCGGTTCCTTGGTGTAGTGTCTCCTTAAGTGTTCTGCTTGCACAGGACGCACATTACCTGGAGTAGCTTGCCAGGCTTACAACCAGGCAGACCTCTCCTGTTTCATTAAAGTTCTCCTCAACAACGCACATTGCAACGCCTACGGATGGTATGGTGGTTTTTATTGAACTACAGACGTCGTTTTTAGTGTGCATAGAGGGTTTAGGCTGTTCATTTTAATGCACAGTAAAGGAAACTACTTTGAAAGTGAATGCAATTCATTGAGCATTACTTTCCTGCAGCCTGCAGGACACATTAGTGCCATAACAAGGCCTTCATGGCATTAGTGTATGATGTAAATGTTGCCTAATAGCACTGTGATATGCCGCTCGAAAAGAACCAACAATGGTCCTAATATGTATGTTAACAGGAAAGTACACCGGGAAGGTCATACAGTTGCACACCAGGCAACAAACATTGCTGAAGCCTGTTGTAGATTCCTCGTGGAGTGCACATGGCTTGCCAAGACCAACATACATCCAGTGTTATTATGCAGCAGTAATGAACCTTTTGCCAAAATACCACTGCCTGTTTGTGATGCTGCCTCCCTGAAATGTTGTGCTGAGGGCCACGTTAGCCTAGCATTTCTTGCCTCATTTGTGTGTTATCTTGCTGTTGTATGCTTGTGCTTTTCTGGTCGTGTTGCTGTTCTTCCTTCTTAATTGTGGTGCCTGCAACTTCACAGTTTTTATCCTCGTTTGGTTCCTTCGCCTCACCCTGAGACATGTTGATGTCTAATGTGCCACGTCCACTAGATAATGCGTGTGTTTGTGCACATTAAGATAACAACTTGCATGAAGCGAATTAAGCATGAGGCTGTATGTAATGTGACATCACCCTCCACCCTCACTCTCCACCTCTGTATTCGTCCCATTCCCCAAGATTGAGTAGCATATGTGAAGACTTTTTTAATGGCTTTTGATGGGTTTATTAGAAGTTTATCGCTCAGTAAATTATGACGCTTACTGGCCCAAACAAAAAACTAGATGGAGCAAGAGGAAGTTATAAAGGAAAAACGCGCCAACAGTCGTCTTATATTAGGTTATATGAACCATCCCTCGAGAGAAAACCTAGAGGGGTGAAATATTGGAGAACAAAATGTACTACACACTCATATCATGTACTGCGTGGGTCGTGCGATCTTTCAACCAAGTTGCTCTACGAACAAAATGGTCAGGCGTTGTCTCAACAAAATTTACAGCTTGATCTGAACGAAGAAAATGAATGGTAAAAAAATTTACCTTCAGCTAAATGCGCTTTAAGGGCATTTTTCTAATGGATCTTGGTTGTACAGTATACACTTGATAGATATTTTCTGATTTGTCACGGGACTTGCCGCTGTTTTCAGGAGGCTTTTCCGATGTGAAATCTGATCTCAGAACATAGCCACCACAAAACATCTTGTAACACAGAAAGTTGCCGGGACCCTATGACAGGCCGTGCATTCGGACTGCCGGCGTGTCAGTTCTGGTTCATTTTGGTTTCGGGCTCGTTGCTTACGAGAACGCTTTGTGCGCCTTTTATTTGCCACGGGCGCATATTCTCTCTCGGATATCCGCTTTGGAGGTGTTGCCGCAAGGTGTCGGCAGTACGCTTTGTTACTGACACGAATTTATAGGTTTCTCGTCGAAGGAGCTTTTCTTCCTGTGAGTCGAGGAGTTGTGCGGCAGTTTTGCGCCCTTAAGAGCGCATCTCTGACTATCATGTGAACTCTATATACTCTGGACAGGTTCCGCCCGCCTCACCTGTTTTGTCACAGGTTCTTTGCATAGACATAATTACAGCGATTCCATTGCGATAGGTCCCTTTCCAAAGCACTGCTAGTCGGAGGCTTCATGTGATTGTGTAAGTTTACGTCATGTGCATGCGCATTCATATGGCGTGTTCTCACTCCCTGTAGACAACTATAAAAAAGCTATGTAAACATTTCTTGTCTCACTCTACCTTCAAGGTACAGCCCAAGATTGAAACAAGGACTGCCCATTACTGGGTCCTGCGGTGCTTTCTCTTAACCATTACAGTTGGAACGAACTGCGCATGTAATCGCAAGCACATGAACTAACATAGCATCTTTTGGATTCCGAAGCTCAAAGTTCGCCGTCACCCGCCGAGACTCGCGCCATTTATGGCTCTTTCAAAATTGACCATGAGCATGGGCATTTCTTTCTCGCCAGCATCTGGGAAGGCTTTCGCCATATTGACCTCTGAAACTTAGCAGCAGCGGCTTTTTACACAGGAGCGTGGGATGTGGTTCTACCCAGTCAGATCCTCAAATAAAGACTAATCAAGTTTCGAAGAACTGATAGGAAATCTGGCTAATGCCACGGAGACCAAAAGATGTGTGGTCATATGAGCGTGATGTTTCAGTTTACCGAGGACTATATAATTTTTAGACTGAATTTTCAATTCTGCAGCTCTTTTGTCTATCACTGATGTCACTACAACTGGCACAGTGGCTAGACATGGTACTCATTGACTCAGAACACTGCATAACAAAAATATTTCAGCCAACAAAGTTATTTGAGTTTATTTCCTTTGTACAAAGAATAACGACCCAGATACATCAACGCTGATAATGGCTGTAGGAATCATAACCCCGGAAAACTGGTTGTAAAGATTAAGCTGATACCGTTATGTTCATTTTTGCGATGCTTGCACAGAGAAGTCGGAAGAGAAAGTTTTATCAGCCTTGTGTTACGAGCGAGTGCCCACTTCACCTTAATAACGAGCAAAAATGCGGAAGAGAGGGAATGAGTGGTTGCTCAGCGAAAAGGCGGGCTTTTACGCTCAATTGAGTGTTCACTAAGGATCATTATTGCCATTGGCTGTGCAACTTACAAAGACGATTCGAGAAGGATTCCCTCGCTTTGTGCGCTCGCCGCCTTATTAGAAGCTCGTCCGGGCTGCGAGCCCGGTCCTGGAAGAAAACATCGCTTCTTTCGTTGGGGAAGCAACTCTCTTCACTACAGGTCTACGCACAATCCATGTCCAACATTTTTGGACAACAATTTTGATTATTGGAAAATTGTAAGGAACTGCTATCGAAATATTGAAGGTAATGATTTATTCCTTTGATATAAAATCTTTCTTTTAAAGATTTCCATTGCTCCCATCAACGAGTTATGACGTGCAGCCCTAGAAAAACTATGAGAAACGCTTTTGAAGATGCAAAAAACGTTAAAAGTAAAAAAATGAAAGCGTGCCTACGGGAGATTTGCAGATATATTGCTTGTCATAGTGAAATCTTAAAATATATAAAAAATGCGTTCACAAACTCTTTACCGTTCAAAAATAATTTTGTCCTGAATTATTGTGCATGTCTTTGCCATGGTCTGCTGTAACGCTCGCAAATTTTTGAGAAGTGCCTTCCGGTGGGAAAGAATTGTGACAGACTGAAACCCTGGTGTACTACGGTGCAGATAAATCCTCTGTTAAAATATGCAGACAAATGATGGTTATCGCACAGGCGACTGCAACTGAAATAAGCTTAGCTCTGCAACCTTTCACCGATTGTTTCTTAACGCAACAGCCACTCAACGCTGCAGTTAGCATTTGTGAGGGGGTACGTGTTCGAGACGATGAGACCGGATGTGATGACCTGGCCCGTCGTGTGGTTCCATCGACGTTGACCTGCTGAATGCAGGCCGCATGAACGGACCTGACTCACATATATACCAGCTCCTTATTATTCTTGCTAATTTGCTGCTGTTTTAAAATGGATGAAAAACAAAGCAGCTGCTACGAACGTCTGCTCAGTGAAATACATTAGAATATAATTCCAGATTATTGACTCTAAACGGTACGCAATTGCTGATTAAGCTTTACAAGGAAGAATGATTTCAAGAACCCCACGAAAAAACCAAGAAAGAGATGTGTTTCAAAGAGATTGTTCTGACCTTGCACTGTTTAACGCGCAGATTTGCAGATTATGCAAGAGCAGAATAAGTACATATTGTGCTACGTTAACTGTGTGACGAGAATGTTCGAACTGGCCGCCCTAGGCATGTGCCTGCGAGCCTTTCCAGGGTCGGCATTCAGCAAACTTACAACGTGAAAATATAGGTCCTGGCGGGCTTCACAAGAATTTTAGTCCGCCCGTGGGGCACACCAATACCTTCAGACAGTAGTATTTTGTCTCGAAAAACCTGCAATGCATTTAACGTATTTTGTTTTAAGGCGACATTTGAGCTCCGCCTTAAGGGCATGATGCGATAGAGTTAATGTGGGGGGCGCTGCGAGCGGTCGAGCCGATCGGACAAGCTCCGCATGGGCTCCGTCGAAAATCTCTTCCACCCGCGTTGACTTTCGCCCACGACCCAAAATCTCGTCGGATTCGTCAATCGGAACGTTCAGCGACCAAGGGGATATCATACTCTCGGAGGTGGGTTCACTTGCTCGGGTTTTATTGGACTTTGAGGCTCCGACCACGCCGGACCGCTCAGCCTAGCGTTAGGGCTAGTAGGCTCGGCGGCCTTCGGGCCCAAAATAATCGCTGTAGGGCCCCTGGTGGGCTGGTCCGAAGCAGCGGAAATGGACGCGGAAGTCAGGGGAACCTCCGCGGAAGAAGACTACGAGCCAGAAGGCTGGTATAAGGTCAAGAAATGAGGAAAATCTGTACCATTGCAACGCGAGGAGCGGCAACCGGAAGTCAGTGGCGCCGCCACGCAGGAGAGGCCGAACCATTTCAAACGCGCCGCGGGAAAGAAGCTGGCGGAAAAATCAGGTGGAAAACACCACGTGCGCATCCCCGATGGCGCCACGCGGATAATTCTGCGACCGCAAGGGGGCCTCGCTCCCCTTACAAGGCTCGGAGCCGCCAGGCTGCTGTACTACGTGTGCAAGGCGACTGGGATCTCCTATGGAGACGCTCGGAGGGACATCCTCTCGCCCAACGAAGCCCAGCAGACCCTTTTAATCGCTACTGAAGACAAGAAAAGGGCGGAAAAATACCAGCAAATAACTTCCATCACCACGGAAGAAGGAAGCAAGACGGAAATCAAGGCACATATGACAATCCCGGAGAGCAGGGGAAAAGGAGTGATTCACAACGTCCACCTCAGCGTCTCCGACGCCGAACTGGTAAAAGAACTCGAGTTTAACGCAAGTCTGGGAATAAACCCGAAAGTCATCGCGGTCAGAAGACTTAGCCCCCAGTCGACTACGATCCTGCTCGTCTTCCAAGAGGAGCGGGTCCCAAGGACTATAAAGCTCTTCAGCTTCTACGAGAGATGCTTCCTGTACAGGAAACGCTACGAAGTCTGCTATCAATGCGGGGACCTGGGACACCGGATGGACGTGTGCCCTAACCCCACCTCGATCAAGAGATGCAGAAACTGCGGTGAAAAAGACCCTCAGAAGGATCACAGCTGCAAGGACACTCGATGCGCCCTGTGTGGCAAGGCGCACCCCCTTGGCGACAAGACGTGCAAGGCCATGTTTCGAACACCGTACCTGGTAAAGAAGAATTTCTGGGAAAGGAAGCTTGCGGAGGAAATGCTAGCAAAAGAAGAAGATTTTAAATTAGTGCCAATTCTCAAGACACCATCCCAGGAGAGCAAGGCCAGGAGCAGGAGCAGATCGTTAAGCCACTTCCCACCTCTGTCCCCCTCCCCTTCTCGTTCGACTTACAGGTCCAGATCACGGTCCGCGTCCAGGGAAAAGAAGATAGTGGGCCAGTCCAGTTCCACCCAGCCAGACAAGAACAAGAGAACGCCCGGAGACCCCTGGGGCCTCAAGAAGGACTCGGACGGAGAAAAAAAGGTGAGCTTCGATAGGAGAGACTCCCAGCCTAACCAGTACATACAAAAGATAGAGAAAGAAAACCACGAGCTCAGAGTAGCAGTAAAAGAACTTAATGATGTCATTATGACATTCAAACAGGAAGTACAAACACTTAAACAGGAAGTGCACACCCCCAAAAACACCGCGGCCACACTGCTCAAAGAGACACCGCTGTCACAAACTGCCCAACCTACAATAACACAGCTAACAGAAGGGGCAGGGAGCCGCAACGAGGCACAGTCCCCGCCTAGCAAGCGTAAATGCGCAAAAAAAATGGATGACATCTTCGTTACGAAGGTACAATTTGAAGCCGCCATGACAGGAATCAACAACAAGCTAGAAAGTATCGTGGCTGAAATGAGACAGGCCGTGGAAGCAATGTATGCACAACTGCAGTGCACGGCAAGCGAAATCAAGGGACTCCAAGAAAAGCTCGGGTGTGGAGCGGCAGTACGTCTGGAAGGCCCATAATGGCTAGTCACGTAAACAACAATCTCCCACCGCGTTTCAGGATAAGCACTCGCACCCCCACAACCATTCTACAATGGAACTGCAGGAGTTACAGACAAAAAAGCGCGCTGCTAGAAAACTACATTTCTTTACTTGGCGAGGTTCCTTTAGCCATCGCACTTCAAGAAACAAATATAGAATGGCCAAAACAGAGGCACTTCAAGGCCTATGGAAGCAACAGAGGGGATGACACCAGGGTAGTTACACTAATTCGAAAGGACATCACGGCCATATGGCACGACACATCCTTCCAAGACATAGAATCGGTACTGGTGGAAATCGTCACTGGTAACAAACACGCCACCAGCATCTTTATGCTTAACGTATACAGCCCACCAAGGAACTACAGGGACCGCTTCAAGCCGCTCTTTAATAGAGCGATTCAAGCCGCTGGCACGTGCCCAATAATTATTATGGGAGATTTTAACGCCAAGCATCAAGACTGGGGATACGACAAACTTGACGCTAAGGGCAGAAGGCCGTGGGAGGATGCACACGACCTCAATCTCACTCTCCACACAGAACCCAATTCCCCAACCAGGGACGGCAACAGTGTCACTAAGGACACATCGCCGGACCTCACGTTCACAAGAAACTTAAAAGAGTTTATGTGGGGGAATACCGGATGTAACCTGGGCAACGATCATTACGTACTCAGTCACACCCTCTCCCTCGCCAAAACACTCGGATCGAACAGGAAATGGTCACAGCGAATCACTGACTGGGATAAATTCAGGAACGAAGGAACCCAGTCACAACCAGAAGACGCGATCCAAGACATCTAGAAATGGACCAAAGAAATACGAACGAGAGTCAAGAATAATACGCGAACGATCGAGGACGAAGATGCCCCTGCCCCGATGGACTCGCGCCTACTACATATGTGGGAAGCCAAGAAGAGTATGGAAAAGAGACTGAAAGGACAGAGATGAAACAGGAACCTTAGGAGGCGACTACACAGACACAACAAGGAAATGGAGAAGCAGGCTTTCAAAGTATGCGAACAGAATTGGCTCCAGAGATGTGACGACATGGAGGAACAGATGAGCCTCACCAAAACGTGGAACATACTTAGGCACTTGCTGTGCCCGGAGCAAACTAAAACGCAGGCAAAAGTAACTCAGCGAAATATCAAACACATCTTCGAAGACTCCGAAGAAGAGTTTTTCGAGGAACTCAGAAGGACATACATTGGCGACAGTGTGGACCAGGACCTCCCACCCTACATTGGAGCTAGCAATCTGGAACTGGACAGGCCTATAACGGAGGCGGAGGTGAGAGCGGAAATGCTCAGCCTAAAACGCAACACGGCTCCAGGACCAGATGGTATAACCAATAGGATTCTCAGAAATCTAGACGACAGTTCGATCACTAAACTCATGGACTACATGCAAATAGTCTGGGAACAAGGAAAACTCCCATTGTCATGGAGAACAGCGGATGTCATATTCATCCCCAAGCCTGGTAAACCGTACAGGCTCGAAAACCTGAGACCCATATCTCTCACCTCCTGCGTTGGAAAGCTCATGGAGAAGGTGATACATACGAGGCTTTATAACTACATGGAGGCCAAAGGGCTCTGGCCGCACAAAATGGTCGGCTTCAGGAAACACCTCAGCACGAAAGAAGTAATGCTGCGACTGAGGCATGACATCGTCGATAAGTGGCACTCAGGTGACACGAAGGCTATTCTGGGGCTTGTCCTCTGGAAAGCCTTCGACAACGTTCACCACGCGGCCATTCTTGAAAACCTTCGCCTACGTCAGCCGCTTCCTCTCGGAGAGAAGGGTCACCCTGACATTCTTGGAAGCAGAATCATCGAGTATAAAGATAGCTGGGAAGGGCACACCTCAAGGATCCGTCTTGTCCCCCCTGCTCTTCAATATTGCGATGATCAAACTCCCGCAAAGATTTGGCACCATCCCAAACATCAATTTCAGCCTCTACGCCGACGACATTATTATCTGGACCAACCGAGGATCAGACGGAGAAATTCAAGAGAATCTCCAACTAGCGGCGGCCGCTGTGGTCGATTACGCGGCGAAAATTGGCCTCAGTTGCTCTCCTCAAAAATTTGAGCTATTGATTTACACCAAGAGCAGACAGAAACCCGACATCGAAGTTACAGTGGAAGACCTAAGGATCCCAGCAGTCAGCCAGATCAGGGTCCTCGGACTCATCATCCAGGCCGACGGGAGGAACACGACCATGATAAACAAACTGCAAGGATCCGTAGCGCAAGTAACAGGGCTCATCAGAAGAATCTCTCTCAAAAACAGAGGTCTGAAGGAAGGGAACTTAGCCAGAATAATGCAGGCTTTCCTCACCAGCAGAATCTGCTATGTCATCCCCCACCTGCACCTAAGTGCGAAGGAAAAAGAAAAGATCGAAGCATCCGTAATAAGAAGGAGTATCAAGAACGCACTCAGTCTCTCTCAATCAACCTCGACTGCAAGATTACTGGCCAGTGGAATGCACAACACAGTAGACGAGTTGGCGGAAGCCACACGAACCACACAGATAGAGCGGCTCAGTCTGTCTGACACCGGGCGACAAATACTGAGATGGGTGGGGCTTCAACACGACAGGGGCACCACCCCGAAAGTTAGTCTCGACAACGGGTACAGAGACAACCTCTACATCCCGCCGATGCCAAAAAACATGAGCCCAATTCACCACAAGGAAAGGGAAAGCAGAGCCAAGGCCATAGCTAGAGAAATGGACTCGAAACCACCGGAAACAGTGGTTACACGGACGCGGCCACCGGAAATTCTGGGGCCGCGGTCGCCGCGGTGGTAGATGGGGCAAGCATCCCGTTAATTACAGCATCGATCAAAACAAGAAATGCTGACATCGCAGAGGAAGTGGCTATTGCACTCGCGTGTGTCGGGACGCAAGCCAACACCATAATTAGTGACAGCAAGACGGCCATCTGGAACCTCGCCAAAGGAAGGGTGGCGGCAGAAACGAAGAAAATACTTGAATCCAGGGAGATTTCCCGTAAGGTCAGAATTATTTGGACTCCTGGCCACGAATCGGCACCAGGGAATGAAGCCGCACACGCGCTCGCTCGAGACGTCTACTACCGGGCGAGCGCAGAGCGGCTCGACGACCCAGAACACGAGGAGCGGCTGACCACCTTCAGAGCCATTTGGGACTACTATAAACTGGGTAGAAGATCCTACGCCACACCGCACACAAAACTGGACAACGAACAAGCCAGGCGTCTGAGAAGACTCCAGGCGGGCAACTATCCGAACCCACACTGGCTATACCTCCTTAACATAGACGCAAGAGAACACGACTGATGTAAACAATGCGACCAGAGAGGGACACTAAACCACATAATCTGGCAATGCCCTTACTCACCTGGGGCTGCCGTAAACATTCCTAATGAGGAAGCTTGGGAGTCTCTCCTTCGAAGCTCAAAACTCGAAGACCAACTCGAAGCCATCCGCCTGGCGACCGAGGCCTCGAAGAACCAAGAGGTTCACCACACAGGCCTCTAGCTGGGAAGGTAGGCGTGTCTCCTATATCGGTGGGAAATAGTTTTTCTGACTGACTGACTGATAGAGTTAATGGGTTTCTTCAGCGGGCAGACACGGACACTATTCTTACTTTCACCTTAACTGAACGTTTAACATATCTTTAAGAGTACAATGCGATAGCATCAGAGACCTCTTCCGCGCACGCAATCCCTGCCAGTCGCCCAGGTTCTGCCCACATGGCCATATCTTCTGAATTCGTCGTTCTCTTTGTATTCACAGATCGCGGTGAGCCATCGTACCATGCCTGCGCAGTGGTTCTGCGCTTAAGCAATGTTTCCCTGCCACGAGCAGTGGCTTCTTCAAATGCTGGCATCGGTGGTGCTTGCAAGCCCCAGGTTTCTCTTTCCAATAAACCTCTAGCAATCAGTCAGTAAATTAACTGCCACATGGTCTATAGTGACCTCGGGGATCCGCGATGAAAATTTGAGACGACGCATGCACTTCAGCTGCGGAATCGGTCTGTGAAAGCGATACCTGCATTTACATGTTTAATCTTTTCTTTCTTATAAAGGCCCCATTTTCAGCGAGAGGGATATTTTTGCGATAAAAACGCTGTATCTTGTCGACACAACTTTGCACGGACCTTAAAAGTTTCTTCGCAGTTCCGTTAATTTTTCTGTACTTAGTTTCAAACTGCTTTAGGGATTGCAGAACAGCTTTGCGGTGTATGTTACCTGGTTTTAAATGGCACACATCGGTCGTAGCTGCTACGGTTTTTGTTCTGAATAAGGACTGCGTCAGTATACGTTGCGATGGACTCGCTCTTTGAGTAAACAAAATGCATTTCGCCCTGTCGTGCTCTTAGCCTTTTTCCATCATCGGGCTGGGGATGCGTGTTTTGTTGGTATGGGTACAAATTCTATTTGCGCAGTCAACGTCTCGATAAATCTTCTTCGGATGAAATAAGGATTAATATAGTAGCTCCGTACAGAGCTCCGGTTAAGCGCCCTTTCAAGGCTTGAGCGGCGTCGGCGTTAGAGTTGCCTGTAATAGGATGATGAGGAAAGGTAAAAAAAGGAAATTGGAGAGAATGAAATAATCTAGAAGCAGGATATGAAGAGGAGGAGGTGTGGATTTAAAGAAATGGTTTTTTTGTGAAGAAAGGAGCCGAAACTTTCCAACTTGTCAGTAGAGATCCCAACCGTGTCGTGAGGTAAGAGAAGTTGACTGCGAAAGGAGAAAGACGTGCCGTAGAGGGGGGCACCGGAATAATTTCGACCGCATGGGGATCATTAATCGGCAGTGACATCGCACAGCACACGGGCACCTTTTGCGTTTCGCCTCCACTGAAACGCGGCCGCCACGGCTGGATTCGAAGCCAGGTACTTCGGTTCAGCAGTCGAGCACCCTAACCTTTTGAGCCACCGCGATCAATCAAAATAGCTTCGTGGGGCTAAATGGGCGTCTTAATAAAGAGGCAATGTGAAAGGCTGAGGGTAATAAGCAGCCATTACTGGACTGATCGGCGGTGGCTTTGGCATAAACGATCGAAAGAAGTCAATTCAGTACCCAAATAATTCTTTATGCATCGCAATTCAAAGTCTAAATAACACCAGCTCTCTGAAACCGTGTTCTAAGAGCGAACGTGTCCGCCGAGTGGGTTTTACTGCTTTCGAAGTATGAGCCATTTCCCGAAAAAAGGTGGCATTTGGAGTATCGCGAATGGAGCCGCCGAACATCAGAAATGTTACTAAAGACCCACCCACAATCTCCACCCTCCGGCCGCTCCTTGTTCTAGAGAGGTAACTTGCACCACCCCCCCACCTGCCCACCTAACTCCACCCTCTTGAAGAACTCCCCGCAGGAGCTCACGCAGCACCGAAGTGAAAAACCGACAGCGAAATGAAATTCTGAGGCACATTGTTACACAATGTCACGTGGACACACAGCAAAAATGAAACTTAAAAGATGAACATAGCAAAGGCAAATAGAAATACGTGGCGAAAAATTGAATATAGGAGAGTCACTTCCTTTTAGTGAAGCAAAAAAGTTTTTTGCGCCTGTTCCACAATAGGAGAGTTAAAAATCGATTCAGGGAGTGCGTTGCAATCTGCTATTGTTTGTGGGAAGAAACTGTGCTAAAATGCGTTGTTTTAGCAAAAAGAGGCTGTTAGGAGTGCTCCCTACTATGGTGGGTCCTTCGAACAGTGGGGTGTCTGAGTAATGAAGGGGGAGAAATGCTAAGCTTACCTGCGATAATTTTATGAAGGAAAGAAATACGGTTAAGTGTGCTGCGCGTACGGAGCAAGAGAATGTTATTGTCTTTCATGACCTGTGTTTTGGAGTCAGACACTCTGTATTTATAAAAAATGAAACGCACTGCCTTCCTTTGGATGAGCTCTAGTTGATAGACATCTTTCTTCGTGTGCGGGTCCCAAATTTCAGAAGAATATTCATGTTTGAACCTGACAAAAGTTTTGTAATCCAAAAGCTTAATATATTTAGGAGCATGTTTTAATTTACGTCTGAAGAAACAAAGCTTAAAGAAAGCGGCTGAACATATCTCAGAAATATGAGTACCCCAGGGTAATCGTTTGTTGAGAGTGATTCCTAGATATTTATATTGTGAGACCTCTCTAATGTGGCTGTGGTGGAGGCATATTGGTTCAAGCTGTGTTGTGCAACCTGCCGCTAAAGTGCTTCCAACAAGGCTGGATGAACACGTTCAAGAAGTGTGTGTGAATGCTATTCTGGGCACGGCTGTGCTTGGTTCATTCTATTTCGAGGAGGCTTGGGAGGAGTGGATTTTCACATTTGGACGCACTTAAGGGCACAGGCTACCCTGAAATGGAAAAAAGAATCATTCAGTTCTTGGTTTTCTTCCAATATGAAATGTCGAAATCTTCCTGAACATGATTCAGTGATTTGCATGCTGTTCTCCTCTTAAGTAGAGCCAGAACAGCCTAGTTTTTTGATACCATGTGGTAAATGGGCATGCCCGATTTTTTCGGAGCTTGCGCTCATACCATTTATGCTATGAATTGTGATCTGGGAATCAAGACTGGGAATTTTCTTAACAGAGACACTACCCTAAAGTGTGAGCGTTTGAACTGCTTGTACAATTTCGTTAAATTTTTTGGGGCTAGTTTATATAAGTGCTGGGACCACCACTGCCAAATTTTATTATTAGGTCGGTGGGTGCTTGAATGTTGGAGGGCTGAAAATAAAGTCGGGTGATTTTCAATCTTGTGAGTGCATTTTTCTCATCTCTTGTTTTTTCAGTAAACACTGAGCTTATGAAAACAATCTGATAACATTAGTATAGTAACAGGCTTTGTGGAGCGAAAGTTTTGTGAGGAACGCACTGTGGATTCAGTTTGTACGTTTTTCCCTTTTCTTTCCTACTAAAAAATGACAAAATGGTGCAAAATGAAAAACGACAGCCATTTTGTATATGGTAGCATCCTTTCAAAAAATAGGAAAGCTAAGCAAAATAATTCCACAGTTGTGTCCTCTGGACGTTCCTCAGTATATATTTAAAAAAATTTGAAAGATTGCCCTCTTTTTTTCAAGCGGTAGTTTTCCTAGGAAAGCTTATATATTCAACCTTGGCATAAAGGTTTGCAATGTGAGCTTCATACTTATTCTTGTCCCGGCAGTGGTGTAAACTAGCCCCAGAAGTTTCAGTGAAATCGAGCAAGCGGTTCAACAAGTTCGCTGTTTAAGGTAGTGTCTCCCCTTGAGGAGGGAAGAGGGAATCAAAGGTGAACGTTGCTATTTTTGACATAAATCGATGAATTTTCGTATACTGGCATGATTTAGAATCAAACAGTCGCATATAAAGTTTCACAATATCTTAAGTATGCTCTGTTTTATCATTGTTTATATGTTGTTCACATGTTGCTTGCTCATGGAAAGCCTTGCATGGCAACAAAACGAGCTATTCGGCTGTAAGTGCTTTTAGTATCAAGAAGTGTGTAAATCAAGACTGCTTTTTTATTTCACTGCATTAAAAAAAAACATAGCATGCAGCTTCTCCCTACATTTAGAATGTATCATGTTCTAATTACTGTGAGCCTAAATGGGAAATCTGAGACGGTCTCGATGCAAACCACATTTCAGCAATTGCTACAAAACAAGCGGGATAAAAACCCATGCAACCACTGCTGTACTATATTTTCCACGAACTAGGTGGCGTGGTGGCTGAGTGGCTTTGGCGCTCGGCTGCTGACCCAAAAGACGTGGGTTCGATCTCGACCGAGGCGGTCGAATTTCAATGGAGGCTAATTTCTAGAGGGCCGTTTGCTGTGCGATGTCAGTGTGCGATAAGGAACCCCAGGCGGCCGAAACTTCCGGAGTCCTCTACGGCGTCACTCATAGCCCAAGTCGCTTCGGGACGTTAAACCCCATAAAGCAAAAAGCTTTCCATGAACATGCTGATAAGCACAAAACAAAATTTTGAGAAAACAAGCCTGAAAGTTCTAAACTAGCACACATGTCTACGTGTAGATGCTGATGAATATAATTGTTTGGAGCGCTTAGGATCTGTTTTTCGGTAAAATATTTCAGTACAACACAGAAGGAATGTTGTAGATGCCTAAAGTACTTTTCAAAAATAAGCTTTTTTCGCCATTTTCACAGTCTGATCGCCACTCCACCCCTTAAGCTCAGCTGATTCTTTGACAGCTGGCGGGGAAAGGAAAACAAACACAGCATGTGTTCGGTGGAATGCTGGTGCATTTTGCGCTGTGCTTTCCTTACCTTTATTGAGGCGTGTGATTGAATCGCTCCTGTGTTGTTTAGAAATATGTTGTTTTACTTTGGAGACCTGGAAAATCTGCGTAAGGCTTTTTGAACCACATATTTGAAGAATGTTTGCTACCAACAGCAATGCCTGTGGCGTGCTGTGTTTGACAAACCGTGACACTTGGTATGCTCACAAGAGCTAGTTGGTAAGGAACGTTTTTTGCATAAACACTCGCTCAAATAAGTTCTTCATGCTATGAAGTCTGCTTTCCAGCAACTGCAAAACAAGAAATCCTCAAAGAGTGTCTCCACAGGCAAACACGGAATGCTTACAAGCCGTTCAACAACATAATCTGGGAGTACGCACCAAAGAATGCCTTCTTTCAAGTGCACAACTTTGAATTACCATCTTAGACGTCCGTTTTCCTTCTTCGTACGTGTTCGTCGAGGTTGCGCTGTTTTGTTACCACATCCAACTTCTCCTTTGCCGAATTTCCTCGTCCTACAAAAAAAAAACAGCGCTACTGGTGCAATCGCTGAGAAAGCGGCTTGTTCTGCTAGATCCTCGCCTCAGATGATGCGAATATCCATTTCTTCTGACCCATTCAGGCGTGTACTCCAAACAAATGTAGCATAATACAAATGCCATTTCTGTTTGATAGTTTTGCTAAAAAAATTAACCATTTCAGCTGAGAGAAGCATTATACAGCAGCGTTTAATTGCGGAGCACGCTGTGGATGCAGAGCTGCTGAACTGGAAGTGTAGAAATCTGCGCAGCAGGCCTTTATATGGAGTTTTCTGTGAAAACTGGAAAAAAATTTATAGTTCTAAAAAAAGTTGCAAGGCTGAGTTATTCACACGAAAATAAACACTCTAGTTCAGATAGAGGACAGAATTGTGAATAAACCATTCGAGAGGAGATAGTTAGTATAGTTGCTTGAAAAAAAAGTGCATGGAAAGTACATGGCATTACCTGACCCCTTAATGTAGATTGCAGAGGTCATGGTCATTACGCTAGCTTTTGCAACTGCCCAGTGACAATTGCTATCCGTGACAGTATTGCTGTTGCAGTCGTATCTGCAATCGCACTATCGGCTTTCGCATGTATGTGTTGTGAAGCTAGGCTCCCAGCTAGCAGGGAAGCACCCCCTGCTAATCGGCGTAGGTCTAAACTGTCCGCACACTAATTAGGGATACACAAAACAACCTCACATACAGAGGTTGTATACTCTGGCTGCTGCAGCAGAACCTCCAACTGTCCGTCAACAACTTTTAGACCTCCCGGGAATCGGCAAGTGTGAGCATGGACTCTAGTGTTGCTCAGATTACTGCCTCCATGGAGTCATCTTGAACAGAACACAACACGCACTGGGCAAAGATCATTACATGATACAGTCGCGTCCCGCTAATACGACCCTCGTTAATATAAATCACTCTATTTGTGGACAACATTTCTCGGGACCAAACTATTTTAATGTACTTACGTCTCTTTAATATAGAAACTCTCTGTCCGGACAATGGACAGCGTGAAAATGAATGGAGACCATTGGGAACCATGTATTTTTGTCCCGCTAATACGGACAATGATGAGAACAAAATCCGAGTGTCTCTGCCAGATGTTCCGCCCCATGCATTTTGTGAGCAGAACACCAGCGAAAGGCAGCGCGAAATTGCAGATAGCGTAGTAAAGGCCTTGTTTTTGTGCGTGCGTGTGCATGTCAAGTGAGTGAGTAAACGTTTATGAAGAGGATGGTGGCTGGAGCGAATGTGGGTGGGCCATCTGTCCAGGGCTCCGGAAGTTTCCGCCGACCTGTCGATGAGAAGGAGTGCTGCTTCTCATCGAGGCGTATGCTGGTGAGCTTCACCTTCCACAGCACCAGGGCCCCATTACGTGGCTTTAGGTGGTGGGGTTTTTGGGGACATGGCTATGTGATACGTGTTAGCGTTCGGGTGTCGCCGCAGCTGGACATTTGTCTTCGTAAATTGTTCTGTGTAGGCGATGTAAATATAGTGGCAAGGTACCCGGTCAACGCGCGTTAGTAATGCCGTCGCTGCATGAATGGCTACGAAAAAATTCTTTCTGCGTGCTGTGTTGAAAACTACATCTAGCAGCTGTCTGCTGAATGAGCACCGAGATTTTGGGCTGCGAACAGTCGCAGTATTAGACACTTCATCATACGAAAAGGCATCTCGTAAAGCACTAGGCGCTTCAAACCTTCAGTAAAAGCCACTGTTCTATTGAAACCACCTGGCACATCTACCTGATCCACAAACTCAATACCTGGGACGCCCTTCGCATCCCGCGGACTGCCCGCTCAGACAACAGCATCTTCGGCAACCGCGATTGGATACGTTCCCTTCAGATTGGCATCTAATATTGTACGCAGCAGATTTAAACCATCGCAGACACCCTCACACTAGACACCCGACTTGCACACCTCTAGACGGCCTACCACAGGCTCCTTAAAGAAATGTAAATGAAGTAAACATAACAAAACACAAAAAAATGCTTAGCTATGGCACGACAATCCCAAATGCAATACCATTCGTAGAAGCCTTGACACTTCAATTGGGGACATGTATATGATGAAATGGCCAGAAAATTGTGTATAAAGTAGGTGTGGCAGCTTTTCTGACCTCTAATCGATCCGTCACAAAGGAAATCGCCACTCAGCACCACGTCACCCGGCTCATGCACGCACACAGACAACCCCGGCGCTGTTTTGGATACACTCCGGGAAACCTAAACTTTGCCCGGAAAACGATCTTCTCTTGGACAGCCGAACCCTGAACTCGACGCCGACATAACAAAGGCGGAGGTCAGGGCAGCCCTGTTGACTATCCGCTCCAATTCCGCACCCGGTGCCGACCAGTTCACCAACACAACGCTTCGTAATCTAGATGATCGATCGATCACCCGCATTACGCAGAACTTCAGCCAATGATTGGAGGAGGGTACCCTCCCCCAGTCCTGGCGCCACACGAAGGTAATCTGCAGCCCGAAGCCCAACAATCCACTTACACCCCGAAACACATTCGCCCAATCTCGCTAACCTCAAGTCTCGGAAATATTTTAGAGCAGTGGCATTAGCAAGACTCGCGAAGCAGGTGGCGGCAATGGCTTATAGCATGATGGGATTCCGGGCCCATTTCTCCACATAAGTCGCCATGCTGCAAATCACCCATGACATCTTCAACCGGCTCATTTTATGCCACACCAAGGCGGTATCGGCACTGGATTTATTCAATGCTTTTGGTCGCGTGGAACATCATGGCATCATGACTGTACTGTCCACACTGAATGTGGATGCACGTACATGTGCAGACATAAGGGAATGAAGCACGCAATTTCGTTCTAATTGCTATCATGCCTTTCTCTTGGACATGAACAAACATCATTTGTTCATTAGAAAGCGTGCAAGCGTTCACAACCATCCTGCATGTATACCACAGTTCAGTCCTATACCACAGTTCCCCGTTTCAATTAGGAAATGCATGAAGAATGGTGGAAGGCAAAAACATGCTCCGTTTACTTTTGCCCGCTCCTCTACGGTCACCTACAATCAGGTCTTTCCCACAGCACGCACGGTTGAACTTCACGTCGTCCCGCTCACCTACCCCACATATTCTCTTAAGATTGTCGGAACCCCGCGAGGGTACGTCCTTTCACCTTTCTTTTTAAAATCGCTCTCATCCCCCTGGCCCGACAACTGGCAACCATTGTTCACCTGAAACATACCGTCTATGCCGACGACATCAATCTGTGGACTGCCCTCGGCAGTGATGGCGTCTTTAAGAGTCTTCAATTAGGACCGAAACTAATGGAGTTAGCGTCTTACTTTCTTGTTCCCTAGAAGAGTACGAACTGCTCTGCATTAGTCTCAAGAAACGCACCCCCTTCCGCTCCGCCGTCGTCAGCCAAATGGATGGCAGACTGGTACCAGGGGTCTAAACCTTCCGAATACTGGGTATGCAAATCCAGGGCGATGGGAAGAACACCCCTACCTTATGGAAACTAAAGCAGGTACAAGGGGCGATGTCGCACCTCATCCGCCGGGTCTCTGGTCATCAAAGTTGCATGAAGAAGCACTACTCATGTACTTATGTACGCCTTTAAACTCAGCTGCGTGTTCTACTTCATCCCATATCTCCAGCTCTCTCTCCGTCACATTGACGTCTTCAATGCCCTCGTTCGTCGGCCATACAAAGTTGCTCTCCACATTCCCATAAATAGGCTTACCGACCCACTCTTATAAGTAGGCCTTCAAATCACGATCGGGGAACTAGTAACGTGCTCACCCAAGCACAATATTTTCGACTTACACAAACCTCCCCTGGCTGGCATATCCTGCATTCCTTTGAAATCAAGATACTGGCCAATAATCCAGCATTGGTCTCCAACCACAAAAAAACCGCTACACCGAGATCTGCTCATTAAGCCGTTGCACCGTAAAACGCACCCAGAACACTTTGATAAACGCCGCAGAGCCCGCCCTAAAGCACTCCACCAATTTTAAGGCTGCTAACCGGACGCCGTATGGGTAGACTCAGCCTGCAAGGCGATGAAGCGGTCGCTGCCGTGGTGGTTCACACTCACTCCCCCAATCGGGCGACACACTCCTCCTGGCTATCTCCCTCGAGGCTGCAGAGGAAGGCGCCATGGCCTTCGCCATTGTGAACACAAAAGCCCAGTATGTTTTGTCAGATTCAAAACCTGCAATCCGAAATTTCGCACAAGGCCGAGTACATGTCCCGCCTGTTTGCATACTGGACTCACCTGTTGCACCCCCGCCCTATTAAGGGGAGCTGATTTGGGTGCCCGCGCTCTCCGGGAATCCTGGAAAGAAATCCGCCAACATCTTAGCACGAGACTCTTTAAACCGGGCTCTGGCGACCTTCCACCCAGAATTCACGGAGCGCCCGCGCACTTTCAGCGAGCTCACGATGGACTCCAATGCACTGCGTCAGCTATACCCCTCACCGAAAAAGTCACTTAGAAATCGACAGGCAACCCCTTGGCACAAATTACAAATATACTCTCACCTCTCTCTCTTAACTCTTTCTCATTGTTACCCCATTTTCCTCACTTTATCCTGTACTCACCTTCCTGAACTTCTCGCTTCTGCTGTCCGACCGGGCTGCCAGCGTTATGGTCAGCAGGAACAGGAACGCTTGAGTGCAGTGGGGTCGTGCGGGGGCCCGGGAGCCTGCGTGCCCCAAACTACTTAGTTGTGTTAATAAAGTTTTATGATGATGATTGCTGATAGACACCTCAAACGCTCCTTGAGAGAAAAACACGAGCGCCGACTAAACGCTTCGGTCTAGCTTTCGTGTTTTTCTTTAACGTCGAAGTTTAGGTGTCCACCAGCAAAGTGAGCCAGTTAAGCGCCCTTCCTTCTGTCAAATCCAGCGGAGGGATTACACGAGTTCTGGCATCGTGGTCTTAACTGCGAATAAGGTTAGACTGGAAGCTAGACTTTCTAATAAGCTTCGATAAGCGACTAATGGATGACTGATTGAAAACTTTTGATTGGATGCATGAGAATTCTCGGAGTCGCGGGTGTTCCGTTTATTCCGGCAGCCTAGTGACTTGAGCCGCTTTGCGAACACTTGAGAACCAGTCCTCTTAGCTGGTAGGAGTCCTCTCTGTGAAGAATGGCCTCCCACTGGTCTAGAATGGGATCAGGATGTCTTTCATTAGCGGGATTATAATTGTGTGCCCACAGCACGGGAAAAGCTGTAGCTATTTCTCCGCTGTGGTCAATCTGGTTTGTAGAGAAAGGGGTACTATTGGTCTAGCTGTTTTGAGAAGGAAGGAGTGCAAGAACAGAACAGAACAACGCTATGTGCAGAACAACTCTATGTATCACGTGTTCGTCTCTTATCGTGTACAGCGCGTTTTACTTGGGTCCTGCACTGCATCTGAACCGAGTGCTGGGTCAGTCCCGGCCGTGGCAGCCGCATTTTAATGCGAAATCTTATCAAACTGAACTCCTCCAGATCGTGTTCCTGGCCGAGCTTTTTGAAGGTCGGAAATTACTACTACCCGGCCTGCCAGCGTGGGCGCGTCTGCATTAACAAAGTGACAGACAGAGTGAAGCCTGAAATTAGGCTCTAGTGTTTATCTGAAGAAAAACGTCTCTACACACGCGGTAAGTATTGTGGCAATACTCGTATGAGATACTTAATCCTGATTAAACCTCGTCTTCGTCGTTGTTACAGAAGTTTCTTACCGATAACTCCGATAACTCCACCGCTTCATTCTGCTGAAGAACATACAACAAAAGGCATATGCTTGGCTATTGAAAAATGCAGAAAGAAGTCCGAATTTTTGGCACGTCCATCAAGAGGGAACACTTCAGCTAGATGGTGCAATGCAGATTGCTCGGGGGATTACAGGCGCAGAAAGGCTGCATTGAAGAAGCTCCTGCACAATCTGTCCCCAAAAAATTGGCATAATTATAAGTTCATTGCGGGTACTTTTAAACGCACAATCTCACAAGAAAAAGAAAATTATGAATCAGAACATTTTGATTTCCTAACAAACTAAGAAAATCGTGGCGCAATTTTCGGATTTTTAAAATTGCGGAAAGAAATTCCGGTTTCAGAAAATACACTCTCATATTTTTTGACCCCGCAAGAAGCAATAGAAACAGTTAAGACATTTGCCAAAGGATGAGAGCAGCGTTTCTCGTCTGTACTTCCTTTACGCTCCGCGTTTGTGGCGTCAGTGGACCAGATGCAACATGTCCCCGATATTACCCTTCCCGAGCTTTCCCCTATAGTTTCGAGGTTACCATGTGCTGCTCCTGGCCGTGATAAGGTAACATCAAAAATGTTAAGGATGCTCTTTGAGGAGTCCTCTACCTCCTTATTGCAGCTGGCTATTTTTTCAATCAAACATGCATTCATTCTTCCTGTGTGTAAAATCTCCAATGTGATCCCTTTACATAAAAACAATTGTGGTGGCTATTCTCTGGATAATATTAGACCCATTTCATTGACCTCAAATGGGGTTAAGTTAATTGAAAGGGTCATACTCCTGCGTGTTTCGGAGTTTTGTGGACCACAAAATTATCCTTGCCCATGCAGCATATGGCATCGGCCCGGTATTGTAAACGCGTTGGCGATCCGTGGTCCTATGGTAGCCCGTGGTTGCCAATTCGTGACCAATAATGGCGATGCGATACGAGAACACGTCTATTAATGGCCCGGCTATACTCTTTATTCCCCAACATTGGCATAACCTGGTGAACAACGATCTACGATAGCCAGCCGGATTCTATGGCCTGCCAACATCGCGTACTACCTGGCATTCGTTGGCGAATATTGTTCGGGCAGTTGCGGTGGCTAGCCAGAGTTGCATACATCATGACATTCGTTGGTGGATGTTGTCATGCCAATTTTTATGGCTGCTGAGCATCAGACATATCTTGGTATAATCTGGTCAATATTGCCCTGGAAGTTGGGGTGGCCTCCCAACAATGTACGCAAACTGGGCTTGGATGCCAAATATTGACCCATCGGCTGCGATGGGTAGCCAGTGAAGCACACATCTTGGGATGCGATGGTCAATCTTGTCCCACCAGTGACGATCGCTTATAAAAAATATGCATAAATTGGCATATGTTATTCAACGTCGTCCTGCCTGTTGCGATTGGCCGCCGAAATTGAATACATCCTCGCAGTCCTTGGTCAATATTCTCCCAGCAATTTTGATGGCTCGTCGACATTGATCATTGCACTACTTGGCCTCTATACATGTGGTGTCGCCATAGCCAAGTATTGTAATATTCTACTTCATAAACCGTGAAAACAACATTCTGCTTAGGCAGCAGTGCCAAAAAAACAAGAAAAAAACAGCTGAGTATGCACCTTTCATTTTTGTCGAATAGCGGTGAGAGCCAAGCGTATGTGCGAGCTCTCAAAGTAAACAGCGCCGAGCGCGGCCGCAAAGTTTGACAGCTGTGTACGAGCCGGTCGCGTTATGCGTATGTACTCTGGCCTTTGGTGAGGAACTTTTTTTGCGCGTGCGCTCTTTGTTCCTGAGTCACATACTGTTGCGTCATTGTCGGCGGCGGCGGCGGCAGCACCGCCATCCACAGGACAGAATCTTCCATTCTGTCTATCTCGATCGCCGTACGCTGGGTTAATTGAGTTTGGTTGAGCCGCCCCCAAGCTCGGGCAATACGAGCGCCGTGTGCACGCGTGCGCGTGCACGTTTCCCAATCACTCTACAGGACGCAGTGGAACCCCTGGTCCCCCACTGTCCTGAAACGCGGCCAGCTGGGTTGCGGAGTGAACTTGGCGCAAGATCCGCGAGTTTCCTAGAAGTTGCCGTTACCTCACCTGTGCGAAGTAGGCACCTGCGGGAGCGGCGAATGGCCCGCTGGGGAGAGGGGGGTCCCTAGGAGAGAGGAGACAACAAGGAGACGCGCTCGACGCATGTACGGCGGCAGGCAGAGAACGGATCCACCGGCGCCCGTGCTCTGAAAGACCACTTTGCGCTTGAAGATTCATTCGAACGCGCTGCCACCTAAAGCCTGTTGTTTGGGCGGTCAGCACCTTGTGCCCTCAGATCGAAGCACGTTATGCTTGCGACGAGTTAGTGCAGCGTATTCTGCAATCTATGCAGTGTCCTAGACAACGAACTTAATTTTCTCGCCAGAATTTCGACTTGAGTGCGTTTGTGATTCTTCGCACATTGCTCCAAGCAGCTGAACAATTATGAGCATGCGCTTGAGTTCAGAGGTCGCGATCGATATCTTTCGTCTGAGGCAGTGTGACAATATATATATATATATATCATCATCATCATCATCAGCCCTACTACACCCACTGCAGGGCAAAGGCCTCTCCCATGTCTCTCCAATTAACCCTATCTTTTGCCAGCTGCATCCACCCTTTGCCTGCAAACTTCTTAATCTCATCCGCCCATCTAACCTTCTGCCGCCCCCTGCTACGCTTACTTTCTCTTGGAACCCATTCCGTTACCCTTAAAGACCAGCGGTTATCTTGCCTTCGCATTACATGCCCTGCCCAAGCCCATTTCTTTCTCTTGATTTCGACTAGGATGTCATTACCCGTGTTTGTTCCCTCACCCACTCTGCCCGCTTCCGATCTCTTAACGTTACACCTATCAATTTTCTTTCCATGGCTCGCTGCGTTGTCCTTAACTTAAGCTGAACTCTTTTCGTTAGCCTCCACGTTTCTGCCCCATAGGTGAGTACCGGTAAGATTATGCTGTTGTACACTTTCCTCTTGAGGGAAATTGGTAAACTGCCACTCATGATCTGCGAGAATTTGCCATATGCGCTCCACCCCATTCTTATCCTTCTAGTTATCTCCCTCTCATGATCCGGATCAGCTGTCACTACCTGCCCTAAGTAGACGTATTCCGGCACAATTTCTAGGCTCTCGCTGCCAATTGTGAACTGTTGTTCCCTTGCTAGGCTGTTGAACATTACCTTGGTTTTCTGCATGTTAATTTTTAGACCCATCGATCTGCTCTGCCTGTCTAACTCGTTGATCATGATTTGCAGTTCACCTCCTGAGTGACTCAGCAAGGCAATGTCATCAGCAAATCTCAGATTATTTAGGTATTCTCCATTTATTCTTATTCCCAACTGTTCCCAATTCAGGCCTCGAAATACCTCCTGCAAACATGCGGTGAACAGCATTGGCGAGATCGTGTCTCCTTGCCTGACGCCCTTCCTTATTGGAATTTTATTGCTGACTTTATGGAGGACTATAGTAGCTGTGCAGTTGCTATATATATCTTCCAGTATTTTGACATAAGGCTCTTCTACCCCCTGATTACGCAATGCCTGTATGACTGCTGAGGTTTCCACTGAGTCGAATGCTTTCTCGTAATCAATGAAAGCTATATATAGAGGTTGGTTATATTCTGCGCATTTCTCTATCACCTGATTGATGGTGTGAATATGATCTATTGTAGAATATCCTTTACGAAAGCCTGCCTGATCATTTGGTTGATTAAAGTCTAACGTTGCCCTGACTCTATTAGCGATTACCTTAGTAAATACTTTGTAGGCAACGGATAGTAAGCTGATCGGCCTGTAATTTTTCAAGTCCTTGGCGTCTCCCTTCTTATGAATTAAGATAATGTTTGCATTCTTCCAAGCTTCTGGTACAGTCGAGGTCATAAGGCATTGCGTATACAGGGTGGCTAGTTTTTCTAGCACGATGTCCCCTCCATCCTTCAACAGATCTGCTGTTACCTGATCCTCCCCAGCTGCTTTTCCCCTTTTCATTGCTTCTAAGGCTTTCTTTACTTCATCTTTCGTTACTGACGGGATGACGCATTGCTGTGCACTGCTGTCTTTCTCATTAGCGTTCTGATTACATTGGCTACTGTACAGGTCTGTGTAGAACTCTTCGGCTACGTTAACTATCTTATCCATATTGCTAATGACATTGCCCTGCTTGTCTCTTAATGCATACATCTGGTTTTTACCTATGCCTAGTTTCCTCTTCACTGTTTTTAGGCTACCTCCGTTCTTTAGAGCATGCTCGATTCTCTCCATATTAAACTTCCTTATGTCGGCTACCTTGCGCTTATTTATTAACTTTGATAGTTCCGTTAGTTCTATTCTATCGGTAGTGTTAGATGCCTTCATGTTTTGGCGCTTCTTAATCAGATCTTTCGTCACCTGAGATAGCTTCCCGGTATCTTTTCGAACTGTCCTACCGCCTACTTCTACTGCGCACTCCGTAATTATTGATGTCAGGTTATCGTGCATTGAATGAACATCAAGATCATCTTCCTCAGTTAAAGCCGAGTATCTGTTTTTCAGCGCTATCCTAAACTCCTGTGCTTTCCCTTTTACGGCTAACTCGTTAATGGTCTTCTTCTTCGCTAGCTTCTTCCGTTCCCTCTTCAAGTCTAGGCTAATTCTAGACCTTACCATTCTATGGTCGCTGCAACGCACCCTTCCGAGGACCGCCACATCCTGAATGATGCCAGGTTTAGCGCATAGTATGAAGTCTATTTCATTTTTAATCTCACCATTGGGGCTCTTCCAGGTCCACTTCCTGTTTTCTCGTTTGCGGAAGAAGGTATTCATGATCCGTAAATTATTTCTATCCGCGAATTCGACTAATAGCTCTCCCCTGCTATTTCTAGAGCCTATCCCATAGTCACCTACCGCGTGGTCGTCAGCCTGCTTCTTGCCCACCTTCGCATTGAAGTCGCCCATCAGTACAGTGTACTGCGATTTTACTCTATTCATTGCTGATTCTACGTCCTCATAGAAGCTTTCAACGGTCTGGTCATCATGGCTGGATGTGGGTGCGTAGGCCTGCACCACTTTCAGCTTGACCTCCTATTCAGCCTAATTACAATAGCTGCTACCCTCTCGTTAATACTGTAGAACTCCTCTACGTTGCCAGCTATATCCTTATTAATGAGGAAACCCACACCTAGTTCTCGTCTACCCTCTAACCCGCGATAGCACAGTATGTGTCCGTCCTTTAGTACTGTATACGCCTCACCCGTCCTCCTAACTTCGCTAAGCCCTATCACATCCCATTTAATTCCCGCTAGTTCCTCGAACAGCACTGCTAGGCTAGCCTCACTAGCTAAAGTTCTAGCGTTAAGCGTTGCCAGGTTCAGATTCCAATGGCGGCCTGTCCGGAGCCAGAGATTCTTAGCACCCTCCGCTGCGTCACAGGTCTGACCGCCGCCGTGGTCAGTTGCTCTGCAGCCGCTGGGGACTGAGGGCCGAGGGTTAATTGGTTTGATCATAGAAGGTTGTGGCCAAGTACTACACCAGGGTGGCCAAATCCTGCTCTGGTGAGAGAGTGCGTTGTCGGTTCTGGTCACCGAGATAAGGCCGCACTCCAGGCCTGGTTATGCAATTCCATCGACACGCGGATTTTTTTTTTTTTTTAACCCGGTGGAGAATTGCGCGGCACCAGGATTTGAACCCCGGTCCTCTTGCACGCGAGGCGGATGTTCTACCTCTACGCCATCGCTGCATCTCTACGCCATCGCTGCATCATATATATATATATATATATATATATATATATATATATATATATATATATATATATATATATATATATATATATATATATATATATACCAAAAGTGATTTCTGGCAGCTGATTTGGTCAATATAATATAAAATCACCAAAAATTGAAGAAATATAACAGGACTTAATTTACGACGTTTCGGCTGGAGGACCAGCCTTTTTCGAGTGTAGTACAGCGCTTGAAACACGGAGTTTTTATAGAGCGTGCGCGAGGTACAAGGTTTACAAGTTTACAGCGAAGCGCGAGTTCAAAACACTAAGGGGGGGGGGAGGGAAGAGACCAGGAAGAACATTTTTTTTTAACAAAGGAAGAGAGAGAATCGGTGACAATCTAAGAAGGCGTCTTCTAACCTGAATGCAGGTGTTCCCAAGGGGCGAAAAAAAATTTTTTAATAACAAAAGAATAAAAAGATTAAGATAATAAAAATATAAAAAGGGGGAGATTATTTCCCACCACCTCAGGGCTGGCTTGGAAAGGCCCTCGAGGTGTCGCTCCTCTCAGCATTTTGGTGACAAGCGAGGCATTTTGTCTCGCTGGCGAATGAGGCCGGGCACATTGAGCAAGGCATTTTGTAAATTACATCTGGGTGTTTCTCTGTGGGGATGCGGTCCTTGGATTGTAGTAGAAAGCGGCCGCTCGTTGAAACAGGTTTGAGACACGCAGATATGTCTTCGGAAGAAAGGACAAGGATCGCAATGCTTCTTCAAGCTTATAATAAACTGCACATCTCCAACCAAAAATTTAATTTTAACCTAACGTTTCGAAGCCGACCCGCCTCCTTCATCAGTGGTGACTGAGGGCAGTAGCTAGCGTCTTTAAGTATGGAGGGGGGGGGGGGAAGGGGGGCTAAGGCTGTTAGTCACGTTGTCGCACTGTAGGGAGGCGGTCAATGGCGTTTTTTTTTCGTTGAGTTGAAGAGCGAAGTCCCTGGGCATATACTGGGGGCAGGTTTCCTTTTATGCGGTTGATGTCGTTCGGGGTGGTTTGGATTTGCCAGGATTCTAGAAGGAGCTTTTTGTGGTAATTCGTTTCGGTTGCGAGGAGCTTGGTCTTTTTCCTTTTTCCACTGTAAGACTTAACATGCATGACCAACAAGCCGAGCAGTTTGTTTTGTCGCAGAAGACATTGATTACAGTGATTACAAAGTGCCATTCATAATTATTTGCTTCTTGTCAGCGCCGGCAGCTCTTCCAGCAAGAGGCCCGCAAGCTGCCAGAGGTTGAGGCCAGTGTTTTGATGGCTATTATGGGCGCTCCCGACCAGATAAAGTTCAGATGAAAGCCTGTATTTTGACAAGGCTCAGCAGACGGGCTATAGGTGATAGTTTTGTTTCTAATTTTTACTGCATAAACAAGCTAACGTGGCTACTATTGTCCAAAATGCATGTGCCAAATAACGTTTTCTGTTGCTGTTTGTATATTCAGATGCCGTCACCGAAAAGGAGAAGACAGCTGTGCAGGTTGTCCCGGCTTACATTGGCAGGCGGCTGTCCGTGGCATGTCACCGGGGTAGGCGGCCGCAAAAAAGCACTTGGCTGAGGTGCTAGCTGGCTGGGATGGCACCTGAGCCTGCCCTCAATGCAGCGGCTCCCTCTAAACCGAGGTCTGCTCTAGAAGCGGAGCCTTTGACGAGGCGGTCGAGCCCTGATGAGACCCTACAGGACTAATTAATCGCTTATGCGCAGCCTCCACTGCCCGCCTAGACCTGCAGTTCTTTGTTATGTTTTCAATAAATGCTGAAACATTAAACTTAAATTCTGGTTTGCTCATTTTCAATGCATGTAACAATAGAATGTGGCATTTACAAATTAATTTCATAAACAATGGTTGCCGAAATGAAACATTCGTCATAGATGGATTTGGCAGTGCCAAGCACAGAATGCATATTAAGCACTGTTGGGGAACGACTAATGGGATTGCTAGTGAGTGTGCCTGTTTGCATGCGGTGAACCGGCTGGTGAACTTAGGTGGGAAATATTCGGTAGCTTGGGTGGGATATACTGGATAACCAGCGAGTGTCGCTGCATGCCTGTGATAAAAAGCCAGTGGATAAGCTTGGGCGGGAATTATCGGATAGCCGCTGAGTTGGGCCGGCTGCTTATGATAGATACGCCAATGAGGAATCTTGGATAGCTAATATTGAACAGCCAAGGAATGCCATTCATACCAATCAGTAACGTTGTATACCATTAATGACTGCTGATTGGAAAGCCAGTTAATTGGTTGCATCGGCTCAAACACTGGATCGGGTAGCGCGCCATTCAGACGCCATTATATGCCTTTATTGTAGCCGATTTTCCCCGGTATTCGGCCAGTTCCGGGCTATTATCGGCGTGCTGCTTGGGTAGCCAGCCCCTGTCAAATTGCTTTCCATCAAAAATGTTCCATTTGGAATGCTTACACCGATCTTGAGGGTCGTATTCTTCTTGCGCGGCACCAAAAATGCGTGCTGCGTCGGTGACATTAGATGTAGCCAAAGCTTATGACAGCGTAGAACACAACATATTATTGCAAATATTACATACTCTGCAGTTTCCGAATTACTTACTAGCGTGGATATTTGTGTTCCTTGTAAACAGAGTTTTTTTTTTGTATACTAAATGGTGTCAATTCTGGAAGATATAAACAATCCAGAGGTGTTCCACAAGGCGCAGTCCTGTCGCCTGTCCTTTTTAATATTGTAATGAGCTCTATTCCTTGCGATCAACACATTGGAACGTAGGTCTATGCGGACGAGATTGCATTTCTCACTGATGCAGCTGACATTCAGTCTCTCTATGTGCGCCTGCAACTGTACCTGAATTTGCTTGAAAGTTGGTTGTGTGACTTACGTATCACCTTAAATGTAAACAAGTGCGCTTTACTTGTTTTTAAAATAAAAGAACCTGTTCATGTGTCTATCATTTACCAATGGCAAATATTCCTCACGTTATGTCAATAAAATATCTTGGTGTCATTTATGATGACAGCCTCAAATGGAACTCTCAAATTAACATTGTCTCAGCGAAAGGGGCTCGTGCTGTGGGCATGTTGCGTAGATTAAGTAATCCCCGGTCTGGAATGCGGGAGATGCGCTTTTGATGATTTATGTTTTGTATGCCCGACCAATTCTAAAATTTGGATCTGGGCTGCTTTCTGGTACGGCTGCTTACAAAATTAGCCCGCTCGTTCTTTTGGAGCGGGAAGCGTTTCGGTTGTGCCTTGGCCTCCCCAAAATTGTGGCCAAACGTGCTTTATCTTGAAGCTCGTATTCCTCCTTTATCATCTAGATTTCAATTCTTAACTGTTCAAACGTACCTAAGGAGATATGAATCTTATTTACACCACACCTTGCCTGTTTTTTTTTTTTTTTGTTGCCAGCCGACTTCCTTTTCTGGAGTCCACTGGCCTGGATTTCACACCCTGCAGTTATTTATGGTACAAAATTTGCTTGATCCTTTAAATGTTCTTTTGTATAACATACTTCCGACAGAAAACAGTGCGTCTTCTGTAGAAATTGTCTATGATGACATTTTCCCGAAAAACGCTGAGCGTTTATCACCCCGCATTTTAAATGGTTCATTAGAAGAATATTTACAAGTCATACCTATTAGCTTAACGATAGCTACTGACGCCTCACAATGTGATGAAAATGCAGGGGCGAGAATATATCGCCTGCTTCTAGATTGGTCTTTTTCTGTGCGGCTTCCCAACTACACCCCAATTTTGCAAGCGGAGTTTCTGGCGGTGGTGCTTGCTCTTCGCGAACTAGAGCCAGCTTTATCTTCGGTGGCTGTCATTACGGACTCTCTTCCTTTGTGTTCGTCCCTTGCTTCGGCTGTAGATTCGCCAGTCCCGAACACCTTCCATTTACTACTTCCTCCGCATATGAGCCTTCTTCACATGATATGGGTGCCAGGTCATAGCGGTGTGACAGCCAATGAAGTTGCGGACTGCCTGGCAAAGGCGTCCCTCAATGGCGCCGTGCTACCTATCGTTGCGGCTACAGCGTACATCACAGCTGCGAGGTTTCCAAGAAAGGATTTGTTAACAATGACAACTGGATCTCTTTTAAGATCTGATGATTACCAGCACCTGAAATACTCGTGGAGCAGGCAATGACGCCATTCACGGCAGCTTGAGGTATCATTATCAAGGTTCCGCTTCCGGATACCACCCTTAAATTTGCACAGGTCTGGGTTGGCGCTTATTCCCGTCTGCGTATCCTGTGGTGAGCACGAAACCACAGACCATTATTTGCTGTTTTGTCCCCGGTACACCATGATAAGAAGACAGTGTTTAGAGAAACCACTACAACAGCTTGGCCTATGTTTGAGCAGCCCAATCATATTGTCGTTTGGAGCAACCATACTTGGGTACAGCCACAAGTTTGTTTGTACCTCTGTCCAAAATTTTTAAATCGAATCAAATCGGCTACTTTGGTAATTTTTTTCAGTATTATTTTTATTCTTACTATTATTGTTATCATTTAAGAACTCGGGTATAAACATCAGTCACGATATCCGGCATGCGTCATGCATTTCCTGTTTTATTTCGCAATTCTTTTTTGTTCAGTTCTTCCTTTTTCGATCAGCATTCCTTTTATTTTCACAGCAACAACAACTCCGGCGATCAGAAAATTATTCAGCTGGGCCTAGGAGGGCGAGCGGTTGAGGCCGTTTCTGATGGTGTCACATGGCCCACATCGGCGTGCAAGTTCAAGTGCACAAGGTAGAAGGGGCGCAATAGGCTGGTTGTGTGAACTGTCATAACATTTTTGACGGCGGCTCTGACGGGTGCACTTATGTGGCTTTAGCACACGTGGAGTTTCACAGCGTGACTACTTGCTTATTACTGTGTCTCATATGGGGCCGTAGTTAACGTCGTTATGGTGAAATAATGGTAACAATAAATAAATATGATATCGCGTTTATCCCCAAAGAAATACCGCAGCATACCTGCAGTATAGGCAGAAAAAAATTGGAGGGGACACACAAGCTCCGCCTTGAGGATGAGACGCGATATCGTGGTGGGTTAATTTCCATACACGCGGAATTGGTCATTCTCGATTTTACATTTATTGATCACCGAGAGTCCTCATACCCCTCCTGGCGCAGTGGTGCCGCAGTTAAGAAATGCGCCACTGGTCTGCAGGGCTCTCAGCGGTGGGCCTTGTGCGACCCAGGTTGCTCTTCCTGAGCGACCAATCATACATTTCAATGCCACCTGCACTGTGGGATGTTTGCTCACTATCCGTTGGGCAGGTTGTCATGAGGCCGCCTGGTCACGTGACCTAGGACAAGTGCTAGAGGCATGCTCGTGATCTTTCGCTCACAACGGCGACGCCAGATTTTCTAGACAACGGGGTCTTTAAAGCTCAAGCGTTTATAGGCGCCCAGTTCGTATGGATCCCGAAAAAGCTCCCTCGTCACATGAAGTTTGTGACGCATTCGATGACAAGTGCATCCGGGAGGTTCAGCGTTCGGTTTCCAGTGCTGCCAGGTACCCACCGGTGATACAATGAGTACGATCTTTCCCTGGCCTTGTGTTGGCCTTCCTTGAGGAAGGAACGCTTAGAAAATGGGTGTTCGAACCCATCATGAGTAAATGCACTTTGTGCCACAGCGCCCAATGTCGGAGCTGCCCTCGCGGAATTAAAATTAAGAATGAGCAAACCAATAATCCTTATCGGTGGCACTCGGGAGTTGCGATTTCGAATTTCATTACATTATTATATTTTCTTGTTCCGTTTTTTTTCTCTCTTGGTTTTTAAAATTTCTTGCGTGCACCTGCACGTGCAATAGCCAGCGTTGCTTCTTGCACGGGCGCCATTCAGGAAAGAGAGCAGAAGGCAAAGAAGATTGCCTCGTGGAGTTCGTTGCACGCGCTCTCCTATTCCAACTGCGCAGTCCAGGCCAAAGTATCTTTCGTTGATGCGACGTGGCCAACTTGTACGCCTGGGCCTTCAGCTGTTCGATCACTCCATGGCTAGTAGCCTCGGCGCCACGGAAGGGGTTCCAGACTGCACCGTGGATAAATGGCCGTCGCTGAATGAGGAGCCGACTTCCGCAACGGCAGGGGAGGTCATAGCTCGGCCAGCGCTCCACATTCATTCTAGCAGTCCGCGGTCACCGAGCTCGTCCAGCGCCTTTCTTCTGTCTGGTTCAGCCATTCCACCCACGGGGCGCTCGGCGCTGACGATGTGCGGCACCACCCGGATCCAGAACAAGGACAGCAGATGCTGTGGGGAGCACTCGCACGGATGTGCACCCATCTCAGCAGAGCCTTTAGCCGACATTTCAGCGACCGCCACGGTGAGGCATTTGCTTTGATTTATTTGCTACTCGCTGCGAACAGACGCAGTGGCCGAGGGTCTTCTTCATCCCGTCTTGGGAACACACCACATTTCTAGAGGTAGCCAGCCAGCTGTCTAGCGCACATTTCATGCACGCTTAAAACACTATATCTCTTAAGGCGTATGTTCCTCGCCAATGCGTAGTTGTTGCTTTCAACTTATAGGGTTCGATGGACACGTCAGGCCCTCCGTGAGAGATGCGAAGGACGAGGGTTTGAAACAAGAAAGAGAGAAAGAAAGGCTGCAGGGGAAGGCTTGGATTAAATTTCGACCACCTGGAAATCAAACTATCGCACAGGACACGGGAGTCAATTTGCGTTTTGCCTTCATCGAAACACGGCTGCCGCTGCCCGGACTCACGTGGCGTTGCGTCCGGCCGAAGTGCAGGACGTGCCACGTTAACATTGTGCACGACGAGAAAGGCAACCTGATTCACAGGGTTAGTCGCACTCATGAGCTGCTCTGTTCACTGCTTCTTTCGCGGCACAGTTCAGGCGTTCCACCCACTGTGAGCTTTCTTCTGGCTCCATTCGTTACTTAGGACGCAGCCTCAGCGGTGGCTCAGTGGTGATGGTGCTCGGCTGCAGACGCGAAAGGCGCGAGTTCGATCCCTCCCACGGCGGTCGCATTTCGATGGAGGTGAAATGCTATAGGCCAGTGTACTGTGCGGTGCCAGTACACGTTAAAGAACCTCAGATGGTCAAAATAATCCTGAGACCTCCAATACGGCGTACTTCATAGCCTGAAAAGCCTGAAACCATTTTCCTTACAACTACCAATAAGCAGACGCGCTACTTTAGGCAAACAGATGCAACTCTGCATGCGTACAAGGGCTGCTCGTTTCACGATCCGTAACAGGACTAAACATTGCAGTGGGGTCTCCTCAAAGTTGCTTCGTTCGGTCGCAGGGCTACGTGTTATGGCGGTGCCATTGGCTTGTGAAACGACATTGTCCAGGAGGAGCGCTGACGTTTCGCTGACAGTCCCGCAGTAGCCACGTGAAGCTAGTCTCAGTCGAATGGAGGAACATCACTTAGAAGCTCGGGCAAAGTACGTCGTGTGTAGAGTAGCAGCCGCAGCTCGCAAGCGCAGCAAGGGCTGTCGCATCCAGGCGTTCGCAATCGGAGCAACGAGCAGAGATCAAGAGTCAGCCGCCTGCAACACCCGAGGTGCGGCGTCGCGAGCACCAACCTGCCCGTGAAAAACGTCAATATCCTTAGCTATGGTTGCGCCGAGCACACATCATTAATTAAAGGGACGTGACAACTCCGTTAAATTGCTGTTCTCAGTGATAATTTATTCTCCAGTTCATCCTGGGTATGTTAACATTTCTGCTACAGCAAAAAACAAATTTATGGCGGAAAAAATCGAACTGAAGTGTTTTACCGCCTCTCGTTTTATACAAGAGACGTTCACATCGGGAAGGACTGTTTGGTCTCGCATTGAAGCGACTGGCTCTGTAGCATATCCTTTGGGATCCGAGCCGAAAATTCGGTGTCGATGCACCGTAGTTGGCTTCCGATATTGGCCGGTGATGGCGCTACCTGTGTTTGGTTTTAGAAAAGCTCCGTTTTCGGTGAGAGTGGTGTTTTTGTCTCTGCAATGCCGTAGCCTATCGATGCAGGCCGCCTTCTCTGTCTTAGCTCCCAGAAGTGTAAACCGCAAAATAATTCGTAAAAGCGCAACAGAAAAGCTGCTAACGGTTATCACCCGCACTGCCACGGCTGTTTTCATTGTCGTATTTGTTTTTATTTTTCTCAGGGACCTACAAAAAAAAACTGCCGCGTGCGAAATGAATTATATTAACCACATGCTGATTTTTCTTTCTGAAGAATTCTACTTTATTAACAAGTACGTTTATTCTAACTGAGAAAATAACGTAGGCAAACGCGTTTTCCGTTGAAGAACTACGCAATGTGTATGGGAGCACGGCTAATTTGTCCGTTTACCTTTTCTGTTGAAGCCAACGACCGAGGCATGGCCCGTCGCCTTTTCCAGAGCGCAACGTCGGTTTCGCGCTCCTCGCATCTCCGTGTGGGCAGTGGAGGCCGTGCTGTTGACAGCGTTCGCTTGGCCGACCATCACCACCACTGCAGTGCCGACGAGGCACGGCGGTCGAGGGCGCATTCGGCTGCTCTCGTCGTAGGACGATGCTTTTCAGGGCTCCTGCTGCTGTTTGTCCGGTGCGATGGCGTGAGTAAGGATTCCACACACGCATGCATTTTCGTCAGCATCTAACCGGTGCCAGTGTAAAGCTCATAACTTACAGTTTCAAGTACTACTAGAGGGAACACACGTGCCAACACTTCGCCGCCAGAGAGTGTGGCGAATTTCCTTGGCTTCCGTTTCGGTGGCTCAGTGGTGCGAAGTAGATGACTGCGCCAACAGCTTGCAAACACCGGTTGCATCCGCCGGCGCTACACATGCTCCGAGGTGGAAAAGTGCGGGAAGATGCCTTCATACTTCATATTTCACATCTCCGACGACTTTACACTCGAATTGCAATATGCTATATACGTGAGATATTTCGAATATTTCACGGGGCATATGAAATCATACCTCGGCACAATAAGATGTGGCTCATTTACACACACTCACGGCCATTCGATCAGAAACATATACTCGGTTACACTCATGTTCACTCACACTCATACTCACAATCACTCACTCACACTCGCACTCATGACCATTCGCACTCATCACTCACTCACAAACGTTCACTCAAACTCATGTCCACTCACTCTCATTCACGTTCACTCAATGTTTCCTTGATCGCTGACTACGGAAGAGATTAGAGACTTACTTCCGCAGCCGACTGCACCCGTGGTTCCCCTGGCATAGCCTGAGTCGCAAAGATGTGACAGTGAGCTGTTCAGGTCCTGTCGGGCTATTTGGCCAAATTTCAAAGTTCCGATGCTTGAAGGAAGTGGTCACTTATCACGCATCTCCCATGTCCTGAACCAATGTTTCGCAGGTATGCTCCCACGCTTGTTGCTGAAGCGGTGAGTGCCTGTTTAGCGTCAGCAGCTCAGATGCTTAGATACGTTTTTGAACGGTGCTCATAGGCGTGCGCAGGGTTCTCCATGAGTTGGAGCCAAGTTTCAGAGCAGAGCAGCCCCCCCCCCTCCGCCCGCTGCTACCCAAACTCCTCTCACGAAGCGCAAAGATGAATGATTATAAAACATTTATTTCAATGGTTAGAATAGCAAGATAACAATATATGAGAAAGCAGTAGGTTTTGGTTTCATGTGTGATATCAGAAGGTGAATATATTTTTAGAGAGAGGGTAAGCGGACGGTTTCTTGACACTCACAAAGTGGCCAAGGGAAGGAAAAGACTCAGGGTTAAGTCCTCTTGCTGAAATGTTGGCAAGAACTCTGAGGCTTCCCCTGCCTTGTTCACTTTTGGATTACAGGCAAAGGAAGGCCGTTGCTGCTTCGCTGAGGCATCGATGTAACATCGTGCATCCAAAAGAATTTACGTTTCCTCTAAGAGGCCACGGAAATTGACAGATCTGTTTTTTGTTAACTGAAAAAAAAACTGAAAATATAGCCGTAATATGACACGGCAAATAAACATTTCTTGGAAGGCAAGATTACAAGTCTTCGGCAGTTAATTACCCGCATGGCCATAGCACTGCAATGCAAACAATGACGTAACAGGTCTGACACAATATAAAGCTCAGGGGCAGACTTGTCGATTAGGGGGCTTAGACGATTAGAAGGTCAGCCGCACCCCCTCCCACTCCCCATGTGCACACTCCTAGGACAGTGTCTAAGTAACAATAATGAGTTTGCCTTGACAGTGGCCTTGGACAGTGTATAAGTACAAATATTGGGTCTGCCTTGACAATGACTTGTATTGCAGTCTGCTCGAATGCATTGGAGTCAAGTGGCAACTATGCATACCTTTGGCGGCATGGGAAATTGAGTGTGGTTTTGAAAAGGTCCAGTGAGTTCCTCACGGAAAGGGAAATGGCTGGAATGTGCCGCAAGTACGGATTTTTCCCTCGTAAAAACGATGCTATGGGGAATGGCCGTTGTCGTCCCATTTACAAAAGCTCCTAAGCTTGCTTTGTGTGACCGATCTGTGGGCATGCCTGCCGTGCAGTATGTTTTTGCTCTGCCTATAACACCTGTCGGTAGGAGGCTTTACAATCAAGCGCAGTTTTCTAGATTAAGGCCGGTGTGTGCGCATACCACGTGCGCATTCGCGTGGTAACAGGAGGTGCTAACATAGCACTTCTTTAATCTCCAACGTCGTTCGTGGTAAAATGCATACGTATCCAAATTCTGAGCCACTTTGTGGCGTATGCCGTGAAACGATAGGACGTTACTGAGAAAATCGTAGGGCGAGGAAATCGTAGTATCAGGTTCTAAGGGTTCCTCATACTGTCCAGATATCAGTGAGGGTAGAATTGCTGAAATCGGAGCGTGCAAACAGAAGTTATTACGCCTACTAGAGAGTTTTAGTTTCACGTACATAGAGCTGTTACGGGTGACCAGTGCGCATGAGCAGAACGCAAAGGGTATGCGCGAGTCTCACGTACGTGCGTGAGATTCGGATTTTTACGGTGCGGTCTTTGCGTCGCTTACGTACGTAGCGTTGACAAACATGGCGGCGCCGTGCCCGCCGCTTCACAGAGATAACAGCTTCGTCGCTGATCCCTCGATGCGATATCGTTTTCTAAACTGTTGTATTTGCTTGCGATGTGCCAATTCTTACCCTATTATAAGGTTTCAAGCGACAAATAACTTCTGTTTTTCAGACAGAAGGGCGATTTTCCAGCTGTTAAGCCTGACGAAGTAGCGTTCGTCGTTGTCATAACAACGCTGATCCCTCGATGCGATATCGTTTTCTAAACTGTTGTATTTGCTTGCGATGTGCCAATTCTTACCCTATCATACGGTTTCAAGCGACAAATAACTTCTGTTTTTCAGACAGAAGGGCGATTTTCCAGCTGTTAAGCCTGACGAAGTAGCGTTCGTCGTTGTCATAACAACGGTCTCGCGAGATCTCGAACTGAGAGAGCCCCAATCCAGCCAAACATAGCGAAACCGCCAAACACGAGAAAAGACCGAATGGCTTGGCTTAAAGACTTGGATGATTTAGCCTACAACCAGTGTTTGTGTTTCTTAGTAGATACCGCTAGGAGTAACGCGCGGCGTGCGTCGCGTACGTGTAACTATTAGGGTTTCAAACGACCTCAGTGCAGGCTACGTAGACTTCTCACGTTTGCGTATGTGAACCCTCTACGTACGTGAAACTAAATCTCTCTACTGTATTGAAAACAATACGCATGAACAAAATTGCATTTCACAAGCCCATTTCACACGCCCGGTGCCGAAGATTGGGAGAACCACACAAGCAGCGGAAGCTTGGGTGCAGTTGACTTGCCAAGGCAGCGCCCAGCAGCTCGAAGTGTCGGCGACGTGGTTCCGCGTACATGACGATGACGGAAGGCTTTTCATGACCATCAAAAGTGCTTCTTTTTCGACTCCTGGGAGAGCGCGGGGGAGCTTAATCCTTAACTCTTTCCTGTTCTAAGAGCACACCCCTGAGTGCAACATGCCGGCACCCTTCGACCTGCTTATAAACAGGTTGTGCTCCCCCCCCCTCCCGCACCCGTCCTCAGTCTCCGGTGTCGCCACATTTTTGGCTATGATGTCCGTCGGACGTTTTTTTTCTTCGCTACCTTCCCGGTATTGGCAGTCTGAACAGCAGCACTCGCTTGCACCATACTTTTAGGCGAAATAAATACTGTCGGGCTAGCTTGGTTCTTAGTAGCTTCCATTCGCTTGTACTGCTGTTCTTTTGTAGTTTTTTCTCGAGCAAAGTGGTGACGATACTCTGAGACATTATAACTTAAATTCCTTTCCCCCGTATGCAGTATTGTGCATCTTTATCGTGAAGACTTAAAAACTTTCGCCTCAACCGCTGGCTCGTTTACGCTGAAACTCCGCCCAAAACTTGGCTATTGCGGTAACTTTCGTCTCGTAGTAAGTTTCTGAGCAGTACTTACCCGGTCCAACCGCGCATGATGCAAACCCGTAATCAGTGATGCGAACCTCGAAAGCCACTTCACCCCCAAATTTTCACTCAAACTTCCCTAGATTTCTCTAGATCCGAAAAAAATATTCGGGCATGGAAAAAAGGTGCGTAGTTGAGTTGTGAACTCCTTTATTTCGCAGAGACCCTCTTACCACACTTTGGTAGCAACTTTGAATACAATACCACATTGATTTCCCATGCAAACTCGCGTACCACGTGATCACGGGTAAAGAAAACATCAGTTAATATCACAGCCTAATAAATCCTGGCCTAAGCCCTGAAATGAACGAAAATCTCGCAGTGAACACTTACGCTCACCGGCTGCAGTCAAAGAGCGAGGGAAAATCCACTTTGTGCCCAAATGTTGGTGTGAACAAACAAACGCTAAAACATAGGACACGTCATTCGGGTGGCATCCCGACTGAGTTTCACTCCTGCTTA
The DNA here is from genome assembly GCF_052857255.1 of Amblyomma americanum. Lineage (NCBI taxonomy): Eukaryota > Metazoa > Arthropoda > Arachnida > Ixodida > Ixodidae > Amblyomma > Amblyomma americanum. Next base: position 400,562,462 of record NC_135497.1, read on the forward strand.
TACATTTCTTTTTTCATGAGGTCAATTAAGCGTTCTTTCACTGCAAAGTCATAACAGTTGGCCCCTCTTAGAACCCGCTTGGCGTGAAGCGTAGCTGCCAGGGTTTGCGTCACCAAGCTGTTTCTGGTCTTTGTTTTCATCAGGTTGATCTGAGAGAAAACTCTCTCCACTGTTGCACTGGAGTGCGGCAAACAGAGAAGCTTGTAGACGAAGTCGCTCAAGAGAGGGAACATTGGGCTCCCGTCTCCTTGCCTGGCGTCTCTCACTCGTTTCCAAAAGCGTTGAATGCTCGCATTTGCCGGCAGGTCTATTTCTGTATTGCGGAGCAGTCTCCATTCTGCGTCAATTTTGTTCATTTCTCTTTCTGGCACCAGAGAAGGGAATGATGTGGCAAGTGGGGCTATTGAAGAAATCCGCTTTTCGATGACAACTTGCGGGTCGATTGCCTCCAGTATGTTCATCTGGACGTTGTCCAATGGGATTCTGGTTAATATCTGGCTTGCCGCTTCAATATAAAATTCCAAACATCTGAGGCGGAAGTTATGAGTAATGGTTCGGTCTATGCCGTGAGGTTCCGACAGTGCCGACATCACTTTTCCGCCGAGGTATATCTCCTCAAGAGGTATGAAGTTCTGTGGGTCTCTGTACGGTACACGCTCCAACGGTACATCCCGCAAACAGATCGGCTTTATGTCACGCTGAGTCGAGGGCATCTCCTTTGTGACCGAGACCGCTACCCCCACACGCTCTAAGGGTGTCTGGGAGTGCACGCAAAAGTGCGCGAAGTGGTGACACACGCCTGCGAGACTTCATATGAAGTCGCCTAAGCGGTTGTGAAAGAGCAACGACTCTTTCTGCTTGCATCCGGGTCGAGTTGGTCCTCAAAAAGACTAACCACTTCACCTTCAACTGGCGAGTCACGGGGACTGGTTCTAAGGAGACTCGTCACGAATTTTTCTACGGAATTTCACCGGAACCCAGCCAAGAGAGTCCAACCTAGACCAGCCCTTCCAACAAGCAGCTCACCCTTAGTTTGAAGTGCTGAAACAATTCGTTTGTAATTTACTCTCTCTGCTCGATTGAATTTTTTAACTGTTCTAATTGTGTTCTCATTTGATGTTACTGCTTGTATCGTTGTCCTAATTGCCCTCTTTGTATGTTTAAATATGTTTTACTAGATCTGTTTTTTTGAACCTCTTTCCATGGCATTGTTCTTGTATTTTCCTATGTACGAAGCCCTCCCCTCCTTACGTAATACCCTGAGAAGGGGCGGGGCCTTAAGGTGAAAAATAAATGATGATGATGATGATGACGTGGTGACGAAGAATGTGCGGTGCAGAATGACTGGAGTAGCAAAGTCAATCTGCTCCTCTGAAGCGGAGAAAAAAACAGAATCCACCGTTCTCGCCAGCCTACAGAAGAATGGCTACACACGTGGCATTATTCAGCGCGTTGGTCGCCAGTCAAGCTCAGAGGACAGGGGGACTAGCTAACAATGAGACAACGAAACGCGCGCGTTGTGCTTCTATATGTGAGGGGAACCAGCGAGGCACTCGCACGCATTCCGAGAAAACATGGGATCTACATAGGCTCACGAACCTGTTTCGACAACAAGCCGCTTCTTGCCACGACCGAAAAACCGCGTCCCAGAGAAAAACAACCAGGTGTCGTTTACAAAATCTTATGCTCAAAGTGCCCGACACCATATATTGGCGAAACAAAAACCTCCACCAAAGAATAAGGCAACACAAAAATGACATCCGGCCAATGAATTCAGAATCTAACTCCCTCGCCGAACACTGCGAGCGCGCCGTCCACAGGATAGCCTTCGAGGAGGTGAGCGTCTTGGCCGTGGAGCCAAAGCGGTTCAAGAGGCGACTGCGGAGTCATGGCAAATCCGGCTCACAAAGGTGTCGATGAATAGCACTCCAGCAACACTCTCCTCCGCGTACGTTAGTGCATGGACTGCGCCACGCGCTAACAAACGGAGAACGAAGGCAGCAACCCGCTGCTTCTGGCACACTTTAGTCACCCCTGAAGAAGAGACCGCGTTGGTCCAGAAACCTTGGCTAAAGTTAAAAATATTGGTTGGCGTCAGTTTCCTCTAAACACACTCAACTACCTTCAGCCGTGATTTCGAGGAATCGTGCTTCTTGGACAGCGTGCTTCTGGTACTGCTAAAGCTAGACTGTTCCAGGAACCGACCAGGAAATTCGAAGCAAAGGAAGCGTCCCAACTTTTGCCTGGGCAGATGCGCCATCGACTCTGTTCAAGGGCGGTGGCCAGACTTCTTTATTAACGGGTAAAGAAGGCGGGAACCGGAGGCAAACCCTATTTCAGGGCGCCCCTCCGCCTTACCCATCGAGTCTCTACCAGCGCTTCCCTCATCATCTCTGTACAGTCCGTGCATTTCCTTCACCATGTAAATAGAATGCCTTGTTGTCCCCCCAAAGTCTCCCTGAGTCCCGTCATCCTCGTACCTACTCCCGACCCGACCACGCCACCTCGATCTCAACAACGCTTTTCCCTCGTGCACATGGCGCATAGCCAGATTCTCGAAATCAAGGTGGTGAAGAAACAGTGAATAAGGAACCGATTCACATCGAAAAACAAAAAAAGCCCATGCAGAAGGTAAAATTTCCCTAGATTACAACAAAAATCTCTTTTCCCCTAAACAAAGTTCAAATTCCCTAGATCTAGGGGAAAATCTTTAGGGTTGGCAGCACTGCCCGTAATCGTCTGCCTTGAAATCGGCGAACCGCAAGCCACCAACTCTGGGTTTTCACCGAAGGGGGCTAGTGGCGCCATCTTTTGTTCGCATAGGAAAGAGCACGACGTGAAGGGCGCCGAGTTCAGCTTTACAAGTTGGGCAGGTCCTTTGATGGCGCCACTGCCGCCCTTCGCAGCAATCCGGCGCTGGCGGCTTTCAGTTCGTCCATCTCAGCGTAGACGATTACAGAGTTTCTTCATTTGCTCCCGAATCAAGTAAATATCGTTGCAAAACTTGTTACGAGACAAAAGTTACCACAGTAGGCAAGCTATACCGCAAGCGAGCTAGCGGTTGAGGCGAGAAACTTTTTTGAAGTCTTCAAGATAAAGATCCACAATACTGTATACAACTTGAGTTTAAACTGTACGTCCAACCAATCAAAAAGGATGCGGCCAGTTTGGCTGCTACCCCTTATCCACTGCCGAAAATCGCCGCAACGTTTCATCACTATCGCCACGAAATAATAAGTTCAGGATCAAATTAAAACATTAAATGTTACCATTTTTGATATTTTCCTGGGCGTCACTATGTCTGATACTATGGTTACAAATAATGAAAGCCACATGCTTTATATTTGACGCAGGCCTCTTTAAAGTACATAACAGAAACCAGAACTTCTGGAAATTTTGAAAAGCGCGCTTGGTTTTCGCGTCGTTTCCGGGCTTGAGCCGTGATTGTGCAGTCCAAGAGCGGGGCCAAGTAGGTCAGATTTTCACGTGGTTTCGGCCCAACCAAAAAATACGGCTAGAGCAGAGCACCGTAGAGTTCTGCTCTGGCCGTAATTGGCCGTACAATGACGCAGAAAAATCCTTAGTGGCCACTGCAGTACTCCAGATCAGATCTTACGGTAGATATCGCAGAGAAGTGAACACTGCTTGTTTCAGCAGCAAGCATTGCATCTTTGCGGATGTGAGATCGAGCAGTGTGGTAAGCGTGACAAGAGAATCTAGCTTTTCAGCAGGGGCAATGCGCAATTCGATCAGAGGATCTGACAAAGCTCGTAGTGGCTCATTGCACCCACGATGCGCCTGCGCCCATGCCAGCCGTCAACTTCAAAAGCGAACAGAAAGTTTGCCGTTCCCGCACTAGCGCAATCCACTCCTTCGGTTGTGCAAAGACACCGGCATGATGTCTTATGCTGCCTCGAGAGCGCTCGGCAATGAATAATCGCTTGGCTCAGCTGTAAACGTCATGAAAATAGCTAAGCGGATACCACAATCGCGAAACACAAACGACCAACGTCGCTGTCGCGTCCACAAACCACTCACGTCTACTCGCGACTGACGTCTACTGACGCCCACTCATATGCACTCATCAGTCACCTCTACTCATACTCACATCTACTCACTGACACTCATATCCGCTCACTCACACTCATGACCACCCGTATTCATGTGAATCCACTCACTCGCACTCACACTCCCGTCCACTCACACTCACAACCACTCACACTCACAACCACTCACACGCACTCACATGCATGACCACCTGCACTTACGTCCACTCGCTTGCACTCACACTCACGTCCACTGACAACCACTCACTCGCACTCACATTAATGATCACCCGCACTTACGTCCACTCGCTTGTACTCACACTCCCGTCCACTCACACTCACAACCACTCACTCGCACTCACATTCATGATCACCAGCACTTACGTCCACTCATACTGACAACCACTCCTCGCACTCACATTCATGAACACCCGCATTTACGTCGACTCGCTTGCACTCACACTCACGTCCACTCACACTCACAACCACTCACTCACACTCGCACTGACCGACGTGAGCGTGAGTAAGACGATATAAGTGCACTCATGAATGACCGTGCCGACCTATGCATTTAAATATGAACGGCTAATACAACGGAAGCGCTAATTTTCTTCCTTGCGTTTACGATCGTTCTAACAAAAAAAAGGCATTTTTAGGCGCTGAGCTTCTGTTTGCACCTGCCCGTTGCCTCATTTCACCGTAATACAGTTCACGTTCAACTGGAGTTGTCTCACAGAAGTGCTTCTGCGGTTTTCTATATCCAGAGGTTGTAGGCAGCTGTTTCCTGGTATGCACTTAGCATGCGTTAGTAGATGGAGAGCCCTCCAGTGAATGAAATCCCACTTAGTCTTTTAGGTGCCTTTGTCTCCTTCAGGAGGTCGCGTAAAAGGGAAACGGTGCTTTCCGGGTGCATTTTCAGGGTAATTGTGAGCCTATTAGGGTCGCTTTGCTTTTCACTGAGCCACAGCGAGTTTATAATCGTTCGCACTTCCTCGAGCCCAACATCACTTTTAACCTGTTTTCGGTGCACTCTTGTGTAGTGGGTCCGTCTTTAGTTATCACTGGCTACCGAACGTTTTGAATCTAGGAAAAAAAAGCAGCGCTAAAACATGGAACCACAGAAGCGAGAACAAGACACAGCGCTTGTGCCTTGTTCTTCTGAGATGGCATGTTGGAGCATGCGCTGCTATTTTTCTTAGATTCAAAATGCACCAACTTACCCAAAAAGAAGTTTTAATAAACCGAACGTTTTACATAGAGTGAACACGTTGCCTCCTTGGCTTTGCGCTGAAGTGCCTTTGTAGACGATATAGGTATCGTTGTATAATCTGAGGAGGCGTGCTTCACTAAGACCGAAGGACCCATGCGTGGTTTGGTGGCCTTGCATAACTCTATATTCTTCCCTTTGGACTGTCGCAGGAGTTGTCCCGTGACGAAAAATTTGCGGCCGTTCAGAACATACGCATCAAGAAAGCCCAATGTAGTTAATTGATGGGGCACTGAAGTAAATGTTTACTTTATATATTTTAGACACAATGGCTACATGACGCAGAATTTTGGCTTTGGGCGCCGCTTCGGAGCTAAATAGCTCATGCTGCTGGCGGCAAAATCCACGACTGCTGTGAATTTAGCCCTCGATACGCTCTTTTTGTGCACACCGGATTAACGAGTCTGCCATGATGCTAACGTTAGCCATAATAGCCTGTCGACTGCAAGGCAAACTAACAGTTTCTCTTGAACAAATACGGGATGAAGCTCGCACCTGACTTTTTGACAGTGCAACTGCGGATGTTTAAACAAGCGCAGGAGGGGGTGTAATGTACATATGGCTGCATTGCATGCCATTTATTGGTGCATAGGAAACGAGTCCAAGGGCGCAAAAAATTCCGTGATTTTGTGCGTGCACATCACGAAGTCTGTTCTGGGGGAGTCAACGGACCATGTACAAAATAATGCTAAAGTTAATTTGAACGGAACTGCTTTTGTAACAATCATGGAATGCTCCTCAACTTTAAACTTTATTTGTCACACAGCAGATAACTGCGGCGATTTTATCGGCACCTGCACGAAGTACCTACGTTGAGAAATCATTTCTAGAATGTGATTTTCAGTCTAGTTTACTGGATTCTATTCGTCCTGTAGGCATTCTATACAGCGAGGATCAGACTCATCTCTGTAGCCTTACTTGCTTATTTCTTCCACGCAGCCTGCGCGAGTACCAGGGGCCGTCTTCTCGGTGCTCTCGACAAGTGGCGGGGTCAAGCAATGGCGGGGCCTGTCTGACTACATTGTTTTCCTTTGAAAATATTTAGTAATACATGATTGGTTGACGCGTCAAATGGCTGTCTCAGTTATATAAACCACATCGACACAAATAGTCCGTCTTTGGGCGTTTTAACAGACGCTTCCTAGCATGCTCATTTTCTCTCAAAAGCAACACTTTCTCAGATATTGGCACCAAGCACAGACGTCATCTCTTCAAGGCCACGCCCTGCGCGTACGCAGCATGCCGGTGAGCATGTGGGAGCCCATAAACCTGCCCGAATGTCGTCGGTTTTCTGGTCGCCGGTTTCCAGACACTTAACAGCTTAAGATGACATCGACAGGCAGCTACTGCGCTGCAACAGGTAGGCTGTCCTCATTCGGCTTTAAACGCAGGGGTCGAAGAAGAAGAATCAGTGCATGGCGAGACGGAGAAAAGAAAATAGGACTGGTGGTGATTTCCGGCACATAATAAAGGGCGCAATTCGAAGCAGCACAAACGTTCTCGTGGTTTCCTCTGCGTATCTAAAGCAGGCGTCATTTTGTCTCCAGATTAAATTTGTTCTTATAGTGGAGCCTGGATGTTAAAACTATAAATAAAATGTGGTCTTATTTCGTCTTCTATAGTACGTGTAATCTTGAAATGCATTGCCGGAAAGGAGTGTAGCGCCTTCTATAAGACGGTCAGATGGTGGTGGCCACACTCTTGTATCGACCCGGGCCTTTGGCTCTTGAGCGTGATCTGGACATCTGCCGCTTTTTAGCGCGCTAGCAACTTTAGTAGCCATTCCCAGCATTTAGCCGTTGTGTGATTGTGTGAAGCCTGCTGTACGGCAGGGTGCCCACTTGTCCGCCGGGTTTTCGGCAAGCTACCTAGATGTCTGTATATTTGAACGGACGTACACGGAAGAAAATCGTGATTTTAGTGGCATACACGGTGTTTTACCTGAGACTTTACACGATGTTTAAAATAAGCTTTTTGAGTTAGAGAACCGTTTTTTGAGCTTAGCATTCTTAGCCGTATTTTACATCTAAATGCAGTAACTAATAGGCTGGTTAACTAATATTGAATACCTGACTTTTTATGTACTACTGCTAGGGTTGTTAATTATTGAGAGGCGTGAAGCCCACCGTAAGTATTATACATATCAGTTTTTACAATTTAGCAAACGCTGTCACCTTTGGCTCCATTGCCCAACAAATCTGAGCTATTTCGACGGGTTACATGCAATGGAGAGGTTGCCCTGCCTGCAAGCTTCTCGAAAGAGTGTGTATTTTGGCGCGATGTAGCCAAAATTTGTTGGGCCACAGCGCCAAGGGTACCAACATTACAGTGGAAAGGCAGCAGCTCTCTCGCCCAACAATCCTGATGCATATATCGCTTTGACTCCTGGACCACATATCGTTCACTCCTGGAATTTTTTAGGTCAGCGAACCTTTTCTCAGTTGTTTAAGCATCCTCGTCATCCATCATTATAAAACATCGCTTAAAAAATGTAAGGGGGATTCACACCTCTCAATAATTAAGGGGCCTAACAGTAACAGTTGAAAAGTTAACTATTCAATATTAGTCAACCAGCCTGAAAGTTAGTAGAGGTGTGCGCCGTGTCAGTTTCGAATGGCGGCGGGGTGGCCGTCGTTTCTATTCGGCGGAGGCGGCGTAGGCGCCTGGTGTTCATCGGCGGCGAGGCAAGGCCATTTTTCGACGGCGGCGGCGGCGCCGGCGGTGTGGAAAGCTAAATCACCAATTAAGAAGCTATTTCGCTAGAGTTGTCATTCCTAAACAGGTTGAAAATTTGGGGCATTTGGTACTAATGGGTCAGAACACAGAATGCAGAGGGGTTGAAGGGTGAGAGAAATGCAAAACGTTCTGTAAATCTTTTGTTTCTTAGCGCCATATTTTGAAAAAGCTTAGGCAGATATCACAAGCGTGTATATAGATTGTGTTTATATATTTCTTCCTCACGAACGTGCAGTACATTTCTTCTTTTCGGCGTCGTAGTCGCAATTGTTTTCTTTCTTGCTATGTTTCGGTTATAGAGGTAATTTTCCTTTGCGCAGAGTCAGCGAATTCGTCTAGAATTGTTAATCCTGCACCGACGCACGAGACACTCGATATGGTAATCATACTTCCACTTGTTCTAAATGAGATTGTGGTTATCCCTTATTCTTTACGTAAAAAGATACAGACCTCTTCTATGACCAACTTTTGCTTGGTTCAGCCGTTTACATGTCAAACAATCAGTAGATGTTATAACAAAAACACTTCCATCTGGACAGTTTGTGAAATAACTTGTTCTGAATATTAACCACCATTTGTTTAATGTAACTTCTTTTATGAGCCTTTTCCCAGAATAAAAAAAGAAATAAAATCCTTTTTTTTTGCAGCGGGGAACATTTTTCTAGCTGAGATACGTCACGATGCGTTGATGCAGTTTCGGGACATACCACTAATCCCACGCGCAGCCATAGTGTACGTACGCGACCCTCAAATCTTTATTTCGACATTCCGAGACCGTTATTTCTGCTCGTTGCACCACGTTGCGCTTTTGAAGAAGTCCCGGAAGCCACGTTGCGTTGTCTGGGGACGATACGCATGCGCAGACTTGCGGGGAGCAGGGTTGCTTTTGTTTGTTTTGTATTCATTCATTACAGCACGTACACCTGACATGTTGACTGATTGACATGGTTATATGCCTCAGACAGAGAGAAGAATTAAACAAGACCGAACTAAATCTCAAACGCAGCTAGATTTGCGGGATCAAAATATATTCTTGCTTAAAGGGCGCGCCATCGCGCCGATTCAAAGCGTCGCGCCGATGCCTCGGCGCACACCTCTACTACTAATCGCGTCTTAGCTGTATTCTGATGTACTACAGCGTTGACAATGTTCTGCTGCAAAAAGCGCGGTACGAACGCAAAAACCATATTTTCAAAAACTGTGTAAAGTCGTAGGTGAACATCCTGTGTATAGACACAAGGGAAGGGAAAAATGAATGCTTGTTATGACAAACATATGAAGAAAGCCAGCCGTTACCGAAAGCAAAGAGCACAAAAGAAAGTTCCCATTTTTTACTTGCATTGTTGATGTTCTTGAGTGGTTCGCTAATTGTGTAACTGTTTTCTCACTGAAAGGTAATTGATTAGAAAGCTGAAGAAACAACCTCATGAGGCTGGTGCCATCCGAACGCACGACGTCCTAATTTCGCGTCCGGTGCTCCACCAAATAGGCTACGGCAGAGGCTCTCCAATATTTTGCTTTCGAGGGCATTTATTTTGCGTGTCACCAAACCTTGAGAGCGTTGACCAGAGTCATCATCATTCATAGTGGAGGACCTATTACTCCCTGTACTACCGCGAGCGGGACGTGGGATGTGATCGAACGGGATTGTGGAAGCGGTGCGAAAGCCCTCTTATGCTAGTATGCCATCAAGATATTGTTTTGGTGAGTGTCGATTGGCTTCCTTCGTACGTGTGTCAAACTGCTTGCCATTTTTCCCTTCCCCTTTCGGGTCAATACCTTAACGAGGACCTCTGCCAAGGCAGTCTTGATGCCATTGGAAGCTTGAGAAGGTTATCGCACAGCCTGACTCAGGCGGGTCAAGAAACTCCTCGCCCCGGAGAATTGACGCGCGCGTCGACGGTGGGGTCAGCGGAGATGAGGGAAAGGCGCCGAGACGCTCAAATTCAAAATTTGTCTACAGGTAACTCAGCTTCTCCAAAGCGCATTAAAAAATTCTTGCTGGAGGGACGGGGAGCTCCGACCTTTATCATCCAAGAAATATCGCAACATCATTTCGAGCACCTTTCAGAGCTCTTTAATTTGTCCATAGGCAGTGAGTATGTTATCCTGGCTTCTAATATCCTTTCTCTCGTCATTCTTTAGGCTGGTTCACATGCAGGCGACTTAGCCATTGAGCAGCGCGTCGCAACGAAAGTTTCCATCTTGTTGAATCCTCGCCGCTCACCCCCGCGACGACACAAAACAGTTTTTGCGCCGTACCTACTTGCGTTTTCGCTTGAATGTGAAAATGCTCTTGCCTTTTTTCTGACAAATATATCTGCCCTTTTGTTTTTGTTTCAGCCGGCTGCAGATTAGTTATCCGAGGAACATGAGGCAGTTTCTTGCTCTTCTGCTTCTTCTACATTTTAAAACGTGGCACATAACCAAATGGGGGGATTGGCCAAGAGGCAGTTTCCGCGAGTAATCTTCCCCTTTCTCACCTCCACGATCACGAACCTTTTGGCAGCATGAATAAAAACCAACTCGAACAAGACGAAGCTGGCACGTACGGTCAGTGGTTCTCAAACAGAGCAGCGCGCAACTTTATTTTCACCGACGTAGGAGGCCCCCTACTTCCCGCCTCTGTCACGCAGGCCTAGGGGACAGGGACCGGGTCCTACGCGCCTAAAGAGTGGTGAATATACATTGGTTCTTCGCGGCGTCAGCCGCCAGACGGACTGTCCTCATAACTAAAGATCTCGACAATTGCCCCGTATGTTTCCAAACGTTCGACTGCTATGCAGCGGCGAAGACGCGCCGTACCCATGCCGTGTATTCTTACGTTGCACATTTCTGAAACTGTATGTGATCGTGTTTCTGTTTCGCTGCAATGCTTTGTCTACGATTTCCCCCCGCTTAAAAAGGCGAAGCTCCAGAACTTAGGCGTAAGATACAGTGTGCTCTAGCAACGTTATCAGCTCGTAGTGCGGATTGCCTTTATGAAGGGAGAGATGTGCTGTTAGTAACTCAGCAGGTCTACTTACAGACTGTTAAATAGCCTGAAGTCTACGAAGTAATACGCTTGAATCATGTCGCAGGAAGAAGCCTTACACAAGTCTCAGACAACACAGCATCGGGGTCTGCGCGAAAAAGACAAGCGGCGTTGTTGTTGTTCTTGTTAGCCTTTCAAATGGTGGCACATACCCACATTGGGAGATCGGCCAAGAATCGGGAGGCAGAGGTTGCTACTCACCTGTGCTCAGTAAAGACAAATGAAAAGCACGCGGGAGAGCAAAACCGGTAGATTCTACCTTAAAAAGGGCATCGACTGAAAGGGGGTAACGGATTGGATTAAATAAAAGGGAGGGATAAAAAAAAGAATAATTAATTGAGTCAAAATGTTATAATGCATACACAGGGTACGATGTGAAAACTTTTATTGTCGAACAAGAAGAGGCTGCCCGCCCAGACGAGTGCCGAAGAGTCTTGACTCTCGGCGGAGGCTTCGGCCAATGGACGAGTTGTAGCTGCGTCGGCGGATTCGAGCTCAGTAGTATGGTTTTTCATTGGTCTTTGGTCTTTATACCTCGTCCCTCGCGGGGGGCACGAGGACATTCCCATAGTATGTGGTCCAAGGGGGCCATAGTATGTTGTCCAAGGTGGCCCGAAGTTCGCAGTTTGCGCATTTTTCTCACTGTGTAAGTAGTTTGTATATATTACTTCTCTCCCTATCCTCTCTTCCTGTCCCCCCTCCTCTTTTATTTAATCTCTCCTTTCTGCCTGCTATCCTTTCTTTCCGCTGCCCCAGCTCAGGTGCTTCAGTATCGATGGCAGATGCCGAGGCTAGCAAAAATCTTTTCCTTCCTTTTTACTATTATTTTAATAAAAAACCACTACCACCAGCATCACCATTATTTTTATCAAAATCGCTCTGGGTACACAACCCTCCAGAGCATCGACAAAAAAAGTACTGTAGCACTTAAGCGGCATTGTATGTCGCCCTTCATTGTCGAAAAACAAAACGAAGGGGACAACGATGACGAAGACCACAAAAGTAGCCAGCCTAAACTCTGTCCCGCTCACGTGCTGAGCGTACACAAAAATATGGGGGACATGCAGAACGTAACGACCGACTGGACGCCGAAGCCCAATTGTCGTCGGGTAACCCCCGAAGGAACTTCAGTGAGTGTAGAAACTAGGTTTTCAGCTTTGTAAATATGCCCAAGACATTACTATACATAGGTGACGAAATAATATTCGCCAACAACCGCTTTAACTTTTATTATTTAATTTGTTCGCTCACCTGTCTCGGGTTCGGTTTCAATAGCCGAGTGTTTTCTATGACGTCAAAGGTCAGTATAGGTGACGTGAGATGTGAGGAAGACTTCAATAAAAGCGCAGCTTCGTTACTTATTTAGATTCCGGCTCTTGGGGCAGTCTCTCTTCAAAAGCTCTGTAGTGAATTAAAACAACCTAGCAGCGACTATATTACTTATCTGCATCCCTCACCTTACCTGCACTGTTCTTTGACATCATAACCATCGCACGGATGATGAAACTGAAACCCACACAGTTAAGAGAAAGTCTTCGATTATAAATTATTGAGCGGTTGCAGGCGAATACTACGTAGTGATCCATGTACACTAACGACTTACGGATCATTCCAATGAAGGCAATACGCAACCAAAAATTTGGTGTCTTTTCCTCTTTCAGCCCCTAAGTGGAACGTATTCGCCTTCGGCAAGAAATCAAAGCCCCACATTGAAGAAATGATATCAGTAGAAAATAGTTATTTGCCTCGAGCAAGTGGATATATTCATCAATGCTGCTACTACAGGCTAATTTCAAAGTTGTGTGCTCCGGACATTTCTAAGGCTACTTAACCAAAAATTGGGAAAACTACCCGCTTTTTCAAAGGGTAGTTTTCCTAAGAAAGCATATATATTTATCCTGGGCATAAAGGTTCGCAATATGTGTTCATACTTATGTCCCGGCTGTGATGTAAAATAGCCCCACAAGTTTCAGTGAAATCGAGCAAGCGGTTCAAAAGTTCACTCTTTAGGGTGGTGTCTCCCCTTAAGGAGGGAAGAGGGGATCGAAGGTGAATTTTTGTATTTTTTTACTTAGAGCGACGAAATTTGGTAAACTGTCATGAATTCGCATCAGTCTGATATAAAGTTTCACAATATCTTAGGTTTTGTTTCATCATATGTTGTTTACATGTTGCTTGCTCATGGAGAGCCTTGCATGACAACAAAACGGGCTATGGCTCTGTAAGGGCTTTTAATATCAAAAATGTGATGTAAATCGTGACTGTTTTTTTATTTCTCTGTTTTTTAAAGGGCACAACATGCACCTTCACCCTAAGTTTAGAATGTTTCACGTTCTAATTACCGTATAATAAAAACACGTGAGCCTAAACGGTAAATCTGAGACTGTCTCGATGAAAACCACATTTCAGCAATTGCTACAAAAAGAATCGCGCTAAAACCCCATGCAACAATTGCTGTGCTGTGTTTTCCACGAACTAGCTGCTTCGGTGGCTAAGTGGTTATGGCACTCGGCTGCTGACCCGAAAGACCCGTGTTCGATCCCGGCCGAGGCGGTCGAATTTCGATGGAAGCTAATTTCTGGAGGGCCGTGTACTGTGCGATTCCTGTGCGCGATAAAAAACCCCAGGCGGCCGAAACTTCCGGAGCCCTTCACTACGGAGTCTCTGATAGCCCAAGTCGCTTTGGCACGTTAAACGCCATAAAGCAAAGAGCTTTCCACGAACATGAAGATAAGCTTAAAACAAATTTTTGAGAAAATAAGCCTGAAAGTTCTAAACTATCACACATGTCTACGTGTAGATGCTGATTATTATATTTATTTAGAGCACTTAGGATCTGTTTTTCGGTAAAATATTTCAGTACAATACATAAGGAATGTTGTAGATGCCTAAAATGGTTTTGAAAAATAAACTTTTTTCGCCATTTTCACAGTCTGATCTACACTTCGCCCCTTTAGCTCAGCTGATTCGTTGAAAGCTGGCAGGCAAAGGAAAACAGGTACAATATGTGGTCAGTTTAATGATGGTGCATTTTGCGCTGGGCTTTCCTCACCTTTATTGAGGCCTGTGATTGAATCAATCGTGTGTTCTTTAGAAATATGTTTTTTACTTTAGAGACTTGGAAGATGTGCAGAAGGTTTTCGGGCCACATATTTGCAGAATGCTTGGTACCAACAGCAATGCCTGTGGCGTGCTGTGTTTACATCCTGTGATATTGCCGATTACAACCAAGTGCATTTGTGATATCAGCCAAATGCTGTATCGTTATCTGGTTGCAAGAAGTGGAATGTTTTTGGAAGTAGGTCAATTAGAGAGGGGCAGAACAGAATACAAAGGAGGCTGCAGAATTGACAAGAAAAGCAGTGTCGAACCGATAATGCGACCTATGAAACAGCTACTCTCTACTAAATGGAAGTTTTAATTTAGTGCATGTTGTTTTGTGACAGAATTGAAATAAATTGTTTTTTATCTGTGACCTTGAATATCTCAAAATGTCATTTTGTTGCTTTTGACTGATTTTAGAAAGGATAGAATGCTTGATATTTTCCCAGCTTTGTCGCTATAAAAACACTGTTCCACAATTAATCGTGATCCACTGAATGCTGCCCTCAGCTAGACTGGTGGATTGTTCGAGCTCAAATTTCGCACAGAAATGGCATTCGGTCAGAAAAATCGTTTGATGCTGCATTTGTTGAGGGCACTTGCCTGAATCGACCGGAAGAAAGCGGATATTCGTATCATCTTGGGCCGCGACGAAACAAAAGCCGTTATCTTTACAATTGGATCGGAGACGACGTCAGGTTAGTCTGCGGCGCAGATCTGGCAAAGGGAAATGGGGTGGAGGGGTGGGTTGGGGAGGGTTTTTCTGCGGGAAGTTTGAACGAGCTTTTTCATTTGCTTTTTCAGTGACCACAAAGAAAACTTTGTTTGTCCAAAACTAAACAAAATTTCAAGTATTTCGTAAAAAAGCGTCTTCAAAGCTCCCTCAAAACGCCACCCAACCCTTCCATTGACGAATTTTTACGTCGTAGGAAAGAAGCGGCGCTACCGGTTCAATTGCAGAGAAAGTGGCTGAAATATTAAATACTTGTTTCATACGATTCGAATATCAATTTCTTCTGACCGATTCAGGCGTGTACCACAAAAAAATGTGACAATACAATTCGCCCGACGAAATTAACCAGTTCAGCTGCGAGAAGTATTATACGGCACGCGTTTAATTGCGGAACACGCTGCAGATGCAGAGCTGCTTTACTGGAATTGTAGCCTGCTGTGCAGTAGGCCTTCATATAGGAGAGTTTTATTCAGTGAAAACTGTAAAAAAATTTAGAGTTCTAAATAAAAGTTGCAAGGCTGAGTTATTCACACGAAAATAAACATTCTAGTTCAGTTAGAGGACAGAATGGTGAATGAACCGTTCCAAAGGAGCAAGTTGGTATAGTTGCTTGAAAAAAAAGTGCATGGAAAGTACAGGGCATTACCTGACCCCTTAATGTAGATTGCAGAGGTTATGGCCATTACGCTATATTTTGCAACGGCCTAGTGACAATTTCTATCCGTGACAGTATCGCTGTTTCAGTCGTACCTGCAATCGCACTATCGGCTTTCGCATGTATGTGATGTGAAGCTAGGCTTCCAGCTAGAAGGGAAGCACCCCCTGCTAATTGGCGTAGGTCTAAACTGTCCGCACACTAATTAGGGATACACAACAACCACATACAGAGGTTGTATACTCTGGCTGCTGCAGCAGAACCTCCAACTGTCCGTCCACAAGTTTTAGACCTCCCGGGAATCGGCAAGTGTGAGCATGGACACTAGTGATGCTCAGATTACTGCCTCCATGGAGTCATCTTGAACAGAACACAACACGCACTGGGCAAAGATCATTACATGATACAGTCGCGTCCCGCTAATACGACCCTCGTTAATATGGAAAGTAAAAAATTTTCAGTATTACATGTAACATATCAAAATATAGTTTGATAAATGTAGTTTTCGACATTATCAGTTTTATCTAAAATTGTTTTTAAAGATGCAGATTAAAGAAATTGCAGAAGCAAAAAGTATATCCGCGGTACCATTTGTGGTGATGTACTCACATGAAAATTTCAAAAGGTTCTGTATTTACTCGAATGTAACGCGACCACCATTTTAACGCGAGGGTCGACTTTGCGGGTTTGAAAAGGGAAAAAAAAACTACGATTGTAACACGAGGGCACACTTCGGCCGTGCGACAAAAAAACTGAAAGAACCCGAATGTGACGCGAGTAACCGACATCGCCCAGTTCTGAGGGTCAAAGACAACTTTATTGAAATACAAAAAATCAAAGTCCAAGCTCAGTATCGCATAAGTAATGAATTGATCACACAGAAGTGTACTTACAGATACTTAGGTGTTATACTAACGGATGACTGTTCCTGGAAAGCTCACGTGGATCATGTGGTTACCAAACCCGGTAGGGCACTAAATTTCATACAGCGGAGTTTGTCTTCGCAGCCAAACCTCAAGAAAACTGCTTTTCTCTTTTGTGTTCGACCTATCATTGAATATGCCTGTATTGTATGGGACCCTGCACATCGGGTGTTAATTGAAAAACTTGAAAAAATTCATAACAGAGCAGCAAGGTTCGTCTTGGGCAGGTACGGGCGAAGGGATAGTTGTACAGCAATGAAAAAAGAATTGTAATGGGAACCACTCGCTTCCCGTAGAAGAAAATTGAGGCTAAAATTGCTGTACTTAATTGTTCACGGAAAAACGGGGATTGATTTTGAAAATTACTTAAAACAGCCCTTTTACGTTTCTCAACGACATGACCATTCCCGTAAAATTAGAGAGTACCGTACCAGGACGAACTTGTTTGCAAATTCATTTTTTGTTAAAACAGTGCAACAGTGGAACCGGCTTTCCGAGGAGCAAGTGTGCTCTGCAAGTGAAGATGTATTTTTTGCCAATCTGTAACCCCCCTGCTATAACGCCTTCGGGCAAATGCGGGGTAACTCTTGAATAAAGAATAAAGAATAAAAAAACAGGCATTCCTATACATCCTCATCCTCACGGCAGTTGTCGCCGTCACTGTCATCATCACAACTTGACTCTTCTTTGTCACTAGCGGCCTCCCACAGCAGTTCGTCCTCGCTTCCATCTAGAGCATTTGAAATTGAGCATTTTTTTAAATGCGCTGTAGCCCAAATCATGAGGCAGCCCGTACCAGGCTGCTGAAACCCAGTGGGCAACGGTAGACGCGCTTGGGCATTTAAGCCTACCTGTTGTTGATCTGCTTGCAATCCACTCCCTGTATAATTGTCGCAAGCGATCCTTGAAGGGCCTGTTCATGCAAACATCCAGAGGCTGGAGAATGGAGGTCATGCCACCCGGTACAACAACGAGATGCGTTCGGTCACGCTGTAGCTTTTGTTTGACGCCGGGTGTCAGGTGACCTCGGAAAGAGTCCAGAAACAATATTGCTTCCAGATGCAGCAATGCGCCTGGCCTTCGGTCCCACATGCTTTGAATCCAATCTATGACAACATTCGAGTCCATCCAACCTTTTTCGTGAGAGCGCACGATAACGTCTTTCGGGAAAGTTTCCTTCGAGATCGTCTTCCGGCGAAAAATGATGAATGGAGGGAGCTTGCGGCCATCAGCCAAACATGCCAGCATGAGGGTAATTCGATTGTTTTCGTTGCCTGTGCTTCTAAGGCGAACTTCATGCTTATCAGACTTGTGCACTGTTCTGGACATAGGCATGTCCAGATACACGGGGGTCTGGTTGGCATTGCCGATATGTCCAAGTGGCATGTTGGTAGTGTGACGAAGATCGATGACGTAGCGCTGGAACTCTCGAGGTTTTGATTCGAAGTCCCCGGGCAGCTTCTGGCAAATAGAAGTGCGTTGAAGGGAGAACCCAACCCTTCGCATAAACTTCTGCACCAAGCCTCGTGATGCCTTAAACTGATTTTGGGTCAAACCCGTGTCCTGCGCAAGCTCCTCTGCTTTGTACTGAAGCATTTCAATGCTTACTCCAAGTAGTCGGGAACGTTGCTCGCTAATGAACTCCTCAAGGCGACGCTCCATCTCCGGGAAGCGGCCTTTCTTGGGCCCCCGAAAGCCTTTTCGCAGGCTGTTGCAGTTAAACAATTTCTCGCGATGTTTCCTCCATCCTCTGATAATCGGTTCGTTGATGTCCAGACGTCTTACAGCCGCTTAATTTCCCACATTCTCATCAATCAGAATAGCGTTGCGCTTGAAGCCAGCTGTATACTGAGCGCGTGAGCACGCCATTCCGCTTGAAGACAACTCGACCGTTTGATGGGGATAGGCCTAAGACTCGAAGCACGGAACGTACAATTACAGCACTGGCACCAAACACGAGAAAGAGCGAACAAAGTGTGATGCTCCGTGCCCTGCTGCACATGCGCGTAAACCCTGCGGCGGCCCAGTCTTCTTTTTTGTTTGTGTGGTTCAAACCGTCCCAGTCCTCCCTAGGTCTGACTCCGCCCTTAGATTTTCCCGTCCCTAGGGGTAATTCCCTTCCCCTGGCTAAATTTGTTTGTGTTGTTTGTCCAGCTGAAATAATTTTTAGTATCATATTTGAAAACAATGCTTATAAATTTTACAGAAACTTTTTATATTTTTGTTTTTATGTGATTTGAATTTTGTTTTTGTATTATACATGATCACGTGACTCCTTTGTTCCGCAGATTTGTCCCCCGTTGCATCGTGCAAGTGTCGTCGCTGATCCCTCGGTCTGCGATCTTGCTGTTGCGCTAATTGCTGTATACTTTGCAGTAATTGCACTGTTTTATTGCCGCATTGTCCAGCCGCAGCTCCGTTGAGCTTTCTTTTTGGCCGTTGCCATATTCTGTGTTGCGCTGGGCGCGCACTGTTCTACTATTGAGAGTTTCTCCTTGTTTGCTCCGTTGCGCGTTCTGTTTGCCAGTGTGAATTGTGTTTGTGTCTGTCGCCGAGGTGCCCTTCTAGGAATGGAGGGACCAAGCGCACCACCCGCAGAGTCACCTGTACGAGATAAGTATCAGTGTCCTGTGTGCCAAGCTGAGTTTGTTTTGGAGCAATCTCGAAGGAGGCATGTGCGAAAGCAGCATCCCGAAGCTGCAAGCTCTCTTAGTTGTAGTGCGAAAGCCTCCTACAGTTGTGATCAGTGTACTAATGTGTTTGCCCGCCGTGGCCAATTGTTGCAGCACCACGAGCAGAATCACGGGTTCGTGTCGAGGCTCAGTACGCATCAGTTCTGTTCCTATTCAGGTGACGAAGATGCACGTGTTCTTGGCGCCATTTTTTTGTGTCTGTGCATGCACGAAAAAAGTGTGAGCTTGTGTACAAACGCGAGTAGGCTTGCGTTAGAGCGCTCGCGTAGCGTTTACTGCATGCGCGAAAGAAATGTAAGCTTGTGTACAAACGCGCGTAGGCTTGCGTTAGAGCGCTCGCGTAATGTTCTGCGGAGGAAAAGGGAGCGAGAGAGAGAGAGAGAATGAAGGAAACGCAGGGAGGTTAACCAGATGTGAGTCTCCGGTTTGCTACCCTACACTGGGGATGGGGGGTAGGGGTTAGAAAGATGACAGAGAGGTAAACGCAAAAAAAGGAAAAAAAAGGAACATGCACACATGGAGACACACACACACACAAGGCTTTCCAGTTAGTCTTTCACACAGCCCGGTAGATTGTAAGAAGCGCAAAAGCGACGGTAGGTCCTTGCGATGTTGCAGAATTCTTTTTTCGGATAGCGGTTGGTCGTCCAGTTGGTCAAGTTCGTGGCTAAGGCATGCCCTCTGTGGACTGTACTGCGGGCAGGAGCACAATATATGGCCAATTGATTCTTCATGGCCGCAGTGGTCACAGGTTCGGGTGTCGGTCATCCTTATGCGGAAGGCATAGGCTTTAGTAAAGGCATCACCCAACCAAAGTCGATATAAAAGCGTGGCGTCTCTACGGCGAAGCTGTGATGGCGCTCGAAGACTTAATGTTGGATCAAGTGAGTACAGTCGCGTATTTCTTAAATGTGGCTCATTCCATTGCGACTCGGTGCACTGCCGAGCAAGTAGGCGGAGCTTCCGTGCCGCGTCAGTTCTAGAAAGAGGAATTGGGACGTGGCGCTCCTCAGTATGGGCCGAGCGGGCAGCGTGATCCACCCGTTCATTGCCGATAATCCCGCAGTGACTTGGAAGCCACTGGAACGTTATTTCATGGCCGGCATCACTTATATGGTGTAACGTCTCTGCAATATGGAAGATTAGTTGTTCGTGCGGTCCGCGTCGTAGAGGTGACAGTAGAGACTGCAGTGCCGGCTTCGAGTCGCAGAATATTGTCCATTTGTGTGGCGGTTTATCACCAATGTGATGAAGGGCAGTTAAGAGCGCTGCGAGCTCTGCTGCCGTCGATGTTGTCGCGTGGGTCGTCTTAAATTTTATTGTTGTAGCTTTCGCTAGAATTACGATTGCCGCCGCGGAGCTGCTTGGAAGAACAGATCCATCCGTGTAAATATGCGTGGAGTCACGGTAGTTCTCGTACAAATGTAGTAGCGTGAGCTGTCTAAGGGCTGGTGATGACAGATGAGATTTTTTCGAGGTACCAGGTATTGCGAGGTTGATTTTTGGCTGAGCGAGGCACCATGGAGAGATCGAAGGTCTCGCAGCCGGGGTGAAACAAGCTGGCAATGATTCTTCATATGCAGTTATCGTTTGGCTGAAAGATGTGTGTGGCCTGTCCGCTGGTAGAGAGGCTAAATGGTGACGAGGATTCCTGGCTAGATGCCTTATATGGGTCCTGAGTACTTCAATTTCAATGTGGGTCTTGACAAGGTGGTCTCTAGCGATTGCTATCGTAGCCACTGTTGAAGCACTCTGAGGCAGGCCTAGACAGATCCGGAGCACTTGACCCTGGAGACTTTGTATTGTGCGTAGATTCGTTTTGCCTGTGTTGATTATTGCTGGCAAGCTGTATCGTAGAAATCCTAGAAAAAGCACCCTGTACAGTTGTAACATGGCACTAGGCGACATTCCCTAGGTCTTGCCAGCAAAAAACTTGAACAGGTGGCAGATGCCTGTCAGCCGTTTTTTCACGTATGATATGTGTGGGCTCCATGACAAGTCCCTGTCGATTATGACACCTAGAAACTTGTACGATCGGACCCATCGTATTATTTGGCCATTTATCATTACACTGTAGTTTGTCATGGGTTTGCGCGTAAATGGCACTAGTGCGCATTTCTCGGAGGAAATTTCCAGACCTCGATTACGGAGGTAGATAACAGTTTGTGTGGCGGCTCTCTGAATTCTCGCTCGCAACTGTAGGCGTGTTACTGCAGATGTCTATATGCAGATGTCATCCGCGTACATTGATAGCCTGACTGTGGTTTGCACGTGCTCAAGGAGAGCAATTAGCGTTAGATTAAATAACACGGGGCTAAGTACACCGCCCTGGGGGACGCCGCGGTAGCTATATTGAAGAGAAGTATGGCCTTCCTCAGTGCTTACAAAGAAGGATCGCATGGATAGATAGCTCCGTATCCATTGAAACATCCGACCACCCACTCCTACCTCTGCGAGAGCAGAGAGGATGGCTTCATGCGTAACGTTGTCATACGCCCCCTTAACGTCGAGGAATAAGGATGCGCAGAGACGCTTACGGCTTTTCTCATGTTGAATGTAGGTCACCAGGTCGACGACGTTATCGATCGATGATCGACCGCGTCGGAAGCCCGCCATGGCATCTGGTAGGGGTTGTGGTACTCCAAGTACCACTCCAAGTGTCCTAGGACCATCCTCTCCATTACTTTGCCCACACAGCTCGCCAACGCGATCGGGCGATATGATGAGAGCTCCAACGGCGACTTGCCAGGCTTCAGCAGAGGAACAAGGCGACTTGTCTTCCAGGTTGTTGGTAGCGTGCCATTTCTCCAAGATTTAGTGTACACCTCTAGAAGAACTCCTCTCGCTCGCTCCCCCAGGTGACAAAGAGCTCGGTAGGAAATTCCGTCAGGTCCTGGCGCTGATGTGCGGCTACACAAAGCTAATGCTGCCTTAAGTTCGTGGATCGAGAATGGTAGATCCAACCGGAAATCACGTGGTGGCGGGTAGCTGCTCGAAGGCGATGGAATGTTGGTAGCTGTGAGTTGGCCGGATAATCTGGCGCAGAAATCCTCTGCCACGTCAATCTCCGATCTCTTTTGAGAGAGGGCAAGCGCCTTGAATGGGAATCGCTGTACGGGAAGTGTCCGCAGCCCGCGCACAGTTCTCCATAGTTGCGATAAAGGCTTGCGTGGATCTAGCGACTCACAGAAGGCAGCCCAATGTTGCGATGCGAGCTTGTCTAACCGGCGCTGTATCTTCTTTTGCGTGCGCCTGGCGGTCCGTAGATCGTCCATTGTTTTCGTACGTCGGTACCTTCGTTCAGCACGTCGTCGGATTGCTCGTAGTCGTTCTAGTTCCACATCAAAATCAATAAGTTTCGAGGAGCATGTTAGAGTACACATAGTGTCTTGCACCACGCTCTTGATTGCCTCTTCCAAGTCTAAAGATGAATTGGCGTCGCTGTGTGCTTCCATAAGAGACTGAAATTTAGGCCAGTCCACTCTTTGGATCGTATCCTGTGTTTTGGAAGCGGTCAATCCTCTGAACTTGACGTAAGTGGGGATATGGTCGCTTCCGTGCGTCTCTATGTCCGCAAACCACCCTGCACGTCTGACTAGGCTTCGTGAGACGAAAGCCAAGTCAAGACAGCTGCTGTACGTGGAGCCACGTAATAACGTAGGACTTCCATCATTCAGCAGCCAAAGTTCATTACTGGAGGCGAAAGATACCAAAGCTCTGCCTCTGGAGTTGATGATCCGACTTCCCCAGAGTGTATGATGGGCGTTGAAATCTCCAATGATGACCCAGGGATTGGAAGTTGAGGAAAGGATGTCTTGTAGTCTTTTGTAATCAAATCGACTTGACGGAGATAGGTAGGCGCCTACAAAAGTAAAGGCCAGATTCTTTTTCCTTACGTTTAGGCATATATATTGATTACTCTCATTAGGAGGTACAGGCTGATGAGTGTAGGTGAGGTCACGGCGAATAAACACCAAAACCTTACTGTTTTCATAAACAGCTGACGACATATATGACTCATATCCAGAAAGCCTGATTTTGTTCGATAAGTTCGGCTCGCAAATGACGATAATGGGATACATATTGGCGTACACGAAGCGACGGAAATCCGAAAGGCGCGCTTTGAGTCCGCGGGCATTCCACTTAAAAATAGCTGCTTGTCGGACCTCTTCCCTAAAAGACCAAGGCTGTGGAGCCATGATCTACTCAAGGGTAGCAAGCACCGGACTCAGAGCGTCCAGTACTTGAAGCGCACTTCTGGCAGACGGTGTGTTCATGTTGCTTAGCAGCACGCGAATGGCATTCATTAAAGGCCTAATAAGTGCTATCACTTGCTCATCTGTATTCCGCGACTCTTCGGATACAGCACCTTGCTGTACTGGGGGCGGCTTCTTCTACGGCTCTTCTGGCGGTCGTGTACGCGGATGTGGCGGCCATTCCTTTGTGGAAAGTGATCTGACAGTTTTCACCCTTCCAACATCGGTGTTCGGAGTGCTGGAAACGTCCGCTGATGATGATGCTTGACGAGGTGACTTTTCCTGAAAGCTTGATGTTTTCCGCCGTGAAGACCTTCGTCGGTGACGTCATCTTCGCCGTACTTTCACAGCGGCCTCTTTGTGGGTAGAGTTGTCTCTCACCATTTGTTTAAGAATGGTGATCTCTTTCTTGATCTGGGGACAGTCTTTGGAAGAGGCGCAGTGATCACCTTGACAGTTAGGACACTTCAACGTGGTTGCGCTGCAGTTGTCTTCTGAGTGGGGTTCGGCACATCGAGGGCACACGGCCGAATTTCTGCAAACACCCTTCACACGTCCAATCTTCTGACAATTGAAGCATTGCATAGGTCTTGGAATAAATGGTCGAACCTGGTGGCGAAAGTCGCCGACCTTCACGTAGGGTGGAAGGCAGTCGCCTTTGAAGGTTATCCTCACACAACGTGAGTTGCCGAGGCGGCGAACATGCACAATCACGTTGTGTTCACTTGCTGGTTTTATGAGAATTGGTAGGTCTGCATTAGATATTTCATTGTCAATGTCATATATGACTCCTGTTATTGTGGCACCATTCGTTGGCACGATGGATCGGACCTTGATGTTTCCCAGCTGCGTTACATGCTGTAGTATGGTCAGTGCGCTCGGGCTCATCACATCGATTGCCAGGATGTTTCGCCTAGTGTTTATCCTAACATCCTTGATCTCATTTGGCACGGTGTTTTCTAGATATACGGAGAGTGCTTGCCTGTTGAGGACGCGCAGGTTGTTGGTAGCGTTCTGTGGCACGAACAGGATGGAGTGAGGCCATCGCTGAGGAGCTGTTTTCACAGTGTCCGAGCTGGACGCCGAAGATGAGTTGATAATTCTTCGTTTGGCCTTGCGGTACTGGACAAGACGAAAGCTGTCTTCCGAGGACTCGTCACCTGATGCGCAGTACAGGTCTGTGTCCTCGCTACCACTCGACGTATTTCCTCGCTTCCGCGAACCGATGTCCGCGGGTGAACGGGAACCGGGAGGATCCTCGGGATGTTGTACATCCATCACCGCGATTGAGGGGACGGTAGACCCCACAGGTGCAGTAAGAAGTCCAGAAAAACACAGAGACGGGCGAGATGTGTTCTGCAAGAGAAGCACTTCGTCTTCTATAGAAAAGGGAGCGAAATTTTAAAGCAGGCAGTGGTTTCACAGCAACAGATTAAATCGCTTCCACGTACCTACATAAACGACCGAGGTATGACGGTCGAGTCACCAACATAGCAGATTTGAAGCTTCACCTTTCCTCCCGCAGCGTAATGTTCTTGACAAGTCGGCCCACGTCCGTGCATACCAGTGCATTGCAAATTATATCGCTGGGTAAAGTAAGGAACAAGCACAACAAATGCAGGACTTCCTGCTTTATTCAAACGCCGCTGTTGACATGCACAACCATTGAGTCTGCCACCAGAACAGCAGCAGAAGCGCAGGGTGTATTAGAAAAAAAATAGGCTGACAAATGCAAATGAAGGGGAAACATTATGCACCTCAATGCTTGTGCTTATCTGCTGTGTATTGCTCTCTCCTCTGTAATTTTTAATGCACAACTTGGAGCAACAGTGCACCTCTTATTTCCGCTTTGGCAAACATGCATTATTTTCGAGGGTGAGAACTCGGACACAATGGAGCTACAAGCTTGCGCATATGTTCCTCTTGCTAGAAAATATTTCCCGCAACTGGCGAAATGATGGTCTTTTCTTTTTGTGAACAGCTGACGAAAACGTATTGTCCACTAAAAAGCCATCAGTGCTCACTCTGTACTCTTAATAAATGAGTATGGCTACTTTCTGCATGATGTGTATATTGTCTTTTCAGGTTACTAATACAAATACGAAACTTATTTTGAGGCAGAAGCCTTGCTTGCTCTATGGAGCGAAAACTTGTGTGTGTTAAAGTTCAATGGTAACCATAAAAGATGGCGAACTCATGCAACCTGGCATGTAGCCGTTAAATTATTGATTGGCTGCGGGAGGTTGCTCGAGAGGGACAACCTGCTGTTGAGTTGAGGAAAGCCGGACCAGCGACCGGTTTATTGCCCGGGCAGGCGAACATTGTCCAGAACGAGCTCGCGCCGCTCGCACAGCGTGCATCACGTGATCGCGCAGCCAGGCGCGTTCTCGCTCTAGCCCTATGCAGTGGCTACACGACTGCCTACAAAACCTGTATCGCACAAATTCCACCGGTGGCAGTATCTGCCATCCCTTGGTAGTGGCTTGTGAAGCGCTACCTGCATTGCACGAATTCTTCCTTTGGCAGCACCTGCTATCCCAGGGCACTAGGGCACCACTTAACTGTTGTACCACTGTGCTAGCCGTGGCATGAGGACTCCCAGGAAAGTAAACTAATTCTTCATATATGGGCACCAACCCACTAGCTATCGCATCATACCCTTATAATGGCGCCGAGCATGGGCTGTGGTACGGCGGCGACTGTCTTCAAGAGGTTAGCGTGCAGGTCACAAGGGGTCAGCAGTGTTTTGGTGGTGGCTATGTAGAGCCATGCAGATGTACAATTGCCGGCTGCATGGCATCTGATTACATCACGCTGTTCACTAACAGTCTTAAGTGTGTGCATCTTTTTAATGTTGTAGCGTTGAAGGTCCCATTGTCAAGAAAGTGCGGTGTCGTTGTTGTTGGCACTGTAAGCGAAAAATCACGAGTACGACTCTGGAAAGTAGTCCCCAGGGAGCAAGCTGGGAGGCAGGTGGCCAGCCTACGTCACGTGACTTTGTGGCATCCTCAAAGCCTGCCTGCCCGTTGCAAACTGCTCACCTTTGCAGGTGGCAGCTAAATGAACGATTGGTAATTGAGAAGAGGCCTGGGTCATTTAAGACCTGCAGCTGGGAGCACCTGCCATTGCAGGACAGTGGTGAATTGCTTATCCGCTGCACCACTACACTAGTTGGGGTATGAGGACTCTAAGGGATCCATGAATGTAAAGTAGAGAATGACCTTTTGCATGCATGGAAATTAATCCACTATGCTATCGTGTCATACCCTTAAGCTGGAGTCTTTTTCCTCCGGTTTTTTTCACTGTAATTTGAAACTGCAGCCTTTGTGAAACTTATTTATTGTGCACAGTATTGTATCTGTCAATACAGCATTTTCTAGCCGGGGGTAGCGCACAGTTGCGTCGTACCAATAGTCCATGACTTCAACACCTTTACTTGGGGGGGGGGGGGGGCTTGCTTTACTTCCAGTAAGTACAGAGTAGAGCACACTTGGCTAGAGCGCTCGAGCGGTGTGCTGCGAAGCAAATAAAGTTAAATCTTATCGCAGCTGCTCTGCTGAGGGTAGGGCGCTGGTGCGTGCGCGTTTCACAAGAATATTAGGCTGATCTTAAGCACAAGTATTATCAGTGAATGTCAATACCTACTTTATAATTTCGCTTTATTTACACCGGGCTTCACCGCTCGAGCGCTGTAGACAAGTGTGATCGACTCTTTACTCGTTAAACTGCTTGCAAAAAGAGTGTGCATCGGTCATGGAAATCAAATGAGCTCGGTGTTGATCAGATGACTGACTCAGCAAGCGCTTCTGAAGTGGATCCAGTATGGCTGCCAACTTCCGTAATGTTAAATGGTTTCCTTTTTCTGTCGGCCGCCCCTCTTTGCCGCGCCAACTCAAGGGCATTGTAGTTCAATAATCGGGTAAATTGCGTTTCATCCGATCTTTTAAGAACATCTTTGAGGTGTAAAAATTTTAAATAGGGTAAAGTCAGGTTTTACCTAAAAACAAAAAACCCCTATGTACTAAGGGTGCCTAGTGCCTCCATACTTAAAGACGCTTAGCTACTGCCCTCAGTCACCCCTGATGAAGGAGCCGAGTCGGCTTCGAAACGTTGGGTTAAAGTTAAAATTTTTGGTTGGAGTTTTGCAGTTTATTATAAGTCTTCACACCCAACCAGACAGGCAAATCTGTCAAAATATTTAGTTTTCAATCCAGTATAAGTACCATGCCCCTCTGTTCTTCCCAAAAATATGCTCTTACCTGATCCTCACCATCTGATTTCCCCCTTTGCATTACTCTTAAGGCTTTCTTCACTTGCTCTTTTGTTACTGGTGGTATGTCACAGTGCTGTGCGCTACTGCCTCTCATTATTAACGTCCTGATTGCATTGGCTACTCTATAGATTGGTTACTGTATAAAATGGCACTGTCTCTTAACGAATACATCTGGTTTTCTAGTGAGAGCTACACTGGGCTACCAGTCGAGCATTTCGCGGTGGCTGGAAGAGGCCAGTTGTGCGCATGTGCCGTTACCATGGCAACCGGAGAGGAGCAGCAGGTGCGCCGCGTTCTTAGTCGCCGCCTTGCCACACGCCCCTCTATCACCCGAGCCGTGCGTCGCAAGTGCAGCATTGCTTATAAAAGGCGGAGATGTAATGGGCGTCTCTATCACAACGTTTGACATGGATGCAGACAATGCGAGTCCAGCTGCTTTTTAATGGCGGTATAGACAAGAAAAAATTAACTCTTCCGATCCTGAGGTTGTCGCCTAGCACTTGGCTACTCAGAAAAGAGAGAATGAGTGTAAGAAGGCGGAGAAAGCAGTGGAGACGCCCGAATAGAGAAGAACGGCTTGCCAAGCTGAGATGCCAGACTGCCGAGCGTAATAGACGGCGTGAAGCCGCCGACATGGAGCCCAGTGTCTCATTGCTAAACATACAATGACCACAGCAAGCTCAGCCAGAGAAACGTATACCTCTCGATACATATATTCTGGCATAGATGAGCTAAGCCACTTTAAATTTTTTGTCTATGGCTAGTTTCCTAGTCACTGCTTTTAGACTACGTCCATTCTTTAGAGCATGCTCGATTCTCTCTATATTGTAACGTACTTGTTGATGGAGGGTGTTTTAATACATGGTGCTGGTCAAGACGGCACAGCATGAGTGCTAAATCACCGTCTTCCAGGTCAGCCACATGCCACCTGGCAATACTATAGTCGGATACAACTCAAGTCTGGCGCGAAGCTCCGGCCCACATTCAGGACCTCTCCACACCATTCTTCCACAACAAAAAGTAATCTGTCGTTAAAACTTTTCTTGTTACCTAAACAAAAAAGAAAAAGCTACTTACAAGGAAAATAATTGTAAGCTGTAGAGTTTTGAAAACGTGGCTTGTTTGCTGTACTCAGTGAAAAGCTGATTTAGTTTACTAATTAGATTGGCCAGCTGAGTAGTACAATACACCGCGGATCATAACCCACTGTTAGCAACCGCTTTCTTTTCTTTTTTAGGTTGTGTCCGACTATAGGTGGCACTATTGCCCCTTCCGAGAAAGAGAAGCATTGTCGTGATGCTGACAGCATTGCGGTCGACAGAAGGTTAAAATTGAAAATAACCGGAGGGAGGGGGGAGTGAGCAAAGGATTCCAGCTGAAGCGTGTTACAACTTCAACATGTTTGCTTGCCGTTACCGTGTATAGAACGGCTTAAGCCACACAAAGTGCACAATGCCAAGAGCTGAGCTGTTGGCGTCATGGTTGCACGGCACTGTCCGGAAGCACTTGATAGTCGACATCACTGACGCACCGTAGCACTCTTTAAGGGCCAAACTAGCGCCACAGTAGTTTCTCAGACAAGCGGTGGCAATGAACAGGAGTCCATATGCAGATTTAGTCGCCGGGTTTGTAGTCAACCCGGCGATAGCAAAGGTTGTAGTAGCGTGCACCTGTGCTGTGATGTTGCCGGATCTGCACGTGGGTCAGCCGACTGCCTTCTTCACCTTGTTGGGCAAATTTTTGGGTGCCTGGGATGAGTTGGGCATCATCTGGGCACAAGATCAGGCATACTATGTACCTCACATCTGTACACGAGGGGAAACGCCGTGAAGCGCATAATTTCCTTGAGGGGGTGTTGTTGGCGAAGGTGACATACGGCAGGACTTCATCCCAAGCGTTGTGCTGTGCATCTACATACATTGACAGCATGTCCGCGATGGTTTTGTTCAATGAATGATAGGTCAACTGAGAAATCAATTAACTGCGGCGTAAACGCCGATCATCTGTCAGTAATCGTGTATGAAAGGCGCCATGCCGCAATACATTGTGCATGAAAAACTCCGTGATATCAGAAGCTGTACTACGAGGGATTGCCGTGGCTTTGGCATAGTGAATGAAATAGTCTGTGCCAGTTATAATCCCATTGTTTCTGGTCAGCAACAAAGGGAAAGGGCTGAGGAGGTCCATACCTCATCATCATCATCATTTATTGAACCCTTAAAGATCCCGTCTGGGACATTACATAAGGGGGGGGGGAGACAGTGATGTGAAACGGTCACACAAAGGCATGTAAGCATAAAAAAGCATAACAAGAATAACAAGTTTGACGTGAAATTAGCGTCAAGTGATTCAAATAGAACAGAATATACATGGCAAAGCAGTAGTATATAAATTACACATTAAAAAGTACGGAAATTAAATAAGTGGGAAAACACTTGTGGGGGGGGGGGGTGTCACAATAACAAAAGCAGTTCAAATTGCACGCAGAGCATCGCGAGGGAAGTAGCTATAGTTGGATCAAGTGGTCTGTTATTAGCTGCCTAAATCTAGTGGGATTAGTTTCGATGACAACGGTTTCAGGAAGATAGTTCCATTCCTCTATGGCGATGGGAAGGAAAGATTTGTTGAAAGCGTTGGATGAACCATGCAACCGCTGAATGCTGAGGGAGTTGAATAATCGGCGAGATGAGCGTAAGGGAGTGGATAACAAAGTCTGGCGTAGTGCGGGGAAGTTAAAGTATAGTTTGTGGAAAAGACAAAGAATTGATACTTTTCTGCGGAATGCTAATGGTTCAAGGCCGAGAGACGATTTTAGGTTGGTAACGCTGTGTCGAGACGAATACTGCGACGTTATGAAGCGCGCTGCCCGATTCTGGATAGCTTCGAGCAGTTGTATTAAGTAGACCTGGTGAGGGTTTCATATTGCTGAGGCATATTCCATTTTAGCGCGAATGAATGTTTCGTATGCTTGTTGTCTGATTGGTGCAGGGGACATTGATAGTGATCTTCGGATAAAGCCAAGAGCTCTGGAAGTGCTTGCGCAAAGTTTGATAATGTGATCTGACCATGTTAATTTGTTCGTTATTTCGACGCCAAGGTACCTGTAAGAATTCGTTACTGACAGCGCCACAGAGTTCAGGGAGTACTGAAAATTAGTAATCGAACGTTTGCGTGATATGTGCATGCATTTACATTTCGAAATATTAAGCTGCATGAGCCAGTCGGAGCACCATTTCTGTATTTTATTTAGGTCGTCCTGTAATAATTCCTGGTCAGTGTTATCAGATATGCGGCGATAAATGACGCAATCATCCGCAAAAAGACGGACAGATGACGAGATTCCAGATGGCAGGTCGTTTATGAAGATTAGGAAGAGCAGCGGAGCAAGGACGGAACTCTGGGGTACACCGGAGATAACTACGGTAGTTGCAGATACGTGATTAGCGATGACGGTGAACTGCGAGCGATTAGTCAAGAAGCAGCGAATCCAGGAAAAGACTAGAGGGTCGAGTGACAGGCATGCGAGTTTACAGATGAGACGTTGGTGAGGAACGCGATCAAATGCTTTAGAGAAATCTAGGTAAATGGCGCTTGTTTGAAATAAAGAATCTAGACTTAGATGAACATCAGTTGTGAATTCGAAGAGTTGTGTTTCACATGAGAAGCCTGCCCTGAAACCATGCTGTTTGGGAAAGAAAAAAGAGTTTTTATCGAGGTGATCTGCAATATTGGAGTACAGTATATGCTCAAAGAGTTTACACGAGATGCATGTTAATGAAATAGGACAATAATTCGAGGGGTCAGAGCGGTCACCGGTCTTAAAAACGGGCACAGCTTTGCTTGTTTTCCAATCGTCCGGAATTTGGCCGGTTTTTAGGGATTGGTCGAAAATGAGCTGTAGGATTTGGCTAGACAATTCTTTGGTTCCTTTGAGGATTTTGGCAGGTATGTTGTCGGGTCCTGGGGAAGTTGACGGCTTGAGATTTTCGATGAGCTTAGAAATTCCCTCACATGTGATGGTAACAGGTGGCATTGAATCAAAATTAAGTTGCGGTAAAGTAGTCCTGTTGTCCGGTGGTTCGTGGGTGAAGACTGAGGTGAAGTAGGAATTCATAGTATCAGAGCGTTCTGAAAGCGGAACGTGTGTGCCATCTTGTCTTCTCAAAGAAATGTTGTATGAGCTGTTTTTGTTGGGCGTTATCAGATTCCAGAATTTCTTTGGGTTAGAGCGCATTATGTCTAGGAGATCATGATTGTAGAATTTTCTTTTAGACGACCGTAATAACTGGGTGTATTCGCGAAGACTGGCGAAGTATTTGTTCCATTTGACAGATGATGTAGAATTTTTGGCATTACGGAAGAGGCGTTTTTTCTTCCGCGATAATTTGCGCAAGGCATTCGAAAACCAAGGCTTAGTGGCGTCGCCGCGGATGCATATGAGTGGTACGTAAGCGTCAATGAGCGACAAAAGTTTGTGCTTAAAAAGGCACCAGTTTTCATTAACGGATCTCGTAGACATGGATAGGAGGAAAGCAGCGAAAAATTGATCGAGGTCGGAGTTCACACTCATTACGATAATCGGCATTACGATAATCGCGGATGTATTTGACGGATGGTTGGTGGGCGGAAATTTCAATGGTTAGGTCGAAAAACAAGAGACTGTGATCACTGAGTCCACTAGATAGCGAAAGTGATTGGATTAATTCTGGACTGGAGACAAGAATGAGGTCAAGGATGTTTGAGCCCCGTGTTGGCTCATGAACTGCTTGGAAGAGGTTGAATGTAAGGACGAGTTCAAGGAAGTCTTTAGATTGGCGAGACGATGCTGTTAAAGCTTCCCAGTCGATATCCGGGTAGTTGAAATCGCCACAGAGTATAAAATTGGCGTGGGGAAGTCGAGAATGCAGGTCTTGAAGCACACAGTGAAGGTCCGTAATGAAAGATTGATCTGTGTCAGGTGCTCGATAGCATGCAATTACTAGGTTGGTACGAGACGGAAGACAGATTTTAAGACATATTATTTCGCTGCGGCAATTAATCTCGACTAGAGCGGATGGAATGTTAGATTTGACAAGAGCAAGAATGCCCCCTCCCCTGCGACCTATTCTATCTCGCCTGTAGAAATGAAAGGACCGGTTGTCTTGCAGCAGTTCTGCGTCTTGAATATCAGGTGTTAGCCAAGATTCGGTAAATACCGCAATGTCAGTGTTATGATCTTCAAGGACGGTTTCAACTATTTCTTTTTTTGGCAGGTAACTGCGTATGTTGGTCATCAGGACAGAAGCTTTCTGATAAGTTGTGGTAGGACGCAAGCGTTTGGATGGTTGAACCTGCTGTAAAAACGGGACACATGGCGCCTTGGCTAATCGCTATGGTTTAAGTTCTACAATGGAATCCGTTTCAGCGTTGAAAGTGAACTGCCTTTTGCCGATAAGTAACTTGTCGAAGCGGATCTTAAATGAGGCGTTGCTTTGTTGGCCGTAAGAAAAAAGTTTTTTCCTCGCTTGTCGAACTTTTGCGGAGTAGTCCTCACGAACTGAGAATGAGGTATCTTTAAGTTTATGCCCTGCAACAAGAATTCTTGATTTATCTTTAAAGTGTGCCAGTTTAGCAATTATTGGGCGGTTTTTGTCTGTTTGGAAACGGCCCAGTCGGTGCGCGCGTTCGATGTCTTGGCTATCAATAGTAATGTCTAGGTGTTCGGAGCAGGAAGAAATAATATGTCCTTCAGACTGTGCCCATCTTTCGCTGGGCTCATCCTGAAGACCGAGAAACAATAAGTTCGAGCGGCGCAAGCGGTTTTCAGCGTCGTCGCACTTGTTTGTTAATGCTTTTACGTTTGAAGTAAGTCTGGCCAAGTCGGTGTTATTTACAGATGCAGCAACATTTTCCGGATTAGATTCGACTTTTTTTTCCAGTGTTTCGACCCGCGCTGAAAGACGGCGGACCGAGTCTTCAATGTTTGTTTGAGCAGAACGGATCAAGGCAAGCTCTGCAATTACAGTGCTCTGAGAGGATTCAATGCGTGATATGGCTTCGGAAATTGATTCTAGAGACGGCGGAGCTTTGCTTTCGGTCGGGCCTGGGTTCAATTCGACGTCCCCAGATAACATGAGCAGAAGACAAGTCAGGTGGACGTTGAGGCAGAAGGGGCAAGCAATATACAACAACCTTTTGCAACAGTCAATGGCGTCAATGGGGCACGACACCGCTAGCAAGAACGGGTCACTAGAGCGGCAGGAAGCGGCACAGGGTGGATAACTAACCTGCAGTAGGTGAAGAAAGGGCGATTGCATGACGAGTTCCGATGCGGTGGCGTGCCCCAAATGGCCCCAGCAATACAGCGGCTTATGTAGGTGGCGGGTTCCGGTGTTCGTGCCCGGTTGCCAGATGACGGGCTGGTCCACCGCTGCAAGCAGCGGATGCAGGTCAGGGTGGTCGTTGTCGAAGAAGTCGTTGTCGGCAGGCAGCCAGGAGGACTCGGTAGCGTCATGCGTCGCGAAAAAGCCTGAGCTTTCGGCGCTGATACTTGAAGTGGCGGGAAGCCATATCAGGATAGCCTGCAGTAGGTGAAGAAAGGGCGATTGCATGACGAGCTCCGATGCGGTGGCGTGCCCCAAATGGCCCCAGCAATACAGCGGCTTATGTAGGTGGCGGGTTCCGGTGTTCGTGCCCGGTTGCCAGATGACGGGCTGGTCCACCGCTGCAAGCAGCGGATGCAGGTCAGGGTGGTCGTTGTCGAAGAAGTCGTTGTCGGCAGGCAGCCAGGAGGACTCGGTAGCGTCATGCGTCGCGAAAAAGCCTGAGCTTTCGGCGCTGATACTTGAAGTGGCGGGAAGCCATATCAGGATAGCCTGCAGTAGGTGAAGAAAGGGCGATTGCATGACGAGTTCCGATGCGGTGGCGTGCCCCAAATGGCCCCAGCAATACAGCGGCTTATGTAGGTGGCGGGTTCCGGTGTTCGTGCTGTTTGGTCGAAAGGAGCGCGAGGGGCTGTAATATGCTTAAATGATGGCGTCTTCCGGTGCACGCATTCTCTGGAGCTTTTAATGTAACGTTTGACAGCGCCGGTGAGTCCCGGCCAGTAGTACATGCTCCGCACTGTGACGAGCGTTCGTGAGAAAACGCAAGTGGCCACATGTGGGCTATTGTGGCAAGTGAAAAGTGCGTCAGCATGAATATCAGCTGGAATTATGAGATGGTAAGCTCTATTGTGGCCCAGAGTTGTACAGGAGACCATGCCGCAAACAGAAGGAGCTGAGATAGAGAGAAGTGTCAAGATAGATTCGTATTGTTGCCTTCAAAGTGGTCACTGATAGGGTGAATGTCTGCATCCGCCTGCTGCTGGGTCATCAGGTGGTGTGCGAGCCAGTGTTTCCACGTGTTCGTGTTTACGGCCTGACTTTTATACAGTAGTGATGTCAAATTCCTGGAACCGTAAGCTCCATCGTGGCAGGCGCCCAGATGGTTCTCGCAAATCTGCCAGCCAGCGTAGATAGTGATGATAAGTTACGAAAGGGCAATTTTATGATGGCCCGCATGACCACAAGGCATTCTTTCTCAGACTTAGAGTAATTGCTTTCGGCGTAATAAAGAGTGTGGCTAGCATATGTAGGAACCCTCTCAAGGCCATCTTGGTGTTAGACAAGGACAGCATGAAAACTGATGTTGCTGGCATCGGTGTGAACCTCGGTGTTGGCATCTTCTTTGAAGTGTGCAACAACGGGAGATGCTTGAAGGTGCTGGCGTAGCATGGTGAAAGCAGTGTGTTGCTTGGTGGCCCACACAATGGAGATATTACTAGTGAGGCACGTCAACGGCTCTGCAGTTGTGAAGTCAGCAGTAAAGTGCCAGTAATCCGCACAGAGACTCGGGAAGTGCTTGAGGGCTTTCTTGTCAGTAGGAACGGGAAAATGTGCGACGGCGGCAGTCTTCTCAGGGGTCCGGCCGCATTCCTTCAGCTCTCACAACGTGACCCAGAAGTTTGAGGTCTTTTTAACTGAAAGGGCACTTCTGGGGCTTCAGGTCTGCCGACCGGAGGCCTTCGAGGACAGCCTGCAGTCGCTGGGGATGCTCATCAAGTGTTTTCAGAAAACGATGACACCCAAGTACACAAGACAGCTTTGCTGCTTGTCACCTCTGAGGACAGTGTCCATCATCCGTTGAAACATGGAAGGGGTGTTGCACAAGCTGAAAGAAAGCACTTTGAATTCATAGAGGCCATGTGCTGTCACAAAAGCGGTTTTCGTGTGGTCCCTTTCATCTAGTTCAGTTTTCCAATAGCGGCTTTTCCAAGTCGACTGAGAAGCCCTTAGTGCAACACAATTTGTCCAGCGTGTCGTCATTGCGCGGCAACGGGTAGACGTCCTTTTCGGTCACACTGTTCAGTTTTGCATGGTTGACACAAAACCGCAGAGCAGCGTCGTCCTTTTTAGCCAGGCTGACAGGCGAAGATCACGGGCTTTGGGAAGGTTTAGCTACTCCATTGTCGACCATCTCCTGAACTTGCGATCCTTAGCGGAAACATGAAGTGATGGGTGTTTGGCAAACCTGCTAAGAACCAAAGCACAGCTTGAATTCGAGCAGTGGTTGCTCCAAGGCCAGCCGTTGCTCCCCAGACTGGTGGCAGTTGATGACATTTTCAAGGTAGGGCTCGTCAGCGCCTGCTGCAGCGGATGCAAAGCAGAGGCGATACCAGTTCGAGGAAAAGCGTGCCGGTGCTCATTATAAAGATTAGTGAAAAGGATCGCAGACTGGCCACCATGAAGCGTCAGTAGGCTGTGAGCAGCGCAGATGCCCTGAGTCAGCAGGAGTGAATGGTTAGCCGCTTACTGCTTCAGCATCATGCAAGTTGTCGTAGGTGACTTCCAATAAAATACTGCTCCGTGGTGGCAACGTGACGATGTCGCCAGAGATGCGAAGCGTGGCACTATGGCAGCAAGAGCTGGTCAGTTGGGTGGTCATGCCGCTCGAAAAGGTGATAATTTGTTGTAGATGATTGCACCATACTTCTGCACAGTCAATGCCGATAACCAGATCCCAGGAGCAATCGCACAGAATGACGCAACTGAAAACGTAGATCCATTAATTTGATTGCCAACTGTGCAAGTACCCTTTAGGGTAACGAGATGACCACTATCGAATAGAATAGTCAGCCCCAGTGTCCACTAATGCAGTCTCTGTGACCGTCGAGAATAACCTATGACTAAAGAAACACGATTGTCTGGCTTGGACGAGGGTGCCATCAGTTCGTGTTCGGAGTGTGGCAGCGACGTCGGTAGGTCTTTAGCGCAGCGACTCTAGCAACTTCGCCCCCTGAAGGTCGATGGTCTCAGTTTTCCCGGCGAGGTCTGGACGATGGACCCTGTGCCGCTCCCAGAGAGCTGTGCGGGGTCAGCGAAGATGAGCATCACTAACGTGGTACACGGGATAGAAGTATGCTTCCGTGAATTGATATAAATGGTCAGTCACTGTTCCGCAAGGAAGTCTTCAATGGCAGGGGGTTGGTGGCCAAACTGGGGTCTCGGAGAATTGGCACGAAAACCCTGCAGGCTGAGGCGTCAGTAAGAGCAATAGCGGTACAGGTGGCCTGGTTCTCCGCATTGAAAGCAATGTGGCCAGCTGTCAGGTGTGCACCAGATGTCGGCCTTCCACAGGGACGTTTCGCGATTATTGTTGGCACTGAGGGCAGCATAACAGGATGGGTTGCATGAATCGGTGCTCATGAAGTGGGAACCAAATGCTGCACAAACTTACCATAGGTGGGAGTCTCCCGGTGGACGTGGTGTTTCCACAATAGAGCCCGGGACGCCTGTTGCAACTTTTTGCAAACGAGCGGAGATCAAACCCAGCGTAAGCTGCAAAACTTGCGAAGCTCTTCACGCACAATGGTGCGAATCAGATTGCGCAAATTGTTACGGTGGCTCATGGTGGTGGCAAACGATGCGGTTACTGCAGCAGCATGTACGGGCTGCTTTTATGTCGTGAACAAAGGAAAATGACCCCAGGTGGCCAAAGATAACTATGTTCTGTGCATGGCAGGCCTTAGCACCTCATGGCTTTGGTGCATTTACTGCTCAAGCATTGTTTGAATGTACGTAAAGGCTCTTTGGCCCATCTAGCCTTTTTAGTCATGCTCATCACAGACTTTTCTTCTGCCATCTGCCTTTTGCTTGGGCAAAATATAGACTGACTGATTGATTGAATGTAGTAGTGCATGCATTGCGGTAAAATGTTTTTTGGCAGCATAGTTAATCATATTCTTATCAGCCATATGAGGATACCACAAAAAAATTGCTATAAATGCATTTCGACGGTAAGCACCGAATTACGAGAACTCTTCTTGCTGTTTTCCTGCCCATTCATGTGGTCCCAGCAAGTAGAACACAAAGTAAAGAAAAATGACAAGGTACTGACTAATGTCCGTGCTGCACACACATGTACACGCTGTTGCACCGAGTGGTGACGGCCACTATGGCTTGATGGGCCTGCTTCTTGTGGCACAGTTATTCTGCACTAAAATACATAATTGGCAAACAGGCTCTGGTCGCGCTTTTGGCCGTGGCATCAAGATCTAAATAGTTCTTGCACCATGATCTCAAGGCAGGATGTGAATTGTTCTTTGTTAAGAGAAATTTCAAGCCAGCTGAACACAATGTTAAACATTGCACCAGAATCCCTTCTGTACGTAGGTTATGTGCGGCTTGAATTCCAGCAGTCCTGCATGGTGCGGGACCCCAACACCTAGGTTCTCGTTTAGTTTCTGGGACATCTTTTTGCGTTTTAAAAGTTCAGCCAAAATGGTCTTTGGCTGAACCGTATGTCACCTGAAAAGAAATTTGTGTTCGACAAGCTGTACTAGCTGCAAATCGGACACAGAAAGGAGGGCCACAAAGCATACGACGAGGTGGAATATGTTCCGTTTCAAACATCAGGTGCAACGTTGTGAAAGGTACAGAAGTAGTCCATGCGTAAAAATTAAGGGAGGTGTGTTACTCCGCACTTGTTCTGTGACCGAGTGGTCTAAGGCATGAGAAAGTGACACTGTGTCGTCAGCAGTAATAGTGCATTTAATTGGGTTCATGACGAATGTGGGATGTAGTAATCTTCGATATTGTTACTGCGCTACTCATGGTTTACATAAACAAGAACGACACATACAGACGGCATCGGGTAATCTGGCGGCGCATTGCTCCAAGTGCAAAAACTGTAAGCCATTGCTTGATAGCACCACTGTCATCTTTCGATCCCAATATAAAATGCAAAGGGAGCTTTATGAAGCATTTCGCATGACGTCTGAGAAGGAAGGCACTTGCGTAAGCGACCTTTTGGGAGCGCTGACGAAGCGAGAGATTAACTTTTTAAGGAAGTGAAAAGACTGCATCCTCCACACATGCCTGTCAGCAGAAGATTAGAGAACTAATCTCTATGAAGCTACCTGTTTTTGTGTCCCTTCTTTTCTCATCTTAACAGTTCATATAAAACGAATTTCCCACGCAATAAAATCAGTTGATAGTTTGCGCCCTGTCTGTATGTGTCGTTCTTGTTTGTGTAAACCATGAGTAGCGCAATAGCAATGTCGAAGATTACATACCAACTAGGCCCATTTGAAGCTCTTCTTGGATGTAGTAAGTCTGCTGGCAAAGCATTTCCTATGTTATAGTGTCTACTACTTTTTGGTCGTGGGTGTAGGCAGTGCAAACAAGAGCGGTAGCTTTGATTCATTGCACTTCATGTATGAAACAGCATAGTCATGAAGCATAAATGGCTGTCGGCCTGCTACGAGCCTGGCTTGTCCAAGTCCTCGGGTAGCTCCAAGTCCTCGGAGGGGGTGCAGCTTGAAAGAAGTACAAGATCACAATGCTCGCTACGCCACAAGTTATCAATGTGCAAGCAGAGTCTCAGGTGGAGGGCGCTCAACTCCTGATCCGGAGTTCCCGGGTTCGAACCCGACTGAGGCGGCTGAGTTTTCATGTAGGGCAAACTCTAAGGCGCCCGTGTGCTGTGTGATGTCTGTGCACGTTAAAGATCCCCAGGTGGTCGAAATTATTGCGGAGATCTCCACTGCAGCACCTCTTTCTTCCTTCTTTCACTCTCTCATTTATCCTTTCCCTTACTGTGCGTTTCAGATGTCCAGCGATATACGAGACAGATAGTGCGCCATTTCCTTTCCCCAAAAATTAATTATTATTATTATTATATCTGTTCGAGCGGTTTTTCTTATGATGTAGGTTACGAGCGTATACTACGAGTATGTGTGAGATAATAGAGGCATAAATTAAGAGATTAGTGATTAAATTAGTAGCAAAATGCGTGTATGCGAACATGGTTTGGCAAGGTGAGGTGAAACAGTGGCCATTAATGCTGTTGCATCATACCCTTAAACGGTAACTGAAAACGGGTAAAAATAGGTGATGGTAATGATGTATACTGAATCACGTATCATCTTTCCGTGAAAATATTTCATCTAGGCTCTGTAGCTCTACAGATATCTGCAATTAAAAATGACCTCTGCGTTTTCCCTCTCAAATCACACGCAGAGTGAAGTTCAGAAATAATCACATTATAGACATGTGCTGCACTCTACCCACAAAGCATTACCAGGTAATTCTGCACACTTGGTTATTTTTTAACAGTGTTAGCTCTTACTACATCCAATTGCTTGTTTCGTGTCTGCTCTCAGATTTCAAGATGCGGAGCTAAATCGCGTGATCATAGCTGTAACACCTCAATTCAGCAAAATGTGACACCCCACTACGTGACTACGCGCGCGTGCAGTTACCGAGCCGGCACAGCAGCTGGATTACATCCTATACTGGCGTTCTGCTATATGTGTACCGTCTGAGCGGGCGCCAAGACTGGTGCCACTTGGGATCACCATTGGTGATAAAATCGGGACCCGCCTGTTTGGCACAGAGGGTTCAGAGTGTGGCAAACAGAATGGCATGAGTCGGCACACAAAGTTGTTAGTTGAGTTTAAACCCGGTGTGTGTGGGGGATTCGTACCCATAACCTTTGGTCTTCGAAACCGTAATGGAGGCAGCTTTTAGAGGGCCGTGGTGGGTGAACCAGTGGTTGCAGAAGGATGCGAGCGGCACCGAACGAATCATCGTTGCTTGGTGTACACATTGGTATCCAAATTTGTCGAAAGCATAGGTGAAAGCAACTTAGCTAATGCTGTTCATTTGATTTCGCATTGGTAAATCATTCTTTAATTTTTCTCTTTGCCGCCTGCGGCCCCACTGCGGTTAGAAAGCAAACGAGAGTGGGAAGGGAACACAATGCATCCTGCCAGGGCCAGGCAAGCACCTCGCCTTCTTCGCTGCGGCTCTGGTGAACTAGTGACAGCGTTCCCTGACTGCCGTGCTGTGCAAAAGCTGGGATTTTTAATGGTGTGTTGTAAACAGTCATCTTCTTTTTGAGGACTTGAGTACACCGTGCACACCCAAGTATATCCCCTACATAATTGCACGCACTTCATATCCACCTTGTTAAACACTGGCAGGGATCCTTTAAAGGTAGACGTGAAGCGTCCCCCTTTTTTT
This sequence comes from Amblyomma americanum, assembly GCF_052857255.1. Classification (NCBI taxonomy): domain Eukaryota; kingdom Metazoa; phylum Arthropoda; class Arachnida; order Ixodida; family Ixodidae; genus Amblyomma; species Amblyomma americanum. Next base: position 400,603,724 of record NC_135497.1, read on the forward strand.
AAGTGGGGCTTATTGTCCCAAGGCAACTCTAGCAATGAGATACGACACAGTGGAATACTGATAATTTCTGCTGTCATGGTATCTCGCCTTTCACATATACTAAAATGTGGCCACTATGGCTGGCATCGAGTCAGCTTTGCCCAGTGCCCTAAGCACTGAACCATCACGGCAGGGCTGGAGATGCTTTTCAGCCAAACACCATTATTTAAAGATAAGCATTTCCAGCGGCACATCCAAGTGCAATATCCACTACCTATAGATTAAGAGAAATTTTGCCCGCACGTCTGTGTGTAACGGAATTTTTTTTCAAGCACTGCATTCAGTGCAATAGTACCTGTAGTTGATGCCAGGATTTCTGGTGTACTTAACAGTTATATGGTGGTTGCCGTTAGTATATCGTGCTGTATGCCTGCTTTTTCAGCTTTTGATTTCTCATAGCTTGCATTAGGTTGCTAGACTTTTGAAACGTATGGCAGCCATAACTCACACAACTGTACTGCACCGCTTTTAAAAGGCAAGGTAGGTTATAGTTAGTAACATCAGAACAGTTAAAATATGTCACATATGAAGTCAAGCAGGTGCTGGGGTAGGTGGGCCTTAAGCACTTTGAGTGAGCCTTGAGCGATCACTTCTAGCCCATGTTCTGATGGCTTCCTTACATCTTGAACTTCATCTAAAGGGTTAGCAAATCAAGTTTGCTCAGTGTATAATATGTCTTCATTAAATATGTGCATTTGTATTTTTGTTTGCAGATTTTTCAGCCTGGAAGGAAATGGAAGAAATGAAGGAGAAAGTGAAATTCATAGCATCTAGTGGGCCTAAGCGTTCGTCCTCAGGAGTAACGCAGATGTACCTGTTGTGCAATAGGTCAGAAATGCATGTGAAAACTGGAGAAGGGAAGCGGCAGCCAAAGTTAGTGGGCAGTGTGAAGTGCAACAAGCACTGCTTTGCAACTATGGCTGTCACACAAGAAGGTGAGAACGTAACTGTTGAGTACCAGGCTGAGCATTATGGTCATGACAAAAGTGTGAAGCAGCAGCGCTTGACATCTACCCAGAAGAATGCCATAGCAGCAAAACTAAGCCTAGGAGTCCCTAGTAAAAGGATTTTGCTGGATGCACACGCAACTGGTGGAGATGAATTGAATGTGCTCCATACTTTGAACAGGCACGATGTTTACAATGTAAAGCGCAAGTTTCATATTGGATATGAGGAGCAGAAAGACCCAGATGAGTTTGTCAGCATGAGGATGTGGATTGATGAGCTTCAAGAAACCTCAGCTTTGCTGTATGCTGACAAAGAGCTGCTTACAGAACAAGGCAAAGCGAAGTTTAAAATGGCTCTTATGAATAGCACTCAGAAGGAGTTCCTGCTCGAATATGGTAAGAAAAGTGTATCCATAGACTCGACTCATGGCACTAATTCTCATGGCCTCCAGCTAACAACATTGCTTGTAATTGGCAAAGACTGGTCAGGGATTCCATGTGCCTACCCGCTCTCAAAAAGTACTACGGAGGAAACTATGGTTGCTTTTTTTCAGTCAATCAAAGACAGACTTGGTGAGGAACTCTGCACTGAGCTCTTCATGTCACATGATGCGCCAGCATATTACAATGCTCGGGCAAGGGTAATGGGGAGCCCCCAGAAACGCGTGCTCTGTACTTGGCATGTGAAGCATAATTGGAACTCTCAAGTCAGTAAAGTTAGTGGCAGAGAAAACCAGAAAGTGGTCAAGGAAACTCTGCACACATTGATGCTTTGCCCAAGCGTGCCAGAATTTGAGGCTATTCTTGCAAAATTTCTGGCGTCGAAATCTGTGGTTGGGCTCAGTCCCTTTATTGAGTACTTTGAAAAGTATTATGCAAACCGTCCAGAGCAGTGGGCACTCTGCTATAGGGAGGGTAGCAACCTACTAACAACCATTTGGAGAGTATGCATAATGAACTGAAGACTGTTTACTTGCAGAGGCTTCAGTGCAAGCGGTTATACAAGCTGTTGATTACTTTGCCACAATTCACTAACGAACGGCTCCTGAAGCAGCTTGTTTCTGAGGTGAGGCCCAAGGCAGACCACCGCACAGCTGACAACTCCAAGAGGCATTGTGCAGGTGTCACTATATCGAAATCTAGCGTTTGCAAAGCACTTGACAGTGCCTGGCTTGTGGAGTCTCAATCCTTAAGACAACATCAGTACACAGTAGTAAAGGGGTGCACGGCATGCACAGGTTGCGGGATGAGCTGTCAGGAATGCAACATTTGTATCCACAGTTTCCATTGTACATGCAGTGACTTCGGGAACAGCTTGAGTTTGTGCAAGCACATTCATGCTGTTGTACAATGGGAACTGGAACAAAATTTTGGGTTTCAGGGCCCACATGATGAAGATGGAGCCCCTCCCTCAACTTCTGTGCAGACTAGTTCATTTCCGCTGGACGAGCCTTAGGCACTTGTTAGCATTCAGGCTGATTCTATCCCTCAGCCACAAAATTCTAACCTGGAAGGCGTTTGCACCCTGACTGCAGCTATTCTACAAGACCTCATTAACAAAGAGGCCCCAGTTGATCCATCAAGGGTAGAATTTGTGATGAAGAAACTTCACGAAGTTAGGCAAGCTGTTAAACAATTCCCAGACAAGCAGCCATCACTACCGAAGTCCACTCCTACTAACAAAAAACTAGAGAAGCAGCCAGATTATTGGCCCAGAAAGAACCGCACCTCTGCATCTGCTTCGTCTGCATGCTTTCCAGCACCGACGGTTTTGCAGCAGGACTACTTAAAACAAATGCTTCTCAATGATGTAGAGGTTCCTGTTATTCATACCAACAGTGACCATGAATTTTAGTGCTGTACGCAGTTCGGGCATGCAGTTCAGTGTCATGATAACTTTGCTCTAATTATCACACATGCTGCAGGAAGTAGTTTCGGCTTACATCGCGCCTCGTTTTACTGGGAATTAAATAGGGGGAAATGTATACTGAGGTGTTCTATGATATATGTAGTCGTGTGTTGCTCCAACCTCCAGATTTTCGGTACGGACTGCCTGTGCGTTCCTGTGCAGCATATAATGATGATGCAGTGTGGCTGTAAATTTTAATAGGAATAGTTCTTGTTTATTCCACTAACCACCAAGTCTGCCCATTATTGCAACATGTATTGCACAGTGTAAATGAGCACACTGCTCTGGTACGAAGTAACATGGATGGTGCGCACGTAAGGTGCCAACATTGCTCATGTAGGCTGTCTGGGTAGAAATAGTGTTGGGCTGAATAAAACAATAGGAACAGTCATATCCTTCATGCTGCGTATTCTTCCAGTAGTGTGGTAATCAGGTGTTCTCGAGCGTAATACAGTGCATTGCAGATTATGCATAGTGGTGGTCTGCTCTGGACGCTGGTAGTGTGTGTTGCTAAACTAGTCGTCTGCAGGTTTATAGAGTAGTGTTACTTGGAATGGGGCTCAGTGTCGAATAGCGATGCAGTCTGGTACGGTGGTAGCATGGATGGTGCGTGAGTGAGAGTTCCTCCATTGCTTCTCGTATGGCCTGCTCAGGCAGTCAAGTGTTCTGTAGCATAAAACAGTGGGTTACAGATTGTGCATAGTGGTGGTCTGCTCTGGATGCTGGTAGTGTGTGTGTTGCCAAGCTAGTAGTCTGCAGGTTTATAGACTAGTGTTGCTTGGAATGGGGCTCAGTGTTGAGTAGCGATGAAGTCTGGTACGGTGGTAGCATGGATGGTGCGTGAGTGAGAGAGCCCTCCATTGCTACTCGTACGGCCCGCTCGTGCAGTCAAGTGTTCTGTAGCATAAAACAGTGGGTTGTTGTAGATTGTGGATAGCGGTGGCCTGCTCTGGATGCTGGTAGTGTGTGTTGCTAAGCTAGTCGTCTGCAGGCTTATAGACTAGTGTTGCTCGGAATGGGCCTCAGTGTCGAGTAGCGATGCAGTCTGGTACGGTGGTAGCATGAATGGTGCGTGAGTGAGAGAGCCCTCCATTGCTGCTCGTATGGCCTGCTCGTGCAGTCAAGTGTTCTGTAGCATAAAACAGTGGGTTGTAGATTGTGGACAGTGCTGGCCTGCTCTGGATGCTGGTAGTGTGTGTTGCTAAGCTAGTCGTCTGCAGGTTTATAGACTAGTGTTTCTCGGAATGGGGCTCAGTATCGAGTAGCGATGCAGTTTGGTACGATGGTAGCATGGATGGTGCGTGAATGAGGCACCTCTGCCATTATAGTGTGTGTTCAGTAAGGCCTCTAAATACTTGTGTGCTATACTGGTGCGCTTTCGATTTCAGCAGGCACTACAAGTGCCGCAGCATAGTGCTGCATCTGGCAGTTTCAGCAGGCAGCAGCATTGTGCTGCATCTGGCTGTGTCAGACCCCCATTTTCTCTCGGCAGAACCTGGCTGCTAGAGAGCGCGTCTCCCAGGCGGCGGATAGGGAGGCTTCTACCAAACAAGGCAACTTCAAATTCAGTGCATCAGTGATCACACAAACAAGAAATGTTAACGCTTTAAGAGCTTAAAAGCGGTTGAAGTACAAAAAGGTTTGAAATGCGGGCCAGTTGGTACATTGAAACTTGAAAAAAAACCAGTCACAAGGTACAAGAGAAAGAGTTTTCACTCCATGACTGGTCATTGTGGCGTGAACACTCCTTTTGTATCTTGTGACTGGTTTTTTCAAGTTGAAGTACGAAGCCAAACTGATTTTGCTAAGCTTTTGTTTGGTAGGAGTGGTGCTTGCACCCGCAGACCAACAGGTGTTTCAGAAATGATCGACCACTTTGTCATCATTACATGTCATAAACGTGGCATTTATCCACCTATGTTTATTTAAACATATGTAGGCATCATTCGCTTTCAACATATGTGGCCCAAGCTTTATGATTTAGGTCTCTGTCGTGCACTTTTTGGTTTGGACGAGGCTGACCCCAAGCATGGCCCCCCAAACAGAGTTACCTTCACCCCACTACAGCAGAAAGAAGTAGTAGTGGCAAAGTGCTGTGTGAAAGTGAGCAAGGAATCAGGGGTGAGGTGATTGAGGGAAGAGAGTCAACAAACCACGGCTGCCAACCAAAGTGACCTTCACACCTCTGCAGCAGATAGAAGCATTGGCAGAGTGGTGTGTGAAAGTGCGTGAGGTGTCTGGGTGAGGTGACTGGGGGAAAAGAGAGCGTCCACGAGAGTCAACCTTTTTAGCTGGCAAGATTGACCGCAACCACGACCACCAACCATATTCACCTGCACCCCACTGCAACAGGAAGGGCAAGGAGTGGCAAAGTTGTGTGAAAGTGTGCCACTGCCAAGCACTCCTGGGACTATAAGATGGTGACGACACCACATCACCCTTGACAACTTGTTTTCCGAAAGGGCCACTGCCTTTGAGAACCGCTGTGTTGTGTGGATGGACTGCCGCTACGCCGCCATCATTGTGTGTTTTTAAATTCGTATTCAGTGCGAACATTTCGATTCATTCTAATTATTATCGGACATTCTTAATCCTAACCACTAGTGTATGTGTTCAATTTGCATCTAGTTCAGCGGCAGACTGTAAATGTATATAGTGCTCTGTCATCCGTAATTGTAATCACTTGTACGTATGCAGATTACGCACATACAAGTGATTACAATTACGGACGATAGAGAGCACTATGTACACGTGTTTACTGTATCTATCACATGAAAGTCTTTGATTAATGTAGTATGATTTTTTATTTGCCTGCGTGTGTGTCTTCATAGAAATATATGTGTTGTTTTTACTTGAATTTGTGGCTGTGTCCCATTCACAACGCGTCAAACTCCACCCCCTTCCGGCATGGTTTGGCAAGGTGCTTCGCATTTCTGCTGAGCTGCGAGAGCACATATGCATGGTAGGAACACAGGTCAGCATATTCACAAATGCCTTCATTCTGCCTCACACTAAGGCTTGCGAGTGGAAGGTTTGCTGTGCACTTTTGTGACGGCTATACGTGTTTAGTTGAAGGCAAGGATGAGTCACTACCGAGAGTACTTGAATTGGAGTCCAGTTTGATTGGTAGAAGCAGAGGATTTGACGAATTACACAACAGTGTGCCTTGAACTTTGTTTTGCTTGCCTAATTGGCCGCTTGGCACTGTCTCTATAGCCTGAATTTTAAGGAGAAAGCCTTTAATGGCTCATACTCGCCGCCATCGATCTGTCCGGCGTCCGTTACATTCAGCACCTCTATAAGAAAATATTGTGCACAGTGGGATTCGAACCACCATCCTTCCATTCCGCAGCCGAGCGTGCTAACGACTACGCTACTTACAGCCAATGCATATGTAATTCTGCTTGTCCAGGACGCTGGAGAGTGTTTGTGGAAAGGCGTGGAATCAGACGGATGTCTCCGAAATGCCCTCCAGAGTATCCAGCATTTAAGATTCACAAACAGTTGTGTACTTAACCTCTTAAGCACACATCAGTGACACAAGCAGCAACACCGCGCTAAAGGGTTTTGCCTCACCGCACTTCAGGTAAGCAAAGTGCCCCTCGGGATTTTGTTACTTCCAGTTCTACAAGGATTGCATGCTTCAAGGCCCGTACTGTGCAGTGTACCTGTGCCTTCTAGGCCGAAAGGCCCATTGATTCAAAATTTGGATAACGGGCAGTGCAGTCCCAGTGTATGGTGTCCGATTCCCAAGTAGAATGCTTGAATAGCATTTCATCCAGTTGTCTTTATAAACTTGCTTGTTGAAAACAGTCATTGTAGAATGTTTGGGCATTTGCAGATGCACTGTTCTATAGCTTACCTGTGGGGACCAATTCACAAATTTGAAAGAGCCCCATCTATGTACATCAAAATATCAGGTATTTTCCCCAAGGTGGACAGAGGCTATGTTCTTATCCCTTGTAACCACCATGGAGGTTAGAGTTTCTTTTGGAAGTCATGCAAACCTGGCCACTCTTCAATATACTACCCTCAAGCAAATTGGCAAGCACAATGCTTTAATATTATTTAATCGAATTGCCTCCTTTAGAATCTTGGTTGCAGGAAAGAGCAATGATACACTAGTTGGGTATTTACAGATGCACCCCACAGGCATGGACAGGAGCAGGTGCACCCACTGTTGCACGGGAAACATCTCGAGACCAAATGAGATGTTGCGTTTTTCTCTGTTCCTTCCTGGTTGAGATTAGCCCTCACCAAGCACTTCAGGAATTGAGAGTAAATAAGTAAAGTACTGTAAATGTACAGGTACACAAAAGGCGGCCAGTGCACCATAAAGTGGGAGAGTTTGTTCATTTGCAATCCTGTCTCTTTTAAATTAGATGAATTTTTTTGTACGTACAGGAAAGCATTCAGAGGACAGGGTCCAGCCTCGTATCTCTTGAATGAAGGGAAGACCTGGAATGCATCACAAATTTATCTCCATTGTCTCGTAATTAACCATAACTGCACGTTTTAAAGGGGTGCGGGGTGACTTGGCTTTCAGAGCTGAAATTATTTTTCTGTCATGAAGGGATGCCAGTTGGCACAAGTATTGGGAAGTTTACTAATAAAATGAATACAAATTCGACCAGTTTCGACAGTACAAATTTTTATGTGCTTTACTGCTGTACCAAACTTGCAGAAAGCCTGGCATAACAATACTTGGCAGAACTTCCAGTCTCACTTAAATTTTAAAAACCCGAGTTTTTTCTACACTGAATATTACATCCACGCTTGCACAACGTGCTCGTTACCCGTCAGTAGACATATCCCCTAACACTTCCAGCACCTTGCTGCAAAATGTAAACTGCTGTTTCCTGTCGAACATTGGTTGAGTTATCAGCATATTAATTTTTAGACCCAATGTTTTGCTTTGTCTACCTGCAACATTGATGATGCTTAGCAATTCAGACAATGGCCTAGCAAAGCAACGTCATGAGCAAATCGCAGAATGCTAAAGTATTGTCCATTATTACTTTTCCCTAACTGTTCCCATTTCAGGTCTCGCAATAATTCTTGCATGCAAATGGATAGCAATGGAGAGACTGTGTCTCATTGTATACCATCGTTCTTTATTGACCTTTTATTGCTTTCTCTATGGAGGCCTTATTCGTTGCGCAGCCGCTGTAAATATCTTGCAGTATTTTCGCATATACGTGTTCTGCATCTTAGTTCCACAATATCTCTGTGGCTACTGACGTTTTGACTGCTATACAAAGGGGTTATGTTCAGTGTATTTTTCTATCAGCTGGTTGATAGTATAGACATGATCTATCGTAGTGCTGTGCACGTGGCTACAAACCGTGGCATCCTAAGAAAAGAGTTTGCTCAACGTACACTTTTCATCTTCAAGACTCGTCTAGGTTCTTCTGGGATCCACCCCGAGCGCCATACTGCAAGAGATGCTTGCTTGCAAGTAGCACACGATAGTGACAACAGCAGTGCAATATTGAAAATTTTTCCATGCAACTCTGGGCAAGACGGGCGACAAAAGACGTAAAAAAAAACAAGCGCCAAAATTATACTCAATTTGTGCATGCAAAGCGAAAACACCCCTACGGAAGACGGATGTCAAGAACGAGAAAGGTGTCTCCTTGTTTGCTGCAATTTATTATGAGGAGAATGAATAAGTTGAGCATTGGATAGGTGTCGGACAAGATTACTTTCCATCCTAAACACGCATCTTAGAATGGTTCTCTCGGTTAAAAAGCTGTACAGGCGCGACCAAAATATAGAGCACACTTTGACATGTTACTTTTCTTGTGCGTTCCGCAGTCTGCTTTCAGCACTCGTGCCAGCTAGGCCGTGTTATGACGTGTTTCGTATTTTTTTATGGCCGCACTGGTGTTCGCGCCGAATGTTAAGGTGAATGATAACACGTAAGAAATTCAAGTTCGTATAACATTTCCGGCCAAACGCATGCTTAAACCCTAGTAAGCAACCCAAGAGATTTCTTCCGCTCTGCAGCACTCACGCTACCACAGCTGCCATCACGGACTCTTGCATTCGATCCACTCGGCGCTGCAATTCTGAATCACCAGCTGGGTAACAGTAGCCACTCTCGCTCAATACTCAACAAGTTCGCGATAGCTTCTGCTGTTAACCAGGGGAGTTGATAAAACTCTGCGCCGCTATTACTCCGCCATGTTGGTATACGTTTACCGGATTTGTGCTAGGCTTGTGGCTAGTCTTGGCCCTGGATGGATGTAACTTTGCAACGAGATAGTGCATATTATTTCTTTAAAGCAAAACCGACCTTTTAGCAACACAACTTCAGGCCCACTGCAAGGTTTTTGCATTTCTTCGATACGATACGCTGGTTACTCCGTTGCCTTTGAATGAGTGTGATACTTGCGGGGAGACGGAGAAAAATGAAACATCTTCCCGTGTGATTACATGGCAGTCGCATGACAATTTTGCATGTCTAAATGAACAGCTTCTTTTACGCACCTCGAATTCTGCAAGTACTATGGCCCTGTGACCTCCATGTCATTTGGGTAAAACGACTGCCAAGAAAAGCACATTGATTTATGTAGCAAACGCATGATGCCGTTCGTACAGCTCATTTCCAGAAAACCAGTGCTGGTTCCTACGTGACACGCAAGGTCGCTGCGTAAAACGCGATGAACGCGACGTGGCCGACAAGGAGGGAAGAGACGTAGCCTGCACAATGCCACTTTATTAGATGTAACTAACGCGAGACGAAACAAACAGCACAAATGGGAGTACACAACATGTTTGAAAAAAAATGCGAGACAGGTTTAGTATGCAGCCATACATACTTTCGAAAGGCTGCATGTACACCTCGCCTTTTTAAGGTAAGACAAAGAGAGACGCACAGGCACACACACTCTACAAGGCAGTAAACGTTGTGCAATACTGGCTTCAAGGAGGTAAAACGAACAGGCAAGACTCCATGGCAGACTAGCAGCTAAAATCTCATAGTTGAGGTGCAGTTCGTACTATTCTGTCCTCAAAAGCATCCATTGACTACCTCTCCAAAAGGTCTACTTCCACCAGCTATCGATATATGTTTGGTCATACCCATGCTTATCGTTTCTTTTAATTGTTCATCTTTGACACCCTGTTTCCAACGTACCCTTCATCCCTCATTACGTAACCGAACCATTGAAGCGGCAACCTCTGTTGCTTCACGCCTGTACTTGCCACTGTAACCATACTCCTTATCATGACCTCAATTCGTCATAGTCACCCTACAGATCTAGGCATTCGAACCCGACACCTCATATATGATAAATACATCAAATTCACAGTAAATTGCAAAACTACAATCGCACATTGCACTACCCTTCTTCCTTTGAGGAGGTGAAGAAAATTATGAGGAGGTACAGTGAATTAGCAATTCATTCTGAAAAATCTAGCCGAATAGAAAAAAACTGAAATTATTGAATTTTTAACTCTTGTCATAAAACAAAGTGACTGCAAACACAAACCATAGTACAAAAATGAGCATCTTCATGAAGGGGCACCAACAAAGTCGGCAATTCATGCCACATGAAAATTCACTTCCATAAATACAATACAAGTTTTAAAATTCACACACTGTCCTCACAAGGCACACATTCCAGTTTACCTCCAAGTATAACTATTTCAAAGCATGTAAAGCCATTTAAAGTTTGACTATGCTGACAAAGGCCCAGAACATCTTGCACCCTTTGAAAACAAGCAAAAACAGAAGTACTGCTCCTGTCAATTTTGGCACATCACACAACGTGACTGGGAGCAGAAATCATAACATAAAAATGTGCACATATATGACAGAAAAGCAATACCAGGTTGACAATTCATACCAAGTAAGTCATTTATATACATACAAGTTCTAAACCATTTCACATTAGTAGCACCAGGCATACATTTCAGTTTACTGCTAAAAACCTTTTTAAAGGATGTCGAACTGTTCAGGTTTCACTAAGCTTACACAAGTCATGGAACATCTTAACACACCCATTTTTTTACACAAGCAAGGGAGTACTGCAGTTCGTCCCTTTTGGGGACACTTTTTCTGCATGCTATGCCCTAGTAAAACAATGGCTACCAGAGTGAGACGTTGCGTCCGTTGGAGCCGTACAGTCGAAAGGCAGAGTTGCATGGTATGCCCTAAAGTCTATGTGATAAGTGTCCACAAGAGAAATCTACGTGGCCTTCAATAGAACATTAAATAGCAACAAAACGGTGGGAGTCATCGAACGGGCAGTCCCATCCCAAGTGGCTTAGCAGTGGCTTTCCGAGCTTTCCAAGCAGAGGAGTCGGTAGCCACGACTACCATGACAAATGTGTAAAAACTGGCACATGCTATAATGGTCTTCGTAGGGCTGGTTATGCAATCCAGCATCTCGGTACGGTGACGAAGCAGACGTGCTGAGCGGTGTGTTTGCCAACATCGAGGTGTTTGCAACATCAGCTAGCCGCAGCTGTGTTCCTTGTCGCAGGTGCCTGATGGTGCATGAACTTCGTCGAAGGAGCACTTAGAGAGGCAGTTAGAGGTCCGCTGCTGCCCCACCCTTGTAAACTGAGGAATGTGAAACGAAACCACGTGGACACACAAAGCGCATAGCCGCGAGGGACCTCAAAACGTACCGAAACTCAGCTGGCCACCTGTTGTGCAACCAATTATAGGCTTTCTTTGGCTTACAACATTCAGGATGTCTTTTTCACCATCTTCCCTGCATGATAACGGTGCATTAGCGGTTTTTCAGAACAAAACTTCGATATTTATCAAAAACGCAACCTTCATGCATGGTTGTCAGCCTCAGTGATTCGCGACTCCTTTTTGCATATTTCGTCATGATACTTGCACTTGCAAGACTGTCCTCTAAAGAGGATGTAAGCTGTGTAGCTCTACAGGTATCTGCAATTAAAAACGACCTCTGTGTTTTCCCTCTCAAATCACACACCAAGCCAATTTAAAAAATAATGGGACAGAGCAGCGCCCTGTACAAATGCCTCGCCCAACTTCGGGCTCCAACAGAGCTGGTCTGAAAGATTGTATTCAAGCAAACCGATGATGAAGCAGTCTCGGAACAAGCCTATATTCAGTAGCAGATGGTGCGTACTCTCAGTGCTTAACCACTGTATGGACAGCACTACAAAAAAAACAAACGGTCTTGCCCAGCTGCTCCATTCGGCGGTGGAAACAGGCAGATTCATATAGCTTGAGTGGATGTACGAAGTGGTCGGTGAATGCCTTCTCGACAACTGATGCGGCCATAAAGTTTACTTCAGCCTGCAATGTCAATGCAACAATTGTTCTTGCATGCGGCCCCATGCAGTGGTGCATGGACTTCGAAACTTTTACTGCAGGATATTCATTGTGTCGACCTTTAACATCCAAGGCATACTGCACCTTTATTGAGAGCACTCTTGTAGAGCCCTTTAAAAACGATAAATGTATATTAGCTTCGTGAGGCATTCATGTCACAAAGTGCTTTACATATGAATACAATAAGCTTCATAAGCCAAGTGTTGCATCAAGCAGAAATGTTATTAATGTCACACTTAAGAAAAATAGTATCGGATGGGGTGCACAGGTCTCAGGCTGTTTGCCAATGGTTGCGACATACTAAGATGATGTTATGACATCACGATAATTAATAAATATTATGAAGAGAGGTCCTAATACAGGCCATTGAGGAACACCTGATGTTATGATGACAGATATTCTTAGCTGTAGTGCATGCGATCACACAAAAACAGGCCTTTTTAATAGGTCATTCTAAACATTTAGTTTACTAATTCTTAAAGGGACATTGAGGAGAAATCGAAGGTGGCTTGTACAGACAGAATACCAGGGTCTGTATTCAGAGTTTGTGTCACAATAAAAAGCGTCACATTCTGCCGCAGCGGCCACACCTGATTAATAGAAATGCCTGCAAGATGTCCGCACTCCTTAACTTGGCAAGCCCGCCATCAAAGACTTGCAGGTGCTAACCTTTGTCAGCGTCGTCACAAGGAAGGTGAGGACAACCCTTCCCATCAAGCAGCACTGCCTTGAGTGGCTGAAAGAATCCCAAAAAATCAGATTGTGTGTGCTTGTATCTCCGAGAACTCTGCACAAAAGAAAGGCCTTCTCAACGAGATTTACCCCTTGAAGTGAGATTCTTCTACGAGCGTCGTCAACAGCTCACAGTAGAGGACGATCTGCTACTCTACGCAGCCTGTGTTGTTGTCCCACTCACGTGCAAGAAAGAAATTTCGGGCCTTTTGCACGAAGGTCATTTTGGTCACTTTACTGACATGCAAGTTCCAATTACGCTCCACATGCCAAGTACAGAGCACGCGTTTCTGGGGGCTCCCCATTACCCTTGCCCAAGCATTGTAATATGCTGGCGCATCATCTGACATGAAGAGCTCAGTGCAAGGTGCCTCACCAAGTCTGTCTTTGATTGCATGAAAAAAAGCAACCATAGTTTCCTCCGTAGTACTTTTTGAGAGCAGGTAGGCACATGGAATACCTGACCAGTCGTCGCCAATTACCAGCAATGTTGTTAGTTGCAGCAATGAGAATTAGTTGTCATAAGTAGAGCCTGTGCACACACTTTTCTTACCATTATCGAGCAGGAATTCCCTCCCTGTGGTATTCATAAGAGCCGTTTTAAACTTCCCTATGCCTTGTTCTGTAAGAAGCTCTATATAAGCATACAGCAAAGCTGAGGTTTCTTGAAGCTCATCAATCCACATCCTCATGCTGACAAACTCATCTGGGTCTTTCTGCTCTTCATATTCAAAATGAAACTTGCGCTTTGTATTGTAAACGTCGTGCCTGCTCAAAGTATGGAGCCCATTTAATTCATCTCCACCAGTTGCGTGTGCACCAAGCAAAATCTTTTTACTAACGCTGGCTGAAATAAATGCTTTTTGCGTTCTGGTGTTGAGAGCGTCTCGGTTCCTGTGGCTCCATCTGCTAGCCTAGATCAAGGCTAGGTTTAGCGGCCGACTGAATTCTGTAACCCTGCCATTTCCACATGGCGTCACAATTGCTTGGAATCCAGGATCAAGTCCTTCCAAGCTACGTTAATTCAAGGCCATCTTCTTCGTAGTGAAGGCTCACGCTTCATCGTTATACTCCACTATCGGTCTGAGATTTAACCTCAGTTCACCGGTTTGGTAGGCCTAGCACCACCACCAGTATTCAACTTCAATCAGCTGGCTTCCTGGTCATCGCGGTTGGAACAATTTGAAGACTTTCTGTTGCTACGGCAGCGTCTTTGGCAATGAATGAAGTCAAGATTCGTATGCATCCATAGTGTGCGGGAGTTTAAGTGCACTGTGTCCTCAATTCACTTCGGCACTCAGAGGTGGAATGTGTGAGTACACACAAGTCAAGCAACACTTCACAGCTTATTGCAGAAGTTTTCGCTTTCATAAGCACATACGGCAACAATCCGAGAGCGTAGACGCATTCTACTTTGCCCTGCGTTCGATGGTAAAGAAGCTGTAACTTTGGGTCTTTAACTGTCGAGGACGGGCTGGAAATTAACAGCTTTGTTGTTGGCCTGCTCGACGCCAAGCTTTCAGAACAGCTGTGTCGCATGCCAGATCTGACTCTTGACAAAGCATTTTTGCATGCTTGCCTGCACAAGGACGCGCACATGGAAAGAAAACAAAGGGCACAAGATGGGTCTTTGACTGTGCACGCAGGCACGTGCATCACAAATCCATTCTAACAGAGACACGTCAAAAAACATAGCAGAAGCTTTGCAACTTTTGCGGACCCTAAGCTCATGTGCATGCCTTCTGCCCCGTGCTAAATGCTGTATGTAGGTTTTGCAAAAAGAAAGGACCTTATGAGAGCGTCTCCGCAAACCTGTCCGTCTCGCCAAGCAACGCTTATCTCCAAGACACTGGCACACAATGTCTGTCCCATCAAGGCGGAAAAGACTTGACACGAAGTTTGTGTGCGTGAAGGTCAACAGACTTCCTCCCAAATTTGAAGTGGACTAAGGTGCAGAAGTGACTGCAGTTCCCGACACGTTTCCAGGCTTTCCGTCGCTGCTGGGCACGCTGAAGGGGACTCTCACCGGGCCAGACAACTGCCAGCTGAGGGTTGCTGGTCAATTTTTCACTATTCTCAAATTAAAGTGTTGCACTTCGAAACAGATAATCTATGTCCTGCTGTCGTCGCCGTCACCACTTCTTGGTTACTCAGCATAACAGGTATTGGAGTTGTTTATTTTGCAGATGCACTTCAACATTCTCCTCAAGGAAGTCAGGGTGCCTATCCCCCTCAGTTGCAAATGCAAGAAATCTGATGGCCTAGGGACTTTCGGTGCAGAATACACTATCAGACTCCAGCCAAATACCAAGCCTTTCACAATTAGCATACCTTGTAGCATTTCCCAGCCTCTCGTAATGTGGTGAAGGAAGAGCTTGACATCCTTGAAAAACAAGTTGTGAAAAATATCGATAAACTTACACCATGATGTGACAGCCTAAACGTGGTTCTCTAAAAGCTTTGGGTAGATACCGCCTCTATATGGATCTGGCAATGCTCAACAAGGAGGTTCTTTAGGAATGGAATGTCACCTACAGTTAGACGGGTTTTAGGCCATCTTGGTGATGGCAAGGCTTTCTCAAAGCTGGATGCCAGGGCTGGACTTCATGAAATCTGTCTTTCGCGAAAATTGTTACGAATTGACTAAATTCATTGTGCCTGCTGCTCATTGCTGCTACTGTTAACTACTGTTTCAAATAACATCTGCCCCAGTATTCGTTCAAAAAGAAATGGCCAGAATATTCGAAAACAAATTGTCAATTTGACGACATTCAGGTTTTTCTTGGAAAGAAAGAAGAGCATGATCATAAGTTGCTGAACTTATGGATCATGTGGGCAACATGGGTGTAAAGAGAATGTAAAGCTAAACAAAAACATTGTTTTGGACATCACTAAATAGAATTCCTAGGCATAGTTCAGAGTGAAAAAGGTACCGTATCTACTCTCATATAGGTAGACCTTTTTTTTCAAAAATGTTACCCACAATTAGCTGTCGAGCTATATTCGTGACCAAAGAAGCTTGACCTATATTCGTGACCAAAATGAGCAAAAGCAGCGCGCTAATGCAGTCTTATTGCCGTTCGAGTAGCGCCGGCTACACAGAGACTATACTTGTGTTCACAATAAATACACACACAAAAAATGAAGAAAAATTCAGCGTTGCCAAGTCTAATGAAAACGTTTGGAACTACTTTGAATGCTGTCGACTGTATTCGAGACGGCCATGCCGACTAGCAGACGATAGAGCTGTGGAGGTGTGGCCTCTCAGTCGAAAATGACAGCGAATTGCAGAGTGGACCCGCATCGCTCTTTCACTTATTTTTGTGGTCTTATTGTGGTAGACAGCTTAGAAAGTGGTCTATTTTTGCATTTAAATAGGTACGAAAGCCAGTGTATTGTAGTTTATAGAAGAGGTCGTGATCAAAACAAACGCTCCGACATGTCGAAGCCGCAGTGGCGCATAACACAAATATTAAAAATGGAAAATTTGCGACAGTTAAAATCCAGCAAAAGCACTAGTGCAATTAAAAGAATCACCGGTTTAACTAATTCATAAAGGTGGCGGTGACGTCCGCTTTCAGGTTGTGTACTTTGCAGGCTTAGTACAGGGCTCGTATACCAGTCACTCGGAATGCCTGTCTTTGTGTCTGTTGTTTCCCTCTGCGCCTCCGTTTTGCCACCGCATTCGTAGTTGTGCACTTGAGCGACATGTCACATCGACAAAGATACACTGCCAACTTCAAGCGACAAGCGATTCTTTCTTGCAGAGAACTCGAACAGTTCCACTCAGCGTGAATTCGACATAAATGAAAAGTTGATTAGGGGTTGGCGGAAACAGCGGGACCGACTGTTTGTTTGTAATGGGCGGCGTTGTGCTTTTCGCGGGCCAGCAACCGGGAGGTATGAAGCTCAAGAAAAGGAACCGATGCTTTATGTGGAAGAGGAGCGTGTGAAGGGTCTCCAGGTGTCATGCGATGACATACAAACGAAGGCTTGCATGACCCAGACAACATCGCCACAATGAAAGTCATGCCAGTATCTCAAGGTGCCGCAGGCATTCGTCGACTTCTGGGCCCCGTTAACTGCACTGGATGCTTCCTACCTCATATATCAAAAGCAAAAGCACAGATCCGAGCTTTGCTGCTGATGGGAGTGGACTAAAAACCACGCTCAAAAATCTGCCTTTGCCAAGCTTAAGAAACTGCTCTGCTCGTACTTGGTACTACACTGAGATCAAGACGAAAGTATCAGCCGAAGGCAGCTCCTTCGGTCTTGGTGCCATAAGCAGCCTTCCCGTGAGTGTCAACCAGTTTTTCCATCACTCGCAACAGCAAAACGTTGGCACAATCAGACAGAGACGGAGGCTTCGGCAGCAGGCTAGCCAGTGCTCCGCATTGATGAGTATGTCTGTGGTCTACATTTCTTCCTTGAGATGGACCACCAGCTACAACTGGCAATAATGGGAGCATGGATGTCTGCTTGTTACCTCCGCAGATCCAGTGGTTCTGTCTGAAGCTGATGCACTTCCAGTGCCAGGTGCCATATGTACCCAGCAAGCTGTTAGCCACTGTGGACATGCTCCGATGTGCGCTACCGGATGGCACACTGCCCAGGCAAGCTGATCTTGTTCTGGGACCAGTTCTGGGACCAGTTCAACATCCCCCAGCAGTATGTAGTGGAGGACCTGAATAAAGTTCTTCAATGCTACAGGTTATTCCTCATCCCACTGTTCAATGTCCCAATGTCCGAGGGTCCTGCCAAACGTATTACTGGAATGAACCCGAGAGGAAGCCATCAAGGAGTGAGACTAATACAGCAGGGATGCAAGTAGTTCTTGGCCCAACTTCATGGCTTCACCCCCATCAAAACCTTCAAGTTGATCCTTTTGAGTTTCAAGATTTAGACAACTGATTTGGAGGCCTATAAGACTGAACTTGTGCTTGTGTAGTGCTGAGCATAGAGTGCATTTTTGTTCCTTTCTTAAACAAGGGGGAATGTGGTGTGTGTTGCACTAGGTGGCCTCACTGCTTTCTCGGCTACATATGCCATGTGCAATAAAGCTTTGGGCCTTTTCCCCGCTAACCAGCACGGTGTGTGGTTCATGCTTGTGGAAGCACATCCCCTACAGTCACATCAGAAGATGCAGAAGAGCAAAAGCACAAGTGCTCCAGTCACACAGGGGGCAGGCAAAGCAATGAAGCTGAGTCACAGCGTCACTGCATCCAAAAATTCGTCCGGACACTCATTCAACCACTGGAGAGGAACTGGATGTCTGCTTCATTCTTCAGATAGCACAAAATGCAGTCAAGCCTTGCTAGAACAAAATGGTTTATGATGAAATGATGGATTTAATATAGCAATGGCTTTGAACCCTCTTTGAACCAGCCATATGAATCCACGTATGTGGCACCAATTTTTTCACTAAGTGAACTTTTCCTACCATTGCACACTGTAGTCCATTGCGGTTGCCTAGCAGTTATGGTGCTCGGCTGCAGACTCGAAAGGGGTGGGTTCGACCCCGGTCGCAACGGTCGAATTTCGATGGAGGCGAAATTCTAGAGGTTCGTGTGCTGTGTGATGTCAGTGCACGTTAATGAAGCCCAGGCGGTAGAAATTTCCGGAGACCTTCACGACGGCAGCCCTCATAGCCTTAGTCGCTTTGGGAAAAACCCACAGCAAACCAAACCATTGCACATTGTGTTGAAAAGCATTTGCAATACATATAAAACCTTGTATAGTGGCAACGACATTTGTGAAAGCGTATTGCAAAGTTCTGCGCATGCTATGGCTGCATGAAAAGATTCACCTTGTGCTAACACACAGCATTACACGGTTGTGAGGCACTGATATTTTAGATAAAGATGTGGCCGCACTACACATCTAAAAGTGTTTGTCATTCACAGGGACACAGCTTAGAGGTTTCACAGATTCTTCATATCATTAACAACTATTTTTTCCTTTCGTATAGTTCTGGCTCACCAATGCCTGGCATAATGAAGTAGGCCAACAGTTTAATGTATGTGAATAATGCTTGCCACGAGGGGTTTTTCACGAAGGTACACATTGGATATAAGTGATGCCAACGAGGAAAGCTTTCAATTAATTTAAGCCACACCAATGACAAATTCAATGAAGTCTAAATGGAAAATGCCTCGGTGCTGGAAAAATGTCAGTGAGCACCCACTTGATGCTGCATACTCCACAGAGCAGATGCAGCTCAGAAACACATCAGGAACAGGTCTCACTGCCACCAAGTTACTCATCAAAACCTTGCAATCCCTGCACTGCCCATTGCTGTAAGTAATGCAGGCTGTAGTCCAGGTCATATGGCCTGCAGTACTCATAGCAGTCCCCATGCCGGTGGCCCTTGGATCCGCAATGATGGCACTGGTGGATGATATACCTGGCAGGTGCACCTGAGAACGGTGCCAGGATGCCCGCTCCATAGAATTTTGCGAGGCCCCTGACGAAGACCTCCGCCAGCTCCTCGATACCTTCGCCAGCTGACAGGTGATAGCCATCAGCGGCGAAAAGGTGCCTCTTGGGTGCCTTCATTGCAACCAGGAAGCGATGCTGAAAACAAAATGAGATACGTTGATAAATAAGGCAGCTTGAGCAAGCATGACATTCTAACAGCACAGAGCTACAATAAGTATTTCGGCTTTCTGGCACAGCTTTCCAGTAAACAATGCATAAAGAAGGCAGAAAGAATGCATCCACACAAATGCAGTGCTCAATGAGAACCAAATTACAATGCCGTAATTAATCTATGGCAGGTAACCAGGCACACACACAAGGATAAGAACAGACCCGGATGTCCCCCTGCGCTAGGAGTGCTTTCTGGCAAGACACTGGCATATATTGATACCTTTATCGCCTCCTACTGCAGTCTTCTCAGCTTCTATAGTTTCCTACATATATTTTTGAGAATGAGCCTGAGCCAAGGCATGAACCCACTGGAGCTACAATGTGCAACCAAGTCCTACATGGCCAGTTTTTATCCTGCTAGCATGCCACGCGAGTCTTTAATTATGACGCCACCCAGCCTGTCTAACACACTACTTGCTGCAAGAGAAAGGTTTACAACACACCGCACCTTCTACACAATAAGGGACCTTAAGGCAGGACCCGGCTTTTAAATCAGAAAAAAATCGGGTAACCTCCACAACGTGGGCAAGGCTCTGGAGGTTCCCGCAACTCAGATAAAGGCCTCCGCCATCTTCTCAGGACTGCGAAAGTGGCTGAGGTTTCAGTGTATGTAGCGAAGCATCGGGCCAGCATTTAGAGTTTATGAAGCATGTTTGCTTCCCTTAAAAAGCTATAAACATCTGGCATATCGACCAGTGTATCTGCACCTAAAATTACGGCTGGAGGAAAAGGAATGTGTTTTTATAAAATTAATTAAAGTTTTTTGCATGAAAATAAAATGTGGTTTGCTGTAAGCTCATCTCCGCATTTTCTGCAAACAGGTTTGTCTTCGCTTGGCAGTAGGAAGTTATGTGTGAGATGTGCATGTCCTATACGAAGACGGCAGATAGCCACTTCCTTAAAACCTTTCAGGCAGGTGCAAGACTTCCATTCATCTAAAACTGGCATACCAAAGTGAAGTTTGTTATTTGCTTCAATTTTCATTAAAGGGTATATGTGCGTTTTTATTTCCCTGCCACGAGCTTGAGCAGCGCAGACATCTGCTCTCTCATTGCCTTTAATAACGACATGGCTGGGCACCCAGCACAGTTTTGTTTTGTCCTTGAGCTGTGGCTATTTTATGTTGTGTATGATGTCTCTAAGAAGCGGAGAGATTACATTTTTAAATTAAAGAGCCGATAGTACACTCATAGTGTTTGTGTGTAAATAATACTGTCTGTGAGGTTATTGTTTATTTTTTCTACAGCTACACAGACGGTGTAACAATCGGCAGTGAAAATCAATGCATAATGTGGAAGTCTTACTAATTCTTCCCCATTTCCTTTCACCACTGCGCTTCCAACATAAACAAGTTTTCCAGCCATCCATATAAAAGTCCGTGAACCACTGTATTTTTCTTTGAGTACAAGAAATTCTTCTATAATCTGTTGTAGAGTGTGCTTCTTACAGAAGTTAGCGTGAAATCGCAGATTGCTGGCAAATTGTACCATGCAGGAAGTGCGTCTCGTCTTTGAGCAATGCCGGGTAGCGAGTCTAAAATGCCGAGATTTTTGCATATCTCTTCAAAACATAAGAGCAGTGACCTGCTAGCTTGCGGTGTTGAACAGTGTATCATTCAAGCGATGCCTTCGTCGGTTCGAAGAGGCTGAGAGCTGAGTGTAACTCCACGACATGCAGCCCGATCACGTTTTCACGCCTGAAGTGATCAAATTGTGGTTTCAAATTGTTGTTTGAACCTTTAGCCTCATGCTAGTGTCACCTTCCCACTCCTTTACAACCATATCAGCCGAAACAGTGGCTATCTGAGCCAAACACCCAGAAGCAGCAGCCGTTGGGACGAGGCAGGAGCTCAGCGGTCAGGAGCCATGCAATGGCAGCGTGACCACGTGATCAAAGATGGCAGCCTCCATGACATGGCACTGTAAATAGTGTATAGGCAACCAATTTCAAATTGATAAGCAATGTGGTTGGAATGTCACTTTGCTGCTTGCTTAAGAGATTTTTGTTACTTTTGGTCCGAGCTAGAGTCTGCTCTGGACCGCAGCGGCAGCCTAGTGGCTGAGCATCCACCTCGCATGCGGGAGGAACGGGGTTCGATCCCCAGTGTCGCCGGGTACCCACCGGTGATACAATGGGTACAAGCATTCCCCTGCTTGGTGCTCGGTTTATTCATGGTGAAATGCTTGGGAAATGGGTCTTTGACTCCACCTTGAGCAAACGAAAATACCTTGTGCCATGGCGCTCTTTGGCCGCAGATTTCCTTGCACCATAAACATTCCCTCTCATCATGATCAGTCTGCTCTGTCTGCCAGTGCATCAGTCATTGTCACCTTGACTTTGCGAAGGGAAAAAAACTGTCACTAGCACATGCAACCCCGCATATTTTGTAATTCGCTCTTTGCTGCTTTCATTAACAACGTGTATAATTTCCCAGGAGCACACACCATGGTGTTTGGATGTCTTTTCTCCTCTGTTTGCACGAGTTGTCACATTCAGTGCCACAGACTTTGCTCTTGGTGTGAATGACAGGTATGATTTTGGTGGTCTAGAAGGTCACTCACTCACTTCTGTTCATTCCTTTGATCATGGTCTTTCTCCTTAAAAAAAGATGTCGCATTTCTTGCAAGTGTGCGCTGATGTTAGAACTTACAAAGCCGAGGCCAATGCACATGCAAAGCGTTATTTTTCTGAAATTTTTTTCTGAGCCACCTGCCGCGGTGGCTCAGTGGTTAAGGCGCTCGGCTACTGATCCGGAGTTCCCGGGTTCGAACCCGACCGCGGCGGCTGCGTTTTTATGGAGGCAAAACGCTAAGGCGCCGGTGTGATGTGCAATGTCACTGCACTTTAAAGATCCCCAGGCGGTCGAAATTATTCCGTAGCCCTCCACTACGGCACCTCTTTCTTCCTTTCCTCTTTCACTCCCTCCTTTATCCCTTACCTTACGGCGCTGGGCAGTTAAGGTGTGCTCTGATATATGAGACAGATACTGCGCCATTTCCTTTCCCCAAAAACCAATTATTATTCTGAAATTAGCTTTCGATCTAGACACACAGACACACAACAGCTTGCGTTTTGCCATGCTATGATACTTAGCTGGAATCTGTGAGCTGCCAAAAGGTGGCCAAGGTAGCTGACCAAACACTGGAGTGTGTGTAGTACATTACAAACAGCGGCATGTTACTTGCTCCTCAACCCGGTATGGAAAGCGCACACGTCAATACTATGTACCTGCCTCATTCAATAGTTTGCCACCTAGTGTATTTCGCATGAATACTAAATAGACCCTGAAAAAAATTTTGCAGTCTGTCTCTGCATTGCTTCCTGCCCTTTATTTCATCTGATGTCATTGTCTTAATTTCAAATTACTGTCATCCCTCTTGATGGCATAACAGTTGTCTCAGTATTTGTCTCTCTGTGTTGCTGACTTTTTTTTCAAATTCATTAAGTCTTTATTTTCCTTTGCTTTACCATTGCTCACTATCTGCCAGACACTGCCACTCATGGCATTTGAGGCTTTAGTAGGCATGATTTATGCTGTATGAAAACTGACATGAAAGTGACGCCCGCCCGAAATCAGCTCGCAAGACTAGCCAATCACAGCAGCATTTGCAAAGGAAGTTTTTTTTAGCATGGTTTCAGCGAAGAAGCTGCCAATCTCTGCCAATAGCTCGCTTCATCTGAGCTATAGCTCGGTGAAATAGTTAAGCGAAAACTTGGTGGGCATAATAGAGCCAGGAAGGTCATTTAGGCTATTTATTATTAACTATTATGGTTGTGGGAGAGTAAACTCACTTGCCAAATTTTTGCAACACTCACAGCCTCCCTTAGAAATACAATATATTAACAGAAGATTTTTCATTAGTACTGTAATCATACTTCATGCTGCTGAGTCTTAAAAACGGGGAGTTAGTATAATTACACTTCTTCAATGCCGTGAGGCGACTGAACAAGGTGACGAGTGACAGGCGATTGTGTCGCCGGGCACATCACCACAGAACATTAGTTCATGCAATTACTGCTTAAAAGTTTGGCAAGTGTGTCTGGTATACTGCAACCCCTCCAGTGCAGCAAGCAATAATTAGAATGCTTTCAAGAGTATGCCAGCCACCTAGAAATTGGACTTGGAAGGATAGCTGCATTGCGGTATCTGTGGGTACACACCTCAATTCGCGAACGCTCTCTGAAAAACAAAGGTCGATTGACGCAGGAAAGTTCAGGCTCTGAGAATAGCAAGGGTACTGTGTCACTGTCCGCTCGCCTTCACTTCTATCAAAACAGTTCGCAAATTCACGGTCACATGCAGGAATTAACTTTTTCTACACGACTGTTTGTTTCCCCACGCACAAATATTGTTGCAAGGCTCCACTATATTTGTCGCATCTTGTACTTACAGTCGTCAGCACACCTATTTAGAGCGCTACAACGCCACCGTGTACCACAAAGAAAGTGAAAGTTTTGAACCTGTACTCGGTTGTCAATATTATGCTGGTGCTAGACCGAAGGCGCACTGGCACGCTGTGCGTCCTGTACCAGTTATAGAATAGCTGAGCCAATATTTCACTTTTACGGTTCCTCGGCAAACCGCTCCAGCGACCGCCAGACTTGCTGACTGCACTTGCCTCGCACACTGTTAAGACACGCATGAATCGGTACTCACGTCTGGGTTCAAGATTCCCACACACGGCATCCGCTTCAGCGCAGCCGTCAAATTGCGGTTAAGCAAGCGACGACTTGCCTCGGCGTCCGTCGAGGCAAAACACCGCGGCAACACCTTTGCCACAAGCACGACAGGTGCCACGTCGCGCAGGAGAAGCAGGACAAGGGCCTGTGATAAGAAAAGATGTATGAGAATTCCGTACTGAAATCGACAGCAATTGGAAGTGCTCAGCAATTACGTACTACCTTGACGTTAACGCATATCGCTTGCGGACTGGCATTAGGCCTCGCGAGGTCATTCCCTCCTACGTAAAGAATAACAAAATCTGCGGGCTTGAGATTAAGGCGCCGCACAGCGCTTGCGAGGTGCACAGCGTCGTAGCTCCCGAAGCTAAACGTACAGGTCTCAACGGACGGGCATAAACGTAGGCGGCTTCTGCACAATCGCTTGAGTTGGCTGTCGCCGACAAGTACGCCCCGCATAGCCTTCGCTAAACTGAAATAACGCAACCAATGTGGCCTAGGGACTGTCAAGCTCTAGGTTCAATAAGTTGAGCAGCTAAAAACGCTAGGCTCAACGCGCTAGGAACACTAGAGGGCTGGTGTACCTAGGGTGTTCCGCAGAGGTTACCCGCGTCCCCCTGCTGCCTTTTAGTTACGTGGCCACGTTTTCGAATCAGTTGCAAGGAATAACGGACAGCTGGCGGTGGGATCGCTCGCTCCTTTGCTGGCGTCTTGGCGTCGATTGCGAGCGCTCGGTACCTCCGAGATTGCTGTTCAAGATTGCGGTCACGGAGGCCACACAATTTCGCTACAGGTTGCGAGCATTTGTCAAGAGGTGGCGCCCTCTCATCGCGCCAGTGACTCTAGCTGGCGTCGACTCTTGTTGACTTGTTCTTACTGGCGTCTTTTTTTTTGCGTTTGCGATTAGGTTGCCATTTTGTCCTAGTAGTTGTGACCTGTGGTTCGCGTATTGGTTGACCGGCGAGTTGCACTGCGTGATTTCGAATGACCAGTACGATCAACGCACACGCTTGACACATGGAATGATTTTAATAGTGTGTGTTTGGTGCTCTTCATAGCGTTTTTAAAACTAGTATTCAATTGTAACGCGAGGCGTGACATTTCCTACTTTCAGTAAAAAAACATCGTTTACATTCGAGTAAATACGGTAATACAGTGGTACATCCTCATGGCAAATAGATAAAAAAATTAAAATGGTTTGATATAGCCAGTATTTGTGTTTTAAAATTTCTCCAGAAACTCGCGCTGGAGACGCGAAACCTGTCACGAGGCCAGTCACGTCACAACACTGTGTTCACAACACTGTGTGATCGTAAACGCACGCACTCTGTCTCATGCGACGTGTCTCATGTGACGTTGGGTTAAAGACCCCAACGCAAGGTGGTAGAAATTCATGGGAAACCTCCACTAGGTAGATCGATCTTTTGGTTTGACTTGGTTTATACCCCTGTCACACGGCCAGTTTCAATCACCCTAGAGTCGAGGGTCTTCGAGATTCTCAATCGCCATCGAACTCGCCGCTGCTACACGGCAAATCTCAATGGCCATTGAAATGGTTCTCGTGTCTTACGCCACGGATGTGTGGCGCCACAATCGCTACTTTGGATTTTGGAAAAATAACAAAAATATTTAATAAATGTATACCAAATGCTGAAATACAGGCATACGCGAAAGTAGTTCAAAACCCTTTTAATTGCACGTACGCGACGGACATATGCATACACTGCTATAGCCACACTAATACAAGACGAGCCAAAACCAAGCCAGTCCAACTGCGTCGGAGCGCTGCTTCGTCAGGCTTAAGACCTTGGAAATCGCCATGATATCTGAAAAACAAGAGCTATTTGCCTCTTGAAGCTTTATGCGAGGGTAAGAATGGGCAAATTGAAGGCGAATACAACAGCTTGGAACACGATATTGCTTTGAGGGATTAGCGACGAAGCTGTTATCGCTGTGAAGCGGGCGGGCAGGGTGCCGCCAGGTTGTCAACGTTAAGTACGCAAGCAACGCAAAGACTGCAACGCAAAATTAATGTGCTTAATGCACTTAAAACCAGGCTAATGTAATTTTAAAATAATTTTACAGGCTGCTTGCATTAAATTTTATGCGAATAATGTTTGTTCATGTTTTTGCACTGTGAATGTGTCGTGTACGAAAGTGCGCTTGGCGCCGCTCGAAGCAACGCTAGCAACCTTGGGCAGCGCTCGAAGGCCCTCGAAATCTCGATGGAGTTTTGCGCTACTCCGTTGACTCGATAGGCTATTGACTCGATCGCCATTGAAACTGCCCGTGTGGCAGCGCTCGATCGCCTTTGAGTCGATAGACTATCGGTTCGAGGGCCCTCGAAATGCCCGTGTGACAGGGGTATTAGTTTGCATTGGTATTATGTAGTTTAACATCCCAAGGCGACTCAGGCTATAAAGTACACCGTAGTGGAGGGCTACGGATAATTTAGATCACGTGAGGTTTCACATGCACTGACATCGCACAGTACACGGGCCTCTAGCATTTCGCTCCCACCGAAATGCGGCCGTGTCGGCCGGGAATGAACCTGCGTCTTTCGGGTCAGCAGCCGACCGCCATTGCCAATGCAGCGGATCTTTCTATCTCATTTCACACCCTCTCTCCTCCATTCCCTCACGGCGCGGTTGACATGTTGACCGAGAAGTGAGGAGGTTTGATTTATGGGGGTTCAACGTCCGAAAGCGACTCAGTGTATGAGGGACGCTGTAGTGAAGGGCTCCGGAAATTTCGACCACCTGGGGTTCTTTAACATGCTTTGGCATCGCACAGTACATGGGCCTCTAGCATCAAAATTCGACCGCCGCGGCCGGGATCGAATCCGTGCCTTTCGGGTCAGCAGCTGAGCGCCATAACCACTGATCCACCGCGCAGTGGCAGGAGTGAGAAAGTACCTGCGTCTTTTACTTCATTTTCTCAAAACCCGGCCGTGGCATGTGCATTTCGATAAAGGTGGAATGCTAGACGCCCGTGTACTGTGGGATGTCAGCGCACGTTAAAGAACCCCAGGTGGTGGAAATTTCCCGAGCACTTCACTACATCGTCCTCAGCCTGAGTCGCTTTAGGTCGTAAAACCCCATAAACCAGTTTTCTTCTACTGCACAGGTGTACCCAGGTTCGATTCCAGCCGTTGCGGCCGCGTTTTGATGGAGCCGAAATGAAAAATGACCTGCCGCGGTGGCTCAGTGGTTAGAGCGCTTGTCTATTTTGCCGGTGTACCCGGGTTCAAACCAGGCCGCGGCGACTGTCTTTTGATGGAGGCGAAACGCAAAGGTGCATGTGTGCTGCGCGATGTCTGTGCAGGTTAAAGATTCCCAGGTGCTTCCGGAGCCCTCCACTACAGAACCTCTTTCTTCCTTTCTTTTATCAGTCCCTCCTTTATCCCTTTACTTACTGCGCAGTTCAGGGGTCCGGCGATATGTGAGACAGATACTGCGCCATTTCCTTTCCCCAACAGCCAATTCAACCTTCAGGGCCATTGACAAATCTGTCCACCACTGAAAATTGAGTCACGTGACCCACCAGGAGGCTTCACATTTTGAGTGACGTGAAACGTGACGTAAACGCAGACTCCGTGACTTCTGGTGGCTAGCGGTGCGGTCTAGGAGCTGCCGAAATGAAGGCTACCGCCGCTGCACATTGAAGGCATCTATCGGGGGTCGCTACCGTCGCTTCGTTTACGTTTGCACCGGCGTCTTGCCAGCGTTACGATGGATCCCGTTCCCGAACCCGACGACGTAGTTCTCGCAAAAACTCCGGCCTGCATTTCAGCGACCTCAGCCCGAAAGACCATGCGATGCTTTTGATGGAGCACGGTTAGGTTAGGCGCCGGCGGGTCGTTTCCCCCTTCCGCCGTGAGCAGCCGTTGCAAACTAAATATCATAACCCCAGTGCGGGGAGTCGCGAGGAGCCAGTACAAGGTCAGCGCGTTGCGCCCACCGGGGGCTGGCCGGGGCTTTGTGGCCAACGGATTTTGATTCCCTGAACGGCGCGGTTGCACAGTGCAGCAGGCGGCGTCGAGGTCTCCCACGGTTGCAAGGGCCAAGTTATTTATTTATTTATTTATTTATTTATTTATTTATTTATTGCCACAAAAAACGAATGGGTGCTCAAGAGCGGTCGCGTTTAAAGTTGGCGGCTTGAAAGTAAAGCCGACGCACAACGCTCAACGGCTTCCGCTAGATCCAACGGGTCCACTGGATCAGGCTCTCTTGCCCATTTGCATGTACCTTCATATGTGAACTGTGAATGGATTAAATTAGCCGAGAGCTCGAAAAGAACAGCTCCGCCCAACTGCCAAAGCGATTGAATCATGCTACAACGCGCACCTCGCCGCGGAGCCAAATCAGTCTGGCTGGGCCGGCGGCGGCTGGCGCACTCGGCGCGAAATCGAGACATGCTCCAAGTCTCCGCCAGTACTGTCAGAGTGCGCCGAAACCGCCGAACGCGTCGGCGGTCAAGCACAGTTGGAGTATAGAGGGTCTCGCTTTGGCCGACGTGACGTCGCCGTGCAGCGCGCGCGTTATGCCTGAGCATAAACGCGCCTTAACAGAGCCTGCGCTTGACCGCTAACAACGTATTCGGTGGCGGCATCTATGGGAGCCACTGAAACCCCCCGCCCTTTCACTGAATAAAAAAAAATCCTGTGCCAAGGCTCAGAATCGAACGAGGGCCTTTGGCGTTTGAGGCGGAGACCGCTACCACTCCGCCACGACGGCTCAAGGTATAGCCATCAATAAAGGCGGATCTAGTGAATGCATTCTTCTGATGCAGACGTCTCTGCGCTTTCGCTACGTATACCCTGGCCTAACAGGGCTAGGCCATCGGCAATTTTTAATAACTGCCTTGTACCTTCTCTCCCATTCCTAATAAACGATTTCCCTTAAGTAGTTTGAAATTGACTGGCACAGCCGGGAATATTTCGCCGGGCGAGCATGCGACGACACAAGTGCTCTTTATACTGCGAACTGCCTTGTACGTTCACCGACCATCGTGCCATCATAGTTTTTCATCGACCGTAGCAATCATCTCACCAGCCTTAACAGGCTCCTTTAAAAGTTAACTAGCACTTGAAGCGGCACTTGGAGTTCCTCTCCTGTTCGGCGCTTGTATATCGAGGCGCGTCAAAAACAAATGCACGGGGCACGAAAAGCTCATAGACGCGAAGAACCATAACAAATCGAAACTCTCCTGGCCGCCTAAGTGCCGCCAAGCATTGGATTTCTTTGCTTCCAACATTCAGATTGTCTTTTGTCTGCCTTCCTTGTGTGATAAAAGTGCATTATCGGTTTTAAAACAAAACTGACTTCAATATTGAACCGCGCAACCTCCCTTTGTCAGCCTCAGAGATTCGCGTCTATGTAGGAAGGAAAATTCCTCGAAGGTGGCGTGTCTTGTACTATGACGTCACCATGCTTGTACTTGCGAGATTGGCCTGCGGTGGCGATACCTGTATTTTGGTTCTGGCTATTTTCTACCTTACAAGAGCTTTTTTTCAGTAAGAGCGGCGTTTTTGTGATCAGGGGCTGGCATTCTATCGATACATGCCAACTTCAATTTCTCCTCAGTGTCCATTTAAGGTTAGGGAGAGAGCCATTGGTGCGTAAACGTGCCGGGTATCTCGGTAGTAGGCAAGAATATCTTTGAACACAAGCAGACGCTACTGGGATGGCGGAGGAGGTCCAACTACTGCCCGGAAAGTGAGACCTCGGGTGAGGGAGTGGACCTCCTCGTTACCCGCGAAGCCCGCGTGTGCGGGGGTCCAGATAAGGGTGACGGGGTGGGTGGGGCGCTAGAAGCGTAGAAGCCGAGCCGCGGTGCTCGGATAGGGCGGATTTTGAGTAGGAGATAATTTTGGTGGCACAGGTAATGAGAGCGAGTGAAATGGCCGCTTCCTCTGCAATTTACAATGAGTCTGTAGTGACGGATCCTGATGCAATTTGGCCTGATTATTAGCGAAGGCGAGAACCATGCGGTAGCCCGACGAGTACGCTGCCACGTCCACGTAGGCTACCTCGAAACTGTTGCCGTAGAGTCTGTGCAGCGATTTGGCACGGGCTGGCCTGCGTTTTCCGTCGTGCTCGGGTGCATGGTCTTAGGGATTGGAAGGATGATAAGATGGGGGCGTTGGTCTGCAGGTAGGGGAGCCCCTTCTGTAGCATGGGTGATCGTGGCGATGCCTAGCTGACAGAGTAGAGTGCAGCCTGCCACGGTACTCGACAGGCGAGTCAGCTGTGCTGATAGGGTGGCTTCTGCCAGCTCCTCAAACGTGTTGTGGTTACCGAGGTTGAGGAGCCGGGTAGTTGAGGTGCTGGAGGGTAGGCGGAGGGCGACTTTCATGCAGCTCCTGAGGAACGCGTTGATGCGTTCCCACTCCTTCTGCTTTAGGTGGAGGTAGGGGATCGAGTACACCGTGCGGCTCGTGATGTAGGCTTGGGTGAGGCGGAGTGTGTTCCGCTGTCACAGACCCGCGCGCTGGTTCGCCACGCGTGGAATGAGACGGTGGCTTGCTGGGCTTAGGTCTGGAGAGTTTGGATAGTGTTAACATGCACGTCATGGGAGTGAAGGACGAGGCCCAGGATGCGAATCGCGGAGACCAGGGGAATGGGGTGGTTCCCTATAGTGAGTGAGATGGGAGGGTGGGCGGGGTCGTTCGGCCTGGGGCGGTGGAAGAAGAGTTCTGATTTCGAAGGGAAGCATGCAGCTGCTTCTAGGATAGGCCGCGTGCGTGAGCATATGAGTCAATGATGTTGAGGGCCGACTGTAGGTTGTGTTCCATGTTGGCATCACTGCCTCGATTACCCCAGATAGTGATGTCATCCGTATAGAGGCTGAAATGTATGTGGGGTATTTTGGAGAGTTGGTGGGGGAGTTAGAGAAGGGCTACGTAAAAGATAGGAGACAGTACATCACCCTGAGGAGTTCTGCGTGCTCCCATTGAGACAGCGGACCGCCGGTGGTCACCTGTGGTGAGTGTGGCTGTGCGTTCGGAGAGGAAATCGCGCACGTAATTTTATATCCGCGGGCCTACGTCTAAGGCGTGGAGCCCTTCTAGGATGGCTGCAACGTTGTCGAAACCTTTTGTTAGGTCGACGCCGAGGATAGCCTTGGTGTCGCCCCCGGGGTAGTCAGTGATGTGGTGCTTGAGTTGTATAAAGACGTCCTGGGTGGATAAGCCCGGGTGGAAACCAAACATGCACGGAGGCATAAAGTTGTCGTTCTCGAAATACCGGCAGTTCCGGGTCTAGAGAACGTGCTCCATGAGCTTGCCCACACGCGACGTAAGAGAGATGGGACGGAGGTTAGCGGGGAGAAGTAGTTTTCCGGATTTGGGAATAAAGACTACTTTGGCATCTTTCCACTGAGGGAGGAGGGCGCCGCGCAGCCAGCATTCGTTGTAGTCGTCAGTTAAGGCTTTCATGGAGGGGGGAATGGAGGTTGCGGAGTGCCTTGTGCACTCCGTCGGGTACAGGAGCTGAGGACCTGTTGAGGCGCTGAAGTTCTGCCCTCACTTCCGCCTCGGTGATCGGTTGGTCGAGAAGGTTGTTGGGGCAGCCTGTGTAGTCGGGGTGATCTGCGCAAGGAAGCATATGCCTGGCAGTAGAGGTCACGAAGCTTATCGAGGAGTTCCTGTGGGCAGGCCTCGGATGTGTGTATGCGAGTTATGAGTTTGTGTTTCTGGTGTGTCTTGGACTGAGTGGAATCAATGAATAGCGGAATAGGTTCCAGGTCTGGGGCAGGCTCATGTTGCCTTCCAGGCTGTTACAGAGGGATTCCCAATTTTGTCGACACAGAGTTGCAGCATGCGTCTCAATCTCCTTGTTGAGCCGGGCCAGCCGGCGCTTGAGTTTTCTATTCCAGCGCTGACGCCGCCACCTCCGTTCGAGACCTGCCTTGGCCTCCCATAGGTGCAGGAGATGGGAATCCATCAAGTCTGCAGGGCAGTCCTCTGAGAGTTGGCGAGTCACGGCGCGGACTTCACGCTGCGGGCTGCTCAGGAGGTGCGGAACGAGTCCCACTACGTGATGGTAGCATCACGAGAGGGTCTACATGTTGGGTCTGCTTCTATGAGAATCTCGATAATGTAGTGGTTGCAACCCAAATTCTCCGGGGTGTTACACCACGCAGCGTGAGGTAGGCGGTGGGCGAAGGTGAGGTCAGGAGTAGTGTCTGCGCAGACGCTGCTCCCGGTGCGAGTAGGGGTGGTGGGGTCTAGTGCCATTCTGCAAAGGTTGGCTTGCCCACCTCGGTCCCCCATATCACTGCCACCTCTCAGAAGCGTCACCCACCCCACCTAGGAAACACCAACAAAGAATGTAGAATCAAGAGCATGACAAGGAAGTTCTTCGGTGAGTAGCCCTAAGGCAACCTGATGCACTCAGCTGACTAAACAGCGGCTTAGGCGGCAGTGGAGAGAAGCTGGAGATCTCGCTCTCTAACGTGACCGTAGGCGCCAATAGGACGCCGAACTTAGGAAGAGAGAGGCTGAGGCGACGATGACGCGCAAGCGTCAAGAGGAACAGGATGCGCCAACCCAAATTAAATTCATATATGATCAAAAGCAAATCCATCATCACCGTCATAAAGTTATTCATGCACAAAGCTGTGGCAAAGCTAGAAGCCTCCTGTCGCTGCGCCAGCCAGAGGGCAAATCATTCGTTGCAGACCGAAAAAAGTAACCTTACTTACTTCTCTGCATCAGTTTTGGGGATTTTCAGTCAATTTTTACGTGCGTTAGCACGAACAGCACGAGGAAATGCGGACACCGTACCCGGAACCAAACCGGCGACATTGTTGCCCACCAGCCGCACGCCATACAACAGCGCGGTGGGCTCATGCGCCTACGAGGAGACCAAAGTGAACGCTCACTTCTACAAATGTCATTGGTTTCGCTGCTGCTGTTGAGAAGGGCCGGAGCGACACTAGAGGCACATAATTAAGCGGGGCGTCTTTTGTTCTTCCGAAGCAAGAACGTACAGCGGCCGCTCGCCTACGACTGTCAGCGGCTTCGCGTCCAGATCGCGTCCAGATCTATCTAAGAAATGTAGCTCACGAGAGGAGCATTTGCTTTTAAAGCGAAAGCTTTACGGGCCGCAGGTTGAGCAGTTTCGCGTGATTCCTGGAGAGCCGTGGTGCGCATGCCCGAGGAGCTGTGACGACACGGCGCATTTCTCTCTCTCTCTCGCTCCCTAGTCACAACTGCACATGCGCCAATAGTAGCACCGATCCACAGGTGTTCCGCTCGAAGCTGCGGAAAAAGTAGTTGTAGTAGTAAATGGTTTTTATTAAAATAATAAAAAAGGAAAGAAAAGATTTTTGGTAGCCCCGCATCTGCCATCGATACTGAACCACCTGAGCTGGGGCTGCGAAAATAAAGGATAACAGGTAGAATGGAGATATGAAATGAAGGAGGTAAGGGGACAGGAGGAGAGGATAGGGGGAGAGATAATTTACACAATAAGAAATGTGTCCAGGTTGTGCGCGTGATTGCGCAAAAATTGTTTTTTTGGGGGAAAGGAAATAACGCAGTATCTGCCTCATATATCGTTAGACACCTGAACTGCGCCGTAAGGGAAGGGACATAGGAGGGAGTAAAAGAAGCAACAAAGAAAAAGGTGAGAGAGGTACAAGGTACCGTAGTGGAGAGCTTTGGAATAATTTCGACGACCTGGGGATCTTTAACATGCACTGACATCGCAAAGCACACAGGCGCCTTGGCGTTTTGCCTCCCCCGAAACGCTGCCGCAGCGGTCGGGTTCGAACCCGGGTACTGTGGATCAGTAGCCGAGTGCCCTAACCACTGAGCCACTGTGGCGAAGCTGCGGAGTCGGGTGCCATGCTCGCAATGCAGTATATATATATATATATATATATATATATATATATATATATATATATATATATATATATATATATATATATATATATATATATATATATATATATATATATATAGAAAGAGAGAGAGAGAGAGAGGGAGAGAAAGAGTAGCGGAGAGCCTAGACTGCGAGTGTTCCACCTAAAAATAGGATTTTTGAGTCACAGTAAGTAATATCCATATTAGTTTTTAGAATTTCGATAACACAGTTACCCTCGGTGCTGCAGCCCAAAAAGATCTGCCTACATCGCGTCAAAATGCATCCGCTTTCAAAAAGCTTACAGGGAAAGCAACTCCTC
This sequence comes from Amblyomma americanum, assembly GCF_052857255.1. Taxonomy (NCBI): domain Eukaryota; kingdom Metazoa; phylum Arthropoda; class Arachnida; order Ixodida; family Ixodidae; genus Amblyomma; species Amblyomma americanum. The sequence goes on from NC_135497.1 coordinate 400,638,198, forward strand.
CAGTGCAAGTACTCGTCGAAATAACCAAAATTTGTTGGGCCACAGCGCCGAGGGTAACTGCTCTTTCGAAATTCTTAAAACTGATATGGATATTACGCACAGTGAGCTACGCACCTCTCAATGAATATGGAGACTAACAGTAATAGTTAAAAGTCACCTATTCAGTATTAGTTAACCGGCCTACTAGTTAGCACGTCTTAGCTGTATTCCGATGCGCTACACCACTGACAATGCTATGCGGAAAAAGCGTTCTAACTCAAAAATCCTGCTTTTAAATATTGCAAAACATCTTAGGTGAAGCACCCAGTATAAGATTCATTTCTCTCTAGTGGAGCGCATATGGTGAAAATAATGACCTCATGGCTGTTAATATAGTGAAGAAATAAATGAACAAAATAAACGAAAAAATGCCTAAGCTCCTGGTAGGCATTCATAGAGTCCTTAGTCGAAGTAAAAGGAAACACCTGGCAAAACAAATATTTCCACAACCAGCTAACTATTCAGTAATAAAAGGTCTTCGTTCGTAAAGAGCACTGGGCTATGCAAACATTTCCAGAATAAGCTATAGCAATTCAAAATTTAAAGACGAATTACAAACTATTTCATATTTAAAAATGAACTACCGAGCTTGATAAAAAAGAAAAAGCCAGAGACAGCAGTCAATGAGCAAAGGTTGTAATGACAAAGCAGAAACACATTGAACTGAATGACAGTTTTATGGGACAGAATAATTTGAGCTCAAGGGCTGGTACAGCGAGAAGAAATGACGAAAGAAGCGTATATAGTGCAGGATTTGCGACTAGGTGTGGCGCATACCGAGGCGTATCTAATTGGGAGAAGAAAGACGGTTGGGGAACGCCTCACACATGCGAAACCGGTTCAGAAGCAAAACTGGGTGATTTCGCCAGCCAGGCCATGAACGTTTGACATCACGTTATTTACACCACGGAGATGTCTATTCTGGGGCAGGGGGCTAGGAAATCCGCGGGCTCCTTTCTGCAAACAAGGTGCACCCAGCTTACCCGCGTACAGTGGACAGCACCTGCACTGGTAACGCGAACATTCTGGCAATGATATGCCTGGTTGGAAGAATTAGAGAAAAAAGAGCGACACACGACCAAATATTCGTTAGAGAACCGATGTTTCGATGCCGATCCGACACATTCTAGTTTCACTTGCTTGGAGCCAGAGGCGAACGATAACTTCGACCGGTTCTCATGACGTCACAGTTGCTGTGCAGCAGCGGCTGAGCAGGAAAAGGAAGGAGACTATCCTTTCTCCCCTTGATGTAGGCTGTTGCGCTGCCATAGATAGTTGTCCGCGAGTATACCGTTAAATCGCAGGTGATTGACAAGTGCCTCAGTAAAAGGGGGTTAATCGCTACTTCATGACAATCAGTCTACGCCATTAGCCATGTTTACATGAACTAGATAGCGTCGGGTCGAGCATGATCAATCGAACTCCATTCAGTGCGTATTTATATGAACTAGATTTTATCGATTCGAGACCGGTTCAACTGCAGCGACACCAAGCGTGGAGCAAGCAGTAGCAGCCTCCAAGATTGAGGCAAGCTATAGCTGTATCAGAGGCGCGACGGCGCACGTGAGGAGCAAGTTCGCATTTATTCTCTCCCCTCTCAATAACCATACTTGTCGACTCGACAGCGTTTACAAGCACATCGGGTCAGTGTCGAGTGGAATCGCCTACTCCTTGGGGCGGAGATGACTGGGCCCGACCCGTCGACACCCGACTCAGCGCGTTTACATGAACCCAGTACCGGTTTTCGGACCGATAACTGAACAACAAGGCCGAGTTGGCTTCACGTAAGCGGCGCTATTGGCTCGAGGCCTCCTATGAGGAATATTTGCAGCTGCATTATTGACTTGTATCGACACGTGGGTTACTGCCCCCTGCTCTGGGCAAGGAACAATGCTGTTCTTTCACACTGTCCTCAATAGGGAGCCCCTCCCTGTGTTTTGGCACTAGCAATGCCGTATTTATTATGTGGCTGCCAGGAAGGAAAGAAGGGGGAGCTTTTGGTTGTCACCTTGCATCACACTTCCTATCCGCACCACAAGCTCGACCAAAAAAGAAAAGCAGGAATCATTTCGGAATACAGCCCAAGCAATAAAAAAGGAAAGAAAGAACTCAAGTCCGTCCAAGTTCTGAGTAAAAACCTGCTTTCACGAACACAGAAAACCAAAAGGTTGGTGACACAGTGTTGTAGCGACAAAATATTCTAACGCCAGATGGAGCCACGTCGCGCTAGTTAAATTTGGCGCGAATTTCAAATCCCAGCAGATACTAAAGGGTCAACTTTCAGAGCCTGTAAAACGCAAACACTTAAGCTAGATAGAGATGAAAATTGCAGCTTGACAATCAAGAAATAAGAAGGGAGAAAATGGTGCGGACAAGATTCTGATATTCGGATCAGTTTTTTCACGAGATGGCATGAAAGACCCACATGTCTAAAGGTGCAATTTTTCTGGATATTTATCTCTGATTTGTAAAAAAATTGAAACTTAAAAAATAATATCTGTCTGCAACGTTCCCTTCATTCATTAAAGAAGAAAACGCTGTCACAGACTTCATGAAAATCGAGCCATTTTTAGACACGCTACAGCTTCTGAAAGTTCCCATGTATTTCCTATGGACACTGTCACTGGTGACCTCTCTTAATGCAATCTGTTTCACCTATCCCTTTGTACATCAGGCTGATTATGCTCTCTCACGAGCTTGCTGGAATTGGTTTAGCTCTCCAAACGTCGCTTAAAGCAGCATACAAAGTCTTTCTGTTTTTTACCCAAGATCGAAATTAGACTCAATGGTATTCCGTCCAAGCCTGCTGCTGTACGCAAAGGGACCTTTTCTCAATCTGTCTGGCCTATGTCTACGTCAGAAATTTTTCCTTGGTAGCAGGCTGCATCAGACTCAGTACCGCTGATGCCATCACACATACGCTTTAAAGTCCTCTCCTAACTGTTCGCAAATAAATTGCATGGCTGCTTCATTTTTCATTAAGTTACCCTCGTAATCCTGTACATGGTAACGCGCTTCTATCGAACTGTTTTGCAGGTGCCTTCAGGTGGTTCCAGAACTTTCTAGGTGCCTGCTTATCTCTTCTAATATCTGCCATCCACTCATCGGTTGTGGCCTTAGCCTTTTCCTGAACCACCATTTTGGGCATACTTTTGTTTTCTGTATCGTCCGATTTCTATCGAATTTCAAGTAAGGGTCAATTTTGTTGTTTTGCTTTCTAGTGTGCCCTGGAAGCTGCCTGGCGGCTTGATATTGCATTTTTAATATTTGTGTTTTTTGCCCATCCACCTGTTTTTTTTAAGTGCCAAATCTATCTCTCTGAATTACTTTTAGAACTTCATGATGCGTCCATGATCTATGTGAGCCCTTTCGAACACAACAAAATCTGTGCTGCATGTTAAGATTTCGCAGACCAGCTTCATCCTTAATTTTTTCTGTATACCACCCATTCATTGTGATTAACTTCGTATGGTCGTTTACGATACAACTTGTTCCAGAATAGTTTCTTTTTCATTGCATTCAGCCTTTCATATGGATCTCTCGTCATTCGTCCTCCTTTCAAGCACATGTCACGTAATAGATCTATTATAATTTGGCAGTCGAGCTGTCTTTACTGCAACAGAGGCTGAAGAAAGGGATCCACACATTCATGTGGTTTGCCAAAAGATATATGTATGCTCTTTTCTGTGCACGGTAAAAAAATACGTGATTCTAATGGGAATTCTGTGCCTTTCTCTCTTTCTGCTAAAACCACTTAACTTGCCCTCTGTCACGTGCGAACTGTAACGCAAACCAAATATTGCAGAAGTTTTAGTAGATTGCTCAGCGGCTCCTATTATGCATTTTCTAGGCGGTAACTGCAGACGTTTTGTTTTTGTTTATAGAGAAACCGCTGTAAAATAAGAGATGAACAAACTACCGCCAATGCGGAAATAGCCGCGTGTTAATACTTCAAGTGGTCCCAGTGCTTGGTTCCAGTTAGGTGACAATGACGTCGCAGATTGCTGAAAGGCGCAAAGTTTTCCAAACATTCTTACTTTTGAGCACTGCATGTTTAGTTTATAGTGAAAAAAATGTTAATTTCGTAAAGGTAAGGCCAGTCACAAGTATGGAAAGTGAGCCAGAACATGTCCGCGCTCGTTGAGCCTCGAATTCAGCCGCGTTCCTGCGCAATCCTTTCGCGAAAAGACGGCAACGCGAAACCGCAAACAGAGGAGCTATATGTTAAGGCTGCATAGAAAAAAAAAGCCGCCACTGTCTGGTAGACGTTGAAGTAACGAGGGTTGGCTGTTTGGTTTATTAGACGAAGAAAGCGAAGAAGTACGAGCCGTTCGTCTTGAGAAACAGAATGTAATACCCTTTGAAACGGGGTGGATTGCCACCATGCTTGGCTACGCGTGCAAGCACGCCGCCTAGCGGAGCGATCGACGCCTAGCGCCTCCTAGCAGAAAAATTACGATGCACATCTACCCGTCGTAGAGTTACACCCCCTCAAGATATGTCCAAAACGGAATTTGCTTCGTTTGGAAGGTCAAGGTGGGCCTAAAATTCGGCTTGCGGTGCGATATGATAACGCTTCAATTAGTAATTGCATGTATACAATGTTTAGCTATTTAATTGTGGTTTTATTTCTGTACCACAACTCATAGGGTTTTATTTGAATACCAAATTCGGTACACAACTGTCCTCGGATTGGGCCCCTTGTCGGGTTTATATAGCGCAACGAATGCACATACACGCATACATACATACATAGCAGTCCCGTAACAGGGAAGTTTTAATAATCGATATAGGATATTTTTTGGCGAGGGGAAGGACAAGGATGGGAGGGAACAACCAGTTTTAATAGTCGCCATCTTGGATTTGAGAAACCTAAACTACGACGCCATTTCGTCCCCTGACGTCATACTCGCATAGTTCCACATTTATTCACTACATTGGACCATGACGTCATCAATGGCACGCGGCAGGTGGTTTTTTCTACAATGATACTGTAGACGGCGCTACAAGTTTCAATGCGAGATGTGATGTTTTCTAGTTGGCGTCACAGATGGCGCTGTGATCTCAGGGTGGTTTTCCACAGAGAGCTCTGTGGAAAACATGTATGCTGACGAAATCAGCACTGTGAGCATACAGGACTTTTAGGCAGGAAATTGCCAAAGAAAATATCTATGATAATTGTAGGGGACGCTCTTTGTAGTTTGAGGCCAGGACGGGAGTTTTGCGGACTAAGCCATATAGAGTCAGGTACCACGATATAGACACGCTGTGCGTTGCGTGCGGAGAGGAGGAGGAAAGGGCTGAACCCTTGATACTTTTCTGTAAAGGGCTTCACCCTACAGTGGAAAGCAGCGGGGTTGATTTGTCCAAAGCATTGAGGTTTAAGGACAGTGAAGGGAAAGTAAATTTTAAGCGGGCAGAAGTAACCCAGCGAAGGTTATCTGATTGGTGGCTAAAATCAAGACAAGAGCAAAAATTTCTTAAGTCATGGCTAGGTGGCTTGAGCCACCGCCCGATTTAAAGGGTTCAGTCGTATCCATCCACCATCGGTAGCAGACCCCACTAAATCTCGAAACGTGATGAGTTATAGCTAATGCTCTTAAAAGGGACAGATGTTGCTGATAAAAGAGAAAAAAAGATGAAACAACGCTGGGAAGTCGTGGCTGGCAAGAATAAAAAATACATCAAATGGCGATGCGACAGGGGCGCCTGTTTGAGTAGAACCTATAGGCAGCTTGCGAATGATCTAGCAGGCAAATGTGCAGGAGCAGATATACGCATGCGAGCCCTGTCTTCTTCCCTGCGTCCCTGTCGCACATTCCTGAGAAAGCGTACTTCAAAGTTTCAAAATTTATTTCTTATCCAACAATACCGACGGAGGATTCGTAGAAAAAAGCTGCCCTTGGACAGCTTGAAGAGTCTATACGATCCTAATGATCGGCAGGGGGCAGCATAAGAGTCCATGCAATTTTAGAAACAATTGCACATAAAGGAAACACCAAAGAATACACGAAACAGCAATATGTATACCTAAGGAAACCTAAACCACGTTATTCAAAAACAAATTATGAAATTCTCGACGTGAACAGGAAAACAATTCGAAATTAACGTGGACATACCTGTTCTAAAGAGATGGAAGAGTAGGTGACACTAAGGAGATATTTATGAAGATTATGTGCTTTAATGACCCTGGAACGACAAAAGAAAGTTGCACTTGGATGTGGGAACGGTGAATATATGTATTTCGGAAATATATTTTCGCATTAAATGAATACGTTCAAGGTTATTGAATGTTGTAGCACCCCACACTACCTGACAGTAGTTTAAATTCGAGTTAAATATTGAATTGTATACCAACATCTTAGTTGCTGTGGAAGTTATGTTTTTTATACGGCCTATTACGCAGTAATTTGAGCTTTTTTTGCTTCAAGACATAATTTACATAATTTTCCCATGATATATTGGCAGAAAATATAACCCCGAGGCATTTAAACACCTCCACTATTTCTACGGACCGCGAGTTTAATATAATATTATTGTGCTGTGGGATAACTGTTTTTCGGCCTAAATATGACAAATTTGGTCTTGCTCTCGTTTATTTTCATCAGGTTACCTGTAGAGCAGAGCTCAAGAGCTTTCATTGTGGCATTGCATTGTTTGATATATTCATGAACATTTTCACATGAAAAAAAATACGCTCGTATCATCGGCACAGACGAAAAATTTCGTACTATCGCTAATGTTGACAATATCATTTAGGCAAATATTTAAGAGTATAGAGGTCCTAGCGTACTGCCTTGGGCGACACCGCAGAAGCGCGGCCACGGTTCAGACGGTATACCATTTATGAATACCACTTGCTGTCTAAATGGCAAATAGGAACTTAACAGTGAGAGCTGTTTTCGTCAAATACCATAACAGTAATTTATTTAGCAAGATTTTATGATTTACGAGGTAAAAAGCCTTTGAGAAGTCTACAAACACACCAATGACAATAGCTTTGTTTTCAAGTTGTTTTATTGATAAACTCCTTTTGTTGGAGTAATGCAAGTTGAGTTGATTTGATTTTGCAGAAGCGAAATTGAAATGGTATTAGCAAGTTAAATTTATGGATGAAAGTTGACCTTCTTAGATGGAGTATTTTTGCAAAGGCTTTCAAAAACACTGGTAAAACATAGATCGGTCTGTAGTTGGCGAGGGCATTCCGATCTTCCTTTTTGTAAAGGGCAACCACTTTGGCTAATTGCAATTTTACCGGAAAAACTGCAGTTTCTAAACATATGTTAAAGATTTGAGCAAGTACGGGAGCGATTATATCAGCTACATACTTGAGTGGCCGTATTTGAATATCATCAATGTCACAGCTACTGCTATTAGGGTGAGTTATCACAGACACTACTTCGCCTTCCGTGACTGGGTGCAGAAAAACTGTTTCATCCCTCTGAATACGAACATATTTGCAAGCGTCAGATCCGGCAGCACGGGTTGTCAAGTTCGTTAAAAAAGTATTAAATACATTAGCGAGTTCAACACCAGAAACTTCCTTTCCATCAATATTTAATTTCGTTAATGCAGTGCGTGAACTAAAGATCGCAGTTTTTTAGTCAGTTTATTCATATACTTCTAAATAACGCAAGGTCCTCAACCTTCCGGCTGCCCAAAAATTTTCTATATAGCTTGTCTTTCATTTGTACTTCTTTGCGAAGCTCTGGCTTTACCAATGGCTTGCGGACTCTGCGACTTTTCGCACGGGTTACCAGAGGAACGCAGTCGTGATATATCTGTTTAAAGGAATCTACAAACGCATTATACGCTCCATTCGCGTCATGAAGTTCAGCTATTTTACTCCAATCTACTTTCATGAGCGCATCACCAAAGAATTTCAACGATACTTCTGTAATGAATTCGTATGTGGTTGATGTGGACTTATTTCCTATTGTACTAGCCTTCTCAATGCAAGCAAACACCTGAAGATGATCACTAATACAGAAAGATAAAACGCCATAGAAAACGTTCAGCTGCATAAGTTAGTAATATTTTGATAACTGAATGGCCTTCACTTGTGACTCTTCTTGGTGTATTGATCACGTTAAAAAAGCCATCAGACATAACAGTCATATTAAAGTCTCTAGCAGATGGGTTTGGGATTACTCATGTCAGTATTTAAGTCACAACAAGCTATTAAGGTTTTCGTATTGTGACAATGAACAACAAAAGCCAGGCACATGTCATAAAACTCTAAAAATTATGAAATATTACCAGGGGCATAGCGAGGGGGGAGGGCTTATGGGGCTTAAGCCCCTTTCGAAATTTTTTCGAACTGTCATGCACCGCTGACCAAAACAACCACCGGCGCCGGAAGTCATTCGGGATTTTTTCACCTACAGTGCCCTTTTCAGACAAGAAAAGACATTCTAGCGCAAACGGGCAATTACGAAAATGTATGATTGTTCATACCACAGAAATTTGTGCCGTTCATTTTGGCAGTTAGCATCCTTATCAAAATTGCCATGCGAATACGAAAATTTTGAGGACATCAATAACAGGTTTTGATTGACCTTGCTCATTGAAAGCCCTGCCCACGCGATGTATCCCAACCTACACACTCGAATATTGATTATTTCAACTTGCGGCATCATTCGTGGCTTTCGTTTGTCCTTTTCTTTCCGTTTTGTCTACCTGCTTTTACTTTTTCTCTGAATCAAAGGAATACCGTTCTGTAATTACGGGTGCAGGATAATTGTCGCCGTGCAGGCAGTTAAAAAAAGATACTTTCGTATTGATTCCTGCATTGTTCCTCTATTATTCTAAGCATATGGTGCTGTCGCGCCCGCAGCACGGCCAAAGTACATATCGAGACTTCTGCTATCATAGTTTTTTTCTTACGTGGATCGTCGGTCTTTCCGTGTGTAAAGTTTACTGTCTGCGATTGCGCAACATGTTTATTTACCCTGTTTTGACGCATTGAATACAGTGACTTTTCCTTACATACGCAGATTTAAAGGAGGCATACATGTATTTAAATACCTTGTTGCGAGGTTTTGTGCATACATACAGTGACTGTCTCCAGTGACATGTTCATGTCCTTTACCAATTCGTATCTTCACATTTCTAATGCTTCATTTTATCTTCGAACTTCTAATGTATATTTTGCGGAACTCCTTGTTTATGCATGTGCCCGCTGTTGCGAATAAAATTTCGGTGCAATTACTCGCAATGCATGACTGGTGACAGCTGCTGCTGCGCAGTACACTCGTACGAAGGAGAGCATCATTGAGATTTTTTCCTGGCCGTTGGATATGTACAAAAATCTAGAGATTCTTGAACGACAAAGATTCATTAAAATGTTAGCTCCCTGCTTGCTCATTTCATGTCCTTTACGTTTTTCACATCAGTTATGTCTGCCACGATTTGTAAGACATACGGATACATTCTTTTATTTAAAGAATACATATTTCCCTCGTCTAGACAGTGCGTAGCGCTATGTAATACACAATGACATTGTCAATAGCAATGCAGTAATTATTCTTGCGTTTGATTCTCCACAAAATCTATGAGGAGGCCGCCCTGCAACGTGAGCCTCCCCCCCCCCCCCCCCCCTCCGAACAAAATTTCTAACTACGCCACTGATTTTATTACCGTTAGGAGGACGATAACACACAGAACACAGCACTTTGTGTACAAACTGAAAGAATTTAATAATCTGGGGTAATTAAACTGTATGGTTCAAGTAAGTCGTCTTCAACGTCGCCCTGATGGAATAATGCAACACCGCCGCCGCGAACACGTCTGTTCGCATAATATGTCGAATAAACCTTTAACCTGAAAACATCAGTCATTTGTGCTCCACGTCTCTGTTAACATTATTGCAGATAATTCGAAGGAAAAGCTGCCAAAAAACTCTTCTAGGCAAAATACTTTGTTTTTCAAAGACCTAGTATTTAGGTGTAAAAATTTGCAAGAGGCCGCCGGAAAATCTTACACCACTTGATCCACATCACTGGGCAAAGAACAGCGAGTATCATCCATCGTTTTTCTTCCAACACAGAGCGAACAAGACGTCAGTTACAGGCTATCAAGGTCAGCTTTGCTCTTAATAACGATGGCAACTGCACCGCTGGTCTTTCCAACCAGAACTTTTCCGTTCACATACCAAACAAAATTATATCCTTTTTCCTTTGCCTCATCTTAAACGTCTCGAAGAAGTTCTCTTTGGTAGCGAGTTAAGTTTTCCTGAACGAAACATTTTGGTTCACTACCCGTCAGCGCGTTCCTTTTCTGAAGCCATGCGTCCATGTCTCTTACTTGGTAAACCGGATAATAATTACGGGGATTTTATCTTTCCTGGCTGGCAGGCGGTGAGCTGATGCGGCGTCAGCATCAGTGAGCTGAGGGGCTTGAAGCGTGTCGGCGATCCGATTCAGAGATAAGAGATTCTCGCCCGCGACCATAGAACACCATGTACTTAAAGATTAAGCCGCCTACGGCGAAATTCTAGGTCACTTATTTGTTGCTCGAAATCAACTTGTGCTGTAGCGCGAACTAAGTCCTTCTCTTTCAGTTCAGCCACCCGCTTTCAGACTGCATTTATTTCTGTGTCCTGTCATGTTATTTTCTCCTCGAATTCATCGAAGTTTCCTGACATGAACTGAATCGATTTTTCCATGTCACTGATTTTTTCAACAAGTGCAGACAGGCTTTCGACATGAGAAGCAATTCGAAGAGATAGCTGACACTAAAACCTTAGCACAAAGGAGAGCACAAAGCACCGCAACAACAACCAATCGCAGAAGGAGCAATTGCAGGGTAAGGCTGTGGCAGCGGCAGCAGCAGAAACATTATTGGTTAATTGTTGATAAAATAATAAGAGTGCTTTGTACACCAACCTGTACACAATTCCTCGATTAGCAGTTCATTCCATGAGCTGGCGCCGCTGCCAAATGAACACCAAGCAGGGAGACGCTCAGTTATATAGGTCCCCGCAGTGTGCTAACTGCGCATGCGTTGGCAGAGTTCGTTGAAGCGAGAATGCGAGATAATCAAGGCTTCGGGCACTGCAGCGTGGCACTGCCGGCAGGTCTTTGTGCAGAGCCGGCACCACGTCCGAAGATTCCCACAATGGCTTGTGTCAGCAGAGGAAACAGCACGGAAATGTAACAAGCAGGATACCTCGATTAGCAGTTGATTCCACGAGCTGGCGCCGCTGCCAAATGAACACCAAGCAGGGAGACGCCCAGTTATCTGTCCTCGCCGTGTGCTAACTGCGCATGCGTTGGCAGAGTTCGTTGAAGCGACGATGCAAGATGATCAGGGCTTTGTGCAGAGCCGGCACCACGTCCGAAGGTTCCCACAATGGCGTGTGTCAGCAGAGGAAACAGCACGGAAACTGTAACAAGCAGGATTCCTCTATTAGCAGTTGATTCCACGAGCTGGCGCCGCTGCCGCTGTTTTATCGCTGCATTCAAGCAGCGATAAAATGAGATTGCAAAGGGCCCTTCGTAGCAAGAAAACATATAAATACACCCATCTCTTCTTCGAATGTGCGAAAAGGTAGTGATAATTCTGCTCAGTTTAATCCAGAGACAATAATATTCGCGCTAAATGTAAGGAAATGAGCATCGAAATATGGAATCTCTTGGTCAATCTTTTCCCTTCACGGGATAAAATTGTAGCGCACTGAAGTGCGTCATGTCAAATGTAGCACGATTAAACCATTGATTAAACCAGCCGGCCAATGCAAGTCGCCGGTGGCACAAGCCGGGCTGGGGCGCACATCGAAGCCATGTTACAGTGAACTAGAGCTAGGGGCGCCGACGGTTTGCATGAATAGAGAGCAGCGCACATAGGGGTAACGGGGGCTGTCAAGGTCTAAAGTTCACTGCCGCCTTGTTCCCCTTTTAGCTCTGCGCTCTACCTAAGACAGTCATCCGGTGTCCCCAGACTCTCGCGTGTTTCTCCAGCTCCCTCGTTTTTATTAAACCACCTCCAGCCGTCTGAAAGGCGAATTAAACGGATACACATTCTCAGTCTTGCCGTCTTGCTATTTTCTGCAGAAAAGAAAATAGGTTTCTCTGCGTAGTCACAATACGCGCCCAAGTCGACACGCTTATTTGTTGCTCCTTACGGGGAATCCGGAATTTTGGTTGACCAGGCCAATTTGTATTATATCCAACCTCGAGTATTATATTTGTATTGTATGCAACGACGACTAGACAAACAGCTTCCATCGGGCTGTAGTTTTTCTTATACAGGATGCCGTCGCGTAAACAGATCGACGAGAGTCCGCGTGAGAAGATTCGTGGGAGAGAATGAGCGCTTCCCCCTAGATACTCAATGAGGGGCCGTAGTTCACTGTCGTCTCTTTGGTGTTGAATGAGAACGGACGTGGAGATGGCGCCAAGAAAAACTGAATCATCGTCGCGGTCAGCTCGGGGCTCTTCGATAGGAGCCCGAGACAAACAGTCGGCATCACTGTGCTTCCTACCAGACTTATAGACCATGGTGACATCGAATTATTGAAGTCGAAGGCTCCAGCGTGCAAGCCATCCCGAGGGATCTTTTGAGGCTCGCCAGCCAACACAGCGAGTGGTGGTCACTGACGACCCTGGAAGAGCGGCTATATAAGTACGGGCGAAATTTGGTCACTGCCCACTCAATGGCCAGGCATTCGTTTTCGGTGGTGGAATAGTTTGCCTCAGATCGTGACAAGGTGCGGCTCGCGTATGCGATTACGCGTTCAAGACGATCCTGCCACTGCACAATGACCGCACCGAGGCCGATGTTGCTGGCGTCGGTGTGCACTTCAGTGGCGGCCGAGTCGTCGAAGTATCCAAGGGTGGGCGTACTTTGGAGACGAGTTCAAAGGTTTTCAAAGGCCTTCTGTTGCTCCAGGCCCCAGAAGAACGGTTCGAAATCTTTCGTGAGGCGGGTGAGGGGCTCAGCGATCTGGGAGAAGTTCTGCACAAAACGCCGATAATAGGCGCAGAGATCCAGAAAGCGGCGCACGCGTCGCTTATCGGTGGGCACAGGAGAAGCTGCCACGGCGGCTGTCTTATCGGGGTCGGGGCTAACCCCTTTAGCGCTCACGATGTGCCCTAGAAACTTCAACTATTCGAAAACGAAGTGACACTTTTCGGGCTTTAGGGAAAGACCGGCCGACCGAATTGCTTCGAACACAGCGCACAGGTGTCTCAGGTGCTCTTCGAACGTATCAAAGAAGATGACGTCATCCAAGCACACGAGACAGGACTGCCATTTCAGATCGGCAAGAACGGTGTTCATCATCCGCTGGAAGGTTGCAGGAGTCGAGCACAGGCCGAAAGGGAGCACCCGGAATTCGTAAAGACCGTCCGGTGTAATAAAAGTGGTCTTGTCCCGGTTAATACTGTTAGCTTCGTTGTCCTTCTGCCCTTGAACAGTGCGCAAAACTTTTGTTGTTACTTTTTTCCAGTGCTATGAAAGGAATGTCATCAGGTCAGCATTAATAAAATATTTTTGTTTAGGTAGCTGACCGGCTTTTGTAAAAAATTCTTGCATTAGTGAAATTGTAGTGCTCTCATGCTTTGGGCACATTGTTGTACAGAGTGCATCATATTGAACTGAAATGTGAAATTGTATTGCGTGTCTCCATCTTTGTGCTTTTTATTCAGAGACATTTGCACTTTGCAAACAGCAAATAAAGCACAGTCGGAACACCTACCCCCTTCCTGGCTTCCGCGAAACCATCTGCTCCAGCTGCCAAGATACGCCGGTTTGCTGCCTCAGGGATGGTCGTCGGGCAAGGCAATAGATCTCTCATTAAGGTATGGGTCTGGGCAAGTTGGAAAACGACGTAAATCGCGCATAAAGACATCTACTCTTCAACACAACAGACAAGCTCTCATTCCAACTGCTGTCATCAGTAAAGGCAAAAAAAAGCTCGAACATGCCTATCTAGAAACGTACACGACGAACTTTGCTGATGTGGCTGCGTGACGCCAATAAAAGAAGCTCCCCCTCCCCCTGTAGTGGCACGACTTTTTTTTTACTTATTGACGTGCAAAAGGTAGGTACGGCGCCAGGATATTCGTAGTGACCTGGTGCAAACAAGTTGAGGTTGGCGGGAGGGGGGGGGGGGGGGTAGGATAGAATGCCTTCTTGGCATAAGGATAAATAAACTAAAGAAAACGCAGCGTGGATAGGGAGAGGGAGTGAATCCAAGTCCAGGGACGAAGATGAAGAAGGAACGCCCAGCGAAACGGAGCGGCGAAATGCTGGCTTTGCAATTCGACTGATCGAGTTCCACTCGGCCAGCTGTAGCTATCGCGTCACTCCAGGCTTAACCAAAGCTAAGCCGCAGCCAATTTTTTCCTTCCTTTTTATTACTATTTTAATAAAACTACATCATCACCACCAGGGGCCGCACTGGCGCTCCGCACAGAGCGGCCAAGCGCTCGCGTGTTCGTCCTGTCACGCAATCCCCGGAGGCTTCAGGAAATAAACGTCGACCGCAGTTGCCGCGCCGGTCGTTCTCCGATATAAACTCCCTCCCGCAATACACACATTCGGAAGCCCGTCTTAATTACCCGGGTATGACGCGACAGCGCAATGGTTATTTGCTAGTTTCTTAATTATTTTCTCTAAATACACACTTTCTATCATGCATAATTAGACATACTAGACCACGTGATACCCACATGTCCAACATTCTTGGACAAAAATTTTGAATAATGGATAATTTTAAAGTACTGTTTAGAAGTATTGAAGATAATGGTCCATTCTTCCGATATGTAGCAAAATCTTTCTTTTAAAGTTCTTCCATAGCACGCATCGAGCAGCTTAGTCTTCCATATAAAACCAATGAGGAACGCTTTTGACGATAGCAAAAACGTTAATAGCAAAAAAAAAATGAGAACCTATCCATGGCAGCTCTAGATATACTGACTGTTATAGGGAAGTCACACAATATATGGAAAAAAAAACAAATTGCGTTCATAAACTCCTTCCCATTCACAAATGATTTTGTCCAGAATTGCGCGGTATGAAGAGGCACAAATTTTCTATTTAACTGAATGGATGTGCCTCAGAGGCGTTGAGATAGCGTGTCTGCACTCATCAGTCTTATGTGCTGCTCACCAAGCTATCAAGGCGCGCTGAGGTTTCCTGGCATTTTTCCATTCAATTTATAGCACCACACGCCGGGTGTGAGCTCAAATAAACAAAATATGTGGATTGAAAAAAGTGGTAGGGTTTTAACGTAGCTAAACCGTGTTGACGTGTGAAAGCATGTGCTTAGCCATGGTTGCTCATGATTCTGCTTTGCCGGGTCATCGGCACGTCTGCTGACTATATTAGACTCAGGTTAAGCTGCAGGATCGAGGTCAAGCTTATCTGATCTGTCCTCCCGGCAGATGGAAGTTGATGAAAACGACGATGTGCAATGCATCATCACGCGAGCTCAAGAGGTCGCCCCCGACTGGAGGCCATCCTGGACTCACCCCAGCCCCAGCTAATCCGTTTCATTTTGTGGCAATAAAGTTGTAACCACCACCACCAGCGTGGGAGTGTGTTGCAGTTTAACAAGAGGTGTGATTGGCTGCGGCGATCGCATAGTGATCTCGTGTAGCGGTCAGCGCAGCTGATGTGTTCACGCTGTCGCGGGTTCAAAATTCAACCACCTCAATATTTATTTTGCTTCTGCATGGGCTGTCGCTATGCTAGATTTCGCGGAGGTCACATTCAAATTCAAGCTTCACACAAACCGGGTGAGCCGGCTGGGCCTCGTGAAGTAGTTCTTTCGCTCTAAAAACGCTATGACGGGCAGAAATGTCTTGATGGTTGGAACTGTTAGTTTAAAGGTAAACGGCGGCGGTTTTTGAACATTTTGAGTTAAGAATCTGTCCCAGTCTTTAGAGTCCCCTCTTTCCAGGACACAAAACGTTTTTTTTCTTGATTTTACCGAGTAGAGACATTTCAAAACAGCAAAAACCAGAGCACCGAAACCGAAATTTGTTTCAGCCAGTCAGGACAAATTAATCAATGACGCCATGGATACTGTCCAAAACATATCGTCTGCTCATTGATTATACAAACTGGCGGCTTTAATCGACTGACCGCGGCATTATTTGTCTCAAGTGACCAAAAACAAGCGCGAAATTTTGTCCTTCAGCAAACGCAGAGCGAATACCGCCAAGCGTGCCAGCCGTTTCCGTCACATACTCATGATTGCCCGCAGAAATCGCCTCGATTGCGGGCACGAAATGAATTCGAGAAATCATTTGTGCTGCAACAAGACATCGCCCGACTGCGAAATTTCACAGAAAGTACCAGGAAACAGGGTAGGACTTAGCCTGAAAGTTTCAGCAAAATCCTCGGAGGTACCAAAAACGCTGGAGTTGCATTTAGAGGGAATATGCAATGAATTAAAAGTCGCTTGCAACTCCACACTAAGCATGGGTGTTCGGCAGCGAGCAGGTAATTTATTATAAATTTTTAAAAAGTGTTTTTTAAAATTCGTGGTCGATTTGTGTGCTCGTAGTGACTGGTTTTGAAATTAAAACCACGAAAATATACGTCATTAGTTCCGTGACGTCGCCAGGCCACCACACGCTGTCATTCGCTGGAGCCACGGCAGCCACGACGTGACGGGCACACTTCCGTGCACACTGCTCGTGCCGCAGCGAGACCCCGGCGAAGGAGACAAAACCAGTCTGCCGACCAGGTCTTCGCGAGATCGGTCACCGAGCACAAACGTTCAGCAAGTACGAGCTCAATTTATGTTCAAAAGAAGCTCTGGGATAGATGAGTGTGAAAAAAATGTATCATTTCTGGGGATCGCTGGCCAATACCGATGTGCTGGTTTAAGTGATAACTATGATACAAGCAAATTTCATCCTACAGCAGCTTGCTGTACAGCAGTTTGCTGCTGCTGCTGCTTGGTGCGGCTCTGCTTGCGTCTGCTAGATCCGCTGCTGAATGCGTCGCAAAAATCGAGAACAACTTTATTTTACGATGGGACGGGCTCGCAGTAAAGGCAAAGTGACTAGAGTAGCTCCTTTATTACGGCGCTGCCTAGTTCCGAAGCGCCCTCATCTACGGCATCGATGCGAAACCAGCTAGGCTTGGCGACGACCAGGGCAGCCGGCAAGCAGCGCAGTTCGTCGCCCGGCGCTCCCACATGCGGCGCCGTTGCCTAAAGCTCGGCTCGTGCGCAGGCATGCTATCGTTGCACGAATATAGCAGGCAGCCTTTCTGATAGCGTGGCTGTTTTGTCTTTTCTGGTGCGAGCGTGAAGTAGAGCGAGCCAGCTGGCGGGCCGACTAGCCTGGATCCCGTCGGCCGTGGTCATAAAAATGAGCTTAAGATTGTTTTTGACGTAAATCATTAACGTTGGTACAGAGAAATGTGAAAAATATATCATTTGTGAGGATCTTTGATCAACACCGAGGTGCTGGTAGAAGCAATAACTGTGATAAGAGCAAATTTCTCACCAGAATCGCCTCGTAGCTGCCGCTGGCCCGCCGTTGCTGCCCGGCTCGCGTGACGCCCGCAGCTGTCCGCTAGCCCTTTAAAAAATGCTCGTTGAGGTCGTGTTGACGTTCTTCTGAGCGAGCTCAACTTGCTCTATTCAATGTTGAGACTAGGAAAGGCTTGGGTTGGTCGAAAGTTGAGGCAGCGTAGAATGTCAACAGAAAAGTCGCCACCGTGCTAGAGTTGAGCATTCTCAACACAATTTCTGCATTACTTTCATGTTGAATTCATGTTGAAATTACGAGGTTGATTCAACAAATCATTCTGAATCTCGGCAGTGGTAAAAATATTGCTAGGAATAGATTCGTATTGCACCAAATGAGCAACTACTGATGCAATTTTCGGAGGTATGTTCATATTCATTGCTGCAATTTCACGTTCACGTGATGCTGACAGCCCCAGTCATGTGGTGCTCCACACATAAGCACAGACACAGGTGTGTGTGTGTACGCATAAATACATATACTCATACATTCTTAAATACATACACCCTCGCCTATCCAGCCACCAGATAGCATGGAACAGTATTGCGCACGAGGCTATAACAGGAACTGACGAAGAGTTCACAATTAACTTTTTCATTTTAAGCGCCATCTGAGCTTCACCCTTATATACTCCTACACAGGTGTGTCCGTATCTGCGCAGGTAGTGACCTGCCGATCAGCAATATTATATCAGTTACTACTGTTACTATATATTTTTTTTATGTATAGTAGAACTAATAAACTTCACATGCGACGTTCTGTTAGTTGAAGACCTTGATTCATTAATAAACAACAGAAATACAGCACTAATTAAGCGTCCTTTTTATGAGCACACGTACAAATTATCCAAAGAATGTATGTCTGAAAGAGCTTATTGCGCCACTGGCACTTTTTTCTGTGCAAAAAAGGAGTCTTAAGAGGTGCTGAATGCTTTCTTAATATGCATAATGTGATAAGGTTCTGTTTACACGACGCATGTGTCAAAGTTAGTCCCGAATTCATTTAGTTAGGCTGAGACATGACTGCCACGATTCAACATAAATTCAACAGAAATTACTCAACAATTAATGTGTTCACTACATTAAACAAAAATTTTGTTGAAATTGGCATGACTATGGTCAACAGCCTGCTGGCTTTGGTCACTTCCTAATGTGATGCAGAACATGCTAATGCAAAGAGAAATCATGCAAGTAGAGCATGCGTGATCGGCTTGATTTCCCTAGAGACCATAGAAGACGTTGTTTTTCACATCATCGTCATCCCCAGCCAACTCCTGGTAAATTTCTGCTCGCATAGCCTCCGAAAGAAAAGCCGAAAACAGAATTAAAGATACAGGGGAACGTTCTTGCGAGCAAGTTGGTTCATTTCGAGGAAACGTAAGACTAGGCGAGTAGAACATGGAGCAGGGGCAAGGAAACAAACACTACGCCAGCGCACGCGTGATGTAATCGTTTCTTTGACTCTTGTCCTTGTCCTATTCGCGCAGACTTAGGTTAACTAAATTAAAGTATTCAAGGATTGCCATTACATTACCTGAAGTTCAGTTAGCTAGAAAAATATTAATGGGTGGGCTTCGACGGGATCACGAAAACCGAGAACTACATATGCAAGAAGCAAGATATTTTCTCTATTGGAGAAACCCGCTCATTATAAACAGTTAGAGGATGCCACGTGTTAGCACAGAACATTGCATATATGTCATGTTCCACAGTACTTATAACTATCACAACATATTCGGTTTTCATTTAACTTGCCATTTATGTGAGATAGTACCCCTAATCTACCGAAATACGCAATGTAGCGGAGTACTTGCCCAATCGAATACTTTCTGAAAGGAGTCCATTTTCATGTTTCGGCTAATGCACCTATGGGCCTAAATTTACGATTTGTAGGCTCTGCAAAAGCTGTTAAAGCTGAAAATAAACTTGCATTCTCCGATATACACTATGCTGAGTGTAATCAATCAAAATTTCCTTTAGGCTCAACATACATTTGGTTCATGTTGGTGTCCAGTTGATTCAAGAAGAGGTCAACAAGGCGTCAACTGAAGCTCAAAAGTCATTTTTGTAAGGGAGCTCCGCTGCCGAAGGCGTCGCGGAAATAGTCCATATCTTTAGTTTATTACGAGATTATGCTATTGGCAGCAAAGCGATATTAAGAGTGTACCTTTCATTATAGCGCAGGCGACTTCCGAAGCGGCGTCCGCTGCGCCTTCGATGCGAAAGAAGCTATGGGCCTCGCGATGAGGAGGGCAGCCAGGCAGCAGCGCGATTCGTCGGCCGGCGCGACAGCGGGCGGCGCCGTTGTTGAAAGCTCGCTACTTGGGCAGGCATGTTTTGTCGCTGCTCGAGTATATAGCAGGCGGTCTTTCTGATAATATGGATATTATGTCTTTTCTGGTGCGAATTTCCACACCAAGCCAAGCAGCACGGTGGCAAAGCGTACGGTTTGAGCTTGGGCCAAGCTGCGCATCCATGCTTGCGACTCCGGGTGTCCCTGCTTGCATTGGGGCTGCAGTTCGCAAGGGGCGACCGGTGCAGCGCGCCGGCCAAGTTTTCGCACATGGATCGCCTGCTTTACTCCCGTCGCGAGTGTGTGAACTTCTGAACGAAGCTAATACATCTGTCCTCCGTGGCGTCGTGGGTATAGTATAGCAGGTTTTCAGCCTGGAGGTGTAAAGGTCGAGTCTGCGTGTTTGAACATTTTTTTGGCTTTTTTAATTTTTTCGCCTTAAATAACCTCTCTCTTAGGTCTCTTCCATTTGGCTGCACTAGCTGCAAGAGTTCAGAGAGTGCAGCACTGTCGTATACGTTTTGCCAGTGCAGCGCGCGCCCTCTGCACTTCCCTCTTCTTTTTGTACAAGTGCAGACCTAGTTCTCGACGAGTTCACGACTGCTCTGCACCCACTTTGGAGCAAGTGCCAGCCAGTTCATGATGGCGGGTGTTCGTCCAAGTGCGCAGCAGACGGCGTTGGAAATAGCTGTCGGCGACAGTATCAAGACTGTGACGGCTGTTCGCAGCAGCGATGGCTCCTACATTCCTGATGGGAATGGATACCTCTACGAGGGAGCAGGTGAGTGTTGTTCGATGGCTTACTGAAAAACCGTGGTAAGCACGTTTCACGTGGTGCGCGGTTTTGTTTGTCTGCTATGGCTTCAAGCAGTGAGCCGCAAACTCCATATTCTGGATTCTCTTTTACATGTGCACGAATTGCGCGTACCGGCGCTCGTACTGACGTCTGTTTTGGTACTCGCAAGGAAAGTCGCACCACGCTAACGCCACAGACTGATGTTGTCAAGGGAAATGCACCCTGTGCGATTTCTCGGTCACTTCGCTATGTTTGCGCGTGTACAGCTCGTTCTCATTGTTTTTTTCTTTTTTTCAGACGGCGAACGCTACACGCTTGTTTTTCAAGCTGAGAATACAGCTGCCAGCCAGCTATGTGCTTCCGACGGAAGCGCTATAGACGGCTCTGCCTCAGCAGAGGCAGTTGCACCTATACCTGCTTCTGCGGAAGCAGATTTCGAAAAACTTTGGACCGCCGCAAAAACGCGTTTTTTAGTAGATAAATGTGTTGACCATAAGGACCTGGTTGATCAGAAAGGGGGATTCAGGTATGTGTCCAAACCCGATTCTATGCAGCATGCTTGCAAACGCAAAAAAATGTGCTTGACAAAAGTGCGAGAATTTGTTCCGAGCGGTTAGTGTATTTGAATGTATTGGCAATCATTCTAATACAAACCAAAGTGCATTTCATATTTCATCCCAGCATGCTTTTGGAAATGTGACCACTGTTTTTGCAGTTGAGTTTAATAGTTGCTGCAGTACGTGTTTCAGTTCTGGCTTGATTTCTTTAGGACAAAAAAATGTTGTGGACAAAGTTGGCGAACCTCCACAACGATCAGTTTGGAGGCACCCTTTCGGCTGTCCACGTCTATAAAAGAGCGAAAACGAAAAATAATACATCGGGGCACCACCGTGTGCCGTGCGAGTATGAGGAGTGAGTACCCAGTCCAATAAATGTCCAGCGGACTTGCTGAATAGTTCTAATAGCACTTACGCCATGTAGGGAGCTGGCCAAGGTGTTGGAAAAGGAACACCACATACAGCCACCAGCACTCCTCGAGACTGGAGCCTCTGCGGGAAACTCGGAGTAAGTATACTAATTGCATTTAATGCGTTCCTCTTTGTAGGTAGGCTTACAACTGGAATGGGAGACTAAATTTGGTACATGAGAAGGAACACACATGACAAGGCTAAGTATTGACTACAAGCTGAAATAGCATTTACATTGTAAGCAATGTGTATTATTTTCCTTAGCAGTTAGAGCAAAAGAAGCATGTCATATGTGTCCATTCTTGTGTAGCTGGTTTCCTAGTGAAGTACTTGGTGCAAACCACAGAAAGTGATGTAATGTTTGTATTCATGTGCGCAAAGTGTGGCCGCAGAGGACATGGGCTCCTTCAGGGAAATGGAGGAGGTGCCGGCCAGCATGCCCCGCAGGAAGAGGCAGAGGACATCTTCCAACAGTGTCCTTGCGGAAACGCTGCTGAAATTGGATGCAGCTAGAGCTAAGCGCCACGAGGAGCGCATGGCCAAGTTTGACATGCTCATTGATGTCATGCGACTGAACAAGCAATAAATCCTTGCACTATGGTGCTTCGCGACCTGTGTGCTATATATCCCAAGTGAAAAGGAAACGTTCAAATTATGTTTCCACATTTATTCACTTCAACTTGAACAGTACTACAACTCATGCAAGCACTACACAGACAGCATGGCAGTAGCATGACACAATCTTCATGAAAACGAGGCTGCCTTAGCATTGCTGCTTTGCATTGTATTCCCTCAGAGCCTCACTGTAGCCTAACAAATTAGGGTCAACATGTCCTGTTGGCTCTCGGTTTCCTGCATCGTCGTAAGGTGACAAGGTCTCCAACTCTTCCAAAAAATCCCTTTCTTTATTACAAAAATTGTGTAAAACGCAGGCAGCAATTACAAGGAAGCCGGACTGTACTACAGTTATGGCATCAACGAAGTACAACCTTCGAAGCGCTGCTTCAGCAGTCCAAAAGTGTTTTCAATGGTCACCATTTGTTGGCTATGCCTTCCATTGAAGTTTCTTTTCCACGAAGGAGAACTGTTCTGGTCTTCTCTGAAGGGGGTCATGAGGCACGGCATTAGCGGGTAAGCGCAGTCCCCAAGAAGATACCCACCGTCGCACATTGCGGATGCGTTCTGAAAGAAGGAGCTTTCTCTCAGCACACGCGCATCGTGTGTTGATCCCGGGAAACCGACGAACACGTGCGTGAATCTGTTTTTATCGTCGCAGATCCCCTGCAGTATGATGCACGGAAACTTCTTCCGGTTGTAGTAAGAATGTACAGATTGATCCGGCCTAAGGATCTGCACATGACATCCATCGATGCACCCTATAGTGTTCCGGGGCCCCCTGCCACCACTCTTCGCGAGGAATCCAGCTTTCACGCGGACAATCTCCGCGCTGCCAGGCCGGCAGATTACTTCGTCCCTGATGGCGTGCAAAAACTTGACGAGTCGGTTGACACAGACGTGCACCGACGACTCCGTCACGTCAAATTTATCGGCAATAGAGTACATTGAGCTCTGGGAGCCTATGTAGACTAAAGCGATCAGGCATGTTTTTTCAGCCGAAATCTGCCGCCTTCCTGGTACAGCATCGGGGAAGAAGGCGAATGCCATGAAGCGAGCGCTCAGCTCACCGAAAGTCCTTCTAGACAGTCGGAAGAGTCACTTGAATTCCACTTCGAAGTACGTGCCCACTAGAGTTTCACAGTAGCCAGGGATACGATGGCGACCGTTTCTGGCACCACATGCAACTAAAATGCACATCTCGTCGAATTCTTCGTCGCTGTCGAACTCCTAACAGCTCCATAGCCGCTTGCAAGCAGGCAGTCATCTCGATCAGGTTTATAGACACACGCACCAAAAGTCCGATGCACCACACAAGCAAAAGAAAATTAGCAGCACTAATCAATGAAGCACCCGGCACATAGAATCCACCTAGGGCCTAGGGAGCCGGCGAAGCGACGCTGGCAACGCGCTGCCATAGAGCTACTACTTGCGCTGCAGACGACAAGGCCTGCACGTTTTGTGAACTTGCCTATTCGTTTTGACAGCGACAGTGCGGCGCTAGTGTTGCGAACTGCTCGAACCGGTCTTGCGCGCTCGTTGCACAGTGGCGGAACTATTGCGGAACTAGTGCAGCCAGTGTAGCCAAATCGAAGAGACCTTCTTGTTTACCTGCGAGCCTTTCTGCCCCAAAATCAGTGCCGCACAATACTTGGCGGCACTCGTTCATAATTACGATTGTTAAGGAGTTTGCTTTACTATATGGGCATTTAAAAGAGCTACGACAAAAGAAGAGTGAGAACGAGAAAGGGCCAAGTCGGCTGGAGGTTTCGCACGTCGTGTCGCTAGTGTAGCGTGGGAGTTGGCGGACCACCGGCCAACTGCCGTCTTGTGGGAGGCCTGGCGCTGACGGCGACACTCGGCCGACTGTTTTCGCCGGCGCAGTGTGACATGGAGCCAGGCATCACGACGACACGGTTTCGGCAAACTGAATCGTCCTACTGTGACAGGCCCTTAAATCTCCAACAGACGACAAGCAAAGGAATCCGACGCGCGCCGGAATCCAGGATGGCGAAGAGCACGGCCGTTCTCGAGGGGAGCGCGCCCGCCCCCCTCGAGGCCAGCCGTGGGCGAGAGAGACCGGAGAGACGCAGCTGCAGGGGTGCGACAACTGGAGGTCTTAAACAGAACGTCAGCGGATGACGTATTAATGGGCGGGGCGCAGTTCTAGAGCTATTTTCTTTATTTTTTTCTGGTGCCCCGCGTTTACGAGTTGAAGGGGGAGAGGAGGAGCGTAATTTTTAATCTACTATATCTTCGTTGTTATTGATGCTTGCTCCAAAATTCTTGCGCTTGTGTAACGCGTCATGGAATGCCTATCTCTTGTCTGCTTTACGTAAGCTCAATTAATTTATTGCATAGTCCCTTTAGGTTGTTGCTGGTATGTCTCGCCCGGCACCACTCCTGATAAAAAAATAAGATACGAAAAAAATGCAGAAAGGTCCCATAATATGATACGCACTCACCCTTTGATGACGAGTACTTTTGAGATCACAGACTGAAAACGATGCTGCCAAGCGGTGCTAACAGGTTGCCGGACCTGATAACTAAGCCTGCCCGTATACGCCTCACGTCAGTACAGTGATGCGCAAAAAATCCTCGCACTCAGTCCCCAAGTTTCAGTTTAACAGAACTAATTGCCGAGCGAATACATACAAAGATTTCACGTAGCTACGCGGCAAATGTTTATCGAATTGAGCAGCAGTCAGAAGGCTAAGCTGACTGAGCGCCCTGCCGCCTCAGTGGACTTGCAAGGAGGCATGAAAAGGATGACATCGCGGGCGACTCAGCAGAAACACACACACAAAATTGGGTAAAATAGCCGGTAGAGAGAGCAGCGAATCCAAGCTGCGGTGGATATTAAAAAAGGCAGTCCACCCGCAGTCAGTCGCAGACGCCCTAAATATGAATGGCGTGTGATTTTTTGAGCAGTGCTTGCGTGCGCGGTGCCGTTTGCTGCATTCCCTCAAAGTTGTTTTAACGCTTGACAGTGTGTGTGTGGCTCGTGTCTACTCGCCTGGAACACCCGCGCTTGGAAGGCGTGATTGACCCTGCAGTAGCATCGCAGCGTAGCCGCAAGTCTGGTCCGCTGTCTCGGCGGTCTGCTGCGGGAGGAAGGAACGCTTTGCATACCTTTTGCATTCCCAAGTAACTTCTCGAGCAAGATCAGGCTTGTAGAGAGATGGAGGCGTTGAGCTCTTTTCTCGCGGGTCTTCTGCACCCTTTTGCTATTGAGACCCCGTGCTTGACCAGTCAAGAAGTCCTGGTCACTAGACGTATGGCAGATGACGTCGACGCGCCTCCAGAGCAACAGCAGCGGCAGGGCATCCTACAATGGCTTCGAAATGACGACGCCTTGCCGCTAAGCATGTCCACTTTCCTCATGTTTGTCCTGTGCACTCTGGCGTGCGACTGGACCTTCCTTCTAGTCGCAAAGGCGCTTGCCTGCGCCTTGCTGTTCAGCGGCTGCGAAGACTCTCCGGACACATGGCCACGGATGCAGGCGCTGCTCGAGCACACGTCTGAAGCGCTGTGGCTGCTGCCGGCGTTAGTGCTGACCAAAGTGATGAGCTGCTTGTCCTTCCAGGAACTTGCTGACATCGCCTACCGCGCTCACCCACGCGTCCCTCGCACGACCATGCCCACCCTGAGCGATCTGCTGGCCAATGCCTGGTTCGGTGTGGCGTTTCCGACGCTGTTCCTCCTCCAGTCTCATCTCTTAAGCATGCTTGCGCCCGGCGTGCTCGGAAGCTTCGTAAGCACCGTGCATTTGAGCCTCCTGTACTCCTTCTCTGCGTTCGAGTACGTCTGGTTCAGTCGCGGCTGGGCACCGCATCGGAGAGTGTCTTTCGTCGAAGACAACTGGCCTTACTTCGTCGGTTTCGGGATGCCGCTGGCCTTTGTGACGTCGCTGTCGGGCTCGCTCTGCATCAGACGCATCCTCTTCTCGATCGCCTTTCCACTGCTCTTCATGAGCAGCCTCGCAGCGACGCCCAACTCCGGAACACCGTTCAAGTAAGCGAACACCAATGGTGTACGGGCATGCATGCTGTGCAACCTGTGTCTAGCTTCTCCAGCTTTGGGTGCTCTACACAGCGACGCAGGCCGCTCAAGAAAACAGACGGAGCCCACGAAGGGTCGGCACGAATGCTACCTTCCGCGAGGTGCACTTCTTTGGGGTGTTGCCATTCTGATGGAAATGGCTTGCACAGGCCAGTCGCATAACCGGCGCCAGTTGCGACCATCAGTCCCATTTTAACACATTGTGTACAGCTTAGGAAAAAAAAAGATAGGACATCAAGCGACAATGTATCATAGGGCGGATACTCAATTGTCAGTTTCAGCTTTTTTTTTGTGCCGTTGTTGATATCAGACCTCTTATCCTCACGGTGTACCACGCGCGGAAAGATGCCTTTTTGACGCAGCTAGGCGAGTTGTCGCTTTTAATTAACCACACGTTGTTTTGGTTGGCCAGACTTCAACATTCCGCTGTAATCTTCTCGGAGTACTGGTCAATGTTGAGGCGGTGTGTGCTCGATTTTTATGCGTGAGCGCATTCTGCCGGCCTTGTGCCGCATGGTCTGCCTCCGGTTAGCATTTCGTCAACTTCTACCCAGTTTGGATCGGGACGCTGCTTATCTAAGCAGTCCGAATGAAATGGGTTCTTATCAGCAGGAAGGGGGGCCTGTCGCAGATTATTTACAGGGACTCGTCCACTCTTAGTACGAACACGGCGCAGTGTGGCCGCGCTCTGCAGGGCGTCAGTGCATCCAGTACGGCCGCGCATCTAAGCGAAGCTGCACAGGCGCTCAGTAGGCAGTGCTTCGTGTGGTCTGCTACAGCGCGCATGCATGCCATGCTTGGCTTTGCTGTGGCGGTGTGCCACTGCGCTGTAGCAGACGACACGAAGAACCTTCTCCAGGTTCCTGCGCCGCTTCGTTTCGATGCGCGACCCCTCTACGCCGTAAAGAGTGGACGGCCCTGCACAATCTTCTTGTCTCGTATTTCCCTCTCCAGCTCAGTAAATATTACCAGTTGTCGGCTTGTTTGGTACTGCATCGATTTTTTTCAGCAGATGGTAGCAACAGGACTGAACACAGGACGAACTACATGCGCTGAACTTTAACTTTATTTCCGAAAGTCGCCGACTTGCTGCATCAATACCTTCAAAACGACCGCCAGAGGTGCGAAATATTTACACGTGGATAAAGGGGATGACAAATGCGAAAACAGCACGACCTGGAGCCAATGTTCGTGCCAGGATCCTGTACTGGATAAGCCCCCAAATCAAGCCCGCGTATATACCATTGTTTCACTTCGTTAAAGATATGTGGGCCTGCCTTGCAGTCGGTCTCGGTATATTATCATGGGGTGTTCATTTGCTTACGTTCTTTCTTTTTTTTTCCCTTTTGCTTGCGTCGTCACATTTCGCCACGTGTCCCGATCTTCTGTACCCCTCAAGGGTGTTTCTTGAGCGTATGTGTGTAATGGTTTGGCAATTATAGAGTTCAGCGCTTGTCTCATTAGGAAGATTTAGCATACCGGTGACGTACTAGGGGAGACGTATATCGGTTTTACGTGCGCCTGTTGCGCAGCGGTCGCAGCTCCCGTACGTAAAACCGGTATACATCTCCGCTAGTAGGTCTCCAGTATGCTAAATCTTTCTTTTGTTAGTTTTGTCTAAGCATGTGTGCAGAGACGTGATATTTTTTCTCCCGTGCTCGGTGAAATTTGCAGTGATTCCTTGCTGCTTATGCTCAACCTTTTTTGTGCTTTCAGCTACCCTTTCAGGTTGTTAACCCCGGCCGTTTGGGTTTGCGACGCCGTCCACTGGCTCGGGGCAGCAGTCCTGCCTTCATATCCTCGCCAGCTCTGGGACTAAGAACGTCTTTTGACCAATAAAGTTTTTATCCACTGATTATGGAGTGCGCTCACAGGCCCATATTAGACGCTGTTAGCACCACACCGGTCTATTACTGCCCAGCAAGGATGCAACACGTTCTCTATTGCTAGCTACGCACAGCCGTCTCCAGCAGATCAAGCCCTCTCCGGCTATCCTTTCTCCACCCTCCCCTGCGCGCGGTGGCCTTCGTCACTGCTTCGCTCGGGCAGTTAGACAAAAAAAAATGGCAGTGGCTATGCCAGGATATACGTAGCGAGGGGTACGTTCCCCTGGCTGAGTTTGTTATGGTCACTGTTTAGCGATGAGAGACATAAGGCTCCATCTCGGCGGCTATGCGCCGTCTACTACGCTCGGCAGTCTGGCATCTCCGTTTGGCAAGCCGTTCATCTCCCTGTTCGGGCGTCTCTGCTGCTCCCTTCGCCTTCTTACGCTCATTCTCTCTTAGTTGAGTAGCCAACTGCCAGGCGACAACCTCAGGACCGGAAGAGTTAATCTTCTCCTCTATACCGCCGTTTACCAGCGGCTAGGCTCTCCTTCTCCGCATCTATGTCAAACGTGATACAGACGCCCACTACATCTCCTTTTATACGCAATGCTGCGCATGCGACGCGCGGTTCGGGTGATGTGCGGCGAGGCGGCGACGAAGCGCGCTGCGCACCCACTGCTCCTCTCCGGTTGCCATGGTAATGGCGCATGCGCACAACTTTCCTCTCCCAGCCACTGCGAGATGTTCGACTGGTAGCCCTGCGTAGCTCTCGCTACAAAACTAAGGACGTGCCACATGAAATAGGCGGACTCTTCTTTACCCCGGGCAGATGGCGCATCATAACGACTCCATGCGATTGGCATTTAGATAGGGGGGCGCTGACCGACCGAAAGCGCTCCTGGTTGCCTCGCTCGTTGCATCACATGGCGGTCTGAAGCTGACGGAAGAATGACCACCACGCCTTAGGTGGCGACGCGAATTGGACCAGGCACTTCGCCGGGTGTTTTTTTTCGGAAGGGACCAGATAAACAGATCGCCGTGGCTTCTCGATGTTTGAGAAGTTTTGTATTTCTTCGTTGAAGCGCGGGAAAAGGATTATGGCGGTTCAGGGCAGCGAGGACTGGGCTTATTTACATTTATTTACATTGAGGTAATATGCTTGGACAGTTTATGTACAAAGAATGGGAGTTGACGCGAGACAACACGTCCACATCTCCCACCAGAGTTCCTCAGCCGCTTGCTCATCCTGCCGATGAAAACAAAACAAAAAAAAACGAGAGAGAGAGAGAGAGAGAGAGGAGGTCCTGCGGCGACCGTTTCTGCCCCTCCCCCCCTCCTTCGGAGGATCCGCGACCTTTTCTGCCCCTCCACCCCTCCTCCGGAGGATCCGCGCCGAGTCGCTCCGCAGGCTGTGCGGTGTAATGTGCTGGTTCCGGACCTTCTCCGGGCGCCGGTCGTCCGTCGCTGGGCACCCGCAACAACTGGAAGCGTCGATGATTGACGGCTGCAAAGCGACCGCGCAGCTGCCTCGTTGTGACCTTCTGCTCAGTGTTGTCGGTAACGCGTTACAAGTAACGGCGTTCCCGGTAACGCGTTACTTTTTTCGATAACTTAGTAACGTACTCGTTACCAATTCAGAACTGTAACGGGTAACG
The DNA here is from genome assembly GCF_052857255.1 of Amblyomma americanum. Classification (NCBI taxonomy): domain Eukaryota; kingdom Metazoa; phylum Arthropoda; class Arachnida; order Ixodida; family Ixodidae; genus Amblyomma; species Amblyomma americanum. The sequence continues at coordinate 400,667,943 of NC_135497.1, forward strand.
TACTTACGTTAACATTTTTCGGTAACGTGAGGTGTCACTTTACTAGTTACTTTTTGTTCCAGTTGTGGCCCACTCCGCCACCTTTTTTTAGAAAAAAAAAGCGCAGAGCACCTAAAGTGATGTAAACAAACAATGTGTACAGGTGCTCCCGACAACCCTTGCTGGGGCTCGCATGCATGGCAGAAAACAGCTGCCCTTGACAACGCACCCAAATAAAAAAGACGGAACAGCCATAAAGCACGAAACACCTGCACGAACACGCATTCACACACTTGCCTTCATCTACCTCCCCTTCCCAAACCACTAACACACACAACTCTCCACAGGGTGGAAGCATGCCGAGCATTTTGGGACATCACATTTTTCAGAATTACTCTAAATTTGTTGAGACTTCAGCGATGGTTTGTTTGTGAAGTTAGAATTGATGATGGAGTGTCATTTTGTGTTTAATGCCACATTCAGAAGATGACTTCATCATGTGCCACACAGTTAGAATCCAACACATGTAACTCTACAGGCAACTTTAGGCCACTATAACATTGCTAAGCTCCTGCACATTTGTGCAAAGTATTCTCGTTAAATCAGGATATCGCGTAAAATCGTTTTTTGGGCTAGATGTTATATGTGAAATGTGAGCTTTATAAAATTGTTATCGTAAGTTCTTAAGGTGACGAAAACTTAAAATTTATGGCCATGAAGTAACAGCAAAGTAACGTGCGGTACTTTTTTCGGTAACGATAACGCGTTACCTTTTGTTGTACGTAACGTAGGGCAGTAAGGCGTTCTTTTTTTAACCTAACGAGTAACGTATTTAGTTACTTTTTTTCGGTAAGGCCTACAACACTGCAAGTTCTGCTGCAGGCCGCCGCGCACGTACCACACACGTGCACAGACACCAGCTGTGCCTTGTTGACATGAGGCCGACTTTGCGGGTCGGGTCGGGATGGGCCAGCCCGCCCGACCCGAGCGCGTATATATGAACCCGTTTTCTGTCGGGCAGAGATCGCCGCTACCCCTAGCGTCGAGAAAGCGAAGCACGCGCGGACGCCAGAGGAGGTGGAACACCCATTTGAGGGTGCCTCGATGGCCACCACCGCTTTCATTCAGGGTGAAGACACCGCTCTTGGATGCGTCATGTTGGATCGCACTCTCCCGTTCGGCCGCACTGAGCGCATTGCGGCAGCGAGCCGTTTCGATGTGAAAACTGCAGCTGCAGCGTGGAACTTAGGAAATTTGGTATTCTATCAAGACACGGTGGTACGAGAGATTTTTTAAACAGTTAATCAGAGTTCGTTACTCTAAAGTATACTATCTTTCCCAGCTAATCTGCCCGGAAAGTCGGCGCCTTATGAACAGTCCATACGATCATGCATTTGTGTTGGTATTGTTCTGTCCCGCTTCTTTTGCGCTGCGTTCCTTCATAATATCAGCCCACAACGTGCGCAGCATATTCTAGTGCAATCTCTTGACCCGGATATTCTACATTTCAATTAACGTTGCAATAATCAAGATAAATTATTTCGAGCTCAAGTTGCATATTCGCCAAAGCCAATAAAAGCTTCTCGTTTACCATGAAATCAATGCGAAAAGGCGCCTTCTACGGCTGCTAATTTCAATAATTATGAGGATGCAAAGTTAAGTGGTGCATTACACCAGGCGACGAGTGTACCCCAGCAGAAGCTGCTTGGGAAAGCAAGCGTTTCGCATGCCTTACCTGGAACACTTTGGAGTTAACTGAATTGGTCCAGCCTTCTGGTTTGACCTGCGATTGCCAATTTTTTCGGCCCGCGCTGTCACGAGCAAGGCGAAATAGCCGGTACCCTCTAATAATGTGGACAGAACACCCGGGAACACAACAGGGCCTCATACACAACACAAGCTCACTTCAAGCAAAGGGGCGTGGGCCGATGGGCGAATTGCCTTTCTTTGCCTCAGTTTTGCAAGTTTCGTGCGTTCTGCGCCGCCTTTCTTCTCCCGATTACGGCTGTCTTAGTACACATCGCACCTTCTGCACCACGCTGTCAGAAGTGGCATGTTTTGTCCACCAAACCAGAAGCACTCGCGCCGTTGACGTAGGCCAGGAAAGCTGAAAGGCGAGTGTTAAAACCTGCCAGGCCACATAAAAATTTGCCGAGCGGCTTCTTCACAACCTGGTTACAAAGACTTTTCAGGCAGCCGTATTATTTAGGCGCTCTTGCGGGTAAGCGACTACATGAAACTCGTTGCAGGGTTTTCTTTACTTCATTATTTGTTTTATCTTAATGCCATGAAGGGATTATAACCCCTCAACTCTCTCTGCTTTTTTCGGCCAGATCACTATGAATATCCTGGCACCACTCTTCTCTCCGTCAGTATGCAAAGAAGTCGTGGCTGCGTGACGCGAAATATAGGCGGCTTTTTCTCCAGTAATGGTTTAATTTCTTTCCCTTTCGCATCGTTTTTAAAGAAACCACAACTGGGGAAAAAAGGCTCTTCATTGCCGTCACGCACCCACATCAATAAAATTCGTCACGCGTGTTTTTGGGCAACCGCGTCCTATAGATTCCTTTTTTTAGCCTCTTTTGATGACAGCAGCCGGGACGAGATCCTGCCGGTCGTGTTCACTAGCCCGCGTCTTCCTGCGCGCTTAGATCAAACGTGGTTTTCCAACCAGCCCAGACCCAATCCGTAAATAGAGATCTATTGCCCTTTCCGACGAATATCGAGTGATGCACCAAGCCAGCGTCTCTTAGCGACTGCAGCAGACGGTTACGCGGAAGCGAGTACGGCGGCCTGTGTTATTCCGGCTCCTCTTTGTTAGTTCAGCCTGGCTGGGTCAATGGAATTAAAAAGTAGTCATCAGAGGCTGATTTTGTGATGCCTCTTTGTGAATTGGTCACTTTTAATGATTTTTGTTCATGTTTTGAAAATGACAAAAATTTGTTTAGTTAAATTTGTCCTCGAGTAAAGCGACTTAGTCACTACGAATTAGGAAGCATACGTACGTGTAGTCAACATCATCCAAAGGGAAACGCAACCATCTGAATTATTTTGTTGCGGTACAAGCGAATAGGGGAAGCATTCCAGAAAATATGACCATTTGGCTTCAGACGTGTCCTCAGCGTTTCACTTCAGAGCAGTAAGGCGACGGACCAGTTTCAAGAGAAATTTCGCATTACTGCGTTGAATTTTTCAAATACGGTGAAGCAACAAAGAAAGGCACCTCAGAGAATGTTGGAAAAGTCGGTGTTAACTACGCAAAAGTACTTTATGTGGTAGGTCAACCTGCGCACTGCTTGTATACACGAGAAACTTGGGGCATTGTGAACAGTCCTTACGTTCAAAACAACAAAAGCGGCATAATTCTATGCAATTCGGTGACCCTAATAAAGTACATATTACCATTGCTAATGAAGACCAGATAGCCGCTGTCTTTTTTCAGTGCAGCCGTTGACTTGGAAACACAGCATTCCGTCATAACTTTTCGATTGTCGTGTAGTAGGAGCGAGTGCATCATACAATAAAATGCACTCAGAACTGCCAAAACACTACTGCCACGAATGAAACAACTATGTACTGTCTATTTCCGGTTCAGTCGCGTTATTACATTCGCCACGCAGCCGCACAGAAACCGTGCCACACACTGTAAAAAAAATGCTCCGCAGTACAGAGAAACCCGCTGGTAATGCGTTGCCGGAGGGTTTTCCGCAACATGAGGTACGGACTAAATGTCAGAAACAGAGACTCCGTATGACGACTGTCACATTCTTGGTAACGGAAAGTTACGCCATGCTATGCACGAGACCGAAATCGTTTTTTCACAACGAATGCTTATGTTTTGTTCTTATTGAAGTTTCCGCAATGTGTATGCATACGTCCTCCGTTCACTCGGAAGTCATTTCATCTAGAGCGGAAATTATCTGTATTGTAATTATGTACTTTCTGTAGTACATGAACATGCGTCTTCGTATAGCTTCTGCCCGCAATGTTCATTGCAGATATAGCCGTCCAGGTGCCGAAGAAATAAGTATTATGTACAAGGCTGTCCTTTACGCATATTATGTAGTGCATACGTACAAAGAATGCAGCTTAGAATGAAAGAGTGGTAAGTGTTTGGGTGAGTACAAGTACATACGTTTTATTTTCATGGCAAACTACACACATTGTACATCTGCACATTGCTGTCGGATCCATCTGAAAAGCATAAAAAAATCCTCATTTAGTGGTCACACAACACCAAATATAAATTTCACAAATACATTTCAACCATCCGCTATTGAACAATCGGCTTTCGTAGAAGCTTTCAAAAGCCATTCACCGAGAACCAGCCCGTTATAATTTATTGCCCAAAATTCATTTCTCATAACAGTAAGCAGTAAAAACCACAGGTCCAGAAAGAAGCAGACAAAATGCGCTTTCCCGGGCGGCACTGTGCGCATGAATGTCTTTACAGTTGCTTATCATTTAGTGCAAATAGAAAGTAGCTCAGGATGGGGGCCAGATGCAATTCAATGCAGGTGCCTTTCTGTACATAGTGCTAAATGCACAACTTAGCGAGCAAGGAACATTGGTAACATCTGAAAAAGGTGGGAGACGCTTGCCAAATTTATCGTCCATCCAATTTGTTATAGGCAAGACAAGACGAAGTGAAAGTCCCCGGGCATGCCCGTTGCGGCAGATTATGACGCTTTTTATTATGGCATTCCAATATCTCTGCAGTGTGCCTCACAAGGAACGGATGCTCAAGTTTCAAAAAAGGGCTCTTGGCAGAAATTTAACCAAAGGCCGTTGCCATGTGAACCTTTTTAAAATGATGACCCAGAAAGACGAAGTGTCCTCATGTGTCTGATGCAAAATAAGGATGAATGCATGAGTCTTTCTGCTTTTTGAACAGCTGTGATAAGTTTTTTACTGGTACTGCTTGGTGCAGCTTCAGTCTCCTTCTTGACATTTTGTGAAATAATTATATATCTGCAAAAGATCTCGCTAGCAAACATTTTGGCACTAATGAAGAAGCAAAAAGACCCATGTCCTAGGCCTTTTTTTGTGACACTAAAGGAAGGCTTGCCTTTTAGTCATTGATTACGAAGAGGTCCATGTGGCAACAAACTGAAAGAATTCCTTCAAGGGCTCTTTGTTCACATGATGTGCCCTGTAGATATACCACAACACCTCAGTGAGCTGTTACCAGCCCTGTGAGTTCACTGTCACTTGACATCAAGGGTATGTACTTTTCCTCGCCACATGCAGCAATGATGTATATGTCAAGAGAAAGCATAAAAGATTTCTAAGTGCAATTCTAGATTGCTTGCGGAGGAAAGCACAAGAGTGGCCATGCTCAGCTGTTACCTTTGCTTCTTGCTCGAGTTCTACAGTGAGTACTACGTAATGACAGGTGTCTACATCAACTCATATTTAACACCCGTCCTGTGCGACCTCCATCTTGCTCTACATGACAGGCAACTTTATAACACCCTTCATGCAAAGAGTGTCATCAGGGTCGGTGTGTCCTGTCAGTTTCCTGGTCCTGTGGTTTGTGCTGTGTTTTCTACTCTTAAATTATTTACTGCCTTCATTCTCCACTCCATGAAGCCTGAATGTGCTACACTGGGCTGCTCCACGCGTTGTGGAGCAGCCCAGTGGCCATTTTTTTTTCATACGTCGGAGGCACTCAGCTCGAAAGCCATGCTTACTATATTCAGCAGACAAGGGTACATGTGAGACACATCATTAATAACTAATTCTCACAATGGTATCTGGTGCAAGAATATCTAAATACTACTCAATTTTTGCTTAAGTTTTCAGATACCCTCTTAGATTAAAAACATAATTTGGCTACATTAGCAGAAGCACAGCACCAAGGTACTCGCCAGTTACCTGAAGCACTGTACGCAAGTTCTCGTGCCATCATGAATACAGCACACTTTCCACGTCTTCATAATGCCATGTCACTCCAGCACTTCGGTAGCAAAATTTTCCTTTAAAGAAAAGTAGTTTTGTTTATGTTAGACTGGTCATATTTAATTTTACTATATACTATGTACTTCTCATTGTACTGCCCCAGACTAAAAAATACCAATGATCACGCTTTGAATTATGTCATATGTGATCACCAAATTATGTGATCACCAATATGTTCTTAGAAATTCTGATTGAAATAAATCTGACAAAATATTATTTCAGAAAATGTGGCACAAGGAAGAAGGACGCTAGCTAGATAACCTGGACGAATGTTTTCAGTTGCATGCAGCCACCGGCACCATTGCACACAAAATGTACAATAAAGTGGGTTTTACCTTTCCGAATAGAATTTAATGCTGCAAACATTTAAGTAAAAAAATTTCAACCTTCCATTCCGTATAAAGGAAAGAAAATTCCTCTCGTTTTTTCACAAGCCTCTGCAAGTACACAATTCAGTGAATCTACTCTACAAGTACTTGAATCTATCAGCACGAGACAGGGACGAGAAAAGAAACAAAACAGGCACTGACTCGCAACTGAAGTTTATTGAAGTGAACAGAGAGTATACAGAAAAGCCACACGCCACAAACTACACAATTACACATAAGCTACATCACAACATAAGTAAAAGATTGCCCTTAACATTCCTCTCATCTAGACAGTCCAACCCGCTGCATGTTAACGCTATGGGCAGCACACTCACACATTCGTCACCGAGTCATAAGATGTGTCTAGCCTCGATAATTTTCTGGTTAATCTGCTGTGAACGTAGTGCCAAAATGCGTGTTGCCGAAAGGAATGGCTAGCAGCCTTCACATCCCTTGTAATATGCAGATAAGTTACAACCCCTACCAATATCCAAATACCTCTCATGCTCCTGTAGTCTTACATTGATACACATTCCAGTTTCACCAACATAAACCCAACCACATGATAATGGTATGCAATGCATGCAATGGTTGCAAGGCACATATATGTTGCCACGTTTCACTCGACACATGTGCTTTTCCCTAAAGAAATTCACAAAATTATTAACAATTTTACAGATTGTAGACAACTTATTAGGGGCCGAACACACCGTTTTTACGTCATACCTTCTGGCCACAGTTTTCAAATTTTGCAACAATCTGCAACAACACAGTCAGTCTTTTGGCATCTCACTGGCTGGCCCCAGCCTGATCATGCCAGTCCCTGCGAAGGGGTTTCATCTTTTAACATGCTAAAGGGAAGAATGGCACAGCATCAAGTAACGAGGAAAGCAGGACAGCACACCCACACACAAGTGCCAACCCTGGAGCAGATACAAAATCCAAGAGCGCGTGCTTGACATTCAGCGTTTACAGTCAAGGAAACGAGGAAACACGGATTTGAACGCTAAAAATTGAACGAGCCCGATCCTTGGCTGCCAACGCTGAATGTCAAGTACACGCTCTTAGATTCTGCATCCGCTCCAAGGATGGCACTTGTGCGTGGGTGTGCTCTCCTGTTGTCCTCGTTACTTGATGCTGCGCCATTCTTATCTTTAGCATGTCAGACCAACTTGCCCAATCTTATATGCTCAGCTTTAACAATTTATCGCACGCTTCTGCAATAGCATGGTTGGGAAATCATGCTTTCATTAGCCTTAAAATCTTCTCTTGGAAACCAGTTGTCACGCTGTAAAAGCATGGCTTCACCAATACCGAGCCTAGACTTGACGACGCAATGCTATCTTTCACTAGCTTAGAATCGTTCGACCAACAGTCAAGTAGCTGCTTAACACTCCTGGGTGAATATCGCTAGCACACATGGTGAGTGCAGAACATCAAGGTAAGGTTCAGAAACCGCAGCTCTTTTTGTTGGGACATTTTCTCCAAGGTAAACTTAAGACAAAGGCCTTGCTCCTTAAGCAAGTTCACAATATGTACAGGTCCCACACTATCACAACCTTTGTAAAAGACCAGATAATCATAGACGTAGCGAAAGATTTCCCCCAGCCCATGCAATTTCTTGGCAATCATTCCTTCCACCCTGCTTAAGAGAATATTGCTTAGCACAGGGGCAACCTTCGAATTGATACATTTAGCAGACTTTTGAACATATGCCGCACTGCCATACTCCACAAACATGCTCTTCACTTCAAATAAAAGGAGGCAAGTGCCAAAAAAGACTTATGTTACACACCCATTCCTAAACACGAGCTCATCGTTGTGCTCCGATATACACATTCATAAGCTTTTCACAAGATCTTCATACGGGATAGAATAAAATAGTTCTACATCGACACTAATCACAAGACAATCCGCTGGATTGTCATTCTTAAGATACTCAACCACACTGCGAATTGAGTACAAGAAATGGATCTTCAAGATGCGAAGTAGACAGATGCTTTTGCAAATAACCAGAGATAATTTTGCATGAATCCTTTTCTGAAATTTATCTCAAGAGCATGTTATTGAATAGCATTTATTTGAAGAGCATGTTTGTAGAGTAGTGCAGTGCGGTATGTGTTCTAAAGTCTCGAATATGTAGTGGTTCAAACGTTGACCTTGTGCTAAGCAATATTTTCTTGAGTAGGGTGGATAGAATAATTGTCCAGAATGTGCATGGGCTGGGGGAAAGATCTTTTGCTATGTCGATGATTTTCTGGTCTTTTATAAAGGTTGTGATAGTTCGGGACCTGTACATCTTCTCAAGTTGTTTAAGGAGCAAGGCCTTTATCTCAGGTTTACCTTGGAGCAAATGTCCCAAGAAAAAGAGCTGTGGTTTCTGGACCTTACCTTGATGTTCAGCACACTTCATGTGTGCTGGCGAGTGTTAAGCTGCTACCTGGCTACATGTCGACCATTCCAAGCTAGTAAAATATAGCATTGCACTTTCTAGCGCGGGCTTAGAATTGATGAAATTATGCTTTCACAGCATGACGACTAGTTTCCAAGAGCAGATTTTAAGGTTAACGAACGCAGGATTTCCAAACCTTGTTACTGCAAGAGCATATGATAAATTGTTAAAGAAGCTGAGACAGTTTTGCGGCGACCGGCACAATCTGGCTGGGACCAGCCAGTGAGATGCCAAAAGACCAGTTGTGTTACCGTATGTACATAAATTGTCGCACAATTTGAAAAATGTGGCCAGAAGGTATGATGTAAAAGTGGCTTTCTTGGCCCCTAATACGTTGTCTAAAGCATGTAAAATTTTAAGAATAATTCTGTGAATGTGGCTCCAGAAAAGTACACGTGTAGAGTGAAATGTATATGTACCTTGTAAAATGAATGTGGTATCAAATATTATTATCTTGTAGTCTGGTTTACGTAGGTGCAACTGGAAGGTGTATGAATGTAAGACTACAGGAACACAAGAGGGTAGGGGCTTGGCTAGGTGGTTGGGGTAACTCTGCTGTACACTGCACGGGATGTGAAGTCTGCTACCCTTTCCTTTTGGCAACATGCATTTTGGCAGTAAATTCAGAGAGATTAAATGGGAGATTATCGAGGCTAGACACATCTTATGACTCCGTGAAGAATGTGTGTTTTGTCTATCGTGTTAACACACAATGAGTTGGACTACCTCGATCAGGGAAGTGTTGAGGGCGATTTTTGACTCATGTTGTCCTGTATGCTTATCTGTAACTACATGGTTTATGGTATTGCTTGGCTTTTTATATATTCCCTGTTCACGCCAATAAACTATAGTCGCGAGTCAGCACCTGTCTTGTCTCCTTTCTCATCCCTGTCTTTCGCGCTGGTGGATTCACCGCAATGGCTCACCTCTGCAGAAATCCAAGGCATGACATTTTCCTCTTCACACTCGTGGTTCAGCGCATAATACGGCAAAGGCTTTTCAATTCCAAGGAAGGTTCATGGCTCCATTGAACACTGCCTCCTGCTTACAAGACACAGAGCAGCAATCATTGTAGATTCTACCTGTGACACAAAGAGCAAAGTTTTAGTTTGAGTGGACTAAACTAGGAAAGCAGCACAATATATCTATAGCCAAATAAATGAACTGAAAGAAATAGAGGGTAGTGTAATAGTGAACACACTGATATATTGCAAGTGAGATATATGCTTAATATATTGCAATATCCAACACTGCTACCATTGCCTTAGCCAACTACTTCATAAATAACAATAAATGCAGTATCACAAAAATACTGATAACGTACTATGTGCTAATAGTAGCAGTGCAGGTTCCATGAACAAAAAAGGGCCCAGTGCTGACTGTCGTTCCCACAGCAGCCTTGTGACCAATGGCCGGTGTAAAGGAAAAAGGAGGAATGACTGAAAAGAGAAAGAGCCAGGGGGAAGGAAAATAGGTATAGAAGGGCTTAGGATATCATAGGCAAATAAGGTTGTTTAGACAGTGAGCACAAAATAAACATTACCACACAAGTAAAGACATACAAGACCAAACATATATATCATTATGCAGAGTGGCAAACTTGATGCCATTTAGCCCAAAATATGTTTTCAATAAAGTGATTATAATTATTAATAGAACAACTGACCGAGTGAAACCATAACAGGGATGAACAAGGAAGTTGTTAATATTCTGGCAGAAATTAAAAGAAGAAAATGGATCTGGCCAGGGCATACAATGCAGAGAATGAATCACCAATGGTATCTTAGGGCAACATAATGAATTTGATGGATTTTAATGGCACAAGGGCATCTGTGGCCAAAGAGTGCCTTAGCACAAGTTAATTTCGTCTACTCAAGGTGAAATCAGAGACCCATTTCCCAAGCATTTCATTCCAGATAAGCTGAGCACCACGCCAGGAAACAGCTTGTGCATTGTATTGCAACAAAATGAATTTCACCCTAAGGAAAATATAGCAGGAGATAGCTGATTATAAGCTCACTAGATATGATTAGGTGATTTCTGATAGTGTGGCATGTAGCTGGTGCAAGACACAGATAATTAAACTGGAAAAGGCCATTGTCCTGAGGTGAATGAAAACTAAGCAATGAGGATAATGAAATTCGCTACACTACAGCTGTTAAGAATCAGCTCAAGTTCCATGCTTCAAGATGATGCAAGTTTGCTCAGTGAAAAAAAAAATCATAAGTTCACCCAAGAATTGGTATCTTGGCGGTATCAGGCTGCAGGTGCAGATGAATTAATCCTGCCTCAGAGAAGAGCTACATAGAGCACAAAACATTTTAGGCCAGTCCTACACTGACAGCTGTTAATAACTATTTTAAAACTGTTTTTCATTGCACAAACAATAATACCAAGTTTGTGTTGGTCATGTGATTATGTTACTGAGGCTCTCCTAAAAATTCTAGCCAGAGCAAAAATACAAGCTGTCTCAACTAAGTTTTTATATCAACAATGAGAACATAAACACATGCAGATTATTCAAGTAGAAGTTTTATTCTTCATGACGTGCCCTACAAATTTTAAATTATACTGAAAAGTAATAGAGTGGAGTGCTTGTGCCAAAAATACTAAACCTCAACAACAAAGAGAACACAAGATAAAGGCAACAACATATTGCCCAAAATTTAAATGTTTGACAGAACAAATATGAAAAGAAAACCTCTCCACAACTGGAACAAAACGGCGTGATACCGAGCACACATTTGAAAATTGTTTCATCCAAATCCCCAGTCTGGTGCTCCAGCACTCTTCAGCCAGCATGTCATGAAATGTACCATAGTTCTGGTAGCTGTAAAGAGTATACAGCTGATCCGGCATTTTGATATGTGAACAGTAACCCTCAATGACCACAAGGCTGAATACTTTCAAGAGGCTGTTCTAGTAACAAGACTGCAGTGAAACACTTAGCAAGTTATGCGGGCGTAATAATGCAAAACGTTAATCTCAGAGTTCGCTACCAGGCAACTCTGTAGTAACTCCTAAAGTGTTGCAATCGAATGAAAAAAAGGACTGCCTATTATATAAACAAAAGTCAAGAGGCTGCAATGCAAGGCCACGACAGAAGTGCTGCAATACAGCAATAGTGATACAATGTACACTTTAAGCAACACAATGAAACATGATCTTTTATCCTTAATTATCAGAATTTAAATATTTGTTTTCCGTGCTCTCTTGCAAAATTAAGTTTAGATCGTGAAAGCGCTCGAAAAGACAAGGATACAGAAAGAGATTTCCACACAGTGCGCTTACTTCCAGTGTCTTTTTGAGCACATCCACTATCTAAACATGGTAACCCAACTAGTTTAAACGCTGTCGTTATTCCAAAATTAAGCCTTTCACAAAGTGGGAGCCCCTTTCCCCATACAAGGTGCACCATAACTAATCCAACACTTTTTTCATGATATGTTTTCTCTGAGAATAAACACTGTTTGAAGATTTTGCAATAGTACTTGTCTTTTCGATTCTACGAATGTATCATGCAAGTGTTCAATGAAATGACCATCTGCCTATCTTGATCATTGCTCAAAATCAGGGTATAATGCACCATGAAGGGCAGGCTCTGCTTGATTTTTATGTTTTCCTAACGAAGCATGTATGTGCATCCCTTCTGCTGGCTTGTATGCAGCAGGTTTGTCTAGCTAGGCGAACTGTGGTTTTGCTATAAAGATGAAATGGTACTTTGGGAGTGAATGGTTTTCTAAAATGCATTTAACATACATACCGGGGCTTTAACAGCACCTGGTGTAAGCAACATCAGTGGGGGGACCGCAGGAGTGGCCTAGTGGTCCGAGCATCTGCCTCGCAAGCGGTAGGTGTGGAGTTCGATCCCCAGTGCCACCGGGTAACCAGCGGTGATACAATGGGTCGTTTCAATGGCCAGTTTAAAACTTGAAATAACCATGCTGCAATATATACAAAAAATGATTTGTGTGCTCTCTCTTACATGACATAGTTAATCATATCATAGTGTTGGTAGTACACAAAATGCATGTGTGGAACATACATATACATGCACTGTTTTTGTTCACATCTTACCTGCTATGTGCTGTTATGGCATGTTATGTGCTGGGAAAGCAACAGGTAGTGAGCAATGTTGTGTTGCAGCCTTTCTTCTGATGGAATTTGAATCATGTGAGGTGCAGCTGAAAGAAATTGTTTCATACATAAGTATATTTCATGTAACACAACAAAAAGTGCACAGCCCCATCATGAGTTGTGGTTTAAACTAACAGCGAGCTTTTTACTACTCTATTTAACATATGATGCAAGTCAGTGATGCTGGATGGCACAAAACTAAATACTGTGAGGTAACAAGAGCTAATATGTACAATCATGCCCTTAAGAGATATTGTCAATATATATTTTCCTGAATGAACTAAAGTTATCCTTAGAAGCATTCAGAGGAAGATAATTTTGCTAAATGCCTTTTGCCAGAATAGGCCTTTTATGAACCAGTTGCAAATGAAAAGAATAACTTTAAGACCATGCTATGCATGGTCTAACACCAAAGTAGTTGCATACAAGCAGTATACTATGCCCCTAGTTTTATCGTGGGCCTGTACTGAACAATTTTCATGCAAGGTAGTGGAAAGTATGTGCCATGAAACAGACATCTGCTTGCTGAAACTGGCAAATAAGTACTGGGTTTTTAAGGCAGGAAAGAAGTTACGTAGTTCCTTCTGCAGGTTTTGAACTTCAGGTTAGTTATTTGAAAAATATCAATCCCTGAACTGCAATGATTGAAGTTTTTAGCAAATAACATTTCCATTGTAACAGTGGAAACGCTCTTTTATATGAGGAACGACTTTTTAAAAGCCTGCGTTTCATGGTGGCTGTCAAATAGCCCTGATAAAGAGAAACCAGTCACGACACACAACCAAGCCCCCGTAGCACATTTTCAACTATACCCTCATGATATAGCTTTAAAGTAAGTGTTAAGCAATACAAATACAAATCCCTTGATTTCCTTCATGATTTATCACTGGTGTATACATACAAAGATAACCGTACAAGATGTGGAGTGCATGGTACAGAGAGAGTAGGCAGATGGTTTCTTGACACTCAAAAAGTGAACAAGGGAAGGAAAAATCTCAGGGTGCTTGCCATTTCGACAAGACAACTTGTTTTCGTCTGGGGTCAACATATACAGAGGAAACTTAGAATCAATTACAGGGTTGTCCACTCTTAGTGCGAACACGCGAGCACATGGCTGTGCTCTTTGGGCCACTGTGTCTGACATTGCCACACATCGAAGTGTAACATGACACGAAGCACCACATCCAGGTGCATCTCCTCTTGCGCCATTTTGCAGCGATGAGTGGCTGCGCCGCACACAGTGGACCTCTAAAGAGTGCGGCCATGCTCTCACATGTTTGCACTAAATGTGGCCAGATTCCGGAATTGGCATAATTATTTGAAAAGGCCTTGCACATGGTCAGAGGTTTCCCAACCCACATTTTCCCCCTCCTTTCCTGCTTTCTTTAATTTATCGTTATACTTTAACCTTATGCCCTGCACCTCCTGACATCACTTCTCGGAACCTTGGCTGCCATACTCCTCCCCCTCCCCCTTCTTTTTGCCTTTTCTCCGAACCTGCCCTCATTTTCTCTTTTTACTTCAAATTATTTTGCCCCCCCCCCACCCCCCTGGTATTTTATTCTGCCATGCTCCTTAATTCCTTTATCCTAGTTTTTCAGGAAAAGGCAGCCAGCCATACCAAGCCACCTGTTGTGGCTGGACATAAAGCCATTCATCCACACTATCATCCACATTCAGCCCACTATCCACACTCCATACCCCGAGGTTCGTTTCTACTGAATTGGCCTTTTTTGTTTTCATAGTTTTGCAGGTCAACCGGTTAATCTTCTTTAGCAGCTATCATGCCTGGTCAAGGTTCATGCTCCCCCTCGTAACGCCCTTCCCATATCGCACCCTCGTCCCACACAACAGGCCTTTCGCCTCGAAGCGAAAACCTTATTTAAACCCCACCAATGATGAACACTTTGCCAGACAAAGACAAGTCCTCTTGTCGAAACGTCGACAAGCACCTTGAGGCTTTTCCCTTCCTTATTCAGTTTGTGAGATACCAGGGACAGGTGTTCAAGCAGCCATACCACACTAATACCCCTGTCACACGGGCACCGCAAAGGCCTTTGAGAATCATATCCAAAGGCGTAAGGAGTGCAGCTACCCGGTACAAATGTTGCGCCTTTGTCGCTAAGGGCCTTGGAGGCGAAGGCGCTCAACCGAGACCTTCGGAGCCCGAAGACGCGGCATTCGAGAAGCTGTGATCGCAGTACCATCCAAAGTCAAAAAGTAAAAGCAATAAAAAAATAGATAAGCTGATAATGTTTGAAAACATTTTTTTCAAATACGAAAGGTGTGTCTGGCTTTGGTTTTTGTACGGGTGTTTATGTTTTATGTTCAAATTTCAAGACAGTGAAAGTGTTGCGGCAACACCGAGCGCCCATGGAGGCCAAGGCAATACACGTACAAAACCTGCTCCTGCTGATGAGAGTAGCTGTTGCAGCACTTTTAAGGAAGCAATCAGAATAAAAAATTGTCAAAGCTCAACGAATGAACCGAATACACCACTTTAATTTTAGAACACTCACTTCAGCCACCTCGAGTATAGCAGCGGGTGCTAAGCCTGAACGACTTTCACTTTTGGGCTGCACCGTGTAGCTGCATGCTGCTCCTTTAAGCTTTCGCTCCTTTGGTGAAAAATGGTGCCTTTGCTGGAAAGGCCTTCGAGGAATGCCATGTGACAGGGGTATAAAGCACATTTTTTCTGACACGAAAGACTCAGTGCCTTTAGTTCTGACAACATTCTGAATCATGCTTTGGTGGCTTAGCATATCAGAATACTGGACATGACAAAATCAGCTAATTAGTGAGGGCTATTATTTGCTATAGGTAAAATTATAACATTCTCCTAAAATAATGAAAAGAAACCACCAGCACTGACATCAATGTACAATTTGGCTGTAACATACTGACATGACAATCTAGTTAAACGTAAATTCTCTTTTCGCAGTTCAAAACTGCATGCATTATTTCTAGAAAGCGCGAAAACAGAAGCTCGTACATAGTGCCAAAGAAAAGAGTGCATAATAGTACCACTTATGAGGTGTTTATCGGCAACTGCAATGAGCAAGGCTATGTTAATGGCAATCAAGGCGGAAAGCTGGGCTAGTTGGTGTTTCATCATGAATTAAAAGACTAGCGCATATAACAAAGACACAGAAATAGAAGTAGACAGGACGAGCGCTAAACATCAACTGAGTTGTTTACTGAACATAAAGGAACATATAAGCAATTCGGTGGTGCATGCGCACACTGGGTTAACAATACATGGACAATCTAATCAAGGTGTGGCAAATTGTTCTTTAGGTACATTTTTTCTTTTTTGGTCAAGGTAAGTGAACTAGTGCTTACACAGTTATCACCTTCTCTGTCAATGTGATAGGCCTCACAAATCTCACGACCTAACTTTGTGCCTCCCCTACCAAGCACACACGTGGCACCAAACGCCGGCACGCACCCGCACCGCTTACAATGATTGGCCAAATGACCGCCCCCCGCCAATGAATCTACCAGCGTGCTGTGCTCTCGTAGCCGCTCGTTCAGGCACCGTCCAGACTGCCCCACGTAGCATCTACCGCAGGAGAGGGGTATGCGGTATACGATGCCAGCGGTGCAAGGCACAAACTTGCATACGTGTTTTGTGGTGCAGACCGGTTTCCTTTCTTCGTTGACCGCTTTGCACATGCGCACCAGCTTTTCGGGGGCAGTGAACATCACGTCCACACCGCACCTCTCTCCAACTTTCTTCAGCCGGTGCGATAACTGGTGCACGTACGGTATAGCGGTACGCCTCAGCCTCCTGCAGCTAGTTTCCGCTGCCACGCCAGGGCGGCCACCTGCCCTGATTTCTTTCAGGAGGCACTGCGCTACAGCCGTCACGGTATCCATAGGAAAACCTGCGTTCTGCAACCGGTGCACTTGCGTCTGCAAACTGATCTCAATTTTATGCTGGCAGGACTTCTTGAGAGAACCACGCAGGCAATTTTTTGCAATGCCCCGTTTTACCAATTTCGAATGAGCCGAATTGTACGCTAAAATTTCCTTTTTTGTGCGTGGCTGGTACGACCAGCAGATGTGCCCCGTGCCAAAGAACAAACAAATCTCGAGGAATTGGAGACACCCGTTGATCGGAACTTCATGCGTGAATCTCAGCTTGACAGAACATTCACCGAAAATATCTAAAACACTTTTTACAACCTGTGGTTTGTCACTCTCGTTCTCAACATTCACAAACACAATAAAATCATCCACATATCTAAAACACCTCACTACACCTTTTTCCCTTTTCATGCACGCTGCAACGCGTTTGTCAAATTGACCTAAAAATATTTCGCTAAGTTGCCACAGTCCTAGAAGAAATGAATCCAGGTCTCAGAAATTCTACCGAGAGAATACTGATGCTGCATGTGCATTTCTCTGAACTGTTCTGAAATATGCAGAAGTTACCAATTTTTTTACTACCTGATTACATACTGTAATCTTTGCAAGGAATATGAGGTTAACGGACTGGGAAAAAATGTCAGGAATGGTACCTTTGGTACTGGGCACTTGGACAAACAAATGACCCACTGGGCGTCCCCAGGAGCTCTGCTACCAGGCACCCCTGGCAACAGTAGTCAATTTTCCAGATCCAAAGGAGCCATGCGAATGATTGCCGAAAAGTCGTTTAAGGACAGCAGATGCATGAACACAAAACAGTTTTCCAACTTTGTTTCAGTGTGATAAATGGTTTCAAATGTCTAGACTATATCTGGTAGTACACAAATTATCAGAACACCATCTCCCGCTCAGAATCATCTCAAAACACATTCGACACGCAGTACCAACATGGACAGTTCGTGCTTAATTGAATCCAAAAGTTTACGCTGATCGACCAATATTACTCTAAATAGAGACAGAAAGCGCATGCACGTTGTACTGATGTTATCGTGAACATAACATGCGACGAGACGCAGGGTTACAATACAAGCAAAAAACCGCTTTCAAAATTTGAGAACAAAAGGCTCACCTTCTCACAAGTTCGCCAAACCGGAGACGTTGCCGAAAGGCTGCCGCCAAAGTCACTCGCAATGCACAGAAACAATAAAAATGCAGTGCCGCTGACTTTCCTTGAGCAATTCCAGTCGACTGAACTTCCAACTGTTCGCACCGACTACCTCTGCAAGTATGTCTAAAAGTTAGCGGCGCAGCCGCGCCATTTGCAATTTACGGAGAAACACGGGAAATTCATAGCGCCATTCGCGTATTCGCGCTCAAGCTCACGTCGCTGATGTCGCAAAGGCGCACAACGGCAAAAACATATAAGATGTATTTAATTTTACGGTAGCTTTTTTAGCTGACAACCTGAATCGTTTGATATATTGTTTTTTCTTTTCGTTGCATGAACGTTATTACCACCAGCGGCAGCGCAGCTTGGCCATGGCTAGCCATGGCGAAGTCGAAGCGCTAGCCGAGCCCGCAGTCGGAAACATGTGCGCAGTTAGCGCAGTGTGGAGTTGAATGGACAGGCGCTATGGAATGGGTTTTTGTTCTTCCGTGTTCGCTGCGTGCGTCCTGCGCGTTGCGTGTCTTTAGTATGTGTGTGTGTGTATGTGTGTGGCCGGAACGCTGCATTGGAGTGTACATACAACAGCTCGCTGTCCCGTGCGGCATCGGTGCGTAGTAAAACGATCATGCAGAATGTGCGTTACAATGCCAGTGGCCCTGCACGAAAGAGGAGACTTGAAGCCGACGGAAAAGCTGCTCTCCCTCGTGGGACTGCAAGAATCTGGCGAGTAACAGTCGACGCGCGTTTCGGTGGATGATTCCGTTTACCACGCCAAAAAATTCAGCACTGGCCAACAGCAATGATGAACTGCTGCTGCATCATCACCTGTGTGATGTTTGTGACAAGCTTGTTGGATGTGAACGTGGCCATGAATGGTATTCGCCGAGCAGTGGCCCTCAGGGCGTGGCACCAGCGGATACCTGAAGACGATTACTGTTTGCCCGCGCCCTGGCGCCTCGCATTCAACCGAATGCTTTGGCGTTAATTATCTATATCTGAATTTCACACGTAGTGGGACTCGCAAATATTACAGCGTACAAACGTACCGTCGGAAGAGCACCCTTTTTCATTTTTTTAGGGAGGGGGTAGGGGAATTACCGTCTGCTCAAATTTAATGTCACTAATATTTTGAGCTTATTTTCTAAACAGGTGCCGTGGTGGCACTGTAAGCAATGCATTTACTGGGCAGAAGTTTATTTTATGTTGTGTTGGCACAAGGTTAATGATTGTCATTGTACTGTGGTGCCATGTTCAAACAAAACACATAACTGTACACTCTCTTTGAAGAATGTCTAATGAGGTAATAAATTACTGAGCAGCGAGTATGCACTGTGGTAAATGCGACGAACGTTACTGAATTACTTCACACTTGTCATGTTCTGTTGTCGTTAGTGATTACGTATGCCTTGGTGTCTGCTGCTTTCCAGTGTAGGGGTCGAGAGGCATGTCGAGCTCCACTTAGCAGCTTTTTTTCCTTCCACTCTCTACTGGCCAACGTGGTAAAATAAACTCAACATAATGCGTGATTGCTCAGACCTAGATTAGACTACCATTTCACTTATTTACTCTCAGGGCCAATTGGCATCGAAGAGAGGAGAGCGACTAACATAAATACATGTGTAGGTAGATTAATTAAAATGATTATACACAGCAGACTTGAAGGCATTGGATGCAGTGGTGGACATGACGAAGGCAGAGAAGATGTGACAGCTGGAAACGTAGAAAAGTGGAGATCTGCGTGAGTTTGTACGCGACTTAAGGTGAACGCTAGCAAAAAATTAAGAAGGCGCAGAAGACTGAGGCCAGAGTTAAAACTGTAGTTTAACAGAGGAAAGCACCTCTCAGCAAGCCAAAATGTGCACATGCAAGCAGTTGTGTGTACACAGAACATATAAAATGAAACTCCTTTTTGGACAGAAGGAAAGCTAAGGCACATTGCTTATTGTGATGTTGCTTAAAAAGTTGGTGTCTAGTTGTTGCCCTTCATATCTGGTCCTTCCACACCCAGCAACTGAAATGCCATCAAAAAGGAGCATCTCCAATCACTCTAATTACATGGGAGGTACACATCGCCAGATGTCAGAGGCTTAGCGTCTCATCTTGCAGACTAGCTAGTTTGGCAGATTTAAACTTTACCGCATGTAAGAGGCATGCGGTAGCCTTGAAGGGGAGTATTTCATAAGTGTTACAGCATATTGTACAGTGCTGGCATGCTTCATTATTTTACATCATAGTAATATGCTAGCACAGGCTGGAAAGTTTCTAAGTGAACAGAAAAAAACAATGTTCATGCCATATCTTAGCCACATTTTTAGTATTGTATGAAAAGTGCAAATAAGGAATTCCGCTTTTTTTGTCAACTTTTTCTTTCTGTGCATTGATTTTTTGCAAGTTAGCAAGGTTCTACAGTCTTGTGTGCCTATCGGCTGGCCCCTTGTTTGTCAAAGGTACCGAGTACACAATGGGTCGTGTCAGTGCAAGCTAAGTAAACGATGGATAGAAAATTCGTGCTTTCAGAGTATTTCCAGAAAAAACTGCTATTATTTCCTACTCTGGATGGGGGAACAGCATCGATGGTGCACATCCTCCTTGTCACTGCGGCAATTATGGCTGCTCGCTGCTTTTTGGTGGCGTTTCATTTATCTGCAGGAAGAGCAGGCATGAATGGGCGGCAATAGGTACCTACTAAATTAAACATTGCATTGAGCAATATGTTGTTGTGTCGGTGCTTTTGTTATCCATGAAGGAGTTGGTGTTTTTGATTAATAGTTGTGTAGCAAAGATGTAACTGCTACATTGCACTGCATTCACAGATTTGTTTGCCCATGCTTTTGGTTTACTCAGTTGTTTATTTCCTTACCAAATGGCAGATGGAAATTCGGCTTTCAAATTGTGCGCTTTCATCATGTTTGCAATGTACTTTCAGCTGGTGTTCAGTTCCACTTTAGAGAAGTTGTCCAACCATTGTCTGTGTCTAAATGTTTTCTAACAGTTGACCTCATTACGCAGCATTTCTCACAGGAAGCAAATGTTGCAGTAACATTTTTATTAAATGTTACTCTATCATGTGGCTAGCAATGTAGCGAAAAATATTTTCATCAAGTCAGCTTTTAACATTATAGCAAATTAAGGCCTTTGTTATTTAACGTTGCTCACAATTTGTACCAATCACTCAACCTTGAAGCAACGTAATGCGTTATCACCCTTCCTCGGCTCTTCATTGTGTTAATCACATTAGACATGCTCACGGTCGTTCGCCATGCTAGTTTGCGGACATTGTTGGCTAAGAGTAAACCAGACAAATAAAAAATCGGACGCCATGTGATGCCTATAGTCCGCGGGCCAGCAGTTCATCGTGTAAAAGTGGCGTCACATCATAAGCATCTTCTGTTTTTGCTGCCTTTAAGCAAGTTATTAGTGCATTTGGTGCAACACATAGTCGATGGGGTCAACCGTCTTGTCGTGTTAAGTTTTGATCCCTTAAATTGAATGTTTAGTATTTTTCCCTGCAACGACTACAGAGGAACACGGACGTTTCCTTCAATACTGGACTGAATATACGGTCATTCCCTACGTTTCATTGAAAGCAGAAGTGGTTCTGTATTTAAAACGTACATAGTCTACGTTATAGGTACGGAATTTTTTTACAGTGCACGCATAGCGCGCAGTGCAGGACCGGAGCGTCCTCACCCTGAAAGCCGAGGCGAGCGTACATCTGGCCTAGGCTTGCGTAGTGCCACCAGACCAGAGAGGTAACCCACCCCCTGCAGTCGGGCTGGCCCAGCTCGACACGATGGTCGCTTAGCTCAACCCCCTAGCGTTTACATGAGCCCGACAACCGGTTTTCATCCCGACAGCTTACTCGACCCGACTTTTGTCGGGCTCATGTAAACGCCCAGGCGGAGGTCGCCGACAGGTTCAAATCGATTTACTACGCTCCCTCCCCTCTTTTCTAGTGCTTCAGAGACCGGAACTAAGGGCCCGAAATCGGTCGCGCGACGTTTGTGACTCGCCAGTGCGAACCCGTCTTTATAACGAGCGCATGGAAACAGGGAACTTGTGATTGTGGCGGGCTGATCGCGCCGATGGGGAACAAACGATGGAGAAGAGGATGACGCCATCGCTTTACCCTTATTCAAGCGGAGGACTTGTGCGCTGTACCCTCTTTGTTGACAGATATTTTTCGGGGCGCAGCACGGACGAGGTCGAGGTGCCTCGACCAGCGCTTAATCCAGCGTTGAGCCTTTTTTGAGCTGCAAGGCCTTTTCCAGTGAATGTTTCCAAGCTTTTCATCTTCCCCCTTGCTTAAAATCTGCACCGACGACTGCAACAAGTTATTGTGCTCCCACTGCACAGCTGCCCGAAGACAAAGGCCTTTCTGGCACTGGCGGCGTGGTTCCTTCGAAAGCGTGGTTCAACCACTCCGTCTCAGCGCGCCGTGGTGCCACTGAACACTGTCGCCCGCGTCTTTGTGTTGGCGGCCCATCCGTAGCCTCCCCTGAGCCCGAGCTCACAGTGCACTCCTCACTGATTTTCTTGTAAGAAGTGCTGCTCTCTCGACGACCGGCGTCTCTTTGTCGGTACAGAAATTGTCTGCCGCTGGCCCATCATCCAGGCGCGGAAATGCACATCACTTAGTCACCGGGCAGCTTTGAGTATTTTATGCAGTAAAAAAAATTGTAATGCCCAGCAAGCAGCCAGGAATTTCTTAGGCAAGCCGAAAGGGAAAACTAACGCTGCTGCATCTCATTCCTGCCAGGACCCATCGCTGACGTCACAACTGCCGCTGAACGTGGCCGAATGGGAGGCCGCCATTCGTCTGCTCGGCTATTCAGTGTAGAGTGGACTAGTCAGCACCATGAAAAGAGTAGATGTCAGCGTCCCAGAAAAAACTCCTCTTGTTGGAGAAAAAGCACACGAAGACACCGGACCCATTCAACCCCACATTAGCATTTCTTCGAGGTCTTCCTATCGAGTTGTCAACAGATCTTTCATAGTTAGTCTACCATTCCCAAAGTTAAACCTGTTGTATTTCTTTCCTCCCGATCAAACGCCATCTTGCATTATCGTCTTCATTCCTGTGGGGAAACCCGCCCTGGATCTCAAGCCATGGACAAAGATGGGAAAAGCCATGGTTCGACGGTGAGGAAGCGCCAAGGCGCATTCCTGCATGGAAGTAACAAATTCCTTTACCTTAGCGCCAAAGGTAAGCGCCGCCGCCTGCCACAGTTTTTTAGAGCAGAGGTGCTAATTTCCTGGTGAAGACAAGCTCTGAACACTGAAGAAGCGCTGAACTCTGAAGGTGTTCTCACGTAATATCACGCATTGCGTGGGCGGATGACATTTAGTATTTACTTAGTATCTTTACATCAGTCCATCATAACTAGTAATCTCATATCTGGTTTAAGTTCCCTTCAGAAAGTTTGGCAGGAAGTAAGGACTCTCTAACGCTCAGGCGTACTGGTGTTTCTGCCAACTTCGGTTGCGAATAACTTAAAGTGTGTTCCGGAAACATGCATTCACATTTGCAGAGAGTGAATATGTAATTATTGTACAGTACGTGCAGTTGTTCATGTCAGTTCTTTGAATTGATTTCGTTTTTTTTTAATTTCGCAAACATGGCAAAGGAATTTTTTTAATCCGCTTTATCTCAGAAAACAAAGTAAAACCGCCAACATGTAATGCTGCGTTGCGCGGAAACTGATATACTCACATGTCTTTTACGGAATAAGTATCACATTATCTCTTCTGCCGGCAGCCGAGATAATTTCCCGACTGGAATTTATTTATTCAGTAGAATCCTTCAGAACTTGTCTCTTGTTCGTTTCCTTGGGTGACATGAAGAGCAATTTCTATTTGCACGGCTTCTGCTTCTCCAGGAACTCCTTAATAGACTAATAAATCTTGTTTGCACTGCCGCGGTTAGCTCCCTTAGGCCCGCACACGGGTTTCATTCCCATTTCGAAGCTTCCGACTACTTCGGAAGCAACGAACGATTGTTAACTGCCATTTTCGCACAATTTGGTTATGAACTTATGGTTAGATTTAAATGTATTGCAGTGAGGTGTCTGAGAATTTTATAGCGCTTTTACAAATTTTGCCGAGTGCGCACAGCTCATTCTTGGAGATTTCAGGAATATAACATTTTTTTTTATAAAATTTGTCATATTTGGCATACAGGAAGTTATTTCTTTGTAAGTTTGATGGTCCTTGTGTAATTGAAGAATTAAAAACATTTGAAACATGTTACATGGCATTGCTGAAAGACGCAGCATCTCTAAAGAGACCTTTCTGCAATGCTGAACCTACCTCGTACCTATGAATAAACCCATTTTATGCGACGTCTTTCAAACTCGAGCAGTTGTTTTTTGTGTAGAGCAGTTAACAGTAATGTAATAACCGATCTAAAATATAGCACCCCCCCTCCCCTGCCCAATTAAGCAAAAATTACCTTGTATTGCCCCCGCCCCCCCCCCCCCCCCTCCCCAAAAAAATCCTGACTACGTGCCTGCTCCCAATACTATTTATCCTTTCGTCGTCTATTTTCATTACATTCAGCCTTTCATATGAACCTTCTGCCATTCGTCCTACCTTCAAGTACAAGTCACGGGATGGAGCAAATATAATTTGGCAATCGCGCACCGAAACGCTACAATAATGTTACATCTTTGTTTTGGTTAAATGTTATTTCAATCTTGTTACGGTTACTTCTTTTCTGACATTTTCTAATGTTATAGATAAACGTCGCAATAACCTTCTCCTAGCATTTATAATGCATTTAAACAACTTAGGTACAACATACATGTTGCATCCTCGAAAATGGTGAAGCAGCCCTGCACAAGCTTGCAGGCCCGCCGTCTGTGAGAGCAGACAAGCTACAACGCTTTTGCAAGAGACAACAATGAGCACGACGCTTGACCTCCACTGTGCAGCACAAGGTGCAATTCCACGTTCACTCACCTCAGGGCGGATACCATGGAGTCAAGTTTATAGTAAACCATTGCTGATGGTGATGGGTGTCCCATGAGTGATAGTGGAGAATGGGTAACCAACCTTTCCTAACAACAAAATAATGGGGGGGGGGGGGGGTGTATGCAGTCTATGGCCGCTACTATCTAAGCGATGTGGTTTCAAATAAGTACTGCTATGTGAACGACATCTTTGCTCTAAGAACAGGAGTAAATTTCTGGGAACCAGTGCTTGAAATATATTTGTAATGTTGTTTTATAGTTATGACTTTAAAGTTATAACAACGTACAGGAGACCCATCATTATCATCAGCCTCACTGCGCCCACTGCAGAACAAAGGTCACCCCCATATCTCTCCAATGAACCCTACATGTCCTAAGCCAGCTGCTGGCACCCTACCCCTGCTACGCTTCACTTCCTTTGGAATCCAGTCTGTTACCATGAAGGGCCATTGGATATCTTGTCTTCGTATTACATGCCCTGCCCAAGCCCATTTCTTTCTCTCAATTTCAACTAGGATGTTATTAACCCGTGTTTGATCCCTGACTACTCTGCCCGCTTCCGGTCTCTTAACCTTACAACCATCATTTTCCTTTCCATAGCTTGCTGTGCTGTCCTTAGGTTTGAACGTTATGTGTTAATTTTGTAGCGATAGCTACATTACGGTAGCATTTAGAGCCTTCAGCGTGGCGGCGCCGCCACCCTGTGGCTGCGCTGCCACGCTGTCACGTGGTACGGAGCAGCTGCCGGCGGCGCGGCGCCGTGGCTGATCACGTGGTTGGTCACGTGACCAAGCTCCACTCTGCCAGCTGTAGCTATCGCGTCACTCCGCGTTTAACGAGAGCAAAACCGCCACCAATTTTTTTAAAGGTTACTTGAACATCACAAAGCAACCTAGGCATTACTGCGACTTACATAACATTTTTATAACATTATTGTTATGTTCACTGCTACCTGTGTACAGAGACTAAAAAAAGTGATCCGTCCGCGCCTTCATGTGGTTTGCGATTTTCTTTTTCAAGCTGTATGTATGCGGTTTTGTGCGGACGTTAAAAAAATGCGTAGTTATACAATAAACCTCAGTCGATTTTGCTTGGTGCCAGTCTTGTGGGCATTCTGTGCCTTTTTCCGTTTCCGCTAGAACCACTTGCCTTCGAGTCACGTGCCAACTCTAGCGCCAACCAAGCAAACTTTGAAAAATTTAATTCCTTCGTTTTTGTTTGTAGACAATGCGCTGTGCAAGAAGAAATGAATAAACTTTCGCCCATTCAACTGGCAAAGAGCCGCGTGTATATACTTTCAGTGTTTCTAATATCCGGTTCCAGAGAGGTGACAATGACGCCTCACAATCCCCAAGGGCGCATAGTTTTCCGAAAATGCTTACCAGTTTTTAGCACTGAATGTTTAGTTTACATTAAAAAAAAACTTGTGAATTTCGTAAGGCTACGGCCAGTCGCAAGCGTAGAAAGCAAGCCAGAACATCGTCCGCGCTCGTTGAACCTCAGACTCGGCCGCATTCCTGTGCAGTCCTTGTGTGGAAAGGGCTGCAAGTTGGAAGCACAAACAGCGGAGCCACAAGTTCAGGCACGACCGGTATCGACCGCGCGTTGAGAGCGGCCGTGGTTCAGGCTACATATAAAAAGGCTTAGACGTTAAGATGAAAGAGAGAAAGAAAATTAGAAAAATACACTGGGAAGTTGTGATCAACACAATAAAAAAAATACATCAAATGGGGACGCCACATGGGACCCAGTTTGAGTAGAAATATGCAAGCACTTGCAGGCGAGGCCGTGCTGGAGCGGATACGCATGCGAACCCTGTCAGACATGGTTTACGCAAAAAGCGTACTGGGCGCTAAAAGACGGAGACAACACACACACAAGGCAGGACTTTTTGCGTCAACCATGTCATGCTACAACCGACTAGCTCAAGTCAAAGTCTTGCGCGAACCCTGTCTCCTTCCCTGCGTCTCTATCGCACGCGCTCCCCTGAGAAAGTTTGCATGCACTCAAGCAGAGATAAAACGATATATTAAGGACCCTTCAAAGCAAGAAAGCGTTCAAAATCCCCGACCTCTCTCCTTTGAACGTGGGAAAAGGTAGTGATAAATTGTGCTCAGATTATTTCAGACATATGAATGTTCGCGCTAAATGCAAGAAAATGAGCGCCCAAAATATGGAATCCGTTGGTTTATCTTTTCCTCTCGCGTGATAAATTTGTAGCGTACTGAAGTGCACCATACCAAACGTAGCCCGATTAAAACATCGGCTAGGGAACCGGCCCAAGCAAGCCGCCGGTGGCACAGACCGCGCTGGGACGCACCATGGAGCAATGTTAGAGTAAACTAAAGCTAGGGTCGTTGTCGGCCTCCATGGCTAGAAAGCAGTGGAGATACGGGCAACTGGCGCTGCCAAGGTCTAAAGTTGACTGCCGGCTTTTTTCTCCTTTTTAGCGACACGCTCTACCTAAGAGAGTCACCCGGTGTCCCTAGACCCTCGCGTGTTTCTCGGAAAGCTCGCTTTTATTGAATCACCGCGAGCCGTTTGAAAGTCGAATTAAACGCATACACATCCTCTTTCATGCCATTTTTCTGTTTTTTCTGGAAAAGAAAAGGTTTCTCTGCACAGGCACAATATGCGCCTAAGTGTACAAGCTTATTTGTTGTTCCCTATACGGGGAATCCTAGGAAGATTTGTTGACCACGGCATTTTGTATTACTTGCAATCTTGATGGACGATTGCGTTCGTCGCCTGGCTCTTTGCAAATGCTCCGCCACACGTGGATGGTGCATCGCCAGTCACTTTTGCTCAATCCTGCGACTCTCGTGGCTACGGCAAGCCAGTGAGGAGACAGTCTACTTCGAGAGGAGCGCTCAGGAAGCGTCGTCCTCACGTCCGACTTGCAGGCGCAGCGTGGCACAGCTGTGTCAGTGTCACTACATGCTACGGCGGCCCAAGAACATTGCTCACGGTAGCAAGAAACATCGTACATGTGCGCATCACTGCAAGCTTCGGGACTCTGCGCCGCACCGCTGTCGCTTTTGTGGAAATAACAGCTCGCCCAGTGCGGTAAGTTTTGTACCATCCTTTAAACGGAAGAGATGCGATGTGTGTTTGAGTGTGGTTTAATTTAGTACTGACGAAACATGCACAAAGAGAGTCCTCAACTCTCGTTTAAGAACTGCGGACGCACTAAATATTATCGAATTCGGGAATGAAGAAGTTAATGAATTTCGCTTTTCTCCTGTACGCTGCGCTAGCGGAGCGGTCCTGGCTCAGACGGCACTACAGACAGAGGTGTTGCGTGGTTTCTTTGTGAGACGCGCCCCAAACACGAGGCACGAGATGCAGAGCAGCACACATAGGGTGGTCACTGGATCGCGGGTGACCGCGTCATCTATCCGATGTCGGCGAAGGCAGCACGAGGCGTGAGGAGCGTCCTCGCTCCCTTGCATTCGCTTCTCCGCGCAGCGCATGCGCTCTTTCCCTTGCACTGCCATCGAAATACATAACCAGCCCGCGTACTCTGCAACATCAGTGTGCACGTTCACGAACCTCAGGTAATCGACGACGCAACAGCTCACGCCACTCTAGTGACAGCAGACAGAAGCGCGTCGGTGTCTGCGTCTGCTACAGCGCGTGCGGTATCGAGCCCGCGTTCCAAAAAAAAAAAAAAGCACTTTTCGTCCATGCGCCGACAAAGTAAGCCCATCGTTGCATGCCTGCAGCCTGCGTTCCCGCGCGCTTGACGCCTGTTGCGCCATCGCTCCTAATGCTGCGCACGCTAAGAAGTGAGGGCAACAACCGCTTTACACGGCACGCTGACAGTTCGCCTACAATCGAGCCTCGCTAATATGGACACATTGGTTCCCGCCCACAAGTGTCCATAGAGCGA
Source organism: Amblyomma americanum (assembly GCF_052857255.1). Lineage (NCBI taxonomy): Eukaryota > Metazoa > Arthropoda > Arachnida > Ixodida > Ixodidae > Amblyomma > Amblyomma americanum. The sequence goes on from NC_135497.1 coordinate 400,696,741, forward strand.
GTCGTCTGCAATAACGAATGGTGAAGAAAAACAACGACATATTCTGAAAAAACAACTATCATTACGGTCTGCTCCTGTGCATATCCGTGGGCTAGCTGTGAAGTGGAAATCGGACAAGTTTGGATTTTCCAAGCGAATTACTCTGGTGGCCATTATCTTTAAAACAGGTGGAAACAGGCTTGAAGTGCCTACAGGTCCACCAGGTTCGTAATGGCGCCTCATGGTGGGATAACGCTTCTCCTACAAAGACTGTTCCCGTCCTTAAAAACTCTTGTGCTCAACTGGCTCACAGCTGCTGAATGTGGTTTTTAATATAACACACAGACACGCGCACGCACGCACACGCGAGTGCGCGACTTCTGACATATCGCGCAGAAGGTGCGATGTGTACCGTGGGGGCTGTTATCGGGAGAACAAAAGCCGCGGGGCGTATCGAAAATGAGGCGCCTCTAATCGTGAGACGTAAAGCGGCGGAGACCGCACGAAACTTGCAAAACCAAGGCGAAAACAGGCAATTTCGCCCGTCGGGCAACGCCCCTTTGCTTCAAGTGAGCTCGTGTTTTGTGTGTGATGCAGCGGTAAGAGCTATGAGAGTCAGCTGTGTTTCCGGGTGTTCTGCCCGCGCTATGAAAGCGCACCGGCTATTTCGCTTTGCTTTTGCAGCACAAAAAATGCAGATTCGCCCAACACGTTGCGCCACATGAGCAACGGGAAGGGATTTTTTAATTGTTGTCGTATCCGTTCTAAAAAGTATTGCCGTATATTCACGCATGAGAACAGCAGATTGCGTGTTGGCGTATGTCTGGTACCGAATATGGTTTTTAGGGTGTATTCTGTGAAGTGCTTATGAGTCGCAAATCGTACTGGTCAAGAGCCATCTTCTTGGTACCACAGTGAAATACATAGAAGAGTTAATTTTTTGCACCTGTTACCTTTTCCTCTTTCTTTTTTTTGTGCTGTAAGACAATACTATATATGAGTGAGTACGGTATTGTATCTCGTTGCTGCTTTGTAAATATTAGTAGGTGTCAAGAGTGCATGGTTGATTCCAACATTTATTAAAAATTTTATACGCGCTGTGCATACACGTACACGACTGCTTAAGCGGCCCATGAATTTGTGTGCGACTTGCGTGAATAAACAACAGCAACAATGGAAACAACTACTGAAGGTTCTCGGGGCAACTGATCCAATCTGTATTCAGATAAAGAACCAAATCCTTTTTCATTTTATTTTCCTTATTCCTGACTTTTGATAAAATTTACCACCGTACTATGGGCAAGCGTTCATTTTTTTTCTGAAGCCACGACGTCAGTTTAGCAAGGAGTTTACCAGTCGTGAAAATTGGACTTCTGATAAGCTGGCCGCATCCTATTTCTCAATACAAAATAAATTAGAAGAACAACAAATACCTCCAGGATTTCTGTCGTTTCTTCGTTTCTTCGTTCTCGAAAGCTATGAAAAGGATGGAACAGAAGCCGAAGCGCACAGGACAAAGGCACGGGCACTTCTGGTTTCGATTTAGCACTTTCGCGAATTTTGTCCACGCAACGAAAAGTTATAACTTATTTTCATGTTTTGCGACCAAATAAGTGGAAATGCTACATAACTTTTGTTCAGAGCACGTTCGAAGCATTTCAAAGAAGTAGCACGGCGAAATTGGCGTCGATAAGCGCCGACGAATCTAACCGCGAAGCATCAAAAAAAGGGAGGGGGGGGGGAAGAGCGGGAGCCGAAAAGTGCGGGAACAGCATGAGCCGAGAAGCGCGGAAAACAGCGCGCGGGCATAGTTCCGGAGTCAGTGAACGAAATGACATCAAAAGGCCCGCTCTCCTTCCGCGACCGGAGCATAGTTCTGTCTTTCGACGCAGCACCGTGGACACGGCAAGAGCTCATGGAATATATCGAGCACCATGACGCCTTCACTGGTATTGCCGTTGCCACACTCAATATAACGCTGACTAATTGTATCGTTCATTTCTATCTTTTTGGCGGGCTTTGCGTGACATGTATAGTTATCGCCAGTTCTTTTTACCAGCTTGCCTAAGGTTTGACTGTCGGTATTGCGACTAGCACGCGCATAATGCAATGCAGTTGTGCTTGGCACGAGCTCGCGCAGGGAGCGCAGTAGCCAGCTTATTGGCGTAAGATTATTTCTTTAGCACCACGTGAGCGCCTCACGAGATAAATTGGTGCCCCTCCTGAAAACAATAATTCCTATACCTTTAGGGAAATGATATCTTCGCAAAAAGTTACAACTGAAAGAAGTTTGTTACTGACATTTTTGCGGTAGCCTGTAGGCACTGTTAGCGTTTTAGCCAAATGTTTCAAAGGTTATTCACCTGTAAGCCACTTAAGTTATTTTAGTATGGTTGTTTTTATTTTGCTGCAGCTGCCGCAAGCCACACCCAAAAGAATGTTAGAAATCTAGAATGAAGTAAAATTTATTTCTCAGCATTCTGCAACTTCATGAATTCTAGAATCTTCACAGCCAAAAGCGTCATGTTGCCTTTTCACTTATACTTAGGTGCGCTGTATACAGTGCTGACTTGTGAAGCGCCTGAAGTGAGCTGCATGCAAAAGGGATTGTTCTAAGAAATGCTAATGTACTCATATGGTTGCGAAAGTTTTGCAGCAGCCCCTTCAATTTAGGATTACTTGTTACTTTACTTTTTCAGGTTCCCCCCTCCAGACACGCCCATATATCGGCTTCAGGCCCTGTGGCCACATATATGGGCGCAAACTAACCCTCCTCGTATTTTCGCATGCAAGGCAAATTTTCATTTTTAAATACCGCACTGTTACCATTTTGAACCTCCCTGTCAAGTTTGTGACGCCATCTCATGTAGCTACATCGAAGTGCGTTTGTAAAAAAAGAACGAAAATGTGTGCATCACGTCGTTTTTTTTTGAAGGGACGAGTAAATAGCTTTCCTTCTTGTATTCTGTCTTTACAAATGATTGCGAATGATGCAATTTAGGGCACAGAATGTGTCGATAGGTTAATGTAGAAACGGCACACAAATTTTTATTGTCACAGACGAAGAAATCGTCCCGCAGTGGACGGTCGCAGTGGGCATGTCCACAAATGTAGATGTGGCACCTGAATGCTGAAAATATCAAAGTGGCATGTTCTCCCCGCAACGCGCTATTTTTTGTGCACATATGGTAAGAATGGGCTTACTGCTTACGGGCGTTGAAAACTATGCTTGTACAAAGAGAACATTAGGCGACTCCAACAGTGAAACGTTTTTCATGAAAATAACTGATGCAGAAGCACCTACAAAGAAGTGCGGCCGACCGAGCAGTGAAGACCCGCAGGTGGTCGCAGAGAACCGTCGCTTACCTGAGGCGCTGTTGACAAATACAGTGCGCTATGACCAGTGGTTAGACTCGGAAAGGTCTAGGAGGTTATTAGGCCCCCGCCAATATTCAAAAAGGGATCTGAGACCACCTGTGCAAGATTGTGGAAAGCATCAATTCGAAGGAAGCAACCATTTTCAGTGATGGTCAGTGAGAACATTTTTTTCTATAGTTTTGAAAATTTCGCTGAGGTTTTTAGCAAGAATCATTGTATTTTGTATGAAACCCGAGACAGAGAAGAATATAACTTGGCAGCACTACACAAGGGGGGATGAAAAACGGGAACCCCCGCCCTCACACCATGGTCAGTTCAGAGCTGGCCGCCCAGCTTTAAAGCTACAAAGCAACAATCAGCACATTGGTAGAGCGAAGGAACAGTCTGTTTCTGGTCTGACATAAATTGAGCAAACAGTGACCTTTAAATAATTTTTTTATTTTTGCAAAAAAACAGCCTGCAAGATGCTATCTCTCTCTCTCTCTTTCCACCTTTGCTCAGATCACTCGAGAGCCCTTCGATGCAGCGGGACATGAAGCATTAGTTATGATGGAAGCAACCATTGGCCCCAACTTCTGAACACGTTAATTACGCAGCGGTGCCGACGTGAAGGCTGCACATCTAATGCCACGTTCGGTGCTCAAAATACCAAATTTCCATCTGCCTTTCACAGAATGACAGCTTTTATCTATTTTATAAGTCATGGACTACACAATAATTCCCTGAAGTGTTCTCACAGCTAAACCTTTATTCATGTAACGATCAGTTAAAAAAGGGAAGCAAATGTAGCAGTGTTTAAGTTCATGTATCAGCTTTAAGGCACCATGTCCACAAATGTGGATGCGAATAAAATATGATCTGCTTAGTCTACTGATCGTCATTTATGCAAAAAAGAATTTTCCTTTCAGCAGATTAAATTGGCGTCTGAAGGCGATATCTGCCCCTGCAGATAATCATGTTTATTCAATAAACGTGGACCTCACAACTGTTTGTAGCAATGGGCTGTGCATTGTATTCAGGTAAGCAAACTACTGATGTTTTGAGACTACATATATGCACACACTATGCCAATAAATATCCACCTTAATGTAGCCAACTACTACAAAACATTCGTCCTCAGCTTATTCGATGCAGTTGCCCTACAAGCTAAGCTCACCTGTATAACTAGTGGATGGCATAACGAGGCTCTATTAATTAATAAACTTGAAGCGAGAACAATGTTAGTCAAATTTATAGAGCAATGTAAAGTGATGTGGAATGTGCGTGTGTGTGTCATCTAAAAAGTAGCTTTTATTTGTCTTTTGCAAGGCCAATAATGTGCAATTTGGCACACACATGCAGTACATTTAACATCGGCACTTACTGCCACTATTTTTTTGTGCTCTCCTTTGACAAATAAATTTGTTCATTCGTTCTACAGGTCTTTGATGAAGACTTTGGAGTGTACGTTGACATGCCAAATGAGTTTGCAATTGAGCACAAGGAGAATTTAAAAATCACTGTGACATCGGAGTACAGGTATGTACACTGCTATTGCTTAATAGTGGTCAATATTTTTCAGTAATGTTGGCAAATAAATCTGCAGCATAAACACAAAACTATTGCTCCTCTAAACCTTCTAAACTACTCAGGCATTCAAAAGGACCATATATTTCATCATTTCATATACATGTCTCTTTCTTGGTGCAGGATTGTTGATGTCGTTGATGTTGAAACACCGCCTGTCCAAGCTCAGCAGTTACCAGTGCCAATATTCTATCAGCTGCCAGCTGTGCCTCTTGACATTGTTGGGAGAATAGCGCAACATCATCCCGGCCAGTATTTTGCAAAACGACCAAGAGCAATTCAGTGGCTCTTCCATGACTTGGGCTCATACACAACGTAAGTACTACAAATATTGGCGCGTGCTCATGGGAGCGCGCCGACGATGAAGACGAAGTGTGCGTGTGCCGGTGGACAAAGACGAAGTGTGTGTGTGGTTGGGACAGCCATATTGTGAGTTCCCTGCTGTGCGCTGGACTTCGCTGAGACCGTGATCTGTGCCGGTCCTGTCTTCGTTACATTTTTGGTGGAGGTGCTGGGTACTTTCCAACATCTACGTGCCCCGAAGGCTCTCTATGAACACGGATTTGACTCCGATTCATCGCAGTACGAGCCGCCGAATCCAAGATCAGTCACCAGAGTACGGTCCGTTATCCCCTAGGACCAGGGTTCCAGCTGCGACGCGCAGGACTGACGCGGCACCTATGGCTAGCAACGGAGACGCGGCAGCTATGGCTGACAACGGGAACTCAGCTGCTCATTTCCTGGTCCTCCAGCCGCGAACGCCGCCGACCTTCCATGGCGAAGTGTTTGAGGACGCGGAGGACTGGCTTGACCAGTTCGAGCGCGTTGCCAGGTACAACGGCTGGGGTGCGGAGCGGAAGCTGCACAATGTTTACTTCGCTCTTGACGACTCGGCGCGGACGTGGTACGAGAACCACGAGACAACGTTTCCTTCTTGGGAACGGTTCCGTAGCCAGTTGCTGGCGACCTACGTCAACACCGACCGTCGGGAACGAGCTGAGTCGGCGCTGCAGTCAAGGAACCAGCGACCCAATGAGAGCGTCGCAATGTATTATGAGGACATGACACGACTGTTCAGAAGGGCGGATCCAAACATGGCCGAGGACAAGAAAGTGCGCCACCTGATGCGCGGGATAAAAGAAGAACTGTCTGCTGGGCTTGTGCGAAACCCACCTAACACCACTTCGGAGTTTCTATCGGAGGCCACTACCGTCGAAAAGACCCTGCAACAACGCGCCCGCTATTACAATCGCGCCGTGAACACCGTATCAACTGCCGACTTTGCGCCAGCCTCCAGCGACTCCGCTGACACCCTTCGGGAGCTGGTTCGATCTATCGTCAAAGCAGAGCTGCACAAAATGCGCCTCTCTGCCCAGTCGCAGCCGCAGTGCCCATCGTTAGCACAAATTATCCGAGAGGAAGTGCAACAGGTGGTCCCTGAACCTGTTGCCCCTGCTGCCCTTACACCGACGCCCCCGCGCCAGACGTACGCGTCGGTACTCCGACAGAACTGCGACCTCGCCCCTTGAAGCACAAGCCCATCTGCATCTGCTTTCCAGCCGCGGCCCCCGCCTGTCTCTGTGTTGCCCGAGGCCAGACTGCGGAAGACGGACGTGTGGCGGGCACCTGACCAGCGGCCCCTTTGCTACCACTGCGGTGAGGCTGGCCATATCTTGCGGTGGTGCCCTTATCGTCGAGCTGGAATTCGCGGATTTCATCCGCGAGTCCCCTGTCCGCCCAATGGCGAACGGCCCCGCGAAATTGAGGAGCACCTGTCAACGCGCCGGGATCACACTCGCACTGATTTCCCTCGCCCTGACTACCGCCCACCAACCTCTACCCGCTATCGTTCGCCGAGTCGCCGTCCTTCGACAAGCCGTTTCAGCCGCTCACCGAGTCCTCGCCGGGGAAACTAGACCCAGCGGCCTGCGGAGGTAAGGCCGCTGACGAGCGAACAGCCGAACATCCTCCATCGCGTTCCCGACCAGACGACGGCTATCAAACGAGGACACGGGACGATCACAAAGGATGTGCAGCTTCGGACGTGCCGGTCGATATCGACGATTTAGCAGTTACGGCATTGGTTGATACGGGAGTGGACTATTCGGTTATGAGCAACGAGCTAGCAAAAGAACTGAAGAAAGTTTTAACCGCGTGGACTGGGCCTCAGCTTCGCATAGCTGGTGGGCACCTAATTACCCCTGTTGGCCGGTGTACGGGGAGAGTTACAATCGACGGATTTGTTTACGTTTGTGACTTTGTTGTCCTACCTCACTGTTCGCGCGATGTCATTCTCGGCCTGGACTTTTTACAAGCTAACGGCGCTGTTATCAATTTACAAGAGCCGCGCCTGACGTTTTCGCCTACGCAAGCAATTGAAATAGCCGACCCAGACGACTCCAGGATACCCGCCCTGCGTATTGCTGCTGATGACGTGACGGTGCCTCCGCGGTGCAGCATGATGGTCCCCGTGCAAAGTGACTCACCCGGTGATCGAGACGTTATGGCAGAGAGAAACGTCAGCCTTCTACTCGAGAAAGGAATCTGCGCTGCAAGAGGGCTTGTTCGCTTACGGGATCGCTCTGCGACACTCTTGATCACCAACTTCGGAACAGAGTTCCAGCCTATTGCGAAAGGAACGGCCGTCGCATACGTTGCCGACTTCGTTGAGCCCGCAGAAATATGTGCTCTGGAGCTGCCGTCGCCGGACGGACGCGATGCAGCAGCCGTTCTGTCTACCGTGGACATTAATCCCGGCTTGTCAGTGGGTCAGAAGCAGCGCTTGTTAGAGCTCCTTCACGATTTCGCAGAGTGCTTCGCCACGACATCAAAGGTAGGGCGCACCCCGGTAGCCAAACACCGCATCATCGTCAACGAGGAGACTAGCCCCATATCCCAACACCCGTACAGAGTGTCGCCGGTGGAACGGGAGGCTATACGATCCCAAGTGCAAGAAATGCTTGCAGACGACGTAGTCCAGCCGTCCACGAGCCCCTGGGCTTCGCCTGTGGTATTGGTGAAGAAAAAAGATAACACCTTGCGATTCTGCGTCGATTATCGGAAGTTGAATCGTGTCACGAAACGTGACGTTTACCCCCTTCCACGTATCGACGACGCCTTGGATCGACTGCGTGACGCTAAATATTTTTCTTCACTCGACCTTAAGAATGGCTACTGGCAGATCGAAGTGGACGAAAGGGACAGAGAGAAGACAGCGTTCGTGACACCTGACGGCCTTTATGAATTCAAAGTGCTACCCTTTGGACTCTGTTCTGCGCCAGCAACCTTCCAACGCATGATGGACACCGTTCTTTCTGGGCTTAAATGGCAGACATGCCTAGTGTACCTTGATGATGTTGTCATTTTTGCTCCTAGCTTCGAGGAACACCTCAACCGGCTGCGAATAGTGTTACAGGCGCTCCGTTCGGCACAGTTGACGATAAAGCCACAAAAGTGTCACTTTGGTTTCGTAGAGCTCAGTTTTCTTGGTCACGTGATAAGCGCTGACGGAGTCCGTCCTGACCCGGTGAAGACTGCCGCTGTGGCACAGTTCCCGCGCCCAACCGACAAAAAGTCCGTTCGTAGGTTTCTGGGCCTCTGTGCCTATTACAGACGTTTCGTTGAGAACTTTTCCACAATTTCCGAGCCCCTTACAATGCTTACTAGAGATAATGTATCTTTTGTGTGGCATGATGATCAGGAATCTGCCTTCAACGAGCTACGTAGCCGCCTACAAACTGTCCCAATACTCGCCCATTTTGATGAACGAGCTGCCACTGAAATTCATACTGACGCCAGCAATGTTGGTATCGGCGCTATTCTCGTTCAGTAGCAGGATGGCAACGAGAAAGTCATAGCGTACGCCAGCTGCTCCCTCTCGAAAGCAGAGGCAAACTACTCTACCACAGAGAAGGAATGCCTTGCGGTAGTGTGGGCGATTAGCAAGTTCCGACCATATCTCTATGGTCGCCCGTTTCGAGCTGTCAGTGACCATCATTCGTTATGCTGGCTAGCCAATCTCAAAGACCCTTCGGGACGGCTTGCGAGATGGAGCCTTCGCCTCCAGGAATACGACATCACGGTAGTGTACAAGTCCGGCCGTAAGCACAATGACGCCGATTGTTTGTCACGTGCACCTGCCGACGTTGCTCCGGCCGAAACGGAGGACGACTTCCCGTTTTTTGCTCTCGTCACGTCGTCCGATATGGCCCGGCGTCAACGGGCTGACTCAGAGTTGCGTCCGGTCATCGAGCATCTGGAGGGCCTTAACGTCGCTGTTCCGCGGCTTTTCGTTCGAGGTTTGGGTTCCTACAGTCTCCGAGATGGCGTCCTTTACAAGAGGAATTTCGCCCATAACACTGAAACCTTTCTTCTGGTTGTGCCATCCGAACTCCGTCCAGAAATCTTGCACGCCTGCCACGACGAGCCATCGGCTGGCCATTTGGATGTTACGCGGACGTATGCCCGCATTCGTGCGAAGTATTACTGGCCAAAGTTGCTCTCATCAGTCCAGCAATATGTGAGGACCTGCCGTGACTGCCAGCGACGAAAGACACCACCAGTTAAACCCGCTGGGGTTCTCCAGCCCATCTCACCGCCTACAACACCTTTCCAACAAGTGGGCATGGACTTGCTGGGCCCATTCCCATTGTCTTCCTCTGGGAACAAATGGATTGTTGTGGTGACGGACTACTTAACGCGGTACGCCGAGACACAGGCGCTTCCCCACGCTAGTGCTGCAGAAGTGGCTCAGTTTTTTATGACATCAATCGTCTTGCGTCACGGTGCGCCATCAGTCGTCATCACGGACCGTGGAACCGCCTTTACGGCGGCATTAATGCAATCTCTCTTCGAGCACACCCGCACCAGTCACCGGAAGACAACAGCCTATCATCCCCAAACAAACGGCTTGACTGAACGCCTGAACCGGACGCTTGCAGATATGCTTGCTATGTATGTCGACGTTGAGCATCGTACGTGGGACGAAGTTCTTCCTTATGCAACCTTCGCCTACAATACGGCAGAACAGGAGACTACCCGTCTTACACCTTTCCAGCTGGTCTACGGACAGTGTGTCACTACCATGCTGGATGCTATGCTACCCGCTGCTCACAACGACGGAGACATCGGCCCCTACGCTGACGTTGACACATTCGTCCAGCGGGCTGAAGAAGCCCGCCAACTCGCAAGGTGCCGGATTCGACATCAACAACTCGACGCTGGTCGCTACAACCTCCGACACCGATGCGTTCGGTACGAGCCCAGCGACTCTGTATGGGTGTGGACACCTGTGCGCCGCCGCGGACTCTCCGAAAAGCTCCTCCGACGCTACTTCGGTCCGTACGAGGTGGTTCGTTGTATAAGTGATGTCACATACGAAGTTTTTCCGCGGGACACGACCTCCTTACCACGTCGGCGCCATCCGACCGAGACTGTCCACGTGGTGCGCGTGAAGCCCTACCATGACAGGCTGCAACCCGCCGCTTTACCAGCTTAACAGCTCTCTGTATTCTCTGCCGTCCGCCGTCTATACCGAACATTACCTTTGCTGTCTGTGTTCGTTTCCGGCGTCGGGCCGCCGCCTTGGTGGAGGGGTTAATGGCGCGTGCTCATGGGAGCGCGCCGACGATGAAGACGAAGTGTGCGTGTGCCGGTGGACAAAGACGAAGTGTGTGTGTGGTTGGGACAGCCATCTTGTGAGTTCCCTGCTGTGCGCTTGACTTCGCTGAGACCGTGATCTGTGCCGGTCCTGTCTTCGTTACAGTATGTTTAGCAATTAAGCTGATCTTAATTTAGTAGGAAGATGACTGACGCCAAACAAGTTAGTTTTTGCAAAACACGACTTTTCGGGAATGGCTCGGTCCCTTCTATATGGCGTGATTATGGGCGAGGCGCAACCTGGCTTTTTAAGCCCTCGTGTCGAAGACTTCCGGATCAGTGGCCGAAACCATGGATGTAAGAGGGAAGTGTTCCCAAGGAGCGATCAACATTCTTCTGTGTCTGTTGGATGTGCCACGACTCGGAGTAGAAGTCTCCTGCGCGGGTTAACTTCGGTTTCCAGTACAATATTGCTGTCAAAGTCAATTAGGTGGTCGCATGTTTTAATATAGTAAAGCCTGAGTACTATTGTGGGGCTCAAGGAAATGCACATGCTGCTTCATCTTAAAAAGGCCCGCAACTGAACAAAAGAGCTCGCTACCTTCTCAGCACTGCCTGCTTAGTGGGCGTTGAAGTTGCTTTGCATGTGTTTTTAATTACTTGCTAATATGCTGACTTGTGACATTAGCGTGCCATTTATAACTAACAGCGAAGACAAGTCCTGTGAAAACATTAGTTTGCACCCTGACGCTTCCTTTCAACTCTTATAGATGGCTAGCACGCTGAGGCTTCCCTTAAAACCTTATTCATTTGCTTTGTGTGCTACATCATCGTTTAAAAAAACATACACGCATGATGTTTCCCTTTGTCCCGTTTTTTCAGGTTCACATGGAATTCCATATGATCAGGAACATCTCATTGCGTGAGAAGCTTAAAAGCGAGCTCTCAAGCATTTCAGAAAAAACGCTGGAAGTTGCTAAGAAAAAACGGCACCTTGAAGAAATGGTTCGAAATGTTGAAGAAAGACTCTGATCCTCTTCAGAGCTTGAACAAAAAGATAATAAAAGTAAACTGAAAGGTCAAAGCACTGTGCTTAGTGCCAAAATGATGTATTTGCATTTATTAGCCACTGATTTTTTAACAAATCAAAGGAAGCTCTTCAAGCACTTTAGGACTATAGCTACATGCGTCTTAGTCATTTAACCCTTTTAGTGTTTGTTGCATCGCAATTTGAAATAAGTATAGAATTGGAGTTTTCGACCTTATATTGTCCTTGCTCATTATGACACTGTTCTTAATCTGCAAGTCCGGGTTTTTCTCATTTCAGAAATCATGATCATGTCATCAGTGTTTTCCTGCCCTGCCTTGTGAAGGAGAGGGCGGAGTCATTTCTCTTCCCACTTGTGTCTTTCGTTTACAACTGTCAAGCGATGAGCCAGCATAGAGAGGTCTTGTATGCTCTCACAATACACATCGAGGACACAGGGAAGAACTTAGTGCTTAGACAGGTGCATGGTGGCAACGGGCCTTACAGCTGGTGCCAAACTGCTGCTGTCACATGTTCACACCATTTTTCAGAGACGTACCAAATTGTTTGCTCCTACCTCCTTTGCTGGTGAATCACAAAACTTGGGGTATCCTGCTTGTTTGTAGTTCTGATTTCACATAACTGAAACATATCTTGCTATGAAAGTATGTATAATTGCCCTCTGGTTCACTTTCGTAATGTGGTAAAGCCAATGGTGCAAATGCTGTCTACACTTCTCAATGGAAGGCAGCCTATCATGGTTGTTTTGAAAGCAGTGTGGCATGGAATAGCTCCAGTAGAACAGTTTTTTTTTGCACATGATGTACAGTTATCAAAAAATGCTGCTTGATCATCTATTGATTGCCACTGTATATTTTGTGGGTTGAATGGGGGAGATAAGTACGTTCTCCCCCCTCAATTGCGGATGTCACGGTTCAAAGCCGCCCGGACCCCACCCCGTGATCGCGTGCGCTACCGAGCGCTCGCCGACCACGGCGGGCCTTGCTCTGGGGGAACAAAGGAACGACACATTGGCTGACACAAACAGGTATTTATTGCTACAGCAACAATAACGCCAGCTAGCAACAAGGTACGCTAATGAATCGAGGTCGTCCGACTCACCAGCAAGGTTCCGAGCAAATGTTCGCCCGCGCTAGGGCAAGGGATATATACTCCGAGGGCCGGTCGGGACGAGTACGGGAGCCTGTCTCCCCTTCGCTTCCTCGCCCCGCCGGCGAAGAGCGGAGCCGCGAGCGACACGTCCGCCCACGCCGATCCCAGCCGAAGCCCCCTCTCCCGCGCGCGGGCTTTGGCAGTCTCCGCGCAGCGATGCTGGCGCCCTCTCTTGCCAGTTAATGTAACTCACAAGGGAATGCGCTCATCCTCGGGGTGAGACTGCTGCTGCACGGAGCCTCGCGGGAAAGCAAACTCAGGGGGCTGCAGGGCAGGTCCCCACATCCCCCCAACCTTAAATAGACCCACGCGCCTGAAGGTACATGCTATGGAGAAGTCTCCTGGTCTTCATGTCCTTGAGGCACGTCTTGCAGCGGAGGTCACGCCGACAGTGTCCACGTAGACTTCCGCGGTATTCCGAAGGCGGCGTGAAGGTCTCCGCTGGGACGACTCGTATGGCCCGCGGACTACCGTGTCCGCAGGCCCGCGAATCGAAGGCCGGTGGGAAAACTGCAGGCCAGGATCCTGCAGTAGTCGCCAGGGCAGCAGCAGCCGGAGGTGACTGCTGACTGGTCTCGCCACAGCTGCCCCGGATGGATGCGGCGAACAGGATACAGGCCGCTCCGTCGCAGCAGGTGGCAGCGAGACGATGTGCACCGGACAGCAAGCCTGGGTGGCTCCACCGGATCTGCAAAATTGCCGAAACGCCCTCGGCGTGCCTTTAACGTAGGTCACGGGAGGGGAAACGGCATCCGCAAGGGCCTCGTGGCACAATGCCTAACTCGCTAGCAAAACGTGTCGGCGGCTGTGCAAACGCAAAGTTCGAGTGAACAAAGCCCTTTCTTGAGTTGAACGAGACTGCAGTTCGTGCGAGGTTACAAACAAAAAAAACCGGGCGGGCAGCAAAGTGCGCCCCTTCTCAACGACACGGCCCGGTGGTCGCGTCTCTTTTAACGTGGTGCAGGCAGCTCCGAAAGCCTCAGGCCTAACTTCCACTCCGACAACGACCATGACCACAACAAAGACCCGAAACGGGTTTTGTGCGCGCAGCCGCGAGGAAACGTCAGCTTTGTTGGGTGGTCCTACCCCGCTCACTGCACAAAGCAGCTTCTGAGCGGTCGGCGCCCACCGTATCGGACGCTGTCGGAGCGCCCGGTGCCGAGCTGCAATACCAGCGAGCTCGTAGCGGCACCCGTGGCCCCAGGCCACCCGGCTCCCGGAGCCGCGACTCCCAGAGTCAATAAAGAGACAGCAGAGAAAATATATACAGAAACTCGGACCACCCACGCGGCTTCCATACTCACTCGCTTCGGGCTCGGCGACTCCGCGGGCGCTAGGCCTCGCGCTCCCTCGATGCGGACCAAGTGATTCTCGCGAAGAATCTACAGGGGAAAAATGTGCTGAGCATGTCGAAAATTTCAAACATGCTGCAGCGCAATACACCTCGCACTCAAGAAAGCATGCCGCAAGCCCTAGCGATCAAAATTCACTCTAGGCCTAGCACTTGTCAAGTCCGGACAAAGAGCGTTCCTCGAACCGAACCGACAGTCGTCCAATGTTCCAAGAGCAGGCCCCACGTTGGGCGCCAGATGTGGGGTTGAATGGGGGAGATAAGTACGTTCTCCCCACTCAATTGCGGCTGTCACGGTTCAAAGCCGCCCGGACCCCACGCCGTGATCACGTACGCTACCGAGCGCTCGCCGACCACGGCGGGCCTTGCTCTGGGGGAACAAAGGAACGACACATTGGCTGACACAAACAGGCATTTATTGCTACAGAAACAATAACGCCAGCTAGCAACAAGGTACGCTAATGAATCGAGGTCGTCCGCCTCACCAGCAAGGTTCACAGCGAATGTGCGCCCGCGCTAGGGCAAGGGATATATACTCCGAGGGCCGCTCGGGACGAGTACGGGAGCCTGTCTCCCCGTCGCTTCCTCGCCCCGCCGGCGAAGAGCGGAGCCGCAAGCGACACGTCCGCCCGCGCCGATCCCAGCCGAAGCCCCCTCTCCCGCGCGCGGGCTTTGGCAGTCTCCGCGCAGCGATGCTGGCGCCCTCTCTTGCCAGTTAATGTAACTCACAAGGGAATGCGCTCATCCTCGGGGTGAGACTGCTGCTGCACGGTGCCTCGCGGGAAAGCAAACTCAGGGGGCTGCAGGGCAGGTCCCCACAATTTTTAGACTTAGCAGATGGTTCTGCAAGAAAAAAAGATGATTTAATTTATCGTCACCTGGCATAACATGATCAGGTGGCATGGCATGCAGAAATTATTTAAAAAATAGGCAAAAAGCAGCTGACTAAAAAAGATTATCTGGGAGCTCTCTTACCTGATATTAACCCCTTAAGGAGCTACGAACTCAACTGCGTATGCAGCATCATAGAAGCTTATTCTGAGAATGCGCTATGCCTTGCAGTAATTCCTTTGTTTTTGTGAACTGAGCACTCTTCGTAATGTAAATGTGATGCTTTCTTTTTCCAAATAATGAACACGGTTTTAATAGTATTTCAAAACAGTGGGCTTGGCACCACGTCCTCAGCGATTTTCATCCATTGCATTTTGCCACAAATATCTCTTCTTTTAGCATGTTCGTTTTCGAAACAAAAACTGATTCCACGATTCGTTGTGCATTTATTTCGCAGTCCTCGTACTTTTATGTTAAAATTTACAACGGTAGTGAAATTTTGTGTGAATTTTGTGCATGCGCTCAAAGAGTTAACCGTTGATGTTTTATATTCGAGAATTGTTTTCTTGAAATTAGGATACGTTACTTAGGTGCATAAATATTTTTGAAACATTAATAATGACCAGCATCTTGAAGGGAGTTATCTGGACCCTGTGAATTGCTTTCCGCCATCGGCAAACACCTCTGTTTATAAAAAAATGCTCCGACAAATTGTCACAGGTTGTGGAGTGACTAAGATTGCATGTCTTTTTCTTGCTTGTTATTCATGAAAGTGCACGCAGACCTGTTCTGTGGTTGCTAACACAGAAGCACTGCAGCTATTCATGACACAAGAGTTTTGTGTGCCGGTTGTGGGGCAATCCCCGAGAATGTAAAAGCTAAAGCACTTACATTCTCGGGGATGGCCCCCCGACCGCCTTCAAAAAAAGGGGTAACAAGGCGAATGTCACAACAGCAAGATGCCGCAGGGTGGTTTTCTTTGCCCATGAGGGGCCAAGCTAGCCTTTGCTTTGCTGAGGTGATCTATTATCAGCAGCTGCACTACTGCAGTGAATTGGAGCATATTTTGTTGCAATAGTCCAGCAAGCTGGGCTATGACTGGTGAGGACGCATTGCCAAAAAACTATTCCGCTGTTCTGAGAGAACTGTCAGATTACGAGTTTGCAAGATATTTTATGTGTTGGCAAGGATTTGCTGGTATCATGTCGGCCAATAAGTGCCGACATGATACCTTAATCTCTGTTTTTTTTTCTGAAAAACAATCTTTATTCGAAAATTGTTCATTGGCAGAATTTGTGTCCTATTGCTTTGGGGTTATTTCTGCCGACCAATAAAACAGTCAATAAAATAGTCAGTGCAGTCGTGCCTCTTAATATGGACACTTTTGTTCGCAAGCAGAGCTTTTCATAAGGCGAGTGGTTTGTAATAATGCATCTTAAAATAAATATTCAGAAAAAAAACATGATTTGTGCACAGTGGTGGCCAGTGAAGTTGAAGTAGACATAATTACTACAGGACGGCTCAAAGTCGGCACTTGCATTTTCCTGTGCTACTTCATTTGTGCATTCCTACATCGTTTCATTGATCAAAAAAAAATTTATGTAGTCATAGGCAAGCCTTTATTGTGCCTATTGTCTCACGGGGGTGTGCGCTGGGTGAGGCTGCTCAAACTCTACTGCGCCCTTTTCACTACCAAATGCTGTTTGAATTGACCCCTGAGAAATTCAGACTTGAATCAAAACTTCTGTGGACACAAACACTTCTTGCACTCAGTCAAATTCCACCATATGCAGTGTTATACCGGGTATCCCTGCTAACTGGAGCCACACGTTAGAAATAAATTATTAGATACAGGCGAGAAAAACCAGTTGCATATTGGTGACAGACATCTTGTGCACCACAGACAATTTTGTGTTTCACAATTAATAATAATTTGATTATCTAAATTGATAAAGATTGATTGTAGACAACAAATTGCATTTGAAGAGTTGTCGAGCACCTTCAAAAACCCACATTCCATCATTTACGATAAAGAAACCCTCACGTGCATCTTTTTTACAAATACAAAAATAAACCGCGTAACAAGCGTATTCGCGCGCCACGATTGTGCTGCTCTCAAGCGTGGTTTGAACAAACGAATCACCTGCAGCCTTGACTCGACAGCCCAGCCCCAGCGGCAGGCCGATATGTTGGCGGCGCCAACTCGCACAGTAATGTGTGCAAACTGGCTGACGCAGACGAGAAACCACCGCCAACATCGGCCTGCCGCTGGTGAGGGGCTGTCGAGTCAAGACTGCAGGTGATTTTGTTTGTTCAAATTAGGCTTGAGAGCAGCACAATCGTGGTGTGCAAATGCGCTAGTCACGGGTTATTTTTTGTGTTTAGCAGGCTTTCTTTGGAGCTTCGAAAAAAAAAAGACCTTTGTGGGTTTCCTTATTGTAAATGATGGAAACCACCACGGTGGCTCAGTGGTTATGGCACTCGGCTGCTGGCTCGAAAGACGCGGGTTTGATCCCGGCTGTGGTGGTAGAATTTTGATGGAGGCGAAATTCTAGAGACCCGTGTGCTGTGCGATGTCAGTGCACGTTAAAGAACCCCAGGTGGTCGAAATTTCCGGAACCCTTCACTACGGCGCCTTTATAGCCTGAGTCGCTTTGGGACGTTAAACCCCTATAACCATAAACCAAACCCTAAACCGTAAATGATGGAATGGGGGTTTTTGAAAGTGCTCGATAACTCTTCAAATTCAATGTGCTGTCTAAAATAAATACTTATTAATTCATATAAATAAACTAATTATTAATTGCAAAACAATAAATTGCCTGTGGTGTGCAAGATGGCTGTCACCAATATGCAACTGGTTTCGTTCGCCTGTCTCAAATAATTTATTTTTTAACCCTTGGCTCAAGTGAGCTGGGACCCCTGATATACCACATTAACTTGATTCAATGAATTCGGCTTTAGTCAGATACAACTCGAGAATGCCGCTGCATATCCTCTCAAAGGAAGTTCCAAAGACGTCAACTGATTGTCATAATTTTGGGATTAATTCCATTTCACAGATGCACCTGCCATTCACATCAGATTTAACACTAGGACATTGATTAACACTGATGTAATGAGAGCCAGCCAAAGGCATTGCTGGGGGCCTTTTCTGAAGGGCAGTCACTGCCGCATTCTTAGTTGTATCAAACTATAATTTCATCATCATAAGAACTAGAAGAGCACAGACAGGCAGAAACACAAAACAGGTGTGTTCTGTCGCACACATACCGGTATAAGCGGCTAAGGTGCAGCAATAATATTGGGACTACAAGTTTAAGACCAAAGCACAGCGGCCACATTTGAGTCGGGTATGATAAGCAACAGTGCGCATGAAACAGCTCTATGTGTTTGAAGTTAGGCAAGCACTCCAAGAATGCACAGATTCAGTGCATTAGTGTTGCGTGACATGCTTTGTCAAAGTGAAATGAAGAATCTGCATTCGCCTGCAGAAAGGCTTGCAAAACACTTGACATAAACTAGCATCAGTGAATATAGTTTTAACATGGCTTTAATACCAGGCTGGAAAGTGTTCTTTTTTTATGAAATGATCGTTTTGAAAGTGTACTGACTAATGGGGAAAATTTTCCTATCGCAGGACACGGCTGCCACAGCTTCCTACCCTGCAGTAATGTACGAGGGAGAACACGTCCTGGAAGCTGCAAAATTTTATGTATGCTTAGTAGAAGTAAGCATTACTGAAAACATTCTCGCAGATGCCCTCAGCACTCTGCTGTGCCTTTACTGGGCTTTCGATATAATGTTTGTGCCAAAAGTCCAGAAAACATTCAGTGTTTTGTAGTCACTTCTTGGTGTGGCCAGTGGTGTTAAGCCAACACCACTGGAAACAGTGGCCAAGGAATTCTTGAAATGAATGTTTTTTTTATACGTATAGTTCCAAATACCGTCTCTACTAAATCGCACTCAAAAAGTACTTGATTTCAGCAAGCCAATTCCCCAAAAGTTTCTTAAGATTCTAATATTGCAAGAAAACATTGAATTCATTTGATTATTTTTATTGTTTTTTGCTAACATTTATGGCCTTTCAGCGTTGCTTGTTTTATCTCTTTTGTCTCCTAAAGAGGGTATCAACTGTTTGCAATTGTAGTTGTATATGTAGTTCTTGTTCTATTTGTAGTCTTTTACTAGCATTTATGGCTTTTCAGTGTTTGTGTTATCTCTTTTGTCCTCTAAAAAGGGAATCAATTGACCATTTGTGGAAAAGTTTCTGCGCATGCGTGGTGAAGGCGCAGGCAGCGCCCTCTATAGGCGGTTTGGTTTTCGGTTGCAAAACATGAGCCGGCCGTGCATTCCTGCGCTGTAGTGCGACGACTGATGGGAGCTGTAACTGACATGTAACTGCAACGCGTTTTAGCTAAGCTAACCACGCGTTTTGCAACAGCGAGACTTGTATGTAATAAAGGCCGCGACGTGATACAAGGCGCAAAAGACGAACCCGTTGATGGGGACAGTAATGCGCACGTCCAGCACGTTTCGAAACGGGTGTTGCTGCTTTATTTCGCGCTTACTGCCAAGTACACACTGCTCGGTCGTTGTAGAAGAGTTTTGCCACCGATGCAGGAAAACCGAATGATGTATACTAGTATGAAAATTGACCATAAATGCTACAATGTGCTACCTGAACAGCGGCAGCACGGCTGAGCGCAACTTCGCGTATATCCGCGTATTCTAACGCTCCCGCGGCCCGTTAGCACGCAAAGCAACGCTCTGCCATATCAGCATGAGCCGGGATTGTGATAGTACAGTGGGTCGTTTACTAATCAGCTAAGTGTGCCCTGAGGCAAAAGGTGTTGCGTTAAGTTAGCAGAAACTACTGCCCTATCAAGGAAGCGCAAACGTAAACCTCTGTGCGCATTAGGAAAGTGCATCCCATTATACTGTCACACTCGCCCGCGCATAGGTGCACATTCAACCACATTTTTACTTTCATTCGGCGTTCCGTTGAGATAGCAGTGTGCAGTTATTGCCACACATGGTTGTTTTTCAGGCTACAACACTCAAACTCTTCACCCCACTCCGTTTCTAAAAACGGAAATGCGATGTTCTCCTTTTCCATCATACTCTTTCGTTAGCAGACATACGTTTCCGGCAAATAAACGGCACTAAAACAAAAAAAACAAGCGCACGTGAACTGCTGAACGCTGCTTTGCGCATGCTTGCTCGAGAGCCCCTTTCCAACCAAAAGTGCCGGCGGAACTTCTTTGTTTGCACGACAGGCGGCGCTCGAAATGGTAAATTGTATGTTCCAGATGCCTGTCTACTGACTGCATATGGAGCAGAGGCCTTTGTCACGCTTCTTGCCTTTTGCCTTTGCTCCGGTTTCTGCAAATCAGAATGAAACAAATAGACTGAAAAAATGAAAGAATTTCAACTTTTCTATTACTGGATGAGTGCATCCGAAATGTTGCACGTCATGCGAAAGCCATGAAGCTGTATGCAACCACAGATAAAAGAATGCTCACCACAGTTTATATAGTGCATGCCCTGTTCCTCCCCTGCAGGAAAACCTGTCAATCCTCTGGGGAGCACTGGTAAGGCAAAAACCATTTATCTCTCCAGATTAACAGTTGGCCCTTGGAGGAGCAACTGCAGGACACACAGTTGGTCCCTTGGGATAAACAGCCCATAGTTAGCCCTTGGAGGAGCATCTGTTGAGGCTAACTGTTAGTCTCCGAAGGAGCAACTGCAGGACACACATTTTATCTATTGGGATAAACAGTTAGCCCTTGGAGGAGCATCTGTTGAGGCTAACTGTTAGTCTCTGAAGGAGAAACTGCAGGACACACACCTTTATCCCTTGGGATAAACAGTTCCTGGGGAGCATGCACGAAGGCTAACAGTTGGTCTTTCAGGAGCAACTGCAGCAAGACTAACAGTTGATCTCTCCACGGTTAGTCTTAAAAAGGAGTAATGGTTGTGGCAATGCAGTTCGTCCCTAAAGGAGAAACTTTTTGTCCAAAAAGATGAAAAATCTCAGAGTGTAAGGCAAAAAGTAAAACGCAGCGTCGTCCGAACACGTTGACATGTTAACAGTGGACGCAAAACTACTTTCGCTGGTGTCTCCTCGACTGCCGGGAACACTGAGCGGGGAAAAACTAGTGTGGTGTAGTTGCCAGACTTGATGTGTGCGAGTGGGCTAAAAAGTCCACGGTCCGCCGCCAGAATAAATGTTCTCGCATTTCTCGCGCGATCCGGCCCGCGGACCATGCGCGGACCTCGTAGACGAAAAGCGAAACCCCACGAGACCGCTAGTCCGCGGGCCAAAACAGGTCCGTGGCCCGTCGTCTAGATACACTTGTAGCACGTGACCATTCGTTTGAAGGTCAGGCCGCAAGCAAAGTAGCATGAAAACTTTTTAAAGTTACTGTACATTCATCCGCTCATGGTAATGCACAGAATTAGGAATGTATGCAGATAATTTTTTTCTTTTTATCTGCGGGCACCGAACCCAAAATAGGCCGCAGTCAGCGGCGCCAAAATGAAGTCGACTCAATGCTTCAATCATTGGAGTCCGCTACACTTTCTGGTGCCTAGATCAATGCGCCCTTCTCACACCTTGAGCGCGAAACGTTACGAATAACCTGATAATGCTGTAGTCTGTGAGAAACCGTGGAGAGTCACACATTGCTGTCGCGCTCTATGGTTGGATACGTCTGCAGTGAAGCTCAGCCCACATTCAGGACCGCCGCACAGAACTCCTCCAAGACAAAAAAGTAGTCCGTTGTTAAAACTTCTCTTGTTACCTCAACAAGAAGCTAATCACGAGAAAAATTTTATAAAGTCTAGAATTTTGATACCTGACTTGTTTTAATACTGTCAAACATTAAAAAGCTGATTTCGTTTACTTTAGTGACAGGCTAGCGGAGTAATATAGTACACCGCGGATCATAGCCCAGTGTTAAAAACTGCAGTTTTTTTAAGTTGTATACTATTATAGTTGTCAAATTCTGAATTGTGTGCACAAAAAGGTTTGGTTTGTGGCGGTTTAACGTGCCAAAGCAACTCAGGCTATGAGGCACGCCGGAGTGAAGGGCTCCATAAAATTAGACCACCTGGGATTCTTTAACTCGCACTGACATTGCACAGTACATGGGCCTCTAGAATTTCGCCTTCATCGAAATTCAAGTGCCGCGGCCGGGTTCGAATCCGCGTCATTCGGGCCAGCAGCCGAGCGCCATAACCACTGAGCCACCGCGGCGGTGTGTTCACAAAAAGCTTGATGACGTAATGCGAGGTGGTGGATTCATTTTCACGTTATAAATTCACGTTAGAAATTTACCTATCACTATTCTATCGAAGTCTCTTCTTTCGTCTTTGGCTCATATTCGTCGGTCACTGCAATCTGGACAGCATGCTAGTATAAAGCTTTTTGTGACGGCCAGCACAATTACCGTTAATTCCGGGATAGAGTCCGGAGACTATGCTTACTTAAAAGTAAATATTTTCGGTTTTCTGGACTATCAGTGACGCCTAATATGTTATTAAATGCCCAACAAGATTCTGAGTACCGAATGGGGACAATGCACGGCGTGCAGAACGTGTACCCGGTACGGACACTCGAGTAAAAATAATTATTTTCATTCAAAATTGAGCCTTGCGGGCCACACCAGCGTGGACTGTACACTGGAAATTACTCTGTCCCTATTAGTATTCGTAGTGGGTCTTGCTCATGGTTCCTAAAATATGCTGTCCTCCGAAAACTAGAATAACAAGGGAAACAGGCATGTGGCACATGCTTTCATTCCGCACGCTCCACAACTAGTGAGAAGGTAGGTGATAACGAGCCGCTCTTTTCCCTTCCCTTGTCTGCTCGGTGCCCGTGGAGTTCCCCGGACCACACAAAAGAACAAAACACAATGCGCCGGCCTGTATTCGAACCTGGGCCAACCACGTCGCAGGCGAGTATTCGATCACTGAACCACCCACGCTTTTTTTTTCATTATTGTAGTGAACCACCGACGCATGTGTTTTTTTTCGCCGCATTACATTTATTAGACGTCTATATGTATAAGGGGAGGGATATACACGCAGATTATTCCCAAAGCGGTCAGCTAGTGGTTGCGCTGCACCCAATTAACGGACATCGCTATTACAGTTCACAAGATGGCAAAGAAAAGCAACACATCAACAGTGGAAACGTATCCCGTGGAAGGTCACTTTCCTTATGTCCTCCAGCTACAACATCATTTGGCTGAATTACGTTCTCAGTGAAATCACAGGTTTAACGTTATGGTCCAATATGCGTTTTTCCCACACGCTGTGCAGTCCACTTAAATATAACGCCTTAGAGTTCGCAATCATGCTGAGTACCCGCAAGCCATCGCACACTGTGGGGAATTTCAAAGTATGTCGTAAGTGTGCTTTGGAGAACGTCCCGAAACAAAATTGTAACTTACTGCGTATCTTCTCAGCTCGTCGAAATGGGTATACACTGGTTT
The DNA here is from genome assembly GCF_052857255.1 of Amblyomma americanum. Classification (NCBI taxonomy): domain Eukaryota; kingdom Metazoa; phylum Arthropoda; class Arachnida; order Ixodida; family Ixodidae; genus Amblyomma; species Amblyomma americanum. The sequence goes on from NC_135497.1 coordinate 400,720,145, forward strand.
ATTACTGTTTGCTGAAATTTCTAGAGCGTTTCACTACGGCGTTCCTCATAGCCTGAGTCGCTTTGGGGCGTCAAAGTTCCACAAACCAAACCAAACTGTTTGTTGAAATGTCACAGTTCATATCCAACTGTAGTCACGTCGATTCCCTGCGTCCAAATGACGGCAGCAAATTTATGAACATGGCGTAAAACGTTTGTACGATTGTTGATTAAACCTAAGCAAAAAACGCGGCGTAGTAGTCCCAAACACCTTAACGTTGCTTTCATCGAAAATAAGTGCCCAGCAGCATCCAAAAAACAAGTATCCGGCACTTATATTCTTCGGACCATGGACTGTCAGTAATAAGTAAAAAAAGAATTTCGAGGGACACACAAGCTCCGCCTTAAAGGTGTGACGCGGTAGCGTGAATGGGTGCTTCAGCGGCCTGGAGTCCACTTCGTAGACACGGATTCTCCTCTTTATTTCCTTTCATTGTATTTCTTTTCTTTTTATCTATTTTTTATTTGCCTTGCGGAAGGCACACAAGGCCTCCCTTTAACCAATGCGAACAAACGTTCCTCAGTGGCGCCGCCGGCTAGCGGTTCCAGTCCCGGCGCCCGGCCCTACCATTTTTCTGTTCCGCGCATTTGCTTTTCATTCTTCACAGGGACGACGTAATGATGGTGGAATGATGTGGCGACCCTGTAGACCAGTGAGGAATTTTGTATTGACGTCATTCCTGCTGTAGTGTGTTATGATGTTAGGGCGTTTGCATTAACGGCGTGGGGTCATATGGTTGTGATGACACGACCCTCTCGGCCGATACGGATTTTCTCGACACGCCGACGCCGGGGTCACCGCTCAGCAGCACCCATAACGCCATCTCGTTAAGAATTGGGGGTGCATCTCGTTCTCGATAGTAAAGGCGTAAGCATGAAATGCGCTGTTGGAAAAGCTTTCTGCACTCAAGGGGGCCTCGACTGACTACGGTAGACGCGGTAGGGTATCCACAAGGTTTACTAGAGGGGTTTAGCAGAGCGTATTTGTGTCTTCGCTGCGCTCACGGTACCCGCTCAGCCTTACCGGAGCGTTGTCTGTAAAACCGCTTTCGCGGTGGCTCAGTGGTTAGGGCGCTCGACTACTGATCCGGAGTTCCCGGGTTCGAACCCGACCGCGGCGGCTGCGTTTTTATGGAGGCAAAACGCTAAGGCGCCCGTGTGCTGTGCGATGTCAGTGCACGTTAAAGATCCCCAGGTGGTCGAAATTATTCCGGAGCCCTCCACTACGGCACCTAATTCTTCCTTTCTTCTTTCACTCCCTCCTTTATCCGTTACCTTACGGCGCGGTTCAGGTGTCCAAAGATATATGAGACAGATACTGCGCCATTTCATTTCCCTAAAAACCAATTATTATTATTATTATTATTATTAGCTAAGCGGAGGCAGACAGTCGAACTGCACGAGGAGCTTCCTGGTGATAAAAAGTTGAACAAGACAATAAAAAAAAACCGCTTTATTTTTCCGCCGCAATTCAAAGGAATATTTTTCCTCTTGAACATTTTATAACATTTGAAGTGAAAGACGTACAGTACTCACGGATTGAAATAGGACATTCGGAGCGCTAGCCTCGCAGTGCCACGCAGGCATGTGGTAAACCACAGGCCGGCTGATTGGCTACTGGAAGGAACAATTCTGCTTTGTAGATGTTCTCCCTCTCACGCCATACCACAATGCACCACCTTGGTTCCATGAGCGTCTACGGGCGGCGCTCCATGAAGCGACGGCCACGCGCTCCGAATGTCCTATTTCAATCCGTGAGTACTGTACGTAGTTTTTGGACAGACGTTTGTTAATGTTCTTATTTCTGCGCATTTGCTCCCAAACGCAGAGGTTGGTGAATGGGTTTGCCGGTACCACCTAGCGCAAAAGTCGCAAATCTTCATCAGCGCGCAACCTCTTTCTTCCAGGTTTGCGGCTAGAGACGCCTGTGTGTTCTGCAGTGGTTGCGGCACATGCGACATCTGTTGAACCGGCCGCCATGTTGAACCAGCAAGCAAGCGCGAGACCAGAAGGATTTGCGTGAGCCATGCTCGTCGCACCGTTCAGCGCTCCGCTAGCACTGCGTACGAGCGGAGCAGAAGTGCCGGTCCTCTCGCGCACTCCCGTCTGAGCGCTTGGCGCATGCGCAGTAGCGCTCCCGCTTGCCGGCTGAGCGGAGCGGAAGCGCATATACGCTCTGCTAAAACTGTCTACTGGCTGCTGCGCGTGGCCCCGTTCTTCTTCGCTTCTGTTGTCCGAGCTAGGCAGCGCGCACTGGTTCCAGCCTTCATCGATCACCCGTACATCCTGCAGTATTCTGGGAAATGAGATTCCACTAGCCTTCCTCACTCTTAGGGCAAAAAAAAAGGTGACAATATGTGAAAGGGATTTTTTTCCAATCTCTCAGTGCTCAGGCACGCTGCAACAATGCTAATTAAAATGAAGATATGAATGAACATGTAGCCGACGGCGAAAAGTCTATACTAGCCTGCAACACGAGCCCAGATTTCTTGAAATTTCCAATCACCTTTCAAACACCTGCCAGGCCTTATGCTTACTCACGCTTCTTTTTTTTTTCAAATATATGCTTCAGTACAGCACTTGGTCCTATGGTTACAATATCTTGCTTTGTATGCGGAGGAGCAAGGTTCAATCCCAAGTGACGCGGGCGTCCTCCGGTCCTTTCTCTGGCCTGCTTATCGGTTTCACTGGTAGTGACATCCGTGGAACAATCTGTTCTCGACACAACTCTGTGCAGACAGCAAACGCTTTCCATGGCGCTCTGTGGCGAGGCTGCTGCCAAACTGAAATCTGCGAGTCTTTAGTGCTCACGGATTTTATGTGTAATATCCATGCGGTGATAATACAGAGTCGCCGACGCGCCTTTTACAATAATATTAGCTACTCGACTGAATGAACTTTCCTGGATATTGTTAGTGTAGCACTCCCTGAGTATTCTCGGTCAATGTGCAGGCCACTTTCAGAACCATGAATTTCGTAGACTGACGTGACTGGAACAGCTTCCTTTGTAGTCATCTAAATCAGGCCAATATAGGATACGATGAAAGCAAGGACAAAGGTATATGTACGCGTGATTTCATTAGATAACGGTGACCGCTTGCCGCAACGTAATGGCTGGCTAGTTGGTTGTGCATACTTACGACTACAGCGCAGAAACAACACGGACAAGCGTCCTTTTCTTGCCTTGTCCGTACGTGTTGTTACTGCGCCATAGTTCTAAGAATGCTACTAAATTAATAAAAAAATACCAGAAGCGCTACATAAATATTTATTTAAGCTTCTCAAATTATCCACTATCAATTCACACATATAATGAACTCAGCATTGTTGAAGTTTTACATGCAACAGAGCCCAAGTGTCCCTGGATCCAGTAGACATCGCTGAGAACGACGCGTCAACAGCGTCACGGCCGGTCAGCCGGCGGCTTATGCATCCTAACGCTAGCTGCATAAAAAAGAACAAAAATGACAATTACGACAGTCGGTAGTGCGAAATTTGGGTGCTGCTCTTCACACGCCACCTTCCACCACTGGCACGTGGCGCGTTACGCAGCTAGCCAGCTGGAGTTAACCATACTGGCCACCCTCCAGTGGGTTCCCGGGGCAGCCAACTTCCGATTGTTCATTCCTCTGCTCTCGCCGTGGCAGGTGGCGTTTCGCTGCGCTCCTACCTGCCACGGTTGTCACGCGTCCGACGACGACTACGACTGCGACTACGACGCGGAAAACAGGAACGGGCGCCAAAAGCCCGAACTTCAAACACACCTGCGCCGCGCGTCACCTCGCGCCAGGCGTCTTGCGCGTCAGGCAGAACCAGTCTGCGCATGCGCGCGGCGCCAGACGCGAGCAGCGCGAGCGCCAACGCTCCGATCTGTCCCTGTCAGATATTTGGCCCGCGCTGCACGCGTATTTTCCGGCGCACAGACGGATCGGCCGACTTCCGGTGCGAGACCAAGCACAGTGTTTTGGCAACCTGCCTCATCATTCGGCTGGTTGCTCGCCAGTGCCGTTTAGTGAAGATGGAGGCGATGCTGAACAAAGTATTGCTTTCTGACGTGGAAAAGCCGTCGTCTCTATGGCTAGCGAGCCATACGATGCGAGGATGCGGGTACAGAGTGAACTAGTGTCGATGGCGTTGCATGTCATGCAAGTGCTTAGATGACCACAGTGAACAGGCATGCTTATTTGTGTACTAAGCACGTTCCACACTTTTTAAAATCACTTTATTACGCTAATTACTACCTCGCAATACTCTCTGTTGTCGAACTGCTTCTAGCAACATCACCATAGCGCGTGACCACGCGAGTTTAAGCGTGCCCGGACGCGAGGGGGGAGCCACCTTCCGGAGAATGGAGATGCGTACCACTCTCGACGCCCGACGCGGCGCGACGCTCAACGCGCCAGCGCGTGTCACGGCGCCTCGGTAGTGTGGAGTCAGGCCTTAAAGGGACTGTGAAAGGGGGTCTCAACAAAGATGAGATGTTCCTAGGAAGGTAAAGGACGCCGTTTCACAAATACCCTCCAGCAAGAATTTCTTTAATGCGCTTCGTAGAAGTTATCTGCGGTCAAAATTGGAATTTCCGCGTCTTCGCGCCTTCCACTCTCGTCTCGTAACTTTTTGCACGCTGAAATGTGGCGCTCCTCTGCCGGGTCCTCGCAATGGCCCCCTTATACCTCCTCACTCTAGCCGGCCGCCGACGCGCGCGAAAGATTGCTAGCAGTCCGCTGCTGATGTAACGAGCGCGAATGATGACGTAACGAGCGCGGATTCGGGCGCAAGCGCAGCGCCGCAGGTCGCAGCTAAGTACAGAAGAGGGCGGTTTTAAAAATTGTGTTGTAGATTATCGGCTCGTTTTTGAGGCCTTGTACGCGGCATGAACGCTGGTTGGCCTGTACCCTACATAATGCGAGAATTTTATAGACAACCTCAAACACCCTTTTCAGGGACCCTTTAAGAGCTGCGCTCTTAAAGAGTCCCTGAAAGTCATGAGACATGAAGTCATGAGACATGAGAAGCTATGCGTCTTTCACTTATTCTATAGCTCAATTACATCTCTCCAAAACAACCAATTCCAGTTCAACGATTCCGCACAGCTGATGAGTATGAAGCAAAGCGACTCGCCGTTCCTCTGTAGCGGTAACCACACCCTCGCCGAGCAGCCGCAGTAAGATGGCGACGGCTGTCGCCTGTCGCTGCTGCTGCCACATGAGCACGGAGCGGCCAGGCTTGGAGGCAGAGTGGCGCCCCTCAGCGTGGTCGATTACGGCCGCTTCAAAGTTGTCACTTCGTGTTCTCGCCGCCGTGGAACAGTGGTTATGGTCCTCGGCAGCTAACCTGAAAGATGCGGGGTCGATCCCGGCCGTGGCGGTCGCACTCAGATAGAGGCGAAATGCTGGAAGTCTGTGTACTGTGCGACACCAGTACAAGTTGAGCTAAAACCCCAGGTGGTAGAAATTATCCGAAGCCGTCCACTACGGCGTCCCTCACAGCATCAGTCGCACTGGGACGTAAAACTGACTATACACCAAAACCACAAGCTCGTGTTATCAATAAGCGGTACTGAGTTAAGACTCCGTTTGTAGGGCTTTAAACAGAATAAAGCCCAAAAGCAGTGATGGAAACCTCTTAGCTAATGTAGAGGAACGGTAAGCTTTCTAGTCGGTACGGGTCCACGATTGAAGGAACTGCAGCCGTAAAAACAGAACGAAGGGGGAACAAGCGACATACTCCGCGTTGTGTGTGTCGCTTCTTCTCCCTTCGTCCTGCCTTCTGTCATGCTCTTTGGTAATGCGTACATTTGTATATGAACACGAGCAATGCTGCGCTGCAGTGGCAAGCTAGATTTATGGGCTGCTGAAACATGCAATAATCTTTACCATTATGAAAAAGAGATATATCAGACATAATTTCCTGCTCCCACTCCCCTATAGGGGAGTATACGAGCGCCTACCAGATTGTCGGCAGCCATTACTTACTAGGGGCGCCTCCACAAATTGTAGCCTCGTGAATTTGCCGCTGGGAAGTCACCGTCAGAACCTTATCGCTAGTCAACAGTAGGAACTGCTTGCGTGCTGCACACTCGCTGCAGAGACTCAGTGCCTAAGATCGGGAATGTCGCAGACCAAATTCGTTCTCTCGATCTCTGGCCCCACCGCCACGTTTCGATATACACACAGAAAGGTGCTCATTTAATGAAACTTCCGTGTGGCGAAAGCATGTTGAAAGTTGGTGGAAATTGCAGCGAGGGTAAAAATGGTATGCATAGGTAACTCATGCATAACTTCATTAAAATAAAAAAGCGCCAGTATGCTGAATTGTCATTAGACCACGAGCATAACACCGAACACGATTTTTTTTAGTCGACGATAGCATTATTTTTCATGGTTGCTGTCAGAGTTACTTAATGCCTTTCTTGCCATGAAGGCGGGATCTGCAGGATATAGACTCAAACCAAAAAATCACTATTGTGGAATGGAAGAAACCTCGCTGGGGGGGACTCTCACTACGCCCAGCCGCTTGCTGGCGTGGTTGACGCACTCCTGTGAGTCATGTTACGAGCAGAATTTGTTCATGCAGTGCAACGAATTTGGGCTGAAAAGAAGTTTTATTTAATCTGTGGAATGAAGAAGACAGTGTACCCATGCAAAGGTTGACAAACTTTGCTGGGCCGCCCCAGCTATAGGCTCCGTGAGCTGCAGTTTGGCGCGCGCGAATGGCTCCATCTGGTTAACAGCGGTGGCGAAAGACGGACGCAGCCAACGCAACTCTCTAGTTCAGTTTGCAGTGAGCGAGCCGAGCGGTGAAGTGTTTCGTCCGAAGGCGAAAACAAACTTGGATAATCATGGGTGCTTGACCTACTACTGTGTTTACCATTGTCATTACTATCAAAACACTGCAGTCAAGGTACCGAATTTATTTTAACGCTTTCCTTGGCCTTAGTGCATGCTTGCTTATGCACAGTGGGTCAACTGGAAATGAGTGCATTGTGGAGCTGAATTCATGAGTGTGAACTGGGAAAGGGTTTACACTGACTGGGGTGTTTTGAACGTGCCATCATTGGTAGGAGTTGCTTTATGGCTTTATGTACAGGGAAGGATTGTGCTCAGTCAGTCACAGGAAATGGCCTCCGGTGAAGTTCTTGGAGCTAGCATCTGAAGCATAAGTCTTCATTTGTTATGCTGACTTGTGGTTCAGCGTGCCAGTTTTTTTTTCGAGCGTGTGTGTATGCTATGGGAGCGACGTCGTACTTCTGAGAGTGCTTATGTCGTTTTTCACATTGTTTCATCTAATCTTTTGTGTATTTATTTGCATCATTTTATTGCCCATAGTGGCTTAAGATTTTGTATCTTTATTTGTTGCATTTCTGAGATGTAAAATTCTTTTCTGGACGGATAAAAAGAAAAATAGAGAGCGATATACTATATATATATTTCTTGGATTTCACAACATCGCTAAACCCTTAATTTCAGGATTTAATCTTTTGATTTTAAAGGGGTTTATCGTCCCAATGCAATTCAGACTATAAGGGGCGCCATAGTAGAAGGTTCCAGATATTTTCAACCACTTGGGGTTCTTTAACGTGCACTGACATCGCGTAGTACGCGGACCTCTAGCATTTCGCCTTCATCGAAATGCGACCGCCGCAACCAGGATCGAACCCGAGTCATTTGTGTCAGCAGCTGAGCACCATAACTACTGAGCCACCGCGGCGGCCTTTCTAGGGTTAAATATTTACCAAAATAAAAATACGACCAAACTAATTCATGTAGTTGGTGCCATCATGAAATTCGTGAACTGAAAGTCCTCTAACCGTGGAAGATGTTTAGCAAGAAACCCATCGTTTTTTTTGCATGCTTAGAGCCATGCTTATCTGAAGGGAATACACAAAGTAAAGCAGTGTCGATCCTGCAGGATGTAGAGGACTCTAATCCGATATGTGTAGTAAGTTTGCGTTTTTCGCAATTCTGTCCGACCATTCACATAGTGGATGTCACAGTGGTTGTAAATTACATAGCTGATTTCATTATCTCAGTCAATCATAGACTTGTTTCTCAAACTGTAAACGTAATTATTCTCAATAAGCTCAACTGCACTGCCGGATATTGCAGTGCCGTCGGAACTGCAACACAATCATGGTTGCTCGGAATCGGTGGTTTCAATGCGTTGAAATCCGCAGAGAAGCAGGCATTGACTCAGAATGGCATCGCGGTCAGTGCGCGTCTGCTATGCGGCCGGGCTGACGCGAACGCATCTGGCATGGAGGAAGGCGCAGGGCCACCACAGCCAGTCTCAAGGGGGGCGCGCATTCTCCCCTCGAGAGACCGGCCGTGACTTAGCGTCCGGTTAATGCGGCGAGTGCCACGAGGCGGTGCTGGCGATGTGGTGGCTGCTGGCGCCACCATGCCAGCGCACGGAGCCCATAGAGCCTGGCGCGCGCGCTTGAGCTTGAACTGTTCCTTTGTGCCCGACATTACATTCCGGGACTCAATCGGCTTGCGGTTAAGTTTCCATCTACAGCTTTTGCAATGCCCCAATAACCCATACTTCATATTTTATGCCAACGCAGATTGAGAGGCCATGCCAGTAAGCCTAAAGTGCCATATAAATATTGCCGAAACAGACGTGAATGCGATTTGCAACCTGTTGACTTATGGAGCCATCAATAAAACTCGGGACGTAACATGTCCGAATTTAGCGACGCTTATATCATCGCCACGCTATGGCTTTTGGGGGAACTCGCTCTCTAGCGTTCACATAATGGTGCCGTTGACGTCAGAAATGCGATCGAGTTCAGCCATGTAATGCACCAGGGCGGAAAAAACCGTGGTCTGCTGAGGAGGAGTGCTTCAGTTGCTCTGTCAGTCGGAATGCCTAGTGTGGCTGAGCCTTCACTATAGTATAGCCTCATTGCTCCTCGGGTTTGTTCGACGGGACCAAGCAGCCCCAAGACATAGTTCTGTCAGCACTCAGCACTGAGGTTTTTTTTACAAGTAGGGAATTCCGCTGGCACCGTGATTCGAATCATGTACCCCCTTTCACATCAGGCAGGCACACTTCCTCTAGGCGAAAGAAGCCCTGACTAGTCGCGCACAAAATACAGCAAGGAGATTGAGCATCCGGGTACTATAGTACTATAGTATCACCACCAGCTGAGTAACAACCAGCTACAAAGCGATTAAAGGCGGGGAAGCCCCGTTGAACTTCATAATAGCTCTCAAGACAAGCGTAAAGTAAACGTGCGACGCTGACCTTCAAAAAACTTGCTTACACAACGCGACGCGGTGGAGCCCATGACGGCTGTCTTCCAGATCATGAAAAGCAGCATCGCATTCAAATAAAATAATATTCGTCGTCCTCCATGTCAACAATCTATGAGGCCAGGACGTCGAAGCTGTCCAGGACTGAGGCTTCTGTGTCCAGTAGCCTATTCTCAGGTGCACGCTGATCCTCTTCTCTCCTGGCACCCCCCTCTGCGTGTCCGATAGAAGACCCTCAAATAGCAGCACCTAAATCTGCGGCCCTTCATTCACTTTAAGCTTATCTTGCCACAGCACAAGTCGAGAACGTGTGATATTTAGAGAGAGCACGAGAAATGAGTAAAACGACTCTTAAAGAGGAGAAAATGGATTTCACTGCTAAGCTGGTTCGGGCGCAATGAGCTCGGGAAGAGGAGCCTGAAACTGCACTGCTGCTTTGCGGACAAACCTACCTTTCTCCACATTAAGAACGGGTTTAACTATTTCTCGTGTTCTCTGTACGTATGGCGCATGCTGTGCATACCTCCTGAAATATACTGATAGTTATGGCTGTACTTTACTGGGGTATTTGAAAAATTATGAAATCTGGGGCCACATTTGCAACGCAGCCTACATATTCGGGAATAGTAGGTGAAAAGGCCCGGTGAAACCTGTTCGACTTATCAACGAAATTACGTGTACGATGACGCAAAGGGGTAGAAAACGTCCGTCTATAATTGAATGTTTCACTTCTGACGCCTGAAATTTAGTGACAACGTTGAGAACGTGGCGGTATCTAGTTCATTATTGCTTTGTTTACATCAATTCCTTCTTGAAGCCCTTAACAATGACTTTCCGAACTCTGGGGAATCACTCAAAGCGCGCTTTGAGTCCAGGCTCTTTTCGTCTAGGTAGTATCGTTGATAGCCATACATGTGTGCTCCTCGTCGAGGTCAGCAGAGTGGGCGAAGTGCACCCGCTTTGGCTGCATGCCAGCCTTGGGAGCGGCGCTACGGAACCGCTTGCGCTTGCAGAACACATCTTCGCAGGCTTACCGGTCAGTAACGGCCCCCTGTGCAGCTCAGCTAGTTCCTGCGCACACAAATACCCGTGCATGAGAGTGCATATACGTACAGGCGCACACAGAATTAGTGATCACCCTGGAGAGGGATATGCAACGTTCCTCGCTGCTTTAGGCGAAAGGACCCAGCCTCTGCAGAGGAAGAACGCTCGTCTCTTGACCTATACTATGACTGGCGGCGTCGCCACACCGCTCTGCGGCCGCCTCAAAGTCGCTTCCTTTCGTTTAGGGTGTAGCCGTAGATTTGGAAAACTTCATAGCCGGGGAGCGCTGGCGTTTAGCTGCTCCTAGAGTTGCCGTTTGCCGGTCAAGCTCGCGTCAGTCGCATTCAGGAGCAATGTCGTGCGGAAGGAAGTTAGGGCGAAGGGCGCGGCGCGTAAACAAGCGGCCGGGGCTCAGGAACGGACTGGCAGAGTAGAATGCGCTCATTAAAGACGCTAGTACACTCAGGCTCATCATCTTGAGGTTGTGGTACGTTCATCCTATCGGCACCTGATGGATTAGCTGAACCAGAAGACCCAAAACTATAAACCACGAAATAATTATTCGCAAAACCAAAACAGAAAAGCTGCTATCACTCATCATCCGCATTACCAAGAATGTGTAATCGTCATATATTTCTTTTCTTTAAGTCACTAGGGCTTCGTAACCAGACACGGTGTGGAAATGAACTCCAGCCCGGTAACTTTACGGAGTAAATTGCTAACGAATTACTGAGCACGAGGCGAGCGGTTATATTCAGGCCAAAATTTTCAAGTACGTATTTCCCCACGCAGTGTGGTCATAACCATGGAAAGCATGAAAGCGTGGCAGCGCCTCTGACAATAATCAGCTCGTATTGATACGTGGCGGCTAGCTGAAGAAAGAGACACGATGATTGATGGCAATGAGATGATTTAATGGCTGCTGGCCTAGCGCGAGCGCTCCTGCCCGCGCCACTGCACAGTTCGTCGTCTTCTTCGTCACACTATATACCCGGGGCCACCGAGCGATCGTCCCGATCGGTGACAGAGACGCGCGAAGTGGTTACGGGTTAAGAGGATGGTTGGGCAGGAACGAGAAATTGGTGAGGTGCTGGCCGCCACGATGAATGAGATGGCTGAATGATTCCTGGTCTTGAAGCTTCCTGGCCGCAAGTCGCCAAGAGTCGACGGTCGAGGCCCCAGGACGCGCCGAACGGCCTGGGCAGGGGAACGGTGTCTTCAGATGTAAGCGGCGTCTCGGGTGGGTGGGGTCGATAGGTCAGGTCCTTGCGTCGGGTTCAGTCTGTCGTGTTGAATGCTCTGGGCGGGGGACGGGACGGGGGGAACAATGGAGAGGTTGGTTCGGGTCTGAAAGGCTGGGGCATTGCCGAGCCACGCACGCTAATACTCACGGCTGACGAACACCGCTGACGCAGGACGCCGAAGCTTCCCGAACCGGGATGTCGTGGTACCCCGCAAGTTCCACCAAATGTTACGTGGCGGCCAGTCGAAGAAAGAGACACGATGATCGATGGCAATGAGATGATTTAATGGCTGCTGGCCTAGCGCGAGAGATCCTGCCCGCGCCAATGCACAGTTCGTCCCCGGGTAGTGTGGCGAAGAAGACGACGAACTGTGCCATTACCCCCTGAACAGCTTTCAGGCCTGCGCGTCACGTGATGCGACGTCAACGACGTCACTGCGCGCCGGCTGAGGGCCACGAGCGATTGCCACGCGCTCGCCTCGCGGGAACTGATGCCGCAGGCAGGCTCGTCGACCACCAGGTCCGCGCGATTTGTCAGGGCAAAGACAAATAATTAAGATTACGGACAGAATTATACATATTTATTTATCACAGCAGACTCTGTCTGTATGCATATTTACAGATATTTACGACTACACATCGTTCGCTGCCAAAATACCTGACCGACAGAAAACGATATTGCGCTGCAATGTAGACGGATGTTGCCTTTTATACTGCGTGCTATAAAATTGTAAACAACTGACCGCCGATACAAGTTGTTGCACCGATAAGAGATACACACAGTTACGATACCAATCCGTATATTAAAGTAGGCCCTGTGGCACGTTACGAGTTTCCGATGAATGAGAGGAAGCAGAACATAGCACATCGCAATGCTTGATTTGATTTATGGTTTGATTATGGGTGTTTAACGTCCCAAAGCGAATCAGGCTATGAGAGACGCCGTAGTGAAGGGCTTCGGAAATTTCGGCCACCTGGGGTTCTTTAACGTGCACTGACATCGCACAGTACACGGGCCTCTAGAATTTCGCATCCATAGAAATTTGACCACCGCGGCCGGGATCGAACCCGCGTCTTTCGGGCCAGCAGCCGAGCGCCATAACCACTCAGACACCGCGGCGGCTCGCACATTGCAATGCTAAGAGGTAGAAAACGAAAACCGTACTCGCACCTTAACTGCAGGTTAGAAGAAAATATTTCATCCATATTTCAGAGTAGGTGGCCGCCCTTCAATGGCATAAAGCACAACATATTACTTTGTAGAGTCGAAGACATGCAAAGAAACCCCAGTACATTAAACACGCTTGTGACTAAACTGTGGACTAGGTTATAATAAATGACACAAAGAACCACTTATTTCACTGCTGCTGGTACAGGAATGCACAAGGAATGTACTGCACAATCTGCATTGCACAATAATGTAGACACTAATACAATAATACATTATAGACACTGCAAGAATAGTACAATAATAGACACTGCACAAGAAGAGCACATACAGACAAAAGGTGTGGCAAATAAGTCATTCACCTACCACAGCAGGCACTGTCTGAGGTTCAGCTCAGTAAAAAAAACATTGCACTTAATTGCCAATATACTTTAAAATTTAATATTAAAAACAAAGAACTGTCATTTAAACTCTGGGCTAGAAAGCATGCATGACGCAAACAAAGGAAGGCTCATTGCACTACAACAGGCAGATGTTCGCCAAAGAAATCACAGGAGGAAACTGCAATAAAATACCTGCAGTGCAATTTAAATTAACTAATAGTTATTGTGCGGTGTACAAGTTATAGAAAATTAGTTTTCAAGAAAGATTAGAGCTTTTCTGTTTTTTGCCTTCTGTTCTTTTATAATATGAAGTTGATCATTCCTTTGTTTGCATAAGAGTTTAAGCATTGTTTGCTGCACAGTTTGCAGCAAGTGTGACAAGGAGTTCGTAGGCACGCCCATTTTCTCATGCATCTATGTCCTCAAGCCTCAGTAGAGAGTTGAGCGTCAGTTGTCGAACGACATTCCTTCGGTTGGGGCCATGGAGAAATTGTGTGCAGGCACTTTGTGTCACAAGCTTTGTAACTACAACCTCCGTGTACATGACTATTGTAATCACAAGGGCAGAGGAAAACTTGAGTCCACCTCGGTCCAGTTCTGCGATTAAGGAATGGGTGTCTTCTTCCATTTCCGTCTCACTTCCGGTAACAACCAAGTGTCCTCGGCAACTTTCACACTTTAAAACTTTCAATGTAGCATGCGCACAATACCCGCCAACATAACCAATAACTGGCATTCGTTCTCTGAGTGCATCAAGGTCAGCGTGTACAACTTGAACACTAAAGAAGGTTCCTACATCTGTGGCACTGTTTGTCTCTTCGATGTTTCTGAAGTGATCTGTGCTCATCTTTGGCACGGCATTTAGAAGGCGAATCCTGTCCTCTGTCTCACAAAGCTGTCGAACAGATATGTGGTACTGCCCACCAGCCTTTTGCCGGTACTGTCCAAAACGACTCTCGAGAGGTTCCGTTTGAACTTTCCCTAGTAGGACGTACTTAAAATGAAGTTAACTTATGCAGTACTTTGTCAATGCCAGTAAGGATTGAGCAGATAGCCTTAGGGCACTCTATGTGTCCTGGGTAAGGACGCCAGTGTCATGCCCATAAAATTCGCAGATATCAAGCCAGGTAATGAAACCATTCAGAAAAGCTACTTTTGGGTCATCTGTACTGCAAGACATGGGTTCTTCGTAAACAGTACGATGATGAAAGCCTATATTTGGCGTTTTTACGTTGACAATACTCCACCAGCGAAGAGTGATTTTGATGAAGTGTGCTGTTGCTGCCGCATGTTGAAAATCAGCTTTACCACTGCGAGCAGCAGGGCTGCGGCTGCGTGCGGATTAAAAACCTGCAGTACCAGCTTCACATTTTGCCGTTCTAAGTTGCTCGGATTATGTGCCTTGGATGTCAAGCCATACCCAGACTTTATCAGTAGAGATGACTCCTCTTTATGTAAATATCTCAAATTCTTAAATGAGGCAGTCATTTTGCATTCAAGACGAACATCATTGTTTGAAAGCTCAAAGCGTGGGTAGAAAAACCAAGTCCCCGCATTTTCCTTATTCAGCCAATTGTTTCTGATACACTTCGGAAGATGGGCAGCATCTACCACATAAAATAATGGCCGATCTGGATCTGCCGTATGTGGATAAACATGACGAAGCATTGACTTTGGCAGAAACATCTTCATTGCCTTTCTGTTTAGAGAGTTATTGTCACAAACAACGGCTATGACTCTGTACCCAATCTCTTCTAAGCGTATGATCACCTTCCTCAGTATGGCATGAAGTTGGTTGCCCTGTATGGTTTTTACCGGAAGAATATGTGCTACCTCCTTGAATGAGCTCAGCAGACTTTTTATCATAAACACGTGTACAGATGTGGCTGCCTCGCTGGAATTCACTGCAGCACCACATATGCTGCCCCCTTTATAATCAAAACAAGGCTTGATATGAACTTCGTCAAGCATCAACGTCACTGTCTTATCATGTGGCTGCAGTTGTGTAAATCTCTGGGAAACATACTGAAGAAAAGTTGCATCACAAGAATCAATTTCTGGGCACATTTGTACAGATGAGCACACTTTCCTAATAGTGCTCGGATGGGGCAAGGGTAGTACTTGTTTTTCTCAAATACTTGTTGGCATGCGGCGACATTGTGCGGAGAATGCATGCAAACACCAGCACCTGTGTGCTGTACTGAATACGGTCTGCAGAGAGCAGTGTTAGATGTTCCTTTAAAAACTTCACAGCCCCTTTCTTGTTTTCATTAATGCTTGCTTCCAATTTGTCTAGAAGGGAATTCACTGCAAGCGACAGGTGGCGAGAAATACAACGCTCGCCAGACTCGTCAGACAGCATGCACAGGTTGTTCAAAATTTGCAACCAACAAGGAGCTTACATTGCAAACCGAGTCTGGTACAACAGCGCTACCAAGATTCTTGATCGCGGATCCGTAGTAGCAGGCTGGGACTTGGAAGCCTTCGAACACTGTCAATGACGGCTTCAACCAAGGTTCACGATCATTGGTGATGTTCAAAAACATAGTACACTTTTCTTTATGAATCCCAGTCCACTGCACTGACACTGATGCCACTTGTAGGCGCGCCTTTAGTTCGAGTGACGAAAATTGGTCTCTCTCCTGCTCCGCTTCATATGACGCCAGTTATCCTTTAACCGCGCGGGCGAGTTGGGAAGCTTCTAGTCGGCTCCTCTCAGTATCAGGTGCTTCTCTCTTAATGTTGTTTGGTGCTGAAAGGTACGAAGGGCAGTTTAGAAATACGGTAGGCACCGATCCACGGCGCAACCGCGGTACTGGCAATCGAACTGCAAGAACATTTGCTGTTCTTGGATCCGTGTACGATGTCGTCGACTCGATGCATGAAGCGTCGAAATGATCGGCGCAAACCTGCACAAACGTACAAACGTTTAGTAAAGATCTCCGAATCCAATTATTAAAATAGCCTAATGCTAGCCCCTTTGTCTATAAGCGTGTTTGCAGCAAAGAAATGTGGCCACAATCAATCTATCTGGGCTTCGGAAGTATCACAATAAACGTGCTGATTAAGTAAAAGCAACCAGGAGCACATAACAGTACCATAAACATTACTTACCTTAGTGTACGAAGTGGGCACGAAGTCCTTTCTTGGAATGGCGCGTAACCACTTCTTGAATGTGTCGTGGTCTTTTGGGAAAGAAAATACTCGTATCTTCATGCCCGTATCGTAATTTCTGTTGCACCCTGGCACACAACACTTGTTCGGCATTTCAGTATACACTGCACATCGCACACGGAAGCAAAATTGCCGCAAAACAACGACGAGAGACGACAAACGCGAGCACGCCGCTGCAACCAGTCGGCCCGCGCGGCGCAGAGATTGTGAAAGAAAGAACAGCAGGGATTAAAATCTTGTCAATGGCGATGATGCATCTGCAAGTGTCAGCCTGCCGGATGTGACGTCAAAATTTTGGGCGCAGGCCTGAAGGCTGTTCAGGGGGTAATGACTGTGCAGTGGCGCGGGCAGGAGCGCTCGCGCTAGGCCAGCAGCCAATAAATCTTCTCATTACCATCGATCATCGTGTCTCTTTCTTCAGCTGGCCGCTACGTAACAGTATATAGCCGCGTAACATTCCGATGCCACGTGCCGAATGCATCGAAGTATTCGACAGCTCGTGAGCGAAGTGCGTCGGATGAATAACTTGGCCGGCCAGCCGCCGCCGCTAACACACACATATATGTGTGTGCAGTCGCAAATGTGACCTCTGCGGTAGAAGCTGCCGATAATAAGACACTGTAGCTACTTCATGCGATTTGGTGTAAACGAAGGGAAGGCACTCGTCTAAATGAAGCTATACTCTTTACGACTAGAATTTCCGTTGTGCGCATAATAACCGCAGTAGCTCGAAAAGTTGAGTGGGTGCATAAATGTACGAAGACAGCGCACATCAGCCGAGGGCTGAGCCTCATGTGAGCAGCGCCTCACCTGCGTACAGAATCCGTCGAGGGCAACGAGCATCTCAGCAGCGGACGCCTGTGTAGCGGACACCTGCTACCACGGCCAGTGCACTCGGGACTTGGTAAAAGCTCTAGCGCGTGCAAGTAGCAGAGCACGTTCTCCCCAGCCAAGCAGCACACACAGCTCTGGAAAGCCGCTCTCAGAAACAGCCAGCGTAGAGTTCTGGGCAGCGATCTACCGACGACACGTCGACGGAAGGTTCCGGAAGAGGTACTGAATGCGCAGCACGGGCCTCGCGGCCATTTGACGTGACATAGAGCAATTTTAATTTTCTTTTGCGGCTGTTCGAGGCAGCGGGAGGAAACTTGTTGCGTAATTAACGAGAAGACATTTATTATTTGCTCGGAGTAGGTGCTCTGTTGTTGATGTTAGCTTTGGGATAATATTGGGGGGGGGGGGGGGGGGAATGGGGGGTTACTGGACGCGGCTTATTGTACATTATGCGGGATCACGTCTTGGTGGCCAGGGTTAAGGGTGGGGGATGGTAAGCTCGAGGGGCAGGGCATGGCGGACCGGTAAATCACACGTGCAGCAAAGTTTGGCAGGTAGGCGGGGCCCCCTGAACATGAGGCAAAGGGGCCGGCCAGTCCCCCCAACAATTTTCCAGAGGGGGCGGCGCCCCCCCCCCCCTCCCCCTAGTGTCCAATTGCTTGAACTTGGGTCTGATTTCTGACATCTGAAACACTTCAGTTATAGGACTCTTTTAATTAGCACAGTGGGGCTGA
The DNA here is from genome assembly GCF_052857255.1 of Amblyomma americanum. Lineage (NCBI taxonomy): Eukaryota > Metazoa > Arthropoda > Arachnida > Ixodida > Ixodidae > Amblyomma > Amblyomma americanum. The sequence continues at coordinate 400,738,020 of NC_135497.1, forward strand.
GCTACTTGGCTTAGCAGCCAGTTGCAAAGCATTTCGTATATGAGTAACCTAAACCAGTCATTTCCCAACAGAAGTCGATTGTCTGACTTGTGTACATGATCATGATTAGCAGAATTTATACAAACTATGCACAAACTTTTTAAAGCAATTGATCACTCCCCGTGCATAAAGCTTCCCATTTCAATTCATTTTATATTGCCATGAATATTTGCACCGTTTGTTCGTTCCCACTGAAAACCGCCGGCATGCGGCTTTATCATTTTGTTTTCTAATGCGAGATGCGACCTGACTTACCTCCATTGATCATGGCCACGTGCAAATGCTTCCACATTTTTCCAAATTGTCGTAGTTGCTTTTGGTTTTTATCTCGAAGATTCCTTGGTAGCATTAAATTGAGCACGGCCAAGAACTGCATGGCATTCAGTTTGATGACCACCGAGAACGCTTGTAGCGAGTCATTCGGTTCTTAGTCGGCGCGAGTCAGCCCCTTAAACAGTTTCTTTTGGAAGCCTTTTCTTTGTCTTCCTGACTGCTGGAGTGTCGTCACCACAACATGACAGTCTGCATCAACCTTTGAACATTGAAAAATAATATATATATATATATATATATATATATATATATATATATATATATATATATATATATATATATATATATATATATATATATATATATATATATATATATATATATATATATACACCAAAAGTGAGTTCTGGCAGCTGATTTGGTCAATATAATGTAAAATACCAAAAATTGAAGAAACATAACAGGATTTAATTCATGACGTTTCGGCTGGAGGACCAGCCTTTCTCGAAAAAGGCTGGTCCTCCAGCCGAAACGTCCTGAATTAAATCCTGCTATGTTTCTTCAAATTCTGGTGATTTTATATATATATATATATATATATATATATATATATATATATATATATATATATATATATAATTTATGATGTAAATTAGCATTAAATAACTAAATAACAAAATAACTAGAAGTCTTGCCCCCCCTCCCCCCCCCAGAAAAAAGTTCCAGAGTCCCTGCAGGTAGGTCGGATGGGTAGCCGAGGCTCGCGGCGGGTGGTACACGAAGTCCTTGGCACAACAGGCAGCCGGTGCGCGAACTTCGGAGTGGGCACAGCGCAGGGCCGCCGCCGCATCATCTCTGGGGATGGGCGAGGGGTTGGGGGGCCGCCGCACACCGGAAATGGCGCGAACGAACGGCCGAGTGTTTGCGGGATGCAGACAGGCTGGCCGCCATCCAGCAGGGAAGCTGGGCAATCAGCTGGGGGCCTTGTGCTACTAGACAGGGGTGCAGCATGGACAGCAGGCAGCGGGGGCTGTTCACTCGGAGCCGCCGCGACGAGGAGATCGGCCGGCAGCTGGAGGAAGCGGTGAGGGAACTGCCGCAGAGCCGCAGCGCGGCGGATGCCGCGTTGGGCCCACGCGGGCACAAGTGCCCTCGGAGTGGGCGACAGGCAACAGGCAGCATGAGGCCCCAGCCGAGGTGTGCCGCCGCACGTTAGTAGCAGTGTTGTGGGCGTTACCGAAAAAAAGTAGCTAAATACGTTACTCGTTATGCTAAAAAAGAGAGCGCATTATCGCGCTACGTTAGCTACAAAAAAAGGTAACACGTTACCTTTACCATTACAGAAAAAAAGTATCGCACGTTACTTTGCCGTTACTGCATGGCCATAAATTTTATTCAGTGCATCTTCGCTGCAAGAACTCACGATAACACTCTTACAAAGCTCATAGATCAGATAAATTCAAGCCCAAAAAAGATTTTAGCCGCAATCTTGATTTAAAGAGAATACTTCGCACAAATATGCAGGAGATTAGCTATGTTATAGTGGCCTGCCGCACACAGAATTCCTCGACGACGAACATTAGTCCAGTGCTTAAGAGTTCCCCTTTACCTAAAGAAGAAGCTTATCACAAGAAAATAATTAAGAGCTTTACAATTTTTAAATGCGAGTTATTTGATATAGCCAAAAACTTAACATTTGGCTACCGGGGCAATGCAGGACGCAGCGGACGGCGGCCCAGCGTTACGAACTGCTGTTTTTTTTAAGTTGTATCCAACTTATAACTCTGTGGCACATGGTGAAGCCAATTTCTCAATGAGACATTATAAATACAAAATTACACTTCATCATCAATTCTAAACTCACAAAGAAAACAGCGCTGAAATCTCAACCAAATTGCAGTAATCCTGAAAAATGTGATGTTCCAAAATGCTCGGCATATTTCCACTCTTGAGAGAGTTGTATGTGTCAGTGGTTTGCGAAGAGGAGGTTGATGAAGGCAAGTATGTGAATGCGTGTTCGTGTACCAATTTCGTGCTTTATTGATATTCTTGTTCTATGGATATTCTTGTGCTTTATGGATATTCTTGCGGGCCGCAAGAAGGGTCGTCGATAGCACCTGTTCGTTTCGTTTATTTGCAACATCACTTTAGGTGCTTCGCGCTTTTTTGCTCTACAAAAGGGGGTGGATGGGGGGGGGGGGTGGACAATTGGAATAAAAAGTAACTAGTAACGTGACACATCACGCTACCGACAAATGTTAACGGTAGTACATTACCCGTTACTGTTCCGAAATGGTTGCGAGTACGTTACTTAGTTACCGACAAAACGTCCGGGGTATCTGCGGTAACCCGCATTGGAGGAATGCGAAAGCATTGACGCCTCTTCGTATCTTTTTGCTCCTCTTTGCCTCTCTCTGCTTCCCTCGTCGCCTCTCTTGACTTCACGTCTCTCTTCTCCTCAGATTTATTTGATTAAGCACTGATGAAATTCATCCAATTCCCATTTACAACAAATAATTGTCTAACCTTATCAAGTTTCATCAATTGCACATTTTGAGTTTTCACACTTGGCGCCACGCTTCGTTTTAAAATTTGGCGCCACGTGTTGCCCTGGCTCCGCCGACTTTTTGGACATTTTTATCTCTAATTTATTTACTAATCACTCTATCGAGATAATTTTTTGCGAAGCATCCTCACATCATCCTCTTTCAATTACAACCATCTTTTTTTTATGGGGCTTTAACGTCCCAAAGCGATTTAGGCTACATGGAACGCCGTAGTTAACGGCTCCGGAAATTTCGACTACCTGGGGTTCTTTAACGTGCACTGACATCGCAGAGTACACGGGCGTCTAGAATTTCGCTGCCATCGAAATTAAGCCGCCGCGGCCGGAATCGAACCCACGTCTTTCGGATTAGAACCATTCATTTGGCGCTACCTTTTATAAGTTCCTCACAACTGCTGCGGGCACGTTTTGCGGACACGACCTTGTCGGCATAGCCTAGCAAAGCTTTTGCTATAAAAAGGGACGTGTTTCCGGTAACGCCGAGACTTGTAACGCGTCACCGTTAACACTGGGTAGTAGTGGCGCAGGAGCGGCCGGGGGCCCGGAATCACGAAAGCACGCACCATGGCCACGATCCAGCAAAGATGCCGAGCCAGCAGCGAGGACTATGGGCAACAGGAACTGTCCGTAAGGGCCACCACACGATGAAGAGGTCGGTCGGCAGCAGGGAGAGCGCCAGATACTGCTTCAGAGCAGCAGCGCGGCGGGGTCGCTGGAAAGCGCCATGTCCGCCGGCGCAAAGCAGCCCCGTGCACACAAGCGCGCATGGGGCGCGGCCCGCCGCCGCCAGCCAGCTGCCTGTATAAGCCAGAATCACCGAACGCCGAGAGATGCAGTAGCCTATCGGTTGGTCCGAATGAGACTGTGGCGCTGTTTTCAATTTTAATATGGGATACAAAGCAAGGTATTCAACACTGTAAATTGTGGGCACGTGTCACTTCAGCCGACATATAATCTGAATAAAAGCTGGACTGACGCCTTATTGTGCACTCAATTCCAAGTGATAAGAATAACCAACAACCATTCTAAGGATGCTATCATTTTAAATGCGTTGGTAACCAAAAGTTATAGGAAACCTACAAGGGACGCTGATATTCCAGCTATTGTTTTACGCTACACTGGCTACACTTCGTGCAAGCTTATGTAGACGAGGGAAGGGCGGGGTTAAAGCTATGCTGTGATCAAGGCGCTGCATTCGTCTTAACAAGCATCGGCCAATAGCGTGATAGCGAGCGTCGTCGTCGTCCTCCGATGCAGACAACAACCTCTAAATTTCTGGGCCATCGGGATATAATATAAGATGGAACGAAAGAATATACACTGCCAAATGGTTTCCCGTTGCGTTTTTTATAGTATAAAAATGGAAAGAACACTTTTTCTTTCTCAATCGGATCGCGCCACACTAACTTTCCTCGTCTGCTCAACGGATCGGTGCATGAAGCAGCGCAATCATCGCTAAATTTCTTGCACAAATTTCGTGGTTGGGGTGAAAGGTCAGACGATGAGTTACTCGTGTGAAGCACGAAATATCTCGGCTTCTATCCAAAGTAGTTGAACAAGTTATAAACATCATGCTACTAAACTTCTGCAAGCGAAATGATATCATCACCGAGCAGCAATATGGATTTCAGAAAGAGAAATCCACCTAATTGGCGCTAATAATAATTCAGGAGAAGATAATAAACACTTTTAGTTGGGGCGTACGCAGTAAGCTTGCGTACGCATCCCTTACTGCGTTGCGTACGCTGTGAATAGTGTAAACACGACACTTTTACTTGGCCGTGCCGTAGCGTCCCTCAGCACACGCGTAAACAGTAGCGCCATCTAGTTACAAGACGTCAAAACACAACAACGCTCGGTTGAAGAAATTTTCGTCCGCGATTACTGATAACTAAAGTGAGCGCATTGCGAGCCTTTTTTTTTGTTCAAAGAAGAAAGTCTATGTAAACCTAAGAAAATGTAAGAACTGACTAAAAGCTAGAAAACTGCTGCGCCAGGGGTCGTTGCTACGAGGAAAACACACCGCATTTAGTTCGGCCTAGGAGCTTGAAAATCGCCTAATTATCTGAAAAACAGGGGCTAGTTATCGCTTATACCGATTCGTGTGGGCAAGAATAGGCGAAATAAAAGCGAACCGCTACCATTTGAGCGAGCTATTTTGTTAGAGAATCAAGCGGTGACATGGTATTTATTCCGAAGCGGGCGAGCTGGGCGCCGCCGTCTTGTCAACGCAGCACGTAGCGTCCCACGTTGCGTACGCTACACTATGCTTTATAGCGGGCGGGCGTCCGCAACGCGCGGCTAGATATGCTGCGTTCTACGCATGCGCATTTGTTACCCGCAGTGTCGTTGCGTACGCAAGCTCACTGCGTACGTCGAACTAAAATATCTAATAGACAATTTTGATCAGACAATATATACAATAAGTGTTTTTCTAGACTTTAAAAAGGCAGTCGACTTCATTAGGCAGCCTATTTTATTGTACAAGTTATATAAATATCGCATTAGGAGAACGGCTCTCACGTTACTAAAGAATTACCTCTCAAATAGTTACCAGTGCACGAATATTGCAAATGCAAAGTCCAGCTTAGTTCAGACACATTATGGAGTTCCGCAAGGATCAATCCTTGGGCCGCTGTTATTTCTGCTTCATATAAAAGTTGTAATAAACGTGCCCTCTACCCCAGAAATAATACTGCACGCTGATGATACCAATGTATTCATCTGCGGACAAGACCTCGAAGTCCTCCAAGTAGAAACAAATATATGGCTGCAAAATTTATCCATGTGGCTCCACACTAATTAACTAGAGTTGAATGCTAAAAATACTAAGTACATTATATTCGGCGCTCGTAACAAGTGTATCAAACAATAAATACTTATTCAATTTTGCGATGAATGTAGCGAACGTGCAATATCACATAAATTTCCTGGCGTCGTATTTCACGAACATCTAGACTGGTCACCTCACAATGAAAAACTTCGCATAAATATCTCTAGGTCCATTGGTATCATGTACAAATTAAAGGACCTTTTGCCTATCTGGATGAAGGAACTACTATACTGCACAATGGTACATTCGGGTTCCCACAATTGTCTTCTTGTCTGGGGCACAACAGCTAAAACAAGCATAGAAAACATTTGCTTATTACAAAAGAAATTTTTACGACTAATAGATAATGCACCATACCATAGCCACACTGCCCCATTGTTTATAAAACACTATATGCTACACTATGGATTGTTATAGACAAAAAGATAGCGTTAGCTACTTACGTATAAATGCATTCCGTTCCTACCGCTTTTTGTCGTTGGTATCTTACGAAAACGCACTCCTACAACAAAAGGCACAAGTATTATAAGGAAAAAATGCGTACGAAGTACGGCACCCAGAAACTTAGCTACAGAATTTCCAGTTGTTTAAGCGATCAGCATCCTGCTGTAGACATTATTCAGGAAATTAAATCATTGAAAGTTTTCCAAAATAGCTTCACTATGTATCTGTTGTCACTCCAGGCATAAGTACTGTTTTCGTTTTTATTCTGTTGTTCCTCAGAGTATTTGTCCAGTTGTATAGAAATGTTCGATATAAAATACTGCAATTTCAATGTTAACCAACAAGTCTGTATTTCCATCTCGTTTAGTGTTTATTTTATACGCGGATTGTCTTGTGCTCTCGATTGTGAGGAAGAAGGGCGCAGACTCTTTGTCAGGCATCCATCTTCTTTTTGGTCTACGCCCTAGCCAACTGTACCATGTGTTGTCTGAATCAACTATTTGACTTTGAGTTGTACGACGCGTTGAAATCGGCGTAAGATATGGGGGGGGGGGGGGGGCAACTTTAGACAGCTGTTTTGGGTTTAAGCCAGAGAGCTCACCGACCGCTTTGAAACATCGCCGTATTAACACACAGACGTGAAATACGCTACTGGCCGCGTTGACCACGTGTGCAGAAGACCTACATTTCTGTACGTGGGTCACTCGGCGCCGACGACCGACCGCACGAGCGCGGCTTATTTCAACGCGAATTGGTGTTGAGCTGAAACGCGCACTTCAGCCGTGTAAGCGACTTCATCTTTGCAGAATTAAGCTATGGTTGCCGCTGTCTCCGACGCGCGGGTGCACCGGCACATCGGTGCCTTTGTCCAGGCGGATGAAAATATGCAGACTTGCGAGGCTGAGCTGCAACATTTCGCGGCGTTTTCCGCCAGAAAATGACTTTGTCGAAAAACTTGCCAGAGACTACGAACGCCACGAAACACTCTTGAGCCTGCTAGAACAACGAGTATACCGCATGCTTAAGCGCCTTCTCCCCGCAGAATATTGGAACTGCGAAGACATGGAGTAGCTGTAAGCCATACCAACATCACAGCCTTGAAGAAAAGCGCAGGTCTTCAGGAATTATATTTCTACCGAAAAGTTGCACGATTGTCACTTTTCGTAAACTTCATCGTCACACACTTCTTCATAAAGACGTTTTTGTTTGCATTCTTCCACTTTTTACCGATGCGGCCATCTGCCACATAGAATAGGGAGTCTAAAATAAAGTTATGAAGGAAAGAGGCTTGGAGAAGACGAAAATGTTGGCGATAAGGATGACGTGGATTAACCGAAGACTAAAGAGGATGAAGAAGCATTCAGTGAGTTGGAGAGAGATGATTGGTGGAGAAGAGAAGAAGGAGAAGACGAAGACAAGGCTTACGTGAACTAATGCCAAGGCTATAAAAGGGCGAGGGAGAGCGAGGCACGGGGGAAGAGAACAGAAAAGCGGGGGCTCGGGCGGGTCAGGGACGCTTCGGCTGGAAGAGAACGACACCGGCTACTTTTCGGGTGAGCTCGCGTTCTACGGCTTCGCATCGTGGACTTCCTGCGTTTCCTGAGCCCGTTGCGGGGAGCTAACTGAAGACGCTACCACCTGCTACGACCAGGGGTGTCTCCAGCGCTGTTTCCACCCATCCGGGTGGTGGTCCCTCCCGCCAACATCACCGGTATCACCTCCACGGGATCTTGAACCGGGAGCTTGTACGACGCAGCCAACGACGCCGCCAGCAACGCCAGCCCAAGCACGTCGAACGCCAATTCGACGCCGGCTACTGGATCCATACAACGCCTGATCCGCACCGAACCAAACGTGAGCACGAACGCCGACCACTAGCAGTAGAACGCTAGTAGTGGACGCTGGTAGCAGTTTTCCCGGGTCGTGTGTATTTATAGTCTTTGTGTTTTGTGTTAGCTTTGATAGATTTGTGTGCTAGTGTGTGTGTCACGTCGGGTGTATGAAATGTGCGTCTGTCTGGGTACACCTGTCACCTAGTCCGTTCTTTCGGTCCGAGTGTTCTCCTGGGTGATCCGTGACACAATCCCATTAAAGCTAAGCGTTTGTCATGGCGTACATTCTGCTATGCGTATTCATTCATACCACGCATAGTAACTGACTGGGGAGCTTTGGCTGCACGTGTCGCCACTGCCACTGATCCTGATAAATGTTAGTCTGATGTCCGCCACAACTACTGCTTCCTTGGGTACGCTGTTATATCAGTGCATTGTGCTCTGTTTCTATTGTACAGCCGAGCCCACTTGTAAAGGCCGCAGTTATAACGAACACTCGCTTATTACCATTGAGGATGGTGCTATCATGTCAAATTATGTATTAGACCAATGATATTGTGTCTTATATACCACGAACAACTCAGGCCCCACAACTCGGTTAGAGCGAACGAAAAGCCGCTGTAACTCGGCCCCGCAAACGCAAACCCCCGCTTCTTGCAGGAGCGGACAGTGAAGAGCGCCTCCAAGCTTCCGTGACACCCCCTTCCTATGGAAAAACACGGTGACCAAAAAATACAATGAAAGTACTCAGATATTTTAGCGTACGCTATACGCAGGCCCGGCATAGAGGTCCAGGTAATGCGCGGCGCTTTTTCTTTATCATACAAGTGTGCAATTAGGCATAAGTTTAGCTGAGTTATGGGTATGACAGGCGACGTTTCCGCTTAAGGATTTGCTGAGTTGCGCTCGACCATAACATGGGGAAAAAAGGACGGAGCTCCTTCCTGCTTGTACTCTACAACGGTACGATGCACCCCACGTGCCGCCTTCCCTGACTGCAATGAATACGCTGTTCTTCCACCAAACGCAAGAGCCATTTGACATGGACATCACTCCCGCGGTCAACGTATCGTATCACATGCTGATGGCAACTGACAGACTAGGTGCCGGCGTCCCTGTTTGCATCTCTCTTTTCCCTGCCGCTGGTAAAGCTGGCGTGAATGAAACTGACTGCGGTGTGCATCAAGAGCTGCATTAATCGTTTCGTTTATCTTTTATGGCTGTCTAACGTCAAAAAGCGACTCGGGCTATGAGAGACGCCGGAGTGGAGGGCGCAGGAAATTTCGACGCGCACTGACAACGCTCAGTGCATGGGGCTCTAGAATTTCGCCTCCATAGAAATTCGACCGCCGCGGCCGGGGTCAAACCCATTCATAACTGCATGCATAAGACAGTGTTTATGGACCCAGGAATAATGCAGGACGTTGTCGAACATCAAAGCTATTGGTAGCATGTCTATTTGTAGCAGCGCGTCGTCAATGGGCCGCTGGCCTGACCTCATGTTGCGTGGGATTACATCGTTCGTGTGGGTGATGACGCCGACATCGGGGACCACGCACTGAAGAAAATTGTACGCCAAGTACGAACACCGACAAAAATAATGACGAGGAGGCCGACCTACCTTGAGTTGCCATGTGCGTTTCCAGTGCGATTATCATTTCGCGTTCGTATCGAGCATAACGCATAACGAAATATTTTCAAATAAACGGCACATTGTCCCAATATGAATTTTTGGCTGCAACATGGAAAGTCCATTGACTACGAACCACGGATACAACGAAGCAAATCTGCTAAGTCGTCAGGTTCGTTACAAAAGTGCTCGAATGTATTTCTATTAATGATAATTTCTCATTTGAATGCTGTTCTTGTATTAATTTCTATGCATCCACCGAACGTATTCTTCAAACCGGCATCCTCAACAGTCTCCCTGAGATTGTGGGAGCTCATCTTACCTCACAGAATGCCCGTCTTGCCCGTACTACCACTGGTCGGCATATACTTCAATCCCTGTCTATTGACTTTACCATGATTACTCAGTTCACGCGAACTATCCCCTATCATATCCATCAACATCTACACATCCCCTTTTACCCAAGAACATGCACTCTGTTCACCATTCACAACACTCTGTTCACCATTCACAACACTCTGTTCACCATTCACAACGACGCCAAGAAACGGGCGGAAGCCCTTTAAAAACGGCTAAGGACGTGCTCTATGTCGATGTGGCTGAATATCCCTCCGGCTTCTCCTATGCCCTTTCAGCCGTTAGTTCCAGCGGCCGCCCTAAAACGGCTGGCACCGTACACACCTCCTCTTCGGAGGAGACGGCCGTAGCTATTGCTCTGACCACTCCCGATATATTAACACCCTTGCCAGTGATTCTAAATCAGCCATCCACAATTTAACCGCGGGTCACATATTCCGTCCAGCACTGTCCCTCCTCCTAAAATACATTAAAACACACTTTGTCACCCTTCTTTTTGCCCCCGAACACGCAGGCCTAGCTGGTAAAGAGGTGGCTCACGCCTGCGCCCGGGGTTTCACTGTCCGGGCTCTGGCCATGAAGTCCGCCTTCGGCCACGTGGCCCCGCTCGCTGCGTGGAACCGCCTCCTCTCCATGACATATGTCACCATTACCGCCTCGGTGGCCTGCACACCGCAAAACCCCTCGGTATCACGAGATTCTGTGGCGTCATCTTCAGACTCGAACTTTTCCCACTCCTTCTGCCACCTCATCCATCCAGCAATCTACCGTTCCTCAGCTTGTAATTTCTGCCCGGCTAGAGCCAACCTCGACCACATAATGTAAGGCTGTGTTCGTCACCCCCTACCAAAATGAAAGGAGCAGTGGGAGGCTGTCCTACGCAGCCAAGCGCCTGATCTCCGGGAAAAAATCCTGGTTTGGGCTCAGAGGTTAGCGGAGGCCTACCAAGCCTAAGACCTACCTCCCCTGCTGCCCCAGATCCTGGATTGGGCGCAGAGGTTAGCGGAGGCCTACCCAGCCTAGGAACTGCCTCCTCTGCTGCCCCCTTCTCTTTTCGGATAGTTTTCAGTCAGTTTGTTACTGTCTGCTGCCTTGTTCATGCTTTTGTTTAATTTTTCCTTTTATCTTTGCACTTTGAATGATGAAATAAAACCAGCAATTTTTACTCCAATATCGCGTGATGTTATTTTTTGTTGTTTGAGGTTTGTGATTGCTAATGTTACATTAATTTGATACTTTCAAGCTCTTTGAATTAAAAACATCTTCAGTTGCCCTTTAATTTCGATGTACGTAAAGCACATTAAAATCTTCACTGAAATAGTGCCGTGCAATTAAGGAAGCTGCACCTTAATAACTAAATAGAATATATCTGGACAACTCAGAATGCCATATAACGCAATACAGCGTGTACAATCCATAGAAATTCACATACAACCTCAGTAAAATTTTCAACCACGCAAAAAAAGGCGAGAAGGCAAGCGACATTTAAATCATATGAGATTAATGCACCAAGCACTCTTGATCCTAATAATTCACAATGAAGCGCAACATACTTTGTCGCTTAAAACTCATTGATGCGAGGGTATATCGTAAACTTGGTGCGGACGCTTTAAGCTGCAATGATATATTCTGTGGTACTTGCATGCTGAAAGCCACATTATGAAACCCGGCTCAAATAAAACACAGAAGAAATTTGAGCAAAAAAATTATTGTATTTTATTACACATTAGCCTTTCTTCGTCAGAAATGGCTGAAATCAGCAGTGTGGAAAGTATCATTCACAATGTAGTTCTGGAACAATAATAAGCCTTGAGCAGAAACTATATTTTCAGGAATTTTTTCGTAGTTTCAGTTAAATTAATTAAAACACTGAAATCAATGTTATAATTCTCTGAAACTCTTTGGATTATTTGTGCCTAGTTTCATAAAACTAGCTTTGGGTACACGATCACTGAAGTAGATTTTATTACTCATTCTGAAGTCTCATCCTACCTGAAACTGAACCTGCTTTTCAACCGCGAGACACTTTAGGCTGAGCTCACTTCATGTTTATTGCAGGCTTCATATGAGTACAATATCTGGGGAATGTATACAACGAAGACTCTAGAGGTAAAACAATTAGGAGCGACATCTTGTGATGTAGAAAACATAATAGCAAAATTGAAGCATTTTCTAACAAAATATATACAGAATAAAATATGAAAAACGTACCAACGCGAAGTACAGCAAAGCTGCTAGCATATCAACAATCCACATTGGAGATATTACATGTCCTAAAGACTGAGAGATAGGGAGTGTTATAGCAGTACTAAAACCGAATTCATACATCAAACGTGTCTACATTGTTAACGTCTTGCAGTCAGAGATTGGCCTCCAATATCCGTCGAATGTGCATGCGTTATTTTTCAGACGTTATACACATATGATAAAAATTACACTACACTACTACAACGTTAGAACATATTATTGGACATATTAGCGAATTGAAATTGACATCGAATTCCAACAATACGTCCGCTGGTACGCGCGACACAGCTGTTGTTCTTCGGGGCAGCGGAGTTCCCGTTCGAATCCATGTTCACCCGTGACGCGAGACGCGCTTCCCGGTTAAAAGGCGACTCGAAGGCGCTACATGACTGGTCCGTCGATGGCGCACATTGGCTCGCAGCAAGAGTCTGGTCGTGAACCGTGGGCATGGACTTCGCCGCTGCCCGCTGCCGCCTTTCACTGCGCATATGGAGAAACGAAAGTCAATACAGCAAACACACGTGTACAACGCGCTCTTCATATTCGATAAGGATGAAGGAGACAAATTCGTATAGCTTAGCTACGATGTGCATTGCACTTTCGAGTGTGCACATAAAGTCTTCCTACACGCATTGATGCCCTGGTTCATATTGCAGGGGTCAGAGTTCCACAGCGTATGCCACGGTTAACGTACCGTCAAAGCTTTAGAAAAGGTAACGCCTGTCGTTCCGCACAGCCCGCGTACAGTTTGCGGCTATCGCTGCTCGAAGAACGGAGGCATGCCTGACTCGGGTTCGCGTGCCCTCAGCGGCAGCGGCAACCGAAAGCGCTCTGTCGCTGGAGCAATCCGAGGTGCGTGCAACTGCGGGAGCATGTACATGGTTCATATTCATTCGTTCAGAGTTCATTCGAAGTTCTCGTCACCTGTGGTGCACTGCGCCTTTCAATACGCACGCTGTGCAGTCGGACGCAAAATCCAGATCGCCGCTAGTATACCGGCGAAACTGAAGAGCTCTGAAGAAATCTGAAGCGCACTTGTCGGTATTGCTCTTTGTATGCGAATTGGAGCATTGATGTCGCCTTAGAGAGATACTTAAACACATGCGCCTCATATGCTTAGTCGAAATGATATCTGTCGCATTGAGACTGATCTAAACTACATTTCTTTTAAAACAGAAATAAGCGCAAAAAATTTTCCCTGAATGACTCTACGTAGCCAACGCGTCTGAAACTGTCCGCAACGACCGATGGAAAGTGAATCTACCCAGACTCGCCACTTGCCATCGCCAGCCATCACCTGCACTAACGGATGTGTTTCACGTCCTCGAAAACTATAGGGACGCTGAAATCCCCCTACGAGCGCAATGCGTGTTCTCGATCCATTACAAATACTTGTGGCAACAACTTTCTGACGAACGTCCTCACCCAGGCAACCAGGAGAAGCTGCCAAGTCGCGCTGGGGCCCCCACGTATTGATTTCCCCTTCGCTATTCCACTGTCCAAAGCGGCCATGCGTTGGAATCCGGGCTTGCAATTGCAGGTTCCCACGTGCTTTTGGTTTTGCACAGACTTGCGCACAGGTAGAAGTGGACGAAGACGACGACATCCAAAGCACAGCGCGAGGGGCTGGCAGTTCAGCCATGCGACCAAGGCAACAAGTTCAGCGATCGGGATGTTGGGCTGCGGTAATGGCGTAGTGATATAATGCATTGGCGAGCGAAGCTGATCGGTTGGCACCGCCGCGCGCTTGAGCTCCATTCGCGGCAATAAAGTGCTTATTACACCATCACTGTTATCGACCAATCAGAAATTTTTCTTCGGCGGATCCGCAATTTTTATCAATTTTCATATGTGGCCGCGCTGTGATTGGTCATTGGTGGTCTGAGACTCCTGTGACGTCCACACTGTCACGACCAATCTCGGAATTTCGCATCTGACATGGGCGGGGTTTAATGTGAGGGTAGGTCTAATGCCATCGCATTAAAAGCGACGCAGGTGCACTCAGCCAATCGCAGATGCCGAGGAGGGCGAAAGTGTAAAGGCGCAACAGCTCACCCTCCTGCCTTCCTTTCAAAAGCGACCATCGCTTACGTGGTCTCCGCATTACATGCCCTGAGATAAAGCTGCCATAAAAAAATACATTTGGAAATGGCCATGCCCAATAGTTATCGATTTCAGCTATCATTAAATCGAATTTGTTCAGTGACCCGCCCTGCTCTCTTACTGGCCCCTAGCACAACGCCTATCGCTTTCCTTTCCATAGCTCGCTGCAATGTGCCCAGTACAATTTCAACCCATTACCTTAACCTCCAACTTTTTGCTCCGTAGGTAAGCACTCGCAAGATGATCATGATTATGAATTTTTATGGCGTGAGGGCGTCTATGGCCAAAGAGCGGCATAGCGCAAGGTATTTTTGACATCTCAAGGTGTGGTCAAAGACGCATTTACCAGGCATTTCACCCTAGATATGCGGAGCACCAGACCAGGGGACAACTTGTACCCATTGTATCAACGGTGGGTAGGCGGCACTGGGGATCAAACCCCGTCCCTACCGCATGCGAGGCGGATGCTCAATCACTCGAAAGATACTCGTAATCGCAGAAACTCGCAAGCTGCTATTCATAACATGAAAAAAAACTGCCAAGTGCACTTCACGCCGTTCTTATTTTCCTCGTGCCTGTTTAAATCGTCCATGCTATGCATGCAGTCCATTCCTTGAGTTACTATACAACGCATTGCCATCAGAAAATCTGAGATCGCTAAGGGATTCTCCACTAGCATTTATTGACCAACAGAAATATGGGGCGCTCGAGGACGCAGAAAATGGCCTGGGGTATAGATTTTCTCAATATTACCTACTAGCAGTTCACTGATGCTATATAACCCCCACAGTCCCCCAAAAGCTCCTATCAGGCTGGTCGACTGCCTGCTTCTTGCCTTTCCACTGAAGCCATCCATGAGTAGTGAGTGCTGGGGTTTTTACTCCACTCATTGCCGATTCCATGTCTAAATGGTGCCTTCCAACCATGACGTCATCATAACTCGTAGGTGCGTACCCTATGTAATCTTCAGCTTTCACCGCTTCTTGAACATTAATTCCGGTAACTGCAACCATCCTATCAATGCTGTAGAATTTATTTATGCTTCCAGCTATATTTTTATTATAATACGAAATTCTACACCTAGTTCTCGCCTATTCGCTAAACCGCGATTGTAGAATACATACACACACTTTAAAGCTATATATTCCTCTTATATCCTCTTAACCTCATTCAGCCCCATAACAACTGATTTAATGACCGATAACTCAACAAACACCACTGCTTCGCCAGCCTCAGTCGATAACGTTCTTGAGCTAAGCGTTGTCAGGTTCAGTTTGTAGCACAGGTCGGCACACTCATGAGTGCACTCATATCGTCTCGCTCACACTCACGTGAGCAAGGTGAGTGTGAGTCGAGTGCGAGTGACGGGATGTGAGTGTGGATTGTGATGGGTTTGAGTGATTGGATGTGAGTGTGAGTGAGAGTGAGTGGATGTGAATTAGAGTGGTCATGAGTGTGAGTACTCATAGTGAATGTGGATGTGAGTGGTCATGAGTGTGAGTACGCATAGTGAATGTGAGTGCGAGTGAGTGGATGTGAGTGTGTGTATAGATGAGAGGTGAGTAGACATGGGTGATGGGTGGATGTGAGTGGATGTGAATGGTTGTGAGTGGGCGTAGGTGGCAAGTGGAATTGAGCGGTGGGTGGACGCAACAGCGAAGTTTATCACGTGTGCCTATTCTTTCTATCAATCCCCTCACCTCTTTCATTTCATTTCTCCATTCTGCCTGATATCCTTTATTTCCGCTGCCCCAGCTCATCTGCTTTAGTATCGAGGGCAGATGCTGGGGCTAGCAAAATATTTTCCTTCCTTCCTTTATTATTATTATTTATAATAAACCACTTACTACTACTACTTCGCGACGATAGCATCCAATTAGCTATTTTCATTTTGGCAGCTGAGGGAAACAAATATTCACCACCGAAGGCACTCGAGGCCGCATAAGGCATCATGCCGGTGTCTTTGGGATACCGAAGCAGAGGATTCCGCTGGGGCGGGAACGGCAATCTTTTGTTGCTATACGCCTTACGAGTACACCGTTGGCATGGGCTCAGACCCTTCCCGGGCGTAGTGAGCCCCTACGAGTTGTGTCAGAAGGCAGCAAAAACCGTCCGACGGACGCCATGGCAAAAAATGTGACGAAAAAAGAACAGGGGAGCGAGGGTGGGGGAGGGGGGCGGTAGGAAGCCTATATAACTTTTCATAAACAAGTCGAAGGGTGCCAGTATGTTGGACACCTGATTGAGCTCGTAGAACAAGAAATAGTTGAGGATTAAGCTCCCCACGCACTCCCTAAAGCCCGCCCCCCTCCCCGCCCCTCCCCCTAAAAAAAGGTTTTTTCTGAGGGTACTGAAAAGGGTTCCGCTTGCAACATAGGCGCGGAATGACGGCGGCGGCAGTATGGGCTGCTACTGGCTACCCAGAGAAGTCAACAACTGCACTCACGCTTCCGCTGCATGCTTGCAAGGCGTGGTTCTGATTTGTGGCGCCCAATCTTCGGCACTGGGCGAATGAAATGGACGTGTGAGATGCAATTTAGTTTTACCTTTCTGTTTTAAATTTTTAAGCGGAATAACTTCTGTTTGCGCACTCCGATTCCAGTAATTCTATCCGCACTTATATCTGGACATAATGAGGCATCATTTGAACTGGATACTACGATTTCCTCTAAGAACTTCTGGACGGGGCTTTTACCTAGTAACATCCTACCGTTTCGAAAGGGCATGTACTACAAAATGTCTCACAAGTTATTATACTCCTGTCAAGCGCACAAGTTCAGTGCCCTTAGGAGGTGTCCGCTTCGTCTTCGTGACAGTTTAGGCTACGCGGTGCTAAACGGGAAGGCAAAGTGTACTCGTAGTATAAAAGAAAATGGCGACACGAAATGAACAAAATTTTTTAAGAGATCAGCGAAAAAGAAAAAGAAACTTTAAAGTTGACTGACGTGACAGCGCAGATAAAAGGAGCTTAAATAACAATAAACCAAATAGAAATATAAGAAAAGCCAGGACCAGCCAAGGACTATGCAGAATTTTGACAACAAACTAGATGGCGGCGTGCAGCGGAGTTGCTCCTGATCTTGTTCCTTCGTTGTGTTGCTTCGGTTGTTGCTATAACGAAGAAATATTTTCTTTAAATAGCGTTATAGCATTTAAAATTAACTTGTGAGTACTTTTTATGCACAATACATATTGTGCCTTCAGAGTCGCTGCTGTTGAGGTTACGCACTCGGCCCTCAAAGTGTGTTCCGTGAACACACTCCAACCGGAGTGCACTCTTCTACACCACGTGCGACGTTTAGGTTTTACAAAGTGCGCTTATAGTGAGTGATACTCTCCGAAAGTGCACTTGGCTTTCCCGCTTGACAGGGCGTACGCATTTTTCTCTAACGACGACTCCTCGACCAACGACGTGGCGGACTACAGGAGAATAATTAGGCGCAGTGTTAGCACCCCCTATGCCCACGCAGAGGAGCACGCGGTCTCCATAAGCACCGGTCTTAAACGAGGTTTCTAAAGCCTCCTTCAGACAGGGATCAGGTGCAGCGCAAAGAACGTACTGCACGGCGGGCATGTCCACTCGGTCAGGCATACCTGCTCTGGAAGCCAGCCCTGCTCTCTTAACTATGTCCCAAACGAAGCCCAACAGGCTGTTGTAAAGGGAACTATCAAGACCACTCCCCCCTGGATCCTTCTTCGGCAAGGCAAATCTTTACATCGGGGCCATTCAAGCTATTTTCTTTTTTTCAGATAACTCTCCATTTCCAACGCCGCGAAAACTATTCACTGTCGGCGCTTGCCTCCAATGTGTTCATGCAGACTGACGGACAGGTCATTGTCAAGGCAGACCCAATATTGTACTTACCCCCGTATTCACAAACGGATCTTATATTTATGACAAAGGAGCTGCTTTCATAAAAATAAGATAAGAAAAAGAATAAGGGAAAGTATAGGTGCACTTTAGATTTCCTATTAACGCTCCAAAAGAAAGCCTTAAGAAAGTTCTACTTATTGTGGCAGGAAACAAGCCTGGGAACGAGACTGCAAGATATTTTCAGAATAAACTGCTAGTTTATTCCCAAATAAGTAGCTACACATGACTGAAAACAATTAAACACGTGTTGATTCGTGCGTTAACATAATTTTACTCAAAGTTTGAATGCAAATATGCTACTTTCAGTGAATCGTCGTCTTTTTATTCTGTCAACACTTCTCCCTTTCAGTGCGTTGTTCTGTGCTGTTCATTTGGTGTTTGCTTCTGGTGTTTTTTCACCGCGTCTGCGTTGTGTTTGCAACCTCTCCTTTTTCGTTTTGTTTTTGTAATTTTAGCCCGCATATTTATTGTTTTTGTCATGGCTGGTGAACGAAGGAAGATTAATTTCACCGAGGAAGAAAGACGTATTCTCACGGACCTCTTTGACAGACACAAAGAAGTCGTTGAACACAAGCGGACGAACGCAGTGTCTGTGCTCCGAAAGAAGATAAATGTGAGCAAATAACGTTTGACTTCAACAGCCAGCACATAGTGCGACCTCGCAACGCCCAGCAGCTGCGTAAATGCTGGGAAAACCTAAAGGAAAAGGGGCGGAAGTGCAAGGCTGTCGACACGAAGGAATTGTTCCGTACAGATGACCTGCCTTCTCATCACATCCCTGTTCCGCTGTAATAAACCATCATCTTCCCTCCGCGGTGGCTCAGTGGTTACGCCGCTTCGCTACTGAGACGGAGTACCCGGGTTGCAATTTGGCCGCCTTTTTATATAGGAACGCAAAAGGCGTCCGTGTGCTGTGCGATGTCAGCGCACGTTAAAGATCCCCAGGTGATGAAAATTACTCCGTAGCACTCCATTTCGGCACCTATTTCTTTTTTCTTTTAGTCCCACCATCCTCTCTTCTGTCACGGTGCAATTGAAGTGTCCACTTAGTTGTGAAACTCAACATTACCTTTCCTCAAAAACCACTTTTATTTTTAGCGTACCCCTATGTTCCAAACATTGCATTAACGGCTGTACATTATTCGAATGTGAAGCTACTGTGGAGTGCTCTTATGTCAAGATATGTATCTAGCTATAGTCAAGACATGTGCTCTTCAGGCGGAGGCTCAGCGGTGCCGTCCTCGATGACGGACGAACTTAAAAGGGTTGGCGCTTTGGCCTCACATATGTCGGTGCGAATCGCCAACCCTTTTGACAGCGACCGCGCGCGACACGACGCAGCCAATGCAGCATCAGATTTTGCGACACCAGCTGTGCCTCGGCTGTTGGTCGGCGGTCGTTGCTGCAAAGGCTGCGGTCATTGGAACCTAAGGTACGGTTTGCCAACGCATTGCTCGTAATTAGCCCTTTGCAGTGTTGTGCACTGTTCACACCCGGCTGAATAGTATACATTTATCATCTTGAGTTACTTATTGTTAATATTGAAACCGGGCGGAAAAAGAGCGAGAGTATTTGACCCTCTGCAAATGCTGCGCCAGTGTTGAGGAGCGTACGCTTTTTTTGGACGCAAAAAAATAACGTGAGCAGCGCAAACACACACTATTTATTTGAAAGCTACCATGTCAAACCCACAGCAAGCAGGCATCGCTGAGCACTAAACTTTTTCAATCACCACGAACAAAGAGTCGATTCAGAATCAGTTCCAACTGAGCAGGCAGCAAATTCATTGTAATTGCACCCAGTTAAAAATCAGGATCAGTATTTTTGCTCGGTTATTTAAGTACCACATAATGCCATTATTTACATGTGCAATGTTAATGCATTCACAGACTGAGTAAGGTTGTGGATGTACCAAACTAGACGTCTAAACTTTTAACGACACGACTTTCTAACCTGTTGACAAAGTTCTCAGCGTTCACTTGAATCCTAGTCAAAGCGGACTGGCGTAGCCGCTTGGCTCTCTGTTGCTATTGCTAAATCAGAAATCGATCTTGTTCTATGGCCCTGCCATTCTGCATGTTAGTGTAATTTAGGAAAAAGACGACTGACGCCAACAAAGGTAATTTTTGGGTAAAAACACGACGTTTCCGGACCGGCTTGGTCCCTTCTTCAGGTTGTGACTACGAGCGAGGCGAAGCTTGGTTTTTAAGCCCTCGTGTGGAAGACTTCCGCGTCAGTGGCCACAAACCGTGGATTTAAGAAAAGGAAAGAGTCCCCAGAGAGCGGTTGACATTTTTTGTTGTCTGTTGGATGTGCCACGACTCGAGTAGAAGCCTTCTGCGCGAGTTAGCTTCGGTTTCCAGTATAATGGTACCGTCAAAGTCAAGAAGGGACCGAGCCGGTTCTGAAACGTAGTGTTTTATCCAAAAATCAACTTTTTTGGCGTCAGTCGTCTTTCTCCTAAATTAAATTCCCAAACAGACAGACTTCTATCAGATGTTCTCTTTCTATGTTAGTGTAAGTTATGCTCTTCCAGCTCTGCTGGTGAACATTGAACACAGTTCGTAACACGCAGTTCCTAGAAAAATGGAAAACTTGTTAGAGCCATTTGATTGGTATGGCCTCATGAATGTTAATCTACAGGTTACACATTGAAGGCACATTGCATGCTGATGTAAAGAGTTCATTTGCATTTCAGTCTAGCCTGATAGCACTGGTATCATATGAACGAAACATAGTTGAGCCTGTGGTAGCTGCAGCCATTTGAAGGATATCCATGCATTCCCAGTGCTTAAAAATATGAAAATGACCAATGATGCTGGACACAAATTGCTGCACGCCTATCATTCTATCATCGCATAGTGTACCATGTGATGTTTTCTTGGTCGATATCACTTACTGCTTTGGCTAACAGAAAAGACTGCTTATAAAAGACTGCTTATGGCATCTTGCTCTATTATATTATAGTCATGGCAAGGAGTAAAAACAAACAGCAAAAAGTGCTCATAGTATATGATATTTTGCAGAGTCCGATGACCTGCAGGATTTCCTGTACGATGAGAACACTGAGATAGTGTCTCTCAGCAGCCAGAGGGAGTTTGATAACCTGTTGCCGCCACCACGCCAGTCAGCCCCACAACCACTTGGGCCGGCGGCACATCCCACCATTGGCTTCGACGTACCAGACGCTAGTACAGCCCCCTCAACAAGAGTCAACCGACGCCGCACAGCGCTTGAAGACGAGTTTGAGGCACGCCTCGAAGCAGTGGCAGATGAAAAAACAACAGGCGAAAAGAACACCTCCTCCGCATGCGCATGATGCGTGCGGAGAGGAAAGAGCAGAAAGCTAGAAATGTTCAGAAGCTTAAAAATGCAATAAGCAGAAGGTGCTATTTTGCAGGTGCAATTGCTGTTGCTGCAGCGACAGATAGAAAGGGCACACGAGTGCTTTCTTTTCGCTTTTGTTTTTTTTGCACTGTTTGGTGTAATGGTTGACTACAAATTCACTTTACGTCAACAATAAATGCCTGTTTCACTTAAAAGTCTAGTTCAGGCTGCTTGGTCCGAGTTCATCTGGACTGCGTGGCACATAGCACACAAGTTCAAAGACACGTAAAACAATAATTAGTGCTTACAACCAATCTTTCTTCATTCAGCCTGGAAACTTTCAGGAAACTATCATCATGACCAAACTGCACTCTTATAATAGATTAACACCCAATGTTTCAGGAGGTTAAGCATAGCATTTTATCACTACAGTGCCTACAAGATCAGCCGAACACATAGAATTGATGAACTGAAATGTTGCAATGTAGGATCAGCCCATCACACACGACCACTGAATTATAGTGTCAATTGCAAGTCTGATACTAGGTGGACCATATTGGAAGCCACTTTGCCATGCATCAATTCCTGCTGTATCGGAAGTTTTATTTTAGCAAAAACAAGATTGCTTATGTGTTAATTGTGATGAGGTCTTTCTGTGAAGTGCTTAATACAGATGATTTCGAGCCAGCAATGCTCCTTGGCATACAGCTGCCACCACAAGGGAATGTAAGGCGGCTGTGTTGAATCGGTTTATTTGAATTAAAATTGTAATCATCGGCACTTAATGGTTCACAGTGAAATTTGCACAATCACATTTGGGCAGCTTATGACTGTTTAAGGATACAATTAATGAAGAAAATCATTTTTTGTAATAATATTGCCGTGGAGTTATATTTGATTGCACCGGTACCTTAATTGTATGATTTGTGCCAAACCGGATGCCTTAGGAGGTCCCTCACATTGCTGTGATGAAAAATGCTCAACAATTCGCTTACGGATTCTGAAGCCATTATGTGTGTCCTGCGGCTGTGGCTGTGCAGATGCCATCGCTGTTGCAGCAGGAACTGCGGCAAGAGAAGGCTGTGTGATGGTGGAAGGCTGAACATCTGGAGGGATTGGATCCACTAGGTGCAGGCTCAAGTTGTGGAGGGTGGCACACGCTGTTATCACGAGTGCAGAAGTGGAAGTCTTTATCTGGAGTTTCATATCCAGGCATGGAAAGCACCTTTTCTAAATTTCCAAATCCCAAACACCCTCTCTATGCTGTTTCGTGCCCTCTTCTGTGAGGTGTTGTATCTAGAAAAAAAATGTTGGCTAAAATGCTACAGTGCTCAATGAAGAAGTAATTTTCTACTCAGTGCTATTGTATTTATAGCTTACGTTCTCTCTGCACTGCTTTTAGGGTCCTTAAATGGAGTCATAAGGTACTGGCGACACGCATAGCCTGAGTCTCCAAGCAGGATTCCAGGCACAGCACCATTTCCGAACTGGGTTCTCGCATGACGGTTGTCGAAGATACGACTGTCATGGGCTGAGCCGGGCCAACTGGCGACGACGTCAAAAAATTGAAGCCGGGGCCCTGTGATTGCCTGGGAAAGAAAAATTCCCTTGTCATCAACCCTTTCAAACCGCTCACAATGCAGGCAAACTACGCCAGTATCATTACGAGTTACATTCACAATGTCACTGCGTCTTTTGAACACCAGTTTAGAGGCTACTTCTCTTTGGTCGAGCTGTGATTTGCAATGCCACAAGTGTGTGACGTCTCGCTTGGTAGCAACTAAGTTGAGAAACCACAGCTGACGTCAGAGACTGTCTCTGCGGTCGGCACGTTTCCCACCCACTTCTTTGGTGAGACACACACCTCAAAACGGTCATTAGCAGCATGTCGCTCTCATTACAGATAACCTACGCCAGTATCATAACGAAATTCATTCGAAATGTCGCTGTGTCTTTGTAACACCAATTTGGAAGCTGCCTCTCCTTGGCCGAGCTATGATTTGTAGTGCCAAAAGCGTGTGACGCCTGGCTTGGTAGCAACAAAGTTGGAAAACGACAGCTGACGTCAGAGAATGCCTCTGCTGTCGGCCCATTTCCAACCCACTTTTATGGTGAGACGCACACCTCAACATGGTCAACAGAAGCAAGCCACTCTCAATACAGGCAACCTACGCCAGTATCATAACGAGTTTCATTTGCAATGTCACTGTCTTGTGAACACTAGTTTGGAAGCTGCTTGTCCTTAGTCAAGATGTGAGTTTTAATGGTACCAGTGTATGCTGTTGGGCTAGCTAGTGACATAAAAAAAACTGCAGGTTAGGCTTTACAACGGCGGCTGCTGATGAAAAGGGGTGTTCGCTCCATCAAGACAAATTGCTAGCCCTCGTAACTTAGTCACTTTAACCCGAGTAGTACGGCAACAAAACACTTAAAAGTAATGACATGTCAACAGCTTAAGCAGGACTCTTAGTTACATTACATGTTGTCAACTGAAATAAAATAACTGCAATGCTTTTATTATGTGGAAGGTTGCCAGGGTAAGCTTGATGTGTTCATGCTACTATTCTTTTTAAATTGCATTTCTCTGCAACTTGTTATAAAAGAACTAAGAGCCCAATTTTTGTAGATAAGGTAACATAAATAACGCGAATCCAAATGGAGAAACGAAAACCCTCTGCTAATGCTGCTAAACCTGAGGGCTTTAAGAGAATTCTGCTAAAAGGTAGGAGATAGAACTGAGCACATACCTGAACATTGATGAAAAAATATCGTTTTCTGTTCCGGAACACCTCGGCGTCGTTGCCCCCGGGGCTCTTTATGCGCACGTGAGTGCAATCCAAGCACCCAGTCATTCCCGGAAACTGTCGCATTCTGTAAAATACCTGCATTACTCGAGGGGCTTGCGTGCAGTCAGGAAGCTTTACCAGCGCCTGAAACAATCTGGCTGCGATCATAGTTGTAACACGCTCTACCATTCGCGATACCTTTGGCTGAGTTATATTTACTTGGTCTCCGCTAACGACCTGGAAGGTTCTAGCGCCGTAAAAGCGCAGTAGCGGCAGCACGGGGCTGCCGCGGTCGTCAGTGTTCGCTTCCAGTGGAAGCATATCCAGCAGCTGCAGAGATGCTGGTTTCACGAATCGGTCCCGTGCGAGGATCTCGCCGTCTCCGTATACTTCCATTGGGTTCATGTGGTCCCTGATCATGTGTCGTAATGCTTTTGCATATGGGCGACCATCGCGGCTTTCAATTTCTCTTGCGAGGGCGAAGAAATCGACGAACGCTGAGAAACTTTCGTGGTGGTCAGCCATCTTGGATCCCATAAGTAGCGCGTTAAGCTAGCCCGTAAGCTACTTTAGAAATGCGCCCTTACCCTTAAGTTAATTAAGATCGCGAAAAAGTTCGTTTTAAGTACACGTTTGGATTCTGAAACACGTTTTGGCGCTGCCAAGTGGTGGAAGGTAAAAGATAAGTATAAGATAAGTTTTTGAATACGGGGGTTAGACACCGTCCAACTGTTCAACTTGCTGGCCACGGGGATGTGGGGAGCAAGGAAAGAGGAGGGGGGAGGGGGCTCGCCCCGCTGCCCTTAAATTTTTGTAAAGGGGCGCCAACTCTGCCTCATACCCTTACTCTGTTGGGCCTGTTCCATCGATGTTTATAGTGCAGTGTTAATCTCTGACTCCGGGCAGGCCGCCATTGGAATGTGAACCTGGGAACGTTTAATGCTAGAACCTCATCTAATGAGGCTAGCCTAGCAGTGCTGTTCGGCAAAGGACAGGGTTAATTGGAGAGACATGGGAGAGGCCTTTTCCCTGCAGTGGGTGTTCTTAGGGTGATGATGATGATGGCTTTGCAGGTTTTTTGACGACACTGGCGGCTGAGGACAAGCGATGTTGCGTTCCAAGAGCTGTCTACTTTCCGTGTCGTTTTCAGGCAATCTGTTCAAATTCTTTTTTGCAGCTAACAAAAGACAGATGTGTCATATTTTCTGTAGTTTAAAGGGAATGAAAATTCCTTCGGAAGCGCTTTGTAACAATGACTCCTCAGCGGCGCAGTGACTGCCTTCCTCTGCCGGGGTTACACATGGAACTAAAAACAGCTGGTGAATAATGTTTTGTATATTGTGCAATTGCATCACATTGAAATAGATGTTTTATTAGCGTTCCTCAACTTTGCGCTACGTTTTGACGGTAGGGGCATAGGTGAGAGGAGATTGGGAGGGAGGTGCTGCTCTGAAACTTGGTTCCCCCAAATAGAAGACCCTGCGCACGCCTGAGGACGCCGTTCAAAAGCGTGTCTGAGCATTTTAGCTGACGCTAAACAGGCACTCATCGTCTCAGCAGCAAGCGTTACGCACACGTGAGTAACACTGGTTCAGCACGTGGATGATACTTGAAAAGTAACCACCTCCTTCGAGCATCGAAACTGAAAATTAGCCAAAGATCTCGACGGAGCCCTGGGCAGCTCAACACCACATTATGTGTGACCAACTCTATGCCAGGGGAGCCATGAGCGATGTCGGCCGCGGCGGTAGACGTCTCATGCCTTCCGTTATCAGCGGACAAGGAAACAGTGAGTGAACGCGAATGCGAGTTGACGGACATGAGCTTGAGTGAACGGCTGTGAGTGTGAGTCAGCGGTTGTGAGTGTGAGTGGTCATTGTGGTTGTGAGCCTGAGTGGTCATGAGGGCGAGTGTGAGTGCTTGTGAGTGCGAGAGATTAGGAGTGCGAGCGAGTGTGAGTGAGTGGTTGCGAGTGACAGCGGACATGATTCGAGTGTGAATGAGTAGTTGCGGGTGCGAGTAGTCATGAGTAAGAGTGTGAGTGGCTGGTTGTGAGTGTGGGCGCATGAGTCGAGTGTAGATGAGTGGTTGCGAGTGCGAGTAGAAATGAGTGTGAGTGAGTGGATGTGAGTACGAGTTGCCGTGAGTGTGAGTGTGATTTAGCCATATTCTGTAACGAGGTATGATTTCTAATGGCAGCCTGCCGGAAAGCAAAGATTCTCAGCGTCCTCTGTTGCCTTACAGATCTCACCGACGTCTTTGGTCATTTGCACAGCAGCCACTGGGGACTGATGGCAGGAGGTGTATTCATACAGGAGACAGCGGTCAAGTACTGCAGCAGGGTAGCCAAATTCGGTTTGGTGAGGCGACATTTTTTCTTTGTTCCACCAGAGAATATTGCTATTGTAGTTGAACTTTTATAGCATAGCTTCATTGGCCCTAGGATCTGTTCGCCGAGAACAGGCAGCACCTCCCGGTTTTATTGTTCAGTTACGTCAACACTCGGATATTTTAACGGTAACAAATAGCGGCAGCAACGTGATTCGAACCATGACCTTATTGCAATCGAGGCGGATATTCTACCGCAAACAGCCATGCCATCGCCACCCATACTAATCACGCACAAACTATATCTAGCAAAGTGAGCATCCGAGTACTAGGTATCACCACCATCAGCTAACAGCCAGCTGCAAAAAAATAAAGGCAAGAAGCCTCGCTGAGCTTTACAACATCCCTCAAGACAAATGTAAGGTAAGCGTGCATAGCTGCTGTTCAAGAAACTTCCTTCCACAACGCGACACAGTTAAGCGAATGGCGGCTCTCTTCCTGGCCATGAAAGGCAGCATCGCGCTCACCTAAAATATTATTCGGCGTTCTCCTTGTCGAAATTCTCTGTGGCCAGGAAGTCGAAGGTGGCTAGGGCTGAGGCTACTGTATCCAGTGGCGTGTTCTCCGCCATGCTGACCCTCTTCTTTCGTGGCACCATTTTCTGCGTGTCCGACACCTCTTCTGAGACGATCCTCAAACACTACATACAGTTTCGGCACTCATACACTTCGCTCACCCCATCCTTCTCTTACCACAGTACAAGCACACATTCTCCGGGACAACCAGCACTGTCATCACTCAGCAGAGCGCGTCTAAACCGCTGCCATTACCGCTTTGAACAATCTTTTCCCAACACCCGCGCGCTCTATATGCAAACGTAGAACACATATTTTTTAAAGTCCCGTGGCTCTACTATCACACCATTACTTAAACCCTCCACTTCTATGGAGGAAGGAACACCTATAGGTCTTTGTTTTACCTAAGAGAAAGTATTTTGTCTTCCTTTGTCTCTCTTGGTATAGAGGGACCTTATTACTGTTTCGGCCAGAGTGAGTCCTCGCCTAGCGGTTGTTTTTCTGCTGCGCACTCGAAATCGCAGCGCCGCCCGGCATTTCACGTTGCATATAGAACCAGCGAGCGAGCACGTGCCGCTTCTCTCAGGACCTAATAACTGCATTTACGGCTCGTTTACATGTATGATACCGCACCTGTAGCACTGTTTAATATATGGAGCTAATTGAACACCTAACGTAACTCGCACAAAGCGAGTTTTTATACAGACCACTTCCCGGCGGATGCTCGTAGAGTGCACGTAGACAGTCAGCATCTGGTAACATGAACGTCATGTGACCAGTCGCGGAATCTACAGTCACGTGACTGTCATATGCAATCACGTGACGGACGCCGGGCATCTAACTGTAAGCCCGTTGTGATCGTTATGGTAGCCCCGATTGCCAGAAAGTCTGTAGTTCTTAAGTCTTTACTGAACGTTTTAGGCATTAGAAAAAGAGAGCCAACAAAACAGCGACAGCTTTCGCCGAGATTAGTGCGTTACGCAGCAAAGCGCAAACACTTGGCAATCTTTCCTTTCTACTCTGCCTCGGCACAACGTTGCATGAGTGTCTGATCGCCGTCATTGTAGTTTCACTGCGAGAGAGCATAATAAACATACGCCATCAGAGGACTCCTCGTTTGATATGGGAGTCGCTCAGCACATGACTCGTAATACGCGCTTGTGCCATCACTCGCACTGAAATTATGCCCTCTTGGCAACCCAATGCAACTGGTGACACTTATGGCTGAACTTGATTCATTTGAATGAAAGATCGTTAAATACGAGCCCCGTCTCCACGTTCCGGAACAGTTGGTTGAACGGGAGTGCACTAAGACGTAACCAGCTATATTGCGCGCAAATACATTATATTCCCAAATCGAAAAATTTCATAATGGACGCAAAAAAACCTATTACTCGCGCCGCCACTTTCTGCGCCTTTTTCAGCATACTTAATAGGCCTCCCCTACAGTCAATGAGTCTGTGATAGGCACCCACGTGCTGCCAGTTTTCGAAAGTGGGAACGTGTAAGCGTGCTCAGCATTTTAAGTTTACCTCAAGCTGGACGCGGCTATACGCGCGCTCATGAAATATCAAGATGCAGGTATCCGTGCCGAAGGCATGCAGCGATGTGTTCGACAACACGAATCGCCACGCGGAAGAACAGCGTTCGAAGATCACCTGGGCAGAGACAGCCGCCGCCGCCAAGAAATATGCAAGAAATCGAACATACACCAGGGTACTCGTAAGACAAGTGTGACTTCGGTATATTCGGTATGTTTATATTTTTACTCACTATCCATTCAAGAAATTTCCAGCCGCTGCTCGCGTCGGCTTAGAGAAAGGACCGTCGTTATTCCTTAACCATTCCGACGCAAAGATAATCACAGAAAGGGGTGGAAAACCTGCGGCTGTGGCTATAAGTTTAAATCCTGACGTACGACAAATATACAGCAGCGTTTGGGACTGGGGCGCATCCTGTTCAATATTCGCCCTCGTTCACGCAAATTCCCGCATAGCCTTTTCCAGCTCGTAACAATGAAATGAGCTATAGGTTTGTTTGGAGCAGCTGGGCAATCTCTTATAGTGCACTTTGAGTCAGGGCGCTTTTTCGCAGAGGGAGCAATGCTGATGGGTGTACCTTTATACTCCTCGTCCAGGTCTGCAGAGCAAGCGAAGTGCGCCAGCAGCGGTGGCTTTCCAGTCGTGCGGCGGGCGTTTCGCAACCACTTGCGCCTGTAGGACATCTATATGCAGGCAGGCTTACTGGTCAGAAACGACGACCTGTGTAGCGTCCCTGGCGCCTGCGTACACGGACGACCGTATACATGGGCGCGTAAAGGCGCCGAAAGACGTAATGAACACCAGCCTTAGTGATATGGCAGCAGTAATGCTGTTCTGCTGAACGCTATGTCGAGGGCCCAATTGCGAACACATGGGCAGAATTTTGATACAGGTGAGTGTTCCAAGATATTCCTACGGGATTTGAGGTCTCTACAAGTGAAGCGTTATTCAGGAGATTATGAGATTTTGAGAGGAGGCTCCACGTGAAAAAACACTGTAGGTGGTCGTGAATGTTCTCGAGCACTCCTCTACCATCAGCGCCTTAGCTGGCCGGATGCAGTTTTGGCACTCAACAATTTCTTCAATCAAACAAGGCACAGGATTGGAGGTTGAACAGTATCCAGTCGCCGTCGTGTGAGGCCCACGAGAATGAAACGCGTGGCGTACAGGGCGCGCAGACACAACGGTGAGTGCACTCAACACACCTCACTCGCACTTAACACGTGAGAGTAAATGTTAAACGTGAGTGAGCCCCTGTTTGAGTGAATGCATGTAATGGTACTTTCAGCTGGTGGTTTTCGAGTGCTCTAGAGCACTATTAGACGGGTGATCGCATTCGGGTGGTCTAAAAAGAGCAACAGAAATGTATTCAGCTGGTTGTCATCGAGCGTTTCTGACTTGAGCACACTCTGTCAGAGCGCTCTGAGTTGCTCTCACTTTCACGACGGAGCAGCGCCCGCTCTGGCAGAAATTGTATCGCGTGATAGTAGTGTTTTCGAGTGTTGTCAAGATACGCGCCAAGCCATGAAATTAAACACGAAGAACGGACCGCGCGGCCTTGCCGCACGGCGCAGTTTTCAGTACTCCTTACCGAGCTCGACGTTTCTGTTCAGTGCAACGTCGGCCGCATTCTTCAAATCACCCATGGTTATCATCTGAATTGTAAGATCTGTTTTAATTTTTCATATCAGATGATGCACCGAAAATAAATACATAGAATGCGTTTCACGTAATCATAAACAAAGATATATACCCTCGAAGACGCTATTTAGATGCAGACAGCCTAAAAACCTCTAAAAACCTCTAGCATGAGAGAAATTAGACGGTAAGTCGGACAGTATACACCATGGTGAGATTGGTTTAGAATTTATCAGCTGCCGATCCCCTGTTTTAAAGCAGCGAATAGCTCATAAGAACCCGGTATTGGTGACCTCATGTTACATGACAAAAATTACGAGACTATCATTGATGTCTGTTGATAGGTTGGCATGCTCACTCATGAGTTATGATGCATTGAGTGAGCTCCCTAAAACATAGACGCATGTGAGCATGCATGAGCGACCCCTTTTTATTGTGGGTGGATGCGAGTGTGAATGCATGTGAGAATGAATAAGCGCCTATAGCTGAAAGTGGTTGAGAGAGTGCGAAAGCACGTGTGAGTGCGGAACGGGTGTGGATGTGAGGAGAAAAATATTCGTCAGTGTGAATAATTAAGGCCATGCCGAGACACGATGTGGAAGGAATATATACCCAAACAGCGATGACTACTGTGGCGCACCTCGCGCCTTCATTACATCAGTGCCTGCGCAGAGAGGATTTCCCGAAAAGCAACTGACTGGCCTTGAAATCACACGCTGCCCTGTTTTCTACGCTATTGCATGTGAGGTGTTAGAAGGGCTCGATACACCTTCTGAGGAGAACACATCAACTCGCTAAACAAAGTTCATTGTGTTGTCAAGCACATATGCGTGAGATTAATAAAAAAATAGTAGCGGTTTAACTATGTTGCACCGATTGGTTGAGGGATAGCTGTTCTTGCTTCGGTGATTTGGCCATGTATTACTACTTGGCTTGATTTGATGCTTGCAGCTAGTATCCTGAGTCAGATTTTGAGGCTACCATCGTGACGCCCATAGTCAAATTAGCCTGGGCATCGAGTTTAGTCTAAATCGAAGGTAAATTTCGGGTTTGGTGCGCCAAATCTTGGAAGTGACCCAGGTCAAATATGGAGACGACCATCGCGTTAAGCACATTCAAATTACGCTGGACATCGATTTTGGTTCAAATTGAAGGGGGTCAAATTTCGAGGCTGGAGTGGGGCAAATTTCGGGCATAAGCCGAGTCAAATTCGGAGGTCGCCACTTCAATTTAGGCTGGACATCCGTTTTGGTCCAAACCAAAGGTGAAAGTTCGTCGGTCGGACAAATTTTGGGAGCTGCCCAGACCAAATTTGGAGTTCGCCATCTTATTAAGCTCATTCAAATCAGCTTGGACTTATATTTGGGTCCAAATTGTTGAAGGTAAAATTAAGGGGGTGAGAAAAATTGGTTTTTGGGGAAAGGAAATGGCGGAATATCTGTCTCAAATCTCGGCGGACACCTCAATAGCGCCGTAAGGAAAGGGATAAAGGAGGGAGCGAAAGAAGAATGAAATAACGAGGTGCCGTAGTGGAGGGCTATGGAATAATTTTGACCACCTGGGGATCTTTAACGTGCGTTGACATCGGACAGCACACGGGCGCCTTAGCTTTTCGCCTCCATCGAAACGAAGCCGCCGTGGTCGGGTTCGAACCCGGATACTCCGGATCAGTAGCCGTGGGCAAAATGTGGAATTTGAAATGGACCACATTTTGGAAACGACCCGGGCCTAATTTGGAAACACTACCCCATTCGACATCATCAAAGTATCCTTCGGCATCTAATGTTGTTTCTACGAAATTGCGAAGTCAGGTCACTTCAATGTCAAACACGCACCAGGACTGAAACTCGAGTTTTGCATTGAGTAGAGCTATCACTCCAATATAGTTCTAGACGCAGCAGAAAACCAACAATCATGCTCTCATCCTCCTTGCGTCGCACGCTCCTGCGTATGCTAGTGCAGAGATGGTCTTTCAGACGTCAGACAGCTATCATGGCTGCAGCCATAAGCCGTGTCACTTCCAAGCACCCAAGCACCCGGGGAATTCCCACGGACATCGGAAGAAGAGTGCGGACCTTTCGGTGTGCAAAAAGTGACTAGAGGAGAGGAAAAGACTCGAAGACACTGAAATCTAGATTTCAGCTACAGATAACTCAGGTGCTACGAAGCGCATTAAAATTTCTTGCTGGTGGATATCCGTGAAAAGGCGTCCTTTACCATCCCAGGCACAGCGCAACTTTATGCAGCGCCTTCGCTGCATTGTGATTTCGCGTGAGAGAGTCGCTTTCACTCAGTCGGGACTAAAAAAAAATCACGAAATACTGAGCTTGCTCAGCGGGCGGTTATGTTCAAGCGAAAAATTTCAAGTTTTTTTTCACGCACTCTCATCCCGATGGGACAAAAATGATACACATGAAACCGTGCAGAAAATAATTAACGAACCCGCGTGACATGCCGATGAAGCTCACGTGCCGAAGACAGAAGAGCGTTCGAAGATCATTTCGGCTGGACGCAGCCGTCGCCACTCTCAACGCCGCATCGGCACTTCACTAAATGTGTACGCACTCTTACCGCCGACGACCACGCTGCAAAACGGGGTTCCGGCGCGACCCACATCTTGCGATTTGCTGTACACAAAGGGCGATTATATAAATTGGACTTAATCGAAGTTATGCTCCTTAAGACAGGGATTACTATTGTGTGCTTTGTGCTAAGGCCACCTGCTGGAAGGAATCACAAGGCCAACGGAGGAGCATGATGAAAGCAGCGCCTCACCTGCGCACAGAAGACGGCCAAGGCAGCGAACATGCTGAGCAATGGACGCCTGCCACCGCGGCCAGTGTCCTCTGGCCCCAAGAAGTGTTCCACCAGTGACACGTCGAAGGAAGGTTCCAGTACAACCTCTGACTGTGGAGTGCGAGTCTTGCGCATAAACAAGGAAATTTCTATAGGAGACTACGACAAGATTTTCGCACCAAGCGTGAATTTTGAAAAAATGTATTAATAAAAATGACAGAAGAATATTTAAATAAAATAACAGACAGAATTTTGGTGAAAAAAGAAGAGCTCTAAGAATTTTAAAAGAATTAGTAAATCAACCTACGAGTTGCAATTATGTAATCATGAAGAATCCCACAAATTGAACCCAATGCAAATCCTTAAGCGCTTGTACCGAACGATAATAACCCTGGCAGAGATAGCGGGAGCCCTAACCTGGAGAGAGGAACCTCCAGGTAAAGCTTCCTCTAAAGTGCGAACTTTGTACAGTAGAAGAGAAAATTGTCTGCCGATTCAACTTCCCCGCATGCGTCACTTAGGGTTGTCGGTGTCAACCCACACCTGCATAGATACAAATTCAAACTGGGAATCCTGCACCGCAACCGCGTCATTGATACCTCACACAGCCTGGTTTCACACGAACGGACGTTCCAATTATATGCTAAGTGCTGAGAATCAGTGGTATTTAGTAAGGAATCACGTAACCTGGCTGATATGTGTTGGAACTGCTGAAAAATGGAAATTTCCAGGAGGCTTAAATTCGGGACAGAATGTGTCACTGGCCCGTCAAGAGCCGACCTTGCTAAGTAATCAGCCACCTCATTTGAATGAATGCCTGCATGGCCAGGGAACCAGACAAAACGGACAAAAATCGCAGGAAACGACTCAGAAAATATTTTTGGGATATTTTAAGGGAGACTAAATCTCACAATCAGCGAGAATAATAACGTGATTCACATGAAATGAAATTTGTGCGGAGCCAATCCAAGAGCCAAAAATTCGGCAAAGAATGCAGGAATATAATCAGGGATGCCGACAGAATAGCTCCAGGACAAATCATGCGAAAAGATGCCAACTGCAGCTTTTTGGCAGCTGACGGAGGCATCGGTAGAAAGCACCGTATGATATGGGCATTCCTCTATGTGATCAGAGAGAAGGCCGTTTAAAATGTTTGCCGACATGTGTTTAGCATGAGATGGGAAGATGTGGTCCAAATGAAATTCCACTTTTGCCGGCGTGTGAACAACACTCTGCAAATATCTGAGATCAACACCAATCGGTGCTTGAAGGTTCTGCGTTAACGTTTTTTGTGGCATTTGATACCGTGGCCAATGATGAAAAAACAATAAGGCAGGGTGAGACACAAATCGGAGTACTGCCATCATTCACCGGGTCTAACGACCTGACGAAAGTTCGCACTGTGAGTATTTGAAAGCGGGAATTTAGATCAGAGATACGGGCTTCCAGATAAAACAGGGCCTTTGAAACTGATTTTGGGGGACCAAGACAGACATAGAGCGCACCTTACCAATAAGATTAAGGCTTGAGTCTTGTAGTTTGCGCTACTAGAGAACAGATTACAACCAATGTGAAGTATAGCTCTTACGTAGGCTTTGTATAGTAACAGTAATGTGTCGCGGCGCATCCGAAACTATTTATTGGCGATTCGTGTCAGCCGGCCTAGAGTGCGTTCTCCTTTAAACACATTGTTCTTTATATGAAGGCTCCAATCTAATGCTGGATGATAAGTAACAACTAGATATTTAACGGATTCTACTTGTGGAATCTGGTTAGAGCGATGGACTAATGAAATGTGCAAAGGCGTGTCTGGCGGAAATACCAAAACGCCGCCTTTGTTACCATTCAGGGATAAATTAATGCCGTGATACCATACTGTAAGAGCACGAAAATATCTCTGCAGAATTTGGTAAACAGAATGGATATCCCTGGCCGAGGCGAAAAAAGCTGTTTTCTGCATACACAAAAACTTATATCAGGACGAATGGGGATGCCACTAACCAAAATAATAAAAAGCAGCGGTAATATCACCGATCCTTGCAGTAAACCTCTTGATTCATTATATGTATGAGAACATAGGGTTCCCTCTGTGCAGTAAATTATCTGTCCTCCAGAAATTCAGATATCCACGCATAAATGTAGGTTGGAGGACGTCACTGAGCAAGTCTGTTAAGTGGTATAGTATGATCTACACTGTCATAGGCCTTTGATATATCCAGAGTCACCAAAGCTGAAACTTCCCTTCTGCGTTGCGAAAGCCGAATTCTGCTCTCTAGATCCACATGCGCGGACCATATAGAGCATCTGCGACGATAACCAATATGGGCTGAACTCAGACCGTTCACGTCGTGAACATGATTTGTTAGGAAGGCAGCAATGTGGGCTAGTTGGTGCCACATTTGGTTTGAATAACGCGGTACACACTAACAAAACGATAACTGGAACGGAGGACACAGGGCAAGCGTGCTCGAGCTGCCACAGAACTCTCTGATTAGATTCTTGGACATAGAGAAAAAAGAATGTGGCAAGCACACGTGTTGGACGTACCTGACGAAAACGGGAAAAAGCTTCTTAAGTTATCATTCCGCGCATTCTAAATTGGTAAAAAGGAGTTTAGCAAGCAACACATTGGCGCAGTGTCTTAAGAAATCGTGTTCTCATCAGTTAGAGCGTAGCATCAAGCGGCAAATTGATAGGCTAAGGATGAGTGAGCACCCTGACGCACTAATAACGTCTGTGGCTGAAAAGAATCTACAGAAACTACTGGATAGAAAAATACGGCAGAAAAAGCATGCAGAGCAGGGTGCTGGTGTTGTCATTACTTATATACATAATGTTTCGCTCGGATTAAAGAAAGTAACAGACAGATATAATGTTACACTGGTGTTTACCGTACACAGGAAATTAGTGAGCCATTGTCATGAAACGAATAAGTCGAAGAAAAAATTAGCTAACACTTGTGGTATCGTACACCAAGAAAAGTTCGTAGAATGTGCCGCCGGTATAGTCTACAAAATTTCCTTGTCATGCGGCATTATTTACATAGGTCAATCAGGAAGACGTCTAAACACCAGGT
Source organism: Amblyomma americanum (assembly GCF_052857255.1). Taxonomy (NCBI): domain Eukaryota; kingdom Metazoa; phylum Arthropoda; class Arachnida; order Ixodida; family Ixodidae; genus Amblyomma; species Amblyomma americanum. The sequence continues at coordinate 400,774,285 of NC_135497.1, forward strand.
TGAAAGAGCACAGTAATAACTTAGGAAAAAAAAGAATCCCGGAAACCTCGCCTCCCATTGCACAAATCACAAATGTTCACCATACTTTGATCAGACAATTTTAGCTCAGGCAAAGGAAAAGAAAGAAAGAGAAATAAAAAGCCTTTGAGATATTGGAGGCCGGTGAAGACGAGTGCGTAAGCACACCCTCGGTGTTGTTATCAAGTGAGGAGATGCATCTAATTAAGAAACGAAAGAGCGTGCGACACAGCCGTTGGCAATAAATTGATTTTTTCAGCATGTTCGTGAAAGGTATTTATGTACCCTCGTGCAAGAATAAATTTTAGTTGTTAGGTCGCGCTTGTCCTGTGTCCCCAGTTCCAGTTAGCGTTTTGTTAGTGTGTAGCGCGTTATTCACACCAAACGTTTTCTGAGGCAACTGTGCACTATTCTTTCTATTAATTTGACGACATTTGAAGTTAGCGCAATTGGCCGAATAATATCTAAGGCGTTTTCTGCATCTTTCATAAATAAAATAATTTTCGCTGTTTTCAAAATGGTTGGAATCCATGCATTATCCAACGAAGCATTGACGATATCTAAGAGGTCGCTTGTAAAATCTTGGGCTAAAACTTTAATTATACCAACAGTGACAACATCTTGTCCAGGAACCGCCGCCGCGGTGGCTGAGTGGTTATGGCGCTCGGCTGAAGGCCGGAAAACGCGTGTTCGATCCGAGCCGCGGCGGTCGAATTTCGATGGAGTCGAAATTTTACAAGCCCATGTGATGTGCGATGTCAGTGCACTTTAACGAACCCCAGGTCGTCGAAATTTCCGGAGCCCTTCAATACGGCGTCTCTCATAGCCTGAGTCGCTCTGGGACGTTAAACCCTCATAAACCAAACCAAACCGTCTTGTCCAGGAGCTGCATGCAGCATGCAACATTGCCAGGACTGAGAGGAGCTCTGATGCGTCAACCTCGGTATGATCTGAAGATAGTGAGAATGTGCGCAAAGAGCCGTTTCTCTGCGTCTGGAAACGTAACGCCAATCCCTGAGCAATACGTTCCAGGGTTTCCTGATCCTTTTGTGTTGATAACACTGTTGAACTAGCGAGGAGAGAGACTGCAGAACGCTTCGTTCCATGAATCTGTACAGGACCTTCTGATTACGAGGTTTTGAAAGATGTGTTTAAATTTTGGTTATACTCCTCTATGGCTTTTGCAGTTTTTATTTTGAAAGATGCAGGTAGAGTTTGTAATTTAACCAGTTAGCTGGAGTCTGGTTGTAGGATAGTCTCTTCTAGGCCGATTTTTTGTGACCATAGGCCTGCTCACATTCTTCTGTCCACCAAGGAGTCGGCTGTTTATTAGAGACTGCTGCGGTCACAGAGAATATAGAGCTGTCTACTGCATTTTGCAAAAATGAAACCGTCTGCTGAGCTCTGTCATCCCGGCTTGTACTAAGTATAGAGGCAAATGAGACGGACATCAGATTTTATAAATATTGTGGTTGACAAATTATGGCTTACACAGCTAGTTTTGAGCGGAGATAATATGATAACGAAAGTTATAGGAAGGTTATCACTATATGTACCCGAATCCTCTGTCGACCAATCAGTCACCTGTATCCTACCTGCTGATAATGTTAAGTAAATGGCTGAGCGAGCAACCCCTCGCATAAAGGTTATTTCTCTAGAACTGCAGCAGCGTACAGCATTTGCAGACAGCCACGACCAGAGAAGCTGGCCTCAGGAATCACTACGACTTCCCTAGTTACTATGGCGAGAATTAAAATCTCCTGCAATCACTACACTGCTTGTGCCAGTCACCAAGCTTTCTAAACAGTCTCTCCTGTGTACACTTAAAGGAAAATAGACATTAGCAATTGTAATATCGGCACAATGCGGAAAAAAATTTTGATCGCTAAAAGCTCACAGTCGGGGAGAAGAATGTTTAGATGGCATGGTTACCAATCCAGCTCCCCTGCCAACATTTAGATGTGACGTGAAAACTCGAAAGTTTCCCATTGAAAATGATTTATAAGGTGATAACCAAGTTTCTTGCAAAAGCACAATATCAGGTATATGTTTGTGAATAAGTATTTCTAGATCTGGAAGAGATGACAATAAGGATCGGCCATTCCATTGTAGCACTTTGAGACCAGCCATGATTACTGACCAATTGAAGAGCCAGAAACCGCCTCTTTAAGGATATCAACATGGGGAAGAACTTTGGGTGGTCCTTTTTTAGGTTTCATCTGTGGGGAACTAGAATCAGATGGTGACGAGGAAGCACGGCGCTTCTGCGTAGGGCACGACATTTCGACATCTGTTGTGCAGATATCAGTGCGACATTTACTGCTAGGGAGAGATATGTTAGGCGGGACCTGGGAAGCATCAGGAGGGGTTGTAGAGCGACTAGCACTAGCTGCACAAGTTGAAACAGATGCAGGCGTTGCTGCCAGGACGGATGTTGATGGTGACACAGATTGAATAGCAACAAAATGAGCCAACGCCTCAGAAAAAGTATTTAGTATTCGCTCAACCATATTATTAAGGGCTTTTTCTACTGCGGTCACAATTAAGGCAGTCAAGTTGGACTCAATGTCCCCCAAAGAAGCGCGCACACGACTAGCGTATGAATCTTTTTTTCTGTTAAGAGCAGCGTAAGCGTCTGTTCTTGAGCACCGCTTCTCTTTGACAATGTCAAAAAAGCTACGCTCTTCACTACGTTTTGTGCACGTGGCATCATCAGCTGAGTATATATTGCTGTAGAGGCAACAATGAGGCTGCTCTGAGGTGCAGTTATCAGCAGAATGACCTTCTCCACATAAACGGCAGCGGGTCTCCGACTTGCATGCTTTGCCGCTATGCCCGAACCTCCAGCAGTTGGTGCATTCAAGAGGGCGGGGTTCTAGAGGGTCCACACGGTAAACATTTGGCCAGAGTTTTAGTCCTGCAGGGCAGGAAGAATCAGCAAGTTATTGCAGACTCAGTAGCAACACGCGAGCCGTTTATCTCTCTACTGCAGCGGTAGACTGAACGGACCCCAACTCCTGCCGCCTGGAATTCTTCTAGAATTTCTTGTGGGGACGATGCTGGGTCGACACATCGTACGATACCCTTGACACATGCAAGCTGTTTGGGAATGTATGCTTTCACCGGCAGTGAACTGAAAATTTTGCACCGAAGCAAGTTAGCAACACAAGTGATGTCTGAGGACTTGCACACAATGCCTCTGCGGACAAATAGACGCACTTCAGAGATCTGAATATATTGAATGGGCTGTCAATGATCTTAGCTCCTGTTGAATTAGTTTGGGATTTTCACTTTGATCGCACCCTCATCGATGGGGACTATAGCCACGAGAATAGCATCAATGCCATTTTTCGGAAGTACTCAACCGGCATGCTTGAGCTGGTAAGCTGGCAAACGAAGCTGCCAACCCTCCACCTGGGGAGGTCCACATCTCTCAGCAAGACGCACCCTCAGGTTCACATGAACTGCGCCTTAACCTACGCCTTGGCCAAAACCCCCAACGTAGTACGGGCTCACCAATGATGAACAAGCCGGAGCCACCAGAAGAAGCAGAGAACAGCAGCAGTCAGCAAAACACGTCAGCTAAGCAAACTTCTTCCTCTCTTTCTTCCGTTTCTCTTGTCTGTTTTCTTTTTCTTTTTGATCACCATTGTGTGGGTCTGCTTATTTTTCCTTTTGTAGTTCTGACGGAAAAAATTACCAGTCCCGGAGTGCTTGGGATCTCTATTATAAATAGAAAGAAATAAGAAGAGCAACGAATACCGCCTGGGTTTTTGTTCCTTCCTCGTGTTGGAAACTACGCGAGGGAAGACCTTTAATAGTGCACGAGACAAGCATAGCACTCTCGTGTTGCACGCACGTAGATCGCTGGCATGCACCGACAGCTGCGATGAAGACAACAACCGAGCAGCGCAGGACAAAGATGACGAGTCTTTGCCAAGCTCGTAATCCAGCAGTGCAAAACTGGCGACATGTCTTCAGGGTCCGTAAAAAGAACTCAGCACGATAGCTCCTACTCTCCGCCATGCACAAAGTTCCAAAAGGAGCGGTTTGAGATGCAAATTCGAAAACAGCATTTGCATGAGGCTAGCCGGAGTTCGAGACCACAGTGATCTGACGCCATACCAGGTAAAGCCAGCGCTGATGAGCCACGGCAGCTACCTGCTACCCCGGAAGCGAGTACATCCGACTTCAAAGAAGACGTGGGACTTCATATCGCATCGCAGAGTGCCCCCTCCAGTCTGGGGGACCTGAATAGAGAAGCCTAGGAAGAGATAGTGACCGTAAGTCCTCAGGCAGTAGGCTAAACTCCACCGACTCGCTAATTCAGTTGTACTCGCTGCAGGAGCCCAGCTCATGACTACCCGCAACAAGCGATTTCCCCTTCGTGGGGTAACATGTCTGACGGCAAGCGAGAAGGCACAAGCTTGCCATGCCCTATATTTTTGACTGCGCATTCGTGTAATAAGAGAATCAAATAATTTTATTCTTAAAAAAAAAACTGCGCGTCCACCGTGCACTTTTTCATCGTCTCCTGCGCCACTTGCGTAGTTTGCTAACATGAACCGAGGTAGTGAACTGACCAAAATCAATTCGCCCCTGTCCACCTTAATAAACTGAACACATGCAGTCATTCAAGGCTACAAATATTAATCTTGCTGACAGCTTCAGGCGCTACAAGAAAGCGTACCGGCAATTTGTCAGAAGGATCAGTGCCTATTAAACCGCACACCATGCTTACGCATCTCCTCCTCAAAAGTAGAATGAATGCATGCAGGGAAGGCGTAACACATTTAAGGTTAGCTAATAGATGGTGGCAGCCGCGCTCTTAAATTTTGCAGTTCATATACGTTGGCTTACGTCGAGCTGGGCAGCTCGCATAACACCAATTGCGTTGTCGCAAATAATTGTTTCAGTAGTTGGCGGGCACGTGCATCAAAGGCTAGCGTCCAGTACTGATTACCTTCCAAGCTCATGAGTAGAAACTATTTTTTTCCTTCGCGGCTTCCGCACAGGAGGCTTCTTCAGGACAGCGTGTCACCGTCGGCCTTTGATCGCAGGATGCCCCAGCCCAAAACTATACACCTAAGTGCCACGGTATTGTGATTCATATCGACGCTATGACATACAGTCGTGCCCTGTTAATATGGAAGACTCGAACTATGAACAGCTTTTCTGGGGACCAATTTTTTGCAGTGTATTTACGCCTCGTTAATATGGAAACTCGCTGTCCCCACAATGGACAGGGTGAAAATGCACGGAGCTAACTGGGACCCACGTTTTTTGTGCCATCAATATGAACAGCGATAAGAACAAAATCCCGAGTGCTTCTACCAGATGTTCCGCCCTTTATAATTTGAGTGCAAAACACCAGCGAATGGCAGGCGAATGTGCAAATGGCGCAGTAATTGCCTTTCTGTGTGAGCATGGTTTCATGCTTTACAGTGGTAAGGAGCCAGGTCGATGCGCCTTACCGTTTTCCACATTGAATGGCTGATTGCGAAAAAGAATTATCTCTATGCTCCGTTGAAAAGCGCATTCAGCAGTTGTCAGCCGAGTGAGTACAGACATTTTGGGAGGTGAAGAGTCGCAGTAGGAGATACTTCATCACATAAGCAGGCACTATCATCCGCCTCATGCACCACTAGGTGCTTCAAACGTGCTTCAACTTAAACCATTTGATTTTCAAAACAATGGCGACCAGAATGATGTACCCGAGCTGATAAGATTGCCCAATTTCTACTTCACTGCCCTCCACAGTGCTAAGAAGTCAGCAACCATAAAACAGTTTTTGAAAATATTTGTTTTTGGTTTTAATCATGGTTCTTTATTACAGTGACACGCTTTATAGACACTTTCGCTCGGGAACCAAAGTGTCCACATTAACAAGGCACGATTGTATATGACTGCTATATAGCGTAGATCAATTTGTCATGGTTTGGAAAGCTACAGCACTCATCTGGCACTCAATAAAAACGCTAGCCCCAGAGAACCAGATATATTTAGAGGATATCCACGAATGGTCTCGATATCAATCATCACTTCGCGAGATTCATGAAACATCCGTGCGAGCATTCCCAAGAGACTATCCGTTGGTAGAAATTCATTTGACTTGCATTTGTTGACTTAATCAGAATGTCACTTCGTGCACATCGCTGAGACTTCAACAGGTGACAACGTTCATAATAAGACACAATTAAATTAGACAGGCTCGCTTTACAATCTCACGGAACTAAAGTCCATGTCGCTCGTAAAGCTCTGCAAACGGAGCTTCATGAATGATGCTCGATAAGACGACTTCCTTTGAAGCAAGTTTGTTTTTGCTTAATTCGATTCCATAATGCATGAGCAAGGTATTAGCAACACGATAAACATGATGTGCTCACTTGAATTTCTCGTTTATAATGTCAGTTTCATAATTGATTGGAATAGCTTAGCTCAAACAGCAAGTGCCACTGGTTCTAGCAGGACGGCCCTATGTAGGGGATATAGAAGCTCGTTGAAGCTGATATATATTGCATGACGTTTTCTGTTCCATTATTTGTCGCGCAGAGTTTTGTGTATTATTGATTGCTTGGCTAGATTTCCACAGTGACGCCTGATTCTAATTACGTTTATTAGACTCTCAAACGTCAACACTTGTCTGCGCGAACCATCTCTATTGCGATCAGCTTACTTCATATTAAAAACGTTCTTTTCGTTTTACCTTTGCAGAATATACAGAGGGCCACAGCGTTTTTCCACGCATGCGTGTGTTTTGCCCAACATCCGGCATCGGTGCCAAAAAGTTTTGGTTATATTTGTAGATGTCCATTCTGAGGCAATATGGGCATACCTGGACATAGAATGGACAAAGTTTGGTCATTTAGAAGCACCCTGTGTATATAAAATATTTTTGGAGGCACATTCTGTCAATACCTTCTGGATCTAATATGGCTGTTTGGAGCGTTACACCACGCTTCCCGCAGGATTGCTAAAAAAGGAAAGAAAAGAAAAAGCTATGCTTTGCGAGGAAAGAAAAGGCGCAGTAACTTTGTCGCTCTAGATGAACACTCGAGCGGCGTCTTGAGCGTGGGGTGAAGAAGGGAGAGCGAAAGTGTCACCAAGATAGCGCATGGCTATGTGTATAGCTTTGACAGTAAGGTTCCAAGCGTTGCTGTGGAGTCTGCAAAGTTGTTACGATCCTTCATGGTCGCAGCAATTAAAGGGACAAAGAGGACCACTGTATCGAATATTGTTCACAGTAAAAATTGATTCTCAGCTCTTTCTGGGAATGCTAACGCTTTTTCGCAGCAAAAGACGCATTTAGGCCTGATAAAATTCAACTTCAACTTTTTCTTGCCACTAGATTCACACTTTTGACGTCTACACTAAAGTTCCTTGCAGCCCCATCGAACCTCCTCATCCAATCATGTTTCTTCGTGCCTCGTCGTTTCGCGTATGCGAGGTTGCAATTGGAACCCCAGTTGAATCGTCTAATTGATTTTCTCGGTTCAAGCCGAATGGTGTTATTGTACAAACGTGCCAACCCAGGCACAAAAACCATTGGGTCTATGTAGGCTTTCCAAGTGGAATCAAATGGTCTCAGTAGGCCAGGCAGATCTATCGAATCCAATTTGATAGCCCAATTGGTTTAAATTGGATCATCCAGATGGAAGGTCCGATTGGAGCACACAATAAGCACACTTTGATGACCTTCCAACTGGCTCCAATTTTCATGACTGAGATCTGCATATTGCTAGTGCAAGCGCAGAACAGACTCAAATTAATTAGTTTCTTGGGAAAAAAGATATTAGCAGCTTAATCTGCTGAATTGCTTTCATTATTTCCACCATCTCTGCAGTCATAATTAAATACAGTAACTTCACACAGCGGACTAGCGACACTGGTTTCTGGACGAGGGTTCAATGATGGTGTAAATAAGCCCGAAGAAAAGTTACTTTTCTGGACATAAAATGAACATGAATTCTGGTTTTGTGTTACCTCTTCAAGCTTTTAGTGTTCTTATGGCGCTTATAATTGCCTGTAGCCCACTTCTAGCTGCCACTGTAGTTGCGATGCAACAGTTATTTCTTATATACATAGGTTCCAGTTGGTCCCATTTTCGTTCTGCAACCAATTGCATTGGCTTCCAATTGGTTCCAAAAACACAACTGGGAATTTTCGAATTGGACCCAGTGGTTTTTTTCGTCTGGGTATATAACTCTACACAGGCCCGCGGACTGCATACTGGGGATGCATATAGCCTGGCTCGTCTTGCCTCGCCAAACATATCGTGCTGGTTTGCCGCGGGAAAGTTATCAGGGCGAGTACTGATATCTCGTGGGGTGCCATGATCAACGCCTTTATAACTTTAGAAGGAACTGGGCCGGTTTGGGAATATAGAACTGCCGTTCCACGCTCTATATAGGTATATAACGCATATACTGCCGCTCCAAGAGCAGCTTCTGCATATAGTACCTACGTCTGCTATAAGCGCATCATATTTCCGACACCTCATCCCAGCTATACCCTCTCTGTTCGCTCTCAGCGTCTACGACCATGTACCCGATCGAGAGCTCTACACTCTCTCCGCATTCCTTTACTGTCACGTGAATGTCTGCCCTGCTCGTCTACGCTTGCTCCAATGAGCAGTTCTGCCTCAGATTCCGGCCCGAGAACACTTCAGTGCTACTGTGAACCTGGCTCCGCCGTCTGCTTTTCTACCTGCGCGCTCAACACGGTAACCATTCGTGTACGCGTAGAGCATTTGGACGGCAAGACCATTCCCTCTGGTGATGAAAAGCATGTCATATGCGTGTTCGAAATGCGGTTACATCAGCGGAGCAAGAACGCGCGCCCTGATCACTCATCATAACTACGAGACAACCCATGGCCAGATGCCAAAGCAACGGTCACGGCGGAATGACGGCTTTTGACCAAGACTGAGCTTTTTGTGTACAACGTTGGTTTTTCACGTATCCGAAATCTTTAGGTTTTGAAACAGTTTTTTTTCGCGCAAAGATTTTCTCAAGCCACATTGCTGCACAGCACATGTGTTTTGCACGCTTCGAGTAAAGGACGCTCTCGAGCGTTGTTTTTGTAGCACCCCCTGGGAAGCCTTGGACGGCAGGACGAAGGACTCTACGCTGGTCATCATCCGCGAAACGGCGTGAGTCGGCTTTACCGGTGATCATGGACCTGACGAATCGTTTTCAGGAAGGTAAGACGATGAACTATTCATTACTGTATGGCTGCATATAACCTCGTGAATCGATTTAGCTCTGCGCTAATTATTGGAGAGTTAAAGGGAATGTCCTCAGGTGGCTTAGGTTGCGAGAAAAGAGGCCGCTGTTTAGTGTGAGTAAGCATGGCGGCAGCATTGTGCCAGGTTACACAATTGCGAACTGCTTTTACAAAGCTGTAGTGCGCCCGGAACGGGTTATGATCCCGATCAGAATAATTGTATAGTTCTGCTTTAACCCGCCGCGGTGACTTCCTGGGTTTGGCGATTGGCTGCACAGCCTGAGGAAGGGTAATCCCTGTCGCGACGGCTGACTTTCAATGGAGGCGAAATGCAAAATACGCCAGTCTGCTGCGCGATGTCAGCCCACGTTAAAAAGACCCAGGTGGTTGAAATTAAACAGAAATCCCACACTACGGTGGCTTTAGAGACAACGATACGCTGAGCGTAATTAATTGTGGCAACTGCTTCTTCCCTAGATGAAAAGGTCCTGATTTTCGACGGGCCGCTCATTTATGAAGCCAAGGTGAGCGCTCTTGTAATTTCTTCATGCATTCAGTCACCAGGTATTTTATGGTGCGGCACTCTCGCCCATCTATCCGCCCATTTCTTTTTCCAGTGCCTCAAGGTTCGTATTAGAGACAAGAAAGCCCAGTACTTTGTCCACTACAGAGGATGGAACAAGAGGTATGATATCACTTCCCAATGTCTTGGTCAGCTCGTCCTGCGCATTGATTCTGTTTCTTTTATTATGCTATTTCACTGGATTTGCACTTAAGCAATCTGCCATAATTGCGAATACGTATAGAATGGCACATCTGGCTCAACTTTTAAACGAGTGTAGACTGTTTTGGTGGCTTGTCATCTCTAGAATAATGCGGCAGTCACTATTATGCATGGCTCACTATGGGGTATTTGCTTACGAAGAAGAAATAATTTATAGTCGAATTTTTCTGTCATAATAATAATTGTTTTTTGGGGGGGAAAGGAAATGGCGCAGCATCTGTCTCATATATCGTTGGACACCTGAACCGCGCCGTAAGGGAAGGGATAAAGGAGGGAGTGAAAGAAGAAAGGAAGAAGAGGTGCCGTAGTGGAGGGCTCCGGAAGAATTTCGACCACCTGGGGATCTTTAACGTGCACTGACATCGCACAGCACACGGGCGCCTTAGTGTTTTTCCTCCATAAAAACGCAGCCGCCGTGGACGGGTTCGAACCCGGGTACTCCGGATCAGAATTTTTCTGTCAGGCTGTTTTGGTTTCAGCTTCAATATTCAAAGGATGGCTGTGACATAACAATTTGGCTATATGTCACGTGAGGCATAGAAAAATGTTGATATAATCGCTACATCATTCTTTTAATTCACTACTGTGCTGAAGCCAGCCTTCATCAACAGCCAGATTGACAAGGTATGCAGAAGCAGTGATTATATTGCAGTTTTTTTAAGTCTCACTTCACCTATCACGAAGCTTTGACATCACAGTATTTCGGCTGTTGAAACCGAAACCAAACCAGCAGGAGAAATAAATTATATTATGAGTTATTGAGCGGTTGTAGGAGAATACCACGCAGTAATCCATGTATAATAAGGACGTACGCTTCTTAAAAACAAGAAGACATGCACTCTAAAGTTAGGTGTCTATGCAGCTTTGCTGTGTAGAAAAGCGATTTGAAATATTGTCGCTATGGTCAGATACGAAAAGTCTGAAGTCTGCAGTGAAGCGCCGCCCACTTTCAGGACCATCAAACAGAATTCCTCCATCACAAAAAGTAGACCGTTGTTAAAGTTTTTTTTTACATAAACGAGAAGCTAATCACAACACGAATATGTAAGCACAAAAATTTTGATGTATGTGGCCTGTTTGATACAGTCAAACATTAAAAAGATTATTTTATTCACTGTTGTACTTGGTTGCTGGAGTTGAATAGGACGGTGTGGATGGTGGTGGTGTGAATTCACAGGAAGGATTAGGCTTACTGTGGCCTGTCACCAGTTGCTTTGTCTAGGTCAATAATTTTAATGATTGTCTGACTACCACTGTTCATTAAGCACAGTGCGCTCTAAAAACTTAGAGTGGTTGTGACACTGATTGCCACTCAGTTCGGGAGTGCTCAGAGTACACAAAGTGAGAGACGTCCAGGGCAATGTTCAATCACCTCAGCTTTCCAGGAGTGTTTCTTGCTTGGCACAAGAACGTGGTAACACTAAAATAAAATGGGTCACATCACCCACAATATCACTCTGTGCACATAGGTGAAAAGGTGTGGTGAATATTGTGCATTCTTACCGGTGTAAGGCTGAGTTCATGCGCAGTCGATTCAAGAGAATAGCTCTGTCACGAGACAAGCCTGGTACACAAGAGTGGTTCAAAGGTGGCCAAAGTGCAGAAAAGTGTTGCGCCACTAGCTGTCTTGCGAAATTTTCATCCTTAGGGACAGCCACTGAAGATGGATAAGACCAGGCTTCTTAGGCTAATAGGTCTGCCACCGTGTTACCAGCAACGCCAATGTGAGATGGTGGCCACTAGAAGCAAAATGTAAATTCTTTAAACTCGGCTTCCTCAGCCAGGTTAGAGACCAGACGCTATCAACGGGAGTCCCGGGTTGCTGGTGCACTAGTGCAGACTTGGAGTGAGACAGAATGGCTACTGTATGTGGTTTGCAGAGACAGACGTTTGGGTGACCTTGCAATAGGCAATGATTCAGCCATAGTGGACGACACTACTCTGCAGGTGCCCAGCCAAAGACATACCAAGGCACTACAACTGAGACCGAGCAGGACTGTGCATGCCTGCTCACAGAGCCATCAGTGGGAACTTGCAGGTGGCTCCTGCAGATGACGTTAGGTGTTCAGGAACCAAGGATCTTATTTCTGCCAAAAGCAGTGATCATTTTGTGCATAAACCAGAGATTTTGAGGCAGCAGTGAATGCCATCATAAAACTGTGGCAGATTCTGATGACGCCTGTGTCCTGTGGGTGACCAACCCACTGTGCATAGGGTTTGAAAGGCTGAAAAGAAGTGACATTGCATTATAGCTAGTAGCCGACTGAGCAGGACGTGACCTTTCCGGGTCTCTCCAAGGCGCACTAATTGTAGGAGCAGTTTTTGGAGGTCTGCAGATGTAAGGAAAGGCAATGGGCTTCTTCTAAGGCCCTGCAAGAGGAAGCCTGGTGCGGAACCCCAAGTGCAGTCTTCAGGCCTTTCCTGTGCATGATCTCAAGGCGCTTATACTGGCTGTCTCGTGGTGACTGAAAGAGCAGCGAGTAACGAGTTCTGCTGGTCCCTGTTGCTGAGTGCAGCGTTAACATTGCTGCAGGACCACTACACTGCATCGTATCTGCTAAAGATTTCAGTATGTATAGCCTTGGTTGTGAGGAGTAAATAATAATGTCCACTAGTGTCTTCCATGTCAGGTGTGAGTCAAGGAGGATGTCCAGGAACCTTGTATGGCATGCCTGATTCCTGTGTTTCTTGGGTTCCATGCATATTAGGTCTAAATGCATGCAGTGATGTCTTTCTCCTGGAAACAGCACAAAGCAGGGCTTCTCTGTTGGCAGGGAGAGGATTACGTGGCCAAGTGCCCATGCACTGCCACTGCTGCCAATGTCTGTTTGCACTGATGACATCTGCGTGTGGGTATCTGGTTACCAGCATAATCATCTAGCGGTGATAGCACAGAAGGCTCTTTCTGTGATAGAGGACGCAATGGACTGTTACAAGTGTTACCAACTGTTCTGAATTTGTATCAATACTATAGCATTTATTCTCTTTTGTTTATTTGATGCAGTTGGGACGAGTGGATTCCGGAGAGCAGGGTGCTTAAGTATGACGACATCAACCTCCAGAAGAAAAAGGAGCTTGACGAGGCTTATAAGTGAGTTCTAGTCATTCTTCTTTCTTTGCATGCCTGCATGTGAAGGAAGGTATATCATTCATTATGGGCATCATGTATCTTGCAGCTACAAGATTTTTATGACTTTCCTAGCAGATGCTTGTGCATCTTTAGTGCATTGGATATAATAATAAATGAGCATATCACGAACACAGGGAAAGCTGTTCCACATAGTTTTCTCTTATGCTCATTGCCTGAAAATGTAGGTTTTCTTCTGCAGCGAATCCATTGAACCTATCATGGTCCTGCTGTCTAGTGTCTGAAAGTATGTCTTACACTCCATAACGGAATTCAGGAGCTAAGATAGTGGTTGCCAAACAAGGCGAAGTTTTGACTGTAGGTACCATATGGCAAACTCTTGTTAATTTGAACTTTGTCAACTCTGCTATCAACACTTCACGTGCATTAAAAATATCGAACCGTGATTGCCCACGTTTGAACTACTTAGTGTGATAAAAATATAGTCTAATTTGGTGCTCACTTGTTATCGACTTGTTCATTATTGTTCTTTATATATGCCCTTCTGCTTGGACCCAAGACCCTGCAGTATGTACAAAATAAATTTAAATAAATAAATATCCTTCAGATTAGAAATATTGACAGCTGACTCTGGTTCTCTTTACTACCGATCATTTGCTTCAAAGTAGTTCTCTGTTCTAAAAACTGTGAACGCTGTAAACCTTTTAGGAACATGGCATGATGACATGTATTAAAAATCTGCATCAACGTGGGATGTCAAGATGTAGGCTTTCAGTGAATTAGAAGCTATGAAGTGGAGGGGAAAGCATAATTGCTTGGCTTAGGTGCAGTAAAAGTCTCTCCCTGAGTTTATTTTCATGAGTTTTATTGCTGGTGGTCTTGTATGCAGTTTAACAAAATCAAAGAATATTTATGATGCACATACTACAAGGGGTGTGGCTGTTACATGGCGGGGTGGTGGTGCCATCGAGTGACACGCTCTGGACATGTATGTACAGAAACCCCCCCAAAAAAGGTAATCGGTATCCTAGAGGCATGGAGACCGTCCATGTATAAGAATGTGCCTGGATGGTGTCGCTGCTCCCTTCACTGTTGTTTTTGTGCTGACTACATGGCCTTCATTTAACGTAAAAGGGAGATTCATAGGACTTGCTACCGTAGCAACCAAGTTCCTCTTCATTTGATCATTGTGGTATCAAACATTCTCTTGAAGAATTGAAAAATGATCATAGAAGTTCCATTGATTTTTTCAGCATTGCCAAACCACCACTTAAGTACCGTACCAAAATTGGGAACTGCCTTGCCTCTCTTCAGTTGGGGTCCATTTTGCTTCCTTATGGTGTAGCTGCTTACAATCTGGTAGCAATTAGAAACCCTCTGTTCACCTTTGTAGAGGTGCAAAGGTCCAGTGCTGCTTTCATTGGCTGTAATACCTTCAGCTGAGATGGAGACCTTCTATTTGGGTGGGGTGCTCGGTGAAGCGCAGGCAGCCTTCTGGCGAGCCGGAGCTCGAGTCCTCCATCTCTTGTTTGCTTGAGGCCATCATTTGCGGTTTAAACTGGTGGTTCTGCTGAGCAGTTCTGTGCTGGAAGAGAAGGCGATGTTCACACATGCTTAATGCCATTTCCTAGCACAAAGTTTTGGAAAGATTGTCCAATAGGCGGCGTGTTATCATCTGTCACTGTGCAGCTTTATGCCCAATACCTTACGATAATGTCCTCAGGTGCTCTGCATTTTAAGCTGGGTCTCTTGGCATGACAAAAACTTCGAGTTACCTTGACTTTGCATCTACAAGTATCAGGAACAATTTTTCTCAAGATGTCCAGTGTAATTCAGATTCATGAGTTCCCAGCATTCACTTGGCTCAGGCACGACACTGGTTCTTTAGGTCACTGCTGGCTTTGGAGAGTCCTCTAGGCATAGTGCATTTTGTTGAGCACTGTTTTCTGTCTGAGCATCTATTTCAGACCACGATTTTTTGAGGAAAGGAAATGGTGCAGTGACTGTCTCACTTCTCGGTGGACACCTCAACTGTGCCGTGAGAAAAAAGACAGAGTGAAAGAAGAGAAAAGGAGGGGCTATTGTGGAGGGCTCCAGAATAATTTTGGCATGCCTTGATGCTTTTTGTAAGCAGGTTGAAGGTGTTCTGAGCAGGAGGTAGCACGATGGCTTCGCTTCTCCAGTACAAGAAATTCCTGTGCATGCTAAGCTTGTCGCATCTTTTGCCAGTATGCTTGTAAACATTTATTGATGATGCTGTGTGGCTATCCTTCTCTGCCTAATGCAGCACCTGGCTGAGAGTTTAGTCACAGGTAGAGTACTGTTGCAGTTGCCTGGCTGCCACTGTTGGCTCTTTCAAGCTCAAGGTTGAGTTCACCAGCTCTGATGGCTGTAGTAGGTCAGTGTCTAGCACTGTCAGTGGTAGCCTGCTGATGGAATCTTCGTTCCCATTTAGGCATCCTGGTCAGCGCTGATTGGTGTACATGTAAGTTCCTACTGTGATTCCTCGGCACTGGGTGTGTGAAGAAGTGATGGCTGGGGTTGCCGTTTCTGCAGCAAAGATGCTGATCTGCAGCTTATTGCCCGTGATTAGGACAGAGCTGAAGCACAGCAGGTAGTCCCTGAATCAGATGATGTCAAAAGATATTGCTTGTACCTCGTTTTCAAGAGGCTTTGTTGTGCTTGCTTGAGTGCTTCAGATGAAAATGAGAGTGGGAATTCAACATCCCCTATTCAATGGGAAAGCAGTGCAGCAACATGATATGGCATTGAATCTCAGACTAATAGACGTTGTCATTATGTACAAACAGCCTTGTTTACAAAATGGTTTGTTTGCTTTGGATGAAGGCTCTTTGTTTATCTATTCAATCCAATTATGCATGTAACGATGCTTACAAGGGTTCTAGTAGTGTAGACATGTTTAGCAGACATTTTCGTAACTACGAGAGAAGTCCACTGTAGGATCTCACGTCGCCGACATCCTCAGGCTTGGGTGCTTCAATGATGGCTTCTTTGTATTTCCTCAATGATTGAAGTCCAGATTTATTTATAGATCCCATGCCCCAAAAGTAAAAAGTGATTAAACAAGGTTACAGCTTAATTGAAACATTTGGTGAGCGCGATCATCGGTTCCAGTTGGCAGCTTGCAAAATTCATTAAGTCAGCTTTACCGCAAAGCTTCTTTCCAACAAAACATTATCATTGACACACTTTTTTGCACTCTCTGCTATTTATTTTGTTTTATTCAAGTACCTACAGCAACACAAGGGCATTATTGCAGGGGGGACATTGTACAAAAACATGCTTGAAAATGAGGTGGTAAAACATACAGCATACAAAAAAATAAAACGCTATACTGAAAAGTGAGCACAAAACGGTAGGCTTGCAGGCGCCATAGTTAAAAAAAATCACAATGCAGTAGGAAATTGGTAATCTGTTGCATGAAAGTGCGATGCAGCATAAAAATAAATAAGTGAAAGGGATGATCTGTCTCTACGGCATATTGGATGATAACAGGGACTGAAACTTGGCACACGTATTACATTGGGCAATACCCTTGGGAAGCTTATTCCAGTGAGCGCAAGTACGCGCCAACAATGAATTGCAGAAAATATCAGTGCGACAGCACATTTCATTAGCTTTCAGCTCGTGATCACATCGTTTAGAAATGAAGGGGGAAGGTTAAACGTAGAAGTTCTTGTTTATTCCTGTGAGACCATAGCGTAAAAAGTTCTAATCTTGTGGCTGATTGGTAGTGAGCTAGCGTTTTCCAGATGAGGTTTTCTTTGAATAATGTAATACTGTTGCAGAAGTTATTGTTTCCGGAAGCAAATCTTGCAGCGCGGTTTTGGATTCACTCAAGTTTTTCTATAAGGTAAGAGATTTGAGAAACGCATGCTGCACAAGCGTACTCAAGAATTGGGCGAACACATTTTTTGTAAAGCTGTTGCTTTACTTTTCTTGGGGCGTTATAAAAAATGCGTCCAATGAGGTTAAGGGTCCTAGATGATATTAAGGTCGACTATTACGTATATCTGTTCCATGTCATGTTTTCTGAGATATAGACTTCAAATATTTGCAATGTTCAACATTTTTAATAAATAGTCCATTCAAATAATAGTCTGATATTACCTGGAGATGTTTTTGGTAAATGATATGAATTGACATTTAGCAGTGATCACTGACATGTCCCACTTCGCGCACCAACCCTGAATTGTATTTAAATCATTCTCTAGGCTGGTGATATCACAGTCATTTTTAATATTCCTGTAAATGGCCCAGTGGTCTCCGTATAATCGCACTTTGCACTTAAGACCTTTTACAATATAATTGATAAAAACTAAATATAACAAAGCCCCAAAAGAGACCCTTGAGGCACTCCAGAAGTAGCGGTGACATGCGTTGATTGCGATCTGTTGATGAAACATGCTGTGTTCGCCCGGACAAGTAATTTGTAATTCTTGCGACTGTGGCAGGATGTATAGTGACAAGATAATTTATGTAAAACCAAAGTGCATGAGGAGTGAGAGCGAAAGTTTTATGAAAATTCAGAAATAAGGTCTCTACCTGAAATCCAATGTCGAAGGAATAAAACAGATAGGAGACACGAAAGAACAGCACATGACAAAACAGCGCAGCGACAAAATAGCGCAGGGAAAAAATAGCGCAGCGACAAAATAGCGCAGGGAAAAAACCGCATGGCGACAAAACAGCGCAGGGAAAAATAGCACGCGTCAAACCGAACGCCGGACAAAACGGCACAGCGACAGAACGACACAGCGACAAAACAGCACGACAACAGAAGAGCGCAGGAAAAAAAAACAGCACGACGACAAAACAGCGCAGCGCACTACGGTGCAGTGCTGCAGAGTATGTTGCAGTGGTCGAGTGCTCCAAGGCAGCGGGAAGCGTAGCTGTTTGTTGGCAGACTGTTTGTAGCTTTTTATTTTAAGCGAGACAATAATAAAACGACGCGAAAAATGCTGTTTGTATCTTTTTATTTTAAGCGAAAAATTAATAAAACGAAGCGGAAAATGCCCCTTCAAAGGGCCTGTTTTACCGATTTCATTGGATTCTCCCCTTTTACCGCAGCTCCCTCTGACCCATTCTCCCATGAAAATAGGTCGACGCCATTTCCTGGAGGGCCTCCTCTGAGGGGCATCTGCCACTTCGTTCTTGATTTGTATCCGACAGTAAAAAGCGAGCTCGTCCCTTATACTACAGTTGCTGTAAGCGCCTTGTCCGTGTTCCTTTTTTGTTCGTCCTTGCTACTCTTGCGCCTTGTATCCCCGAGTCATGCACCAAGTCGCCCAGCAGTCAATTTTTCTGAAATTAGATGATGAGCCTAAACAATAGTGTAATCATCCATTTAAGACAGGTGAAGGCTTGATGTGATGTATTGCCCATGTTCCGCTCAAAGACAGTGCGCTTTCTAACCGTCGAGTAAGTTAAACTTTTTTCTTGAATAAGTTCTGGCATCCAGAGGACTATGGCACGCTCGATAGTTTTCTCCGTCCTGTAAATAGTCATAAGGAGTCAGTATCTGTCCTTTCTATGGCAGATCGGGGCAGAATTCCACAAGTTGAGTCGTGTATGACAAGCCAGGTCTAAATTCTTGTTGTGCGTTTGAAAACAAATGATTGTTTTGAATGTTTTATCACAGCGCTGCAAATAGTTTGTTAATTATTTAGCAGCACACGCACATAGAGAGATGGGCCTGTAGTTTTGTACTTATTTTTGGGGCCGCTTTTATGAATAGCAACGACGTCTGCTACTTTCCATTGTGCAGGTAATGAATTGCTACATAATTATTTGTTAAAGAAAACGACTAAGAAGTGCACTATTTCTTCAGAGCAAGATTTTCTTACCTGGAATGGGATATCATCAGGACCCGAAGAAGATTTATTTTTCAGATTAGAAAGTTGTTTGAGAACACCATTATACCTGGCCCACAAAAAGGGTTAGCGGGAGGAGAGATGCGTCAGTCCCGAACATTTTTTTTTCTCTTTTGAAAGGTGAAGACGAATGCCTTCTAATCTGCATGAACCTGAACTTTGAACGGTTGCCATCTCCTTTCGAGATCGTACAAAGAGGACAGTTTTTGAAAGGGTTAAATGGCGTCTTCCGCTCACCATTACCTGTCTCTAATAAAAAACGAAACAAGAAGTTATTCTTGTTACACGAGTTTTAAAGACACTGCAATGAACACTGACTCTCCTCATGCACCACTGTTATAACGCGACAGAGTTAAGGATTCCTTTCTGCATAAAATTCAGCGGTGGTGATGTGAGCGAAACATTCGCGGAGAAGCAATCTGGGTGGGCCACCTAGATCATAGGATGCTGTGGCATCATCACTACCTGCCCAACGGTTTGTGAGCAAAATGACCACCGTGACAGGTGGCAGTAAATTAATGACCGGTCGTGAAATGTTGCTCGATGCATCTACCTGGAAAGCCCAAGCCCCACCAGTGGCAGCACCTGCCATCGCAAGGCATCGCTCAACCATTGCACAATCCCAAATACCATGAGTGGTATCAGGATTTCCAGGGATCTGTGAATGTAAAGTTGTTAATCAGCAATTCTGCATATATGTTACCACACCATACCCTCAAGGCAGAGTATAGGTGTCCCCTCCAATTTTTTTTTGTTTTCAGAACAGGGGGTGCTAACACAGTCTGTGAATGAGAGTGAATGTAAAAAAATCTTTGCGTGGAAGTTGACCTGAAAAATTTTGCAAGTTATCCATTATCATGCGACGTTGGCGGCTAAAAGCTAACGCTAACTGCTGTCTTGCTGTTGCGAGCCGTCCTAGCATGAACCTCATCTGAGACAGCAGTTGAAGGTATGTCTTCGCATTGTCACCGGTGTAGCTCTCACTGCTACACACCCTTTGTAGCCCGCTGTATCTTGGCTGTGGTGATGCAGTGCTGTTCGAGAGGCCACCGCCGCTTTTTGTTCAGGTGCTGCAAGGGCCTCTGGTGGATGGAGGTGGGTGTTTGGGGCAAAGTTTTATCTGACGCGCCACAGGTAATAACACACTATTTGTAATCGACTGCAGCTTTTCGTAATTTATCGATTACTTTTTCTAGTGGTAACGGTGATTTTTCTTTCTAAAACTTGTTGTAACCAACGGCACAGCTTTACGAACCTCAGCCTGATGGCAAGCACTGGTGCTAGCAGAGTTTTCACTGTGACACAGTGAGAACGGACTACAGAGAAGCATCAAACACAATCATGTCCAGACGACAACTGGGTCACCGCCGTCTTTTATGGCAGTTATTGTCCCAAGAAATACTATTACGTGACCTCTACGTAGAGACGCTCCGTCCTGCCATGGTGCTATAACCTGTCTCCTACTACAACCAATGCGGTAGCTTCCACACAGAGTACAGAGGCGGATATAGCTCAAGAAGCGTTAAGCCAAGATTTTTTTGAAACTAGCACTACTGAAATAGTGTGTTGTATTATCAGAAGGGAAAGTATGTGGACTACATGGTCTGGACACATACAAGACACAGACACAGCACTGCGTATATGTCTTTTGCTTCCTTGCGTTTGCAATTATAGTGCATGGTCATTTTGCAGCCCACATGTGTTACGTTCTGCCACCTCTTCTGTTCTCATGATCTCAAGAGCATTCTCTTCAGTGAGATTATTTTAACAGTCGCTGCTGTACAACTTTTTCATGCACCCCACACACGGGATAGTTACTCAGTATGCGGTTGAAAGCTGTTCCGAAGTCGCATTGTTCTGCCATTTGTGGGTGTTCACCGATGTACACCACAGTGGTTTTGCTTTCAAGCTGTACTATTTTATTGAAGTGAAAACTTTAGGAAATTTTGGGCAGAGGTGGGCTAATGTGGCTGTTACGGGTTGCCTTTACTTCCTTCAAATACTTTGTTTTTATGGGCACTAGCAAACTGCGGAATGCCACTTCTGAGCTCGTAACAAAGCTCAACCAGAATATACGCTCCTTTCGTTTTCATCAATGATTCCTTCGTGCTGTTGAATTAAACAGTGTGTCTAGCTATTTAATTGTTCACTGTGGTCATAGCTCTTTGTTGTACTTTTCTGCCTTACGAAGCGTCGCCATGTTTGAACTGTAGCGAATCGTATTTCACTTCACCTTGTGGCTACAGCCGCCGCGGTGGCTCAGTGGTTATGGCGCTCAGCTGCTGATCCCAAAGACGTGTTCGATCTTAGCTGTGGCGGTCGCATTTCGACTGAAGCGAAATGCTCGAAACCCATGCGCTGTGCAATGTCAGTGCATATTAAAGAACCCCTGGTGGTCGAAATTATCCAGAACCCTCCAACTAGGCGCTCCTCATAGCCTGAGTTGCTTCATAAAACCAAACCCAGTCAAGGCTGACTCGGCGCAGAGCACTGAGGGGGTCACTTGATGTGATTTTCCCGTGCAGCCAGTAGGGTTGCTGTGAAAAGTGTCTGCTTTTGTGAAGGGTGCCTAGCAGGTCGCTTCATGTGCTTCACTCAGTGTATGGGGACCCCCAGGTTGTTGCACGTCGAAGACACAAACCAGTGAGTGCGATTGAACTCACTGACTGAGAAAGCACAGAAAATAAGAGACTGGTTCAAGACAGCCAGTTCACTATACATTGTCTCCATCTTTTCTGAATAAGTGTCAATTTTCTTTGTACTGTTCGCTTGCTTTCTGTGAAATAATTCTTAGTATTCCGTGAGGTATCACTGTGCAATTTTTCAGTTGATAACTGCTAACAAGAATACTTTTTTGACACAAAGCAATGTTGACTTTCATGCCAAAGTCATAAATCCTATCTGCTCCTGTCTGCTGTCTTCCGACACTACTGGTCTTTTGTTGCGTTGTGGACATAACCAGATATTGCTTGTGTTTGCATGATTGACAGCGTGCGTGGTTGGTGATTCTTGGTAATTTAGCGGTTTCCTAAAAGAAATAACTCATTGTGCAGCTAGTTGCTCGGATTTTTTGGCAGGTTGTGGGCAACCTTGAAAACACGCAATACAAAATAATTTTTTTCCTCTCTATCAATGAACATTTATAATTCAAACATGAAAGAATTTGACCTTCTCATTGTGATTTGTTCTTTGCATGTGTGTGTGTATACTGATGCCTTTGCTCTCATGGAACGGGCAGCACTTAGCCACAGCTAGGTTCACACTGGTCAGTATTAGTCTGGTCTCTTCAAACACCCACTTCGGGTGCAAACATTTCATTGTAGAGGAGCAGTGGAGAGTTAAAATTTGCTGTCATAAAAGTGCTCTGTTCATACTTTCAGCGAAATGAAAAAAAAGAAACCTGAACCTGATCCAGAAGAAGAAATAGACTTGGACGACTCCTCAGTTTCTTCTGAAGAAAAGCCTCGAAAGAGGAAAGGTGTGTACTTTTTTCTTTGCTAACTGACACAGCCTATTGTGAAGAGTGACAGCACTGCGGAATTTGCTCTCCTGCATTTTGAATTCCATTACTTCTTTTATTAAAAATCATGAAAAGCTGAATACTATACAGGGAATTGCACATAACATGAGCCGGGGATTTAAGCAAAATTAGGATGTGTTTGGGCAGTGAAACCTAAACAGCTCTGTTGACAGTCATTTAAACCAACCAATGATGTCTTGAACTTATGCTAGTTAGTAATTACTGAAAACCAAGTACACTTTGGTTGTTCAGGGTATATGATAGGTGACAGTAAAAAGTTGCACCAGGAGAACTGTGAATGTGGTAATATTAATGAGTAAGCGTTATTGTAAATGTTTTCTGTGTGCTGTGAACAAAGCACAAGTACTCCGACTTAACTATAGTAGGAGTGATTGTTTTGAACATACTGCACCTGACAGTGATCCCCTGTGAGCCATTGACACTGTGTCACGCTGTCTGCATCAGTGTATGCAAGTGGCTATTTGCACTGTGAGAATCCAACTCCGGACCAGCGCGCGCGCCGCCGCTAGTGGCGCGCGTCCAGGGTGAGAAGGAGGTGCGCGTTCAGGAAGACGGCGACGCGGACTCGCCGGAGTGGCAGTGAGCGAAGCAGAACTTTTCGGTACACCAGTGAGGTTATTTTAAGCAGGAATGAACTTTGTAAAGAGTATAAAGAATTTCTGTGCTGTTGGCTGCAATAGCGCTTACAGCAATTCACCTGGGACCCAGTTTCAGTGTGTCTTCCCGGCCAGAAACTGAGACAGAAACATTGTTTTCACTCTAGGACGGAAGTCCAGCTTATACTTCCATTACAGTTCCGTATCACACAAATTGCTCTGTGAAATATCTAGTGAAGATAAGAGATCCTTCTCTCTCTTCAAAAGTTTGAGGTCGGCAGGAAAGTGTGCCTGAAAAATAAAAATAGACATTGTGTACTGCGCTTGGTAATGAATCGCATTCAGGCGCTTCTACTGAGCACAATATGTGCCCCTTACCATGCGGCTGCTAAAAAACACTTTTTTGCCTTTTTGTTTCTAAGCAGCGCATAGTTTCGTGAACGTCGTTTACAAATTCGGCTTTCAGATAAAAGTGACAGGGGGATGCAGGATGCTTGTAGTTGTCACGCGACATGCTACTGGATATTATGTCAGGTCATGCCACAGAATATACCACTGATTATATAATTAATCTATGATTAATTGTTAGTTTAAGACTGCCCACCTTAGTTGTAGCTATGTGCTGAATATTTTCTTCTTTCCAGTGAACTCTGTTCTGGGTGCTTACAGAGAGCTCTGCCATGTTCTTTGGAGCTACTATATTGTTTTTGATAATTTTTGCTTCTGCATCTGACAGACTCAGACATAATCAGAGGATACATTACACAAACTTATACAAAGTACACCAAAATTCAGAAAAATAGTTTCTTTCGTATCAAAGTTCAGCCGTTCGGCTGTGTCTCCTAGCCAGGGCAAGCCCCTTTCAAACAGTTCTACTGTGCCTCCTTGATTGTTTTTGCTAGTAGGAAGGTCTTCGCACTCTCCGAATTATTCGACTCGCAAGAGGTCATTCAGGCAGTAGTACCCAATATGCCTCCAAAATGGTTGAGCACATACTCCATCTTCACTGGCTTCACAGTTCCAAAAACCAACGAACATGCTGCACACCGCCCAGAAATATACCTTAGGACCATCACTGTTTGCCAAATACTTAGCATGCATTGTAGGATGCTATGAGATAAATTAAACTCACACACATGAAATGTAAAGGCTTGTCACTGCTGAGGAGAACAGGATTTCATAATGGCTTTTAATACATTCCAGTTTGTCTGACTTGGCCAGTTTTAAAATTTTGGGTAATGTTTCCTGCAGCTTGGTCTCTCCGCTCCAAAAAGCTACCAAAGCAGCGTCGTTTTCATTTTCCTGCAACGCCTGCCCTGCAGCTGCAGGTTGCTTCGACCAGGTTCCTGGTCGGTGACAGCTGTGTAAGAAAGAGGAACTGTTAAAACTTGCCTAAGCGAACAAAGGAATATTCCTTCGAGTTCATTGATTTTGAGGGTGCAGAGAAGCATGTATGTGCGATGCACTGGGCCGACACTCCACGCCCGTCTTCCACCAAAATTGCTTTCACATCGTGAACTTGACAGCATTAAAAAAGCTTGATTCCTTTAGCCGAGTATTCACTTCAAAATGAACTTGTCAGCCCAAAAGCAGACGGAACCCAGCTTCTATAAGCAGCGGAGCGCAGGCGCCTGCTGATATACAGCCATGGAAAATTGTCTGCTATGGTGCGGAGCCATTTAACTCGGGACTTCAAATTAAACGTTGGTGGCATTGAACGTAGCGCCGCCGGTGGAGGCGCCTGGCGAGTGCACAGTGCCTATAATTATATGTTTCTACCTTTTATGTGCTTTTTTAGAGTACCAAAGAAAAATAACAGTCGGAGTGTCTTTTCTTTATTACTTTGGCTGTTGATGGCTTTTTCTAGTCGAAACTTTTCATGTTTCTAATGTGGCTGGTATAGACATTTCTAATTATGGCTCCCTGGGCGTCGTCACGTTGCTCACCGAGCTGTTTTGCTCAGCCAGACCAATACTCCGTTCCATATATCAGGTGGAACGTTGTGAATGCTACGGAAGTAGTCTGGATGGAAAGAATAAAGGGAGGCGTGTTACTCCGCGCTTGTTCTGTGACCGAGTGGTCTATGGCATGAGAAAGCGACAGCGTGTTGTCAGCAATAACGGTGCATTTAATCAAGATCATAAAAAATATGTCACGTGGTAAGCCTACAGGGAAAGCATTTACTATCTTTCGCTCACCACAAATGACGCACAACTTTTTGGTCACTAATGCAGGCAGCGCAAAGAGCGCTAGTTTTGACAGCGTTGCACATGATGTTGAAACGGAGTGTAGTGCCATGGAAGCGGAAGTGGAACTGGTTTTATGAAGTTGTGTAAGTTAAAGGTTTCGGCGATTAAAATATGTTTCTAGGCTAATAAACAACATTGGGGCCAGTTAAGCTTTGAGCGAACCATTGCCAGAGTGTTACTGAATAGTGGGGGGAGAGAAGCCCGTTCGGAGGCGGCATTTGCAAAACATGGCTGAGTAGGTCATTCACTGCAGTTGTGAGGCACCTCGTTCTGGTGAGGCCATACTCAGTACTTGTGGGACATATCCGCAGCTCCATGTTCATTTCTTCACCAGTTGATGGCAAACCCACAGCTCCACACTATGCTGAACTCGAGGCCCCACTAGCTGCCTATAGTGAGGTAGCGTGTTCATTTTCCATGTGCCACTAGATTTGTATGGGCAAACAGGATCACGTGGTTCCAAAGCATTTATGCACTATGGGAAGCCGATGCCTTAGTACCATTCAGAACTCAGCTACTGCTGAGAGCCTTGCTGAGTTTACTTTCAGTTTGAGAGCTTTCTTGTTGTGCAGGTTAATTGTTTTAAAAAAAATAATTTTTCTGGCGAGAACACAATTTTGGAGTTTTTTCAATGTTGAGAAGGTAGTTTCAGTGACTGGTGGCATTTCCAGCCTACAGCATCATCATACTCAGACAACGCGTATTCTGTTGAAATAGGCCTCAATACAGACTGATTATAAGTTCCAAGCTTGTTCGCACTTGCTGCGATATACTCTAGTCTTTAATGAAACTTTAGTTCAACAGCCAAAAATACACACGTAGAATAACCGCCCATCTCCATTGCAGCGTCAGGCAATGGCTTCTGCAGGCTAAAATGGCGGCTTTTTCTCCTAACATGGATGCATTGGGGACAGACATAACAGACCTATGACTGCTATCTGCGTCTCGCATGGCACCTCGGGTGGCGAACTCTCTCAGGAGTATCTTGCGCTTTGTAGAGGTGAAATCACTTAAGTGTAAGCCACCTCCTCGAGCTAGAGTTTTATTGTCAAGTGTAGTAACAGTGCTTTTTGACAGAAACGGTTTTGCTCAAAAGTGTGTTGCCAGTGTCAATGCTATCGTTTTTTTGCTTTTCAACGTAACAAAGGCATTTCTTACAGTCTTTCTGCTCTCTAAATGTGGAGTGTCTGGTTCATCAAATGTGCAGTTGATATTTAAATAACAAAAACGACTTCAAATTTCTGTATTGCTTTAGGGGGAATATTGGAAACATTGTTTGATTCTCGCAGAAAGATTGTCGTATTTCCATTCAAGAAATTTGCTCGCAGACTTCCCAACACGCAGAGTAGGAAAGTTACGTAACCTTATTTTCCTTATTAGTTTTGTTCAGTTCGTATTTAGAAACATATATGAGGCCAAAATTCATGTACAGGAGAGAGATGCTATGAATGTACAATACGACTGCTACTTTGTTTGAATACAAAAGTGTGTGCAAATATGCAGATGCAGGGTTACACAATTGTACAGCATACTGGAAATGCTGTGCATGCAAAAAATGCGGTAATGTTGCGGCGTACAAGAAAACTACTTGAGGGGATATGAATGTAGTAAATTTTTTTCACTACTTTATTTCTTAAAATGCATGCCCATATTATTTGCAAAACTGCCCAATGGAGACTCAAAAAAGTTTAGGCAAATTCATTGTCACTTTCAAATATTGTGAGAATCGGTTCTTGGCAATCCACAGGCTGGTGGCCATAACTAGGTTCCCGTCCTTGGTACTCATCTTGCATGTCTGTTAGGGCAGTACTGTGCATTTAGTGCGATGTCATCATATCCTAGAAGAAAATGCCTACATCTCAGATATGATGGTGTCAGCTCCATCACCATATTGTGGCTGCCGCTTCTGCCATGGTTCTCTGGCCCAGAGCACCATGGTTCCGTAGCATGGTTCTGTAGATCACTGCAGGTTTGATCACAGATGGTTTCATTCACATTTTGTTGTGTGGCAACGAAGTCAGTATGAATGTCCCACATGCATAATTACAACCTGCGGTGATGTAACGTAAGGTCTGTAATTATTAGCGAGCATTTTATCCTTTCCTCTGATCACACTTGGTTATGCAGCTGTACTACTGACTCGCTCACTTTGAAAACATGATCAGAAAGCCCCATACATGTGTATGAGCACATACACCACAAAACATTTGCAGCATGAACTGACGGCCTGACTATCTTATTGTAAATACTCTTTATATTTTCTCATACTCTTGTTCCAAGTAAAGTGGCAGTTTTGTGTGTAGCATGATGACTTTTATAAGTGTGCCCTTCTTAGAGACTTGCGAGCCAAAAACACATGTCTGTAAGCACTCATGGCTTTCAGTCCTCTGCCAGTGAGCTTCAAGGCAGACCACAAGTTCAAAACTGGCTGTAGTAATAACCACTTTATATACAAGAAACCACAAATGTACGTTTACTTTCATTCGCAAATAACAATGCATGCATCAGATAGCATATTTCCAAACATTGCAAATTATACTTTAGTCATTATTCTTGCTGTAAGCATTTATCCCTCATTTGAAAGTGAAACAAAACTAAAATGAATACATTGAAGATAACTGAAAAATCATGGTCTCAGCTAGAACCAGGCAATATTGCAGAGAATTGTGAGTGTTGTAATTTATTTCTGTAACTGTGTTGACAGAAATAGAATCGATGTGCTCCTAACTGCATTACTGCGTTTCAACGTATCAGAACCAGTGGGCTGGGTACCGGCAGTCAGCTGACAGCTGCAAGATCTCTCTTTTCTGTACTTTGTGTTTGTGGGCTTGTACCATTATCTCTGAACTAATTTGCGCACCCCATGTTTATTGCCAAGGTATATAAAACATTTACCCGCATATTTTATGCTGCCGGAAGCGCCAGACCACCCGCTTGCACGTGGCTGCGCATAAGGCAGGCTTGGGAAGTTCGGGTCAGCCGCGTCACCGTGTGTGGCTGCAAAAGATTTTAATGGCGTGCGGATGATACATGTATGCTCGTGCTGGCGGTCGCTTTCCCAGACGAACAGTTGTGCGCACCAGAATCCGAAACTGCTGAACCGCTTGCTCCTCAGTTTACCGCTAGTCACCCGTGCCGCACGCAAGGGCACCCCCGCATCGTCTGATGTTTCCATTTGCCTCTGACTGCTGGCTTTGCGATTGTATGGTTGCGCGGTTATTGCTTTGAGCGGCGCAAGAGTTGTCATCCTGCAGTTAAACTACATAAGATGGGAGCGCAGGGGTATGCATCTTATACTTTGGGCCAGCTTTTTTTTGGCCAGCGAGGAGTGCGAGTTCGGGGGTCGACATATAGGTGGTAATATACACTATACATTGTGCGTTATTACTTTAGTAGAATGTTTAGGGTGTGTTCACACATTTTTTGCTAAATTAGCGCACCCTTTTTTGAAAAATTAATTTGCAGAAAATAGTGCTCATATACCACAAGGAAATACGGTATTAGTTCTGCAGAATTGTACAAACCCCATTTCAATGACGTCTTTGGGGAAAACGAATGCCTGCGACGTTTTCCTTTCACCAGGAAAAATACATATGCAAAACTTTGGCATGTTCGCAGAATTGCAGTGATGGCAGCTTGGCTAGCAATAATAAGTGGCAGCTGTGGCAGTTAAACAGCTTGTCATACGAGAGAGAAAAGGAGAAGCAGACGCCACAGATGCTGAACTTGAAACTGAATTTAATTAGAAAAAGTGTGAAAATTGTAAACTACATCGCACATGTGCAAATTCTGGGAAGAAATTAAAAAACAAAAGATAAGAGAAAACTGAAAATCACAAGTGTAGATACCTCACTAGTAAAAATGCGAACTTTTGCTACCATATAAGGCTGTGGGTGGATGTCTTAAAAAGGGCTCATGCTGCTTGTTGCTTTCGTATGCCTATAACTCTTTCGATAATCTGGTGAGCCATGTATCAGAGCACCTCAGCCTCTTATCAAAATGAGGAGACCACCCGCATCCTCGGCATTGCTTCACCAAGTGAGAGGCTGCATTTTCAGTTAATGAATATATTTGTGCTCCTTGAGAAATGTTAATGAGCCAGCCTTTTTTTCATGTGTACTGATACACAGCATGAATCCAATGGCATGCTTTAGAATACAGCCACGTATGGAAGCATCTTTGTGGTGCCACTGCTCTGCGCACAGATTTTTTTTTTACTGCAGATGGTGGTGATCTTTGCAATGCGCAGTTTACTGCTTTTAATAAAATGAAGGCCAGCAGCTTAATATATTATGATTGACTAAATTTTACCATTGTTTTCTAAATAGAGGACTAGTTTATAAATCATTAGTATCGATAATTCTCTGTATATGCTAGAGACTTTTTTGTTTTTCGGTATGATTGGTTTTATTTCCTACTAGAGATTTCCCCAGGCAACTTTAACAATATGTTAAGTTTGGCTTGGTAAGCTTGCTAAGTTTGAGGTAAAACATAATGAGTGTTTTTTTGCCATTGTGGCACCAATAAACTTCAATTGTAAAAACAACTGACTGTTACAGCGGCAGCTGTTCAGCGCCTGTTCCTGGGTTTTGCATCGTAGTAGTATCAGTAGTATGGTTGTATTTGTTGGCGTAACCATTGGATGCATTGCCATGGAAACCACTTGGAGGGTGGTTGCTACGGGAACCAACCGGAAGGTAGTTGCCATGTAAGGAGGGGGAGGGCTGGCGTAGAACGAAGAGGGTACGGTGAGAGCGTAGGAATGCGGTTACCATGGAAGGAGGAGGATATGACAAGAGCGGAGAATTTCCAACCGGAGGGTGGTCACCATGGAAGGAGGAAGGTAAAGCAGGAGCGTAAGGTGCAAGCGTAGGGTGGTTGTCACGGGAAGCACGCGGAGGGTAATTACTCTGGAAGGAGGAGGTTATGATGAGAGCTTCGCAATGCATAACCAGAGGGTGGTTACCTCGATAGCCATCTGAAGGGTGGTCACTATGGAAGAAGGAGGGCGAGTATGGCGGGAACAGAGGAGTGTAAAATTATTCATGTAGGGCAGCTGCTGAGTAACACGCCGCCTGAGGCACAGCCTAGAGTGACGGACTGGAGAGGAAAGCTAGCCAAAAAGCGAGCATGTGTGAAAAACTAAAAAAGACTGCTCTAGAGCTATACAGATATAAAGTCGCTGTCATGCTCTCTACCTCCATATATTTTTTTTGTAGCGAAATGTTTTGCCGCAGGACACAAATAATGAGTGAAGGTGTGACGAAATAAGTAGTAGTCATTAAACGAATGAAAAAAGGCTAGATAATTTGAAGAAGTCCAGTAGAGAACGATGGTACGGTCCCTGTATCAAGGCAATGTATGAAGCAGGGTTGCTTGGTGAAAGACCCACTACATTCAGGTGCCGGATCCTTGTAGGCTTGAAAGCTGGGCAGTCCCACAGCAAGTGATGAATGTCGGCTTCAATGTCCTCGTGTTTACATATCGGAAACCCTGGCCGAGGAAACAAATCTCGGTACTGAGGCCACTTCCGAGTGACGGCAGGTGTGAGGGCAACCCCGTCCCGGATCCTCCTCTGCGCAATCTCCTCTGCACGGGTAAGACCGCGGGGGAGGGTTACCGCACACGGAGGGAGGAGAGCACGTGTGCGGCGCCGGAGTTCCTTTCTTGAAAGGAGGGTAAAATTGTTCAAATGAAGGAGCCGAGGCAGTTATGAGTCTGGATTCGCAAGGCGGGTCGTTAAATCTGCCTAGCTTTGAGTGGTCAGCACGTCCTGTGGGACCCACGAAATACGTACCGGCTGCAGGATGCGTGCCGCAAGCCGGTGTATGTCCTGACATATCGTTGGACAGCGGCTAACATGTCGTAGCAACAGGACAATTTGAAGGGCGTCAGTGCAGATGACAACGCGGGCCGCAGGGAGCATAGTTATGTCGGCCACGGAGCAGAGTGCTTCTTGAACTGCAACGAGCTCAGCACAAAAGGACGAAGGGAGTTCCGTAAGTTGAAACCAAGAGGTTTGATTCAGGGCAGGTCTGCAAGGGCAGTAGACTGCTGTGGTTGCTTTGCAGTCTTGCATCTGCGTAGACAACAATGGATCCTTCAGGCAGGCAAGCATCTTGTTCCTCAAATTTCTGGCGCAGCAACGATGCCGAATTAGCAGATGTTGGTCGGCAATTATCTGTTGGCTTCTATGGGGAAAGAACTGGCTTTGGCGGCTCAATAATGGAGTGTGACGTTGCACAAGTCCTCAGTGCATGCGTGGAGTGCGATAGACTGGCCTTAAGGCTGCGTGCATCACGGCGCTGCTGCACAAGCTCAGCAATGGTATTGAGCTGCGCATTCTATTCTAAAGCTATGACCGGTGTGATCCGTGGAAGTCACGTAATGGTCCTCATAGCCTCTCGGTTCACGGATTCAAGGCGATCCCATTGGGCGCTTGTAAGAATTTGAAACTGGGCTTGATAGACAATGCGTGGCTGCAGTACTGCCCTCACCAATTGCCGTGCCTCGAACGAGCCTGCGCCACCCGTTTTAGGAGCAATTCTTCCAATCAAACCCAAAGTCTGAATAGCTTGCCTTTTTGCCTGAGAAAGCCATGCAGTCGCTGATCCTGATTGCTGAATCATTAAGCCAAGGATTCTTACACTCGGAATTTCCTGTAGTGGGGTGCCTGATAGACAAAGACGGATTGAACTTGCAGGAAGTTTACGGCGTCCCCAGCGGTTGGCGGCTGACGTGTATGTTGTTTTATGCACGGATAGCTGAAGTCCGATGGATGATGCGTAATTGGAGCTAACATCCAAGGCAGATTGAAGGGCAGCCTCCTGAGTACGGAGATTTTGGTGAGTACTCCACACCGTGACGTCATCAGTGTACTGAAGAAATTTTATGTCACGTATGTCATGCGAGCGCTAAGCCAGCGGGGTGAAAGCAATATTAAGTAATGTCGGCGATAATACTGATCCCTGGGGCACGCCGCAGAGAGCAACAAATGATCCGCCCGCTTCGCCACTCAGGAGTGTTGCAAATGTTCTGCCTTCCAGAAATGATTCGAGAAAACTACGCACTCTCAGAGGGAGATGAAACATGTCAATGGAGTTCACGACTGATGTCATATGCCTTTTCAACATCCATTGCTAAATCTGTACGCACATTGCGGCTGCGGGTAGATGACAAAACTGCAGATGCCAAGACAGCCAACCCGTCATGTGTAACAATATATGGACGAAAGCCGATTTGTGCGGGGTGACAAAAACCGTGCACTCTAGCCACCACGGCAATCGTGTGGCTAGCATTTTCTCCAGCAAGCTTGCACAGTGTAGGAGTTAAGGAGCAAAAGGGAGGATTGTTAGGCCAGTTGGTTCATGATTCAAGACTGAAAACGGCGATAAGGAGATAGGTCGCAAGTTTGCAAGGTACGTCGGAGGCTTTCCTGGTTTCGTGATAGGAATCACGACAGCGGATTTCCCGCTCTCGGGCACGACGCCATCCAGCCATACTTTGTTTAGCGTAGCGCTTATCAGGTTTTTGTACACCTGGTACTGAATATTGTCCGAGCTGGGCGCTGTTTTCCGTTTCGCATCATCTATTGCAGCCAGCAACTCAGGCACAGAGAAAGGACACGCAATTCCATCTGAGTCGACATCAGACGGCATTTGATAGACATGCGATGGGATGCCTGCCATATTTAACATTTAACTAGCGGCTGAAGAAGGCAAATCATCGTATTTTGGGAAAAACTTCCGCGCTGCTTCTTTGGCGAAATCATCTGGCGACAAGTTAGCCGCGAAGCATGCAGTTGCTGCTGCCCCAGTAGAACGGCGACCGTGTTCCACTGTACGGAATGTTCGCCAGAGAGAGGCATGCGAGGATTTTGCAGAAAATTGTTCGCACTACGCAAGCCACTGCCGTCGAGAGAGGTCGCGTTCATATTTGCATGCCTTAGCTGTAAGAGAGTGCAATCACGTACGTGCCTGCGACGAAGAAGGGTCTCGCGTAGCAGCCAGCTCGGCTTGACGGCTTGCCGCCCACAAGTTATAAAGGCCGAGGTCTGGAGCCGATCGACCAACATCAGTCCAGGCGGTAGTTTTATGCACTGTTTGTATGCGCTCAACAAGAATTTGCGACGAATATGGGGAGAGATAGTTCAGACAAGAGCGAAAACTGGCCCAGTTGATCACAGAACATTCGTAGCAAAGAGGTAGGAAATGTTAGGTGTCAAGACCGATGATGATAGGGCGATAATCACTTCCCCAGCAGTCTGGCTCCATGTGCCAGGAGGGAGTACCCGGACCCGGCCACCACGTCAAGTCTGGAGCATAGGAAGCACTGCAGTTTTACGCACTGGCCGTGATGTTCCAGGATGGCTGAGTAGCACAAATTGGGCATCCATGGAGGCGTCCCACACATGCCTGCCATGAGGGATCGAAGTGGGGTACCCTCAATCCTGGTGAGGGGCGTTAAAATGACCTCCGACTAAAATCGGATACCCGGGATACTGCCGACGGACACTTATTAAACAGCCAAGACTAATACGAGAGGAAGCTCCACCGGCTGGTCTAACGTAAAAAACGAGCACCACGGTTCCCTTCTTAAATTTCGCAGCCACTGCCACTACCTCTTGATACGACGTGCAACAGTTTTCGAGAGCAAGGCGTACATGCGGAAAACGTGAGTCCACATACACCGCCGCCTTTCCCGGGGTAGCAGCAGTTTGTACACGACGGTCTATCATTGAAGGAAACATGCAGGCACTGAAGCCTGGAATCGATGGCAAGGCGTTTGTTTCCTGCAGCAACATGGCCCATACCTGGAGCTTGCGAATTTGTAGTCGGGTCTTGAGCTCTCGCACCTTGGTGGAAATGCCTCTGCAGGTCCACTGCAGCACACCAGCACGGTTGGAACTTGCCATTTCTAGATACAAGCCCAAGCGCTGTAGAATCACGAACGTCAGGTTGGACAACTGATTGATCATAAACCGGAGCAAAGAAGTCGCAGAGTTGTCCTGTGGCATTGCGGTAATCTGGGAAGAGGCGGCAGGAAATGACACTGGTGGGCGGCAGGAAGGCGATGCTGCTGCGCCATTGATAGACGTGGCGGATGCTTCCACTGCCCGTGTACATCGAGCGAGCAGTTCACGGTGTTGCCGGAGCTTGGTGACCTCCGCTAAAAGACGGGCGATTTGTTCGTCGACTGCGGCCATATCGTCCTGCGGTAGTTCAGGCACACTGCGCTGCTTTTTTGGCTGTTTTCGGAGGAGTTATTTTCGCACAGTATTGTTAAAAGGCTGCTGAGTTGAAGGATCATGCGAGGTGTGCTCAGGGAGCTCCGGCATCTCGTCGTCATCCCACTGGAGAGCTGCGAGCCACTTGGATGTCTGCAATGAAGTTATACTGTCATGTATTGGCCAATGATTAGTCATTCGACGACGAGCCTTTCGTGTTGCCCTTTGTTTTGTCGGACAGCTTGGAGATGTTATCTCGTGGTCGTCAGATTTACAAAAGCCGCATCGATAAGCCACTTTTCCTTCCGATGTACCTTCAGCGCAGCAGTGAAGGGGCAAGATTTGCGCATATGCCGAGTACGAAAACAGTTATAGAAATATACCGCAATTGGTTTATATGGCCGATATAAAATACAGCCATAATAGTACAGACGGGCTGGGAGTATCAGAGGGCCTTGCAAGGTGACTGTGCAAGAACGCCCCTTTCCCATGCGTCGGGTCTGGATGACACGGTGCGTGGGACAGTACAGCTCACGCTGAAGGGCAGTTTGATCCTCAGTGATATCGACGTTGTAGACGACGCAGTGCAGCAAGTCGGAGTGTTCAACTAAATACACTTGTACTGGCACTGATATTTCACTTGTTAGTCAAACACTGGTGAACGTTTGCGGCCGTTCTACGGCCGTCAGAGTCGGAAGCCACACTGCAATGCTGTTGGACTTTACCCTGGCTGTGAAGCCCCGAAAACCTTTGGCTCCGAGGCAGGCGTCCAAGTTAGTTTGTAAAATCTTGTTTAGTATATCCGTGAGGCCTTTGTTGGCCAAGTATTTAATGGTCACTTTGTAAGAAGACGATCCGGCTGTAGGCTCCACCGAGTTCTCGATCGTAAGACAAGTGCGCTTGCCTTGGATGCCATCACTTGCCGAAGATGGAATCGGTTGGCTGTCGTTTGAGGGACGCTTGTGAGTTGCACGAGGGCACTTTTGCACGGGTAGAGGGGCCGATAAGTGCATTGTAATTCCTGGTTCATCATGCCATGCGGTTTGAAGCCCATCCGGAAGTGTAGAGTTGATGGCCATTGTCCCTGGGAGGAGATCCCTTACGAGCAGTTCGGCATTTCGGGAAGGCAAGAGGGGTGCATCTGCCGATGAACCGGGAGCACAAAGCTGGACCTGGCGCCGCGGATCAGGTGTCGACTGCGTGGCAGGTGCTGCCACGAGAGACGCCGGCAGAGCTACCGGCGCCAGCGAGGTAGCGGAGGCACTAAGCCTAGCGTCAGTGCCCAGTTCAGCTGCAATCGTGCATGGTTCCCAGGAGGCTTCAGATGGTGAGAGGACGTCTGGAGCTTCTTCAGTAGGCGAGGATGCACTTCTCTTCAAATAGGGCGCGTATTTATGTGGATGGCGAGGTTTTTCTGAAGAGCGATGTGCAGCCACCTCAGTAGGGACACACTTCTTCTCTCCCCTCCACACATTGTAAAACATAAATACGTTTAATGAGGACACTACAATAAGAAATGAACTTTTGAACCGCATGCTCGATTTATTTCTTGAACGGCTAGCTTATATCACTGGTAAGACCATATCTGCCAAATTTCATTATTCTAGAATAAGTATGAAGCACGCTATGCAACCTTTAAGACAAGAATGACTATGCTTGCATAGGAAAGCAATCGTTCACAAAATAAGGCTAATTTTCCCAATTTCTTGTGTTATGTGGCCTTAGGAATGTTCAGGGCGTAAAACTGTGAAAGTAATTTGTTAGTTTCATTAGAGTTAAGAAGAGTAAAAAATGTCATTCGTTTTTCATTTTGCAAAAATTTTAAACTCATTTTTTGGTATGAAAAAGAAAACCATAGACAAATTAAGTGCAGAGTTGTGTTCCTCACAAATTTCACTCCGGAAAGCTTGCTCGAATAATGATATATTATCAAGTAATGTTGGAACAAAAGTTTTTCTGAGCTGAAAATTTACTGAAAAACCGGAAACGAGAAAAATAGACTCATAAGATTGACAATCACCTCACGTCATTTTCACTGCTCGAATGTTCAAGAAACCTCCCAAGCGAAATATTGTCGTGTGGTGGTGACGTTGAAGAACACAGTAGCAATACTGTGAAAGACAAAACTAACTTTTATTGGGCGAACCTGTGCCCACAAAAAAGGCTACACTTACAGCACAACGGTAGCGGCGCACACGGTCGGCGATCGTCGAAAATCTGATCCGCGGGTCAAGCGCGTCGGCTGTTATATAGCAGTCGTCGAATGTTCCAGACTAATCGTTGGGACCCGCGTGCCTTCCACAAAGTTCTACACCATTCGCGTCAGGCGATGAAATCAGATAACATAAGGTTCGTCTACAACAGACAGCGAATAGAAGCATCGATGACTTGCCAGAAACTTTGGATAGATGAAGGCGCGTACCGCGCTGTGCGATAACACTTGTTAGGCGGCGAAACGTGGTCGCCCGATAAAGATAAGTACACGTGTCAATATAAAACATTGCCAGATATCCCAGAAGTGATATAAACCAGCCCAGCTAGTTTCAATGAAGCCGAGCAAGCAGTTCAAAAGTTTACTCTTTTTGGTAGGGTACCCTCTTAACAGGTATTGGTGAATCTCGCGATACACAGTGGTAAACATCCTGTCCATTTTTTCACTACGTTCACCTGCTTTTTCAGCTACATGACCCACATTCCAAGAAATTTCGATGAACTATGCTTCTGGCAGTTTTGTTTTGTAATCCATTCTAGCTCTTTTAAGCTGCAGAAGCGTTAGATAGCTGCCACGTTGGCTCAGTGGTCATGGTGCTCAGCTCTTGACCTAAAAGACACGGGTTTGATCCCGGCCATGTTGGTCACATTCTGATGGAGACAAAATGCTAGACGATCATGTACTGTGGGATGTCAGTGCACGTTGAAGATCGCTCCACTACTGCATCCCTCATAGCCTGAGTTACTTTGGGATTTTAAACCACATAGGCATAGACATCAGTGTCAGAGTTTAGGGATTTATGTTCGATAGTTTCACCTGCACAAATGTTTTCAAAATGCAATTTTCTTTTCAGAGCGCACTTTCTGGATGAGCTTTAAGCTTGATAACCTCGTATCTTTAACTTTGCTGTCGAAAACTGTTTCACCTTTTGTTGCTTGCTTTTTTTATTGCCACCTGTTCTTTTTGAGTAAGCCATCTTGAACTAATAAGTGAGAGATGCATCTATATACTGAGCAGAGACAAATGTTTCTACAACATGTGTTGCCTTACGCAGTGTAGGTGCAGAGTGAACCCTCTTGTTTACTTGGGGCTTATATCCTTGGGAGCCGAATTTTCAACTGATACGCCGCAATGCGTTATTACAGCGCAGAAGTAAACATATATCAGCACCATGTGCGCATCGCCTGCAGCACCCGGATGTGAAGGTGCATGACGCATGTACTCTTATCAAACAACAAATATGCTGAAGAAGGAGGAAGCTAAAAGAGAAAGAGCAAGATAAGAGCGAGGTGCAGAGCTAGCCAGCTGTAGCCCTGCAAGCTGATGGGAATGCACAAGTCAGAAAATAAAAACAAATAGCTGGCACCGTGGAAGAGAATAAGAAAAAGAAAGGATCAAAAAGAAAACTAGGGCAGTGCTTTTTTCAGGCAGCATATTGTTTGTTTCATGCCTTCACCTGTTAAGTTCACTTCTTGCATAATACAGTAAATACTCTGTTTTCAACAATCGTTTCACTGTGAGGCCATTTTATTCATGGTTCGCATGTAACAGACACCTAGCATGCTTGCATATATTTAGGGGAGACACTTCTGTGAAATTAACTTCCCATAACAAATTTTCGTGGTCCTTTCAAGATCATGTGTAAAATATAATTTTAAACGTTCAAAATATGCATTGAAAAGATGCATTGTGTCTTTTGTCAAAGCTTCGATTGTTAACATAGTGCCGTGTCAGTCTTCCCTTCCACATGTTTTGTCCCCATATGCTGCAAAAGACCATGACTTAGTACCAACAAGCATAAATGCCTGTTCTATTTAAAAAAACGGTTTTGTGTTGTGATCTGTCTCCTATGCACTAGGGCTAGCGCAGTGTTTGCGTACATTTTGCACTTGAAGCTGGCAAGAGGGGAGACTTTTCAGGATTAAGAAAAATGTAAGAAGGTGAGGCTGAGTGTAAACTGAAATTTTGGGCCATTTTGCCCCATTATTTTTGTTTGTCTAATAGAAAGCCACTAAGTAATTGATTTATTTTTTGTGTATCATGGCTTATTGGCTACAGGGCTATATTTGTGTAGTGCAGACATTGAGAATCACTTATGTTTTGTGGTCGTATCATTTGTGCAACTACAGGCACTCGAGTAGCATCTTCAGTTGTTTCTAATCGGCGGTCTACTACTCGGGCCGCAGAATCAGGTGGAGGAAGGCAGCGAAGGAAGCGAAGTCGTCGGGACACTCAAGTTGAGCCAGTAGGTTTTTACGTTTTGTATGTGAGAAGTCTGTCTGTAGTATGATAAGGAGGCCAGGCCTTCAGAGCGTTGGGTGAAACTGCTGTTTTCATTAACTCTCAGTTCCCACTTTATTGCTTACACTCTTCAAACATTCTTCTTTTTGTGAAGGGGGAAACATCTTTGTCCCGTGAGGAGTTCAAGGTGTGTATACCGGATGAACTGAAGCCTTGGCTCTTGGATGACTGGTACCTTGTAACTCAACAGAAAATGGTAGGTTTGGCAGCTGTACCACAGTGTTTGAGAGCTATACCTTTCTGCAAAGGCATATCTGCAAAATCTCTCTTTTTGTTTTTATTCCAGTTTTGCTTTCAACCTGATTTCGTTTTGACAGCTGCTGTGATGAGACACTGGCGTTAACCAAGACAGCGGATTTTAAAACGGTTGTCTGAGAGCAGAGACAAAAAATGGGTTTCCAGATGTGCTTCCACTTGCAGTTGTTTTGTTCCTGGTGCCTAATAAGCAGTAGGAGCGCATTCACGCGCATGAGCAGATCTCATCATAAGCAGATCGGTTATTATACATTTTCAGACTACATCCAAGCACCCATGAACTACCATAATACTATCACTAAGGCAAAGCCTCGTGCCATGCATAGATTAGAAAAAATGCAGGGATTGTTGACAAGGGCTGCAGCGAAGTGTAAGAAATACTAGTCAAGGCTCAAGCTGTGTTTCCCTTTGTTCCTTTCTTTGATTTTGGCATAGGAGAGACCACGGAGGCTCACTGATCTAGCAAGCACTTTTCAATGTGTGCGCCTGTTATCAAGTGTAAACAGACTGTGGTGTGGCCTTCTAACTATGTTGACCTGTTCTGGAGTAAAAACTGGAAGCTTTCTTCACATGTGCAACATAATTGCGTATGTCATCATGCTTGTGACATCCGCGGCTGTTTTAGCCAGAATTACTTTGCTTTAAAAAAGTGTTACTTTGGTTCAGTGCATGCTGTGTTTCCTCTAAGCTACATTTTTCTGGGAGACTACTTTTTTCCTTGTTGGTGCAAAAACTTCGCATTGATACGTCAGCATGCTTATGCGTTCTATGGAGATTCCTACATTTTTCCTAATTGCATGTAACTCCAATTCAGAGCTGCGTTTGGTTCGGCTCAGATTCTGTTGCACAGAAGTTTACTATTTGCAACAGCTCTAAGAAGATCTATCAAATTGTCAGTCTTTGGTTCTTCCTACATAAAATTTGGCGACCTTAGATGCCAGTCAACGCAAATCGTCTTTGTCTCTGAGTGACTGGACAAGATAATTTCAACTTGCCTCTGTGCCCGGTGTGCAGACTTGGAGAAACAAAGGCAAGAGTAAAATAATCATGTTGCGAGGAGAAAGGAAATGCCACATTTTAGGCTGAGGAATGCTCTGAAAAGCGATTTGTGGTGGTTAATGGAGCAGAATCCTGTTATCCCGGTAAAAAATATTGAAACGAATTGGAGATTCAACTTGGACTTTTTAATTGAAACCAGTTTCATTTGTGTTTTTAGCCACTTGACCAATTAGACCCAACTGAATCCAACTGGATCCAACTGGACCAACCAATTGGACCCATTAGGCCAGATAGTTTTTGGATCCAGTAAATATTCACATGATATAACAAAACAAAGCTTTGCAAAATACGCGTTTGAGAAAAATTTGTACAACTTAACATATTAATATGAGCAAAAGGAAAACTGATGTGATTTGTGAGAACTGCAGAGAGAGACTGCCTGGTTTCAGTCAAAAGTTTTACTACAGATTGGAAATTCACATGCTTTTATGAAATTCACGGCCAACAGACATGCAAACATCACACACAAGGAACAGTACACATTCAGACAGTAGTATCATATATTACCTCAGTATGTACATCGAGCGAACGCACTTCTGCTCCAGCTCATATACCGCATTTATGAGGCTCTCATGGTGAGGTCAGTGGTGCTTGGCCACTGAGCGCAATTATTTAATTTAATTTCGACCGCAGTGGTGGGACATATGATGAATACAATTTAGGAGGTTAATAAGAACAGAAAGTTGGGCTAGTTGATGCGGATTCATAATTAGCAGCGCATAAAATGAGGACAAAAGCGAACGAGCAGACACAACAAGCGCAGACTATCAA
This sequence comes from Amblyomma americanum, assembly GCF_052857255.1. Taxonomy (NCBI): domain Eukaryota; kingdom Metazoa; phylum Arthropoda; class Arachnida; order Ixodida; family Ixodidae; genus Amblyomma; species Amblyomma americanum. The sequence continues at coordinate 400,815,504 of NC_135497.1, forward strand.
TTGAGTTTTTAATAAATGAAAGGAAGCTTCATAGGCGTAAGCAAAACCGAAGAAAGGGAAAGACAGCAATCGATTTCCACGCGTGCGAAGGAACCCAGTGACATTTCATTCCTGCGTAATAAAGGTACACAGCAGCAACAGGAAAACAAAAGCAATTGCATCAGGCGATGCCCCGTACTGTCTACTAGCACTCAACAAACTGCGTAGAAAATCAACCTAGTTATCCTGCAGGCTGAGCGGCGCTGATGCGGCACGCGTGTCTGCTTCTATTTTAATCAAGTAAACTTCTGTCGACAGAAGCTTATTTGATTAAAAAAGAAGCAGACGCGTGTGTCACATAACCGTCGCTCAGGCTGCAGGATAAGGAGGTTCCTTTTCTGCGGAGTTTCTTGAGTGCGAGTAGATAGCACGGAGGTTGGCCTGATGCGATTCCTTTTGTTTTCCTGTTGCTGTTGTGTTCTTGTATCACGCAGGAATAAAATGCCCTTGGGTTACTTTGCACGCAAGGAAATCAGTATTTGTGTTCTCTTTTTTGTGTTTTCTTATGCCTATAAAGCTTCATTTCTGTAAATAAACAATCAGTTGATAGTCTGCGCTTGTGTTGTGTCTCCCCGTTCGCTTTCGTCCTTACTTTTTGCGCTGCTAAGTATGTAGGAGGTTAAGTTGCAGATAGCTATCTTTATAAGAACCACATTAGGTCTGCATTTTTTGTCAAATGTGCAAACATTCATATGAATAAATGGGGTGCAGTTAGACAGACCAATTATATTGAATTAGTAAGAACAATCGTGATCACCAATTGGGAACCCAGTTGGTCTAACTGGATAGTCTTTATTGGACTATCCAGTTGAAACATGATTTGCAATTGGAAACACTTGGAAGCCCACTTGGTTCCAATGGAGTTTTGTCTGGTAAATGTCGACTGTTAGGTAGCGTACCAAATATATAGTTAAAACCCGATTTAACGAAGTGATGAGCAGCCACAAATAAATTCGTTAAATCAGGAAGTGTATAAAATCGAGAAAAACATTTTTCTGCCCACCTAAAATCGAAATAGTAATGTAGCGGCACCCGTAAGCTATACTGCGGCATCGTATTTGACGACGGCCTTCGCCTGCACATATGAAAAGTCCGCGAAAGCGGCCCGAATAACTTGTGCGTGAAGGCGCTTTCTGGTAAAACTGATTCTAAGTCAAGATGACAATAGTAGCCAACTGCCTAGTCCTTTGTTCAGTGGAGCAGCGCGCCTTGCAGCCCCGTCAAAACAAGGCCAGGGCCGTGCCTTGGCTGCGTATGTGTCAGTATTGGCCCACTGACAACAAGCTGCAAAGCATCGTGGGCAAAATAAGTGAGAAATCACCTTAATTCAGTTGTTGCCAGAAAACTTCATAAAAGCGGGTTTTGCTAGATCGAATTTTAACTGTATTAGTATGTTTCATTTTATATTGCAGAATACCATTTTTCAATGTGTATTTAGTCCTTTGAAAATTTCCATGAATTGCTTATCTCATAATTGCTGCTAGAACTTTCAAAAAATAAGTGCTGCCGTTAAATCATTTTCTAATACATGCTAGAAAAAATTAAAAGGAGCGATATGTTGTGGGAATATGGGCCGACCGCCCTCCCCCCCCCCCCCCGCCCCCGCAATCCCACTCCGCGGATGCAGCATTTCGCTAACCGCGGATGGGTTCGTGCTCGAGGGAACAAAGGGAGTGGACGACAAAGCGTGAACACTCATATGCAATTTATTACACTTGCAAATAAAACACAGAGTGGGCCAGCTAGCTTCAAAACATCAACGAGGCATTCCTCGGAAATAGAAGGCTATGTAAGAAGGACTCCCACTTACCGGCTGGGGCACGGGCGCGACTTCGGAAATATCGGCGGCGAACATTTGCATGCGCCGACAATGGCGGCCGGGTTTTGCCGTTCGCGCTGCATTCTTGGGGCAAAGCCATCCCCGAGCATTTGTTGGGAAAGGTGACGAGAGCGCGCGTTTGCTGCAGTCGCTTCGCTGCCTTGAACCAGAAGTCCAGCGGCAGAAGTACGACGGATCTCCGTGCGCCTGCGGCGGAAGGTGACGAGGGCGTGCGGCTGCAACCGCTCGTGACGCTGGCCGGATCCCGAAGAGAATCTTTATGGTTCAGCGGAATTTCGCGGAACCTTCGCAGTGGCGCTCATGTTGCTGTTTCCGCATCCCCCATGAGAGAGACTTCTCTCCTCGCCCAGCCTGTGCTGTCCTGACGGTGAAGATGGGCCGCGTCGAAATGGCGGGGGGAAACAGGTTCGCCAGAACGTAAACCAAAAGACCTGGAGAGGTACAGTTGGAGACATTATAATATTAAAGCACACTCAGAGGTAATTGCCAGAGTTTGCATCAAGTAGGGCTTCTGTTCGCCTGTCAATCTTGTTTTATCTTCTTGGTATGGATGATGTGGTATGAGTATTTTTACTTTTGGCCTGGCAGTTTTTGCCCAAGGTGTTACTGAGTATATAGTGCACAACTCCACCATTGTGACAGACCATGTTGGCTGTGTGTATGTGAACACACTCTGTCCCAAGGTCACCAACGTACTTGTTTCTTGTTTTATGGTGGCTATAGTGCACTACAGGTCCTACCTCTCAAAGCCACAATTAGAGCGTGCGTAGGGGCAGGTGCCCTCTTCCCGGTCAGCCGGTTGCTGGAACAAGGATGTTCACATAGCTTCTTCACAAGGAGTTGGACGTTTCTTCCCATGTGCACCATCAAGCTGATCACGCTGAGCTGATAGGGCTGTGGCCTTGTCTGCAACGTCGTTGGCTGTTTTGACTTCTGGACCAGTTTGTGTGTGAGGTCGAACGATCTTTGTACTCTGTTCGGCCTTGGTAGTCTGTGTGACTGCCAAGCAGTTGGTTGACTTGACGGCTGGCTGCTAATGGCTCCTTCATCTTGCGACAGGAGACCTGTTTTGTATGGAACTGTTCCAGATAGAAATTTGATTGTGGCTTCACAAGGGCACACAGAAACTCTTCTCTCCTTTTGGACAAAAAAGCACTGCTGTCTCCTTGCTATTGCTCTTTCCTCCTTTCATGCGTGCATTCAGGCATTTCTTCCTTACTTTTGAACTCGTTTCATGGCGAGTTCATGGGCCAAAGTTTTGTCAAGTGTGTGATTCAGTGTAAGTTTCTTTGTGGATTGTAACGACCGCTGATTTTGCGAATGGGGCTACACAAACTTTTCCTGTAACAGTTAGTCTGAGAGTGACCCAGAGTTTGTTTTGCAGAAGGCAATATAATTCTGCCGCATGCTTATTGGCAGTCTGGCATTCTTTTTGTACGGCCTGCGGAGTTGTTGCTGTTTGGATATTTCAAGCAGTGCTGGAGAAAAATAGTTACCACTTGATGTGCCTGCATTCATGAAGAATCACAATGGCACCGAAGTTTAAGTCGGCACTTGTCGTCGGTGTTTCGTAGGTGTCCTCATTTCTCGCTTTGCTTAATGTGTCATTGTAACATTTCTCAGAATAGTTTGCTTGGCATTGCCAGCATGGGCAGGATCGTTTTGGCTCCAATAGTGATGATGGCTGCAAACTTGTTCTCTTTAAGCTGTTCAGCGTGAAATACTCATCCAATCTTTTAATGTACAATGGCCACTTCTCCACAGCTTCATTGAAGCTGTTGAGCTTTCCAGTAAGTGCTAATTGTGCTGCCATTGTGTCCAAAACAATTCTTGTGAAGTTAAGCTTAACTATTTTTGCTTCTCAATGCCTTGTTTGTGGCACAATAGCTAATTTATGAGTTATACTTGAAAATTTGATATTCTCGTACTCATTGCTGTATATGTTGTGTATGAAAGATTATTTATTACAAAACTGGTTAAGGGACACAGCATTCTGGACCACGGTGGAAGATAGGTTGTCCGACGATGCGGCTACTCTGTGATGAGAGAACAGCCATTTATTGTGAGTGGAAATGAGAGCTACCACTAGGGGCAGCACATGTTCAGGGGCCATCCTTTTCGCTGGTTCAGGAGCAGCGGCACACGCTCAGGGCATTTGCAGCCCTAGTCGATGCTCAAAAACCCCAAACTTTATATATGCTTGTTTTCCTTATTTCTCTGCCTAATTCTGAGCAGGTAAAAGCTTTTATACTGCTTACTGTTCAAATACTTCGATTGGTGACCAGAAAGATGTGTCCTTCGCTTGACGACGTGCGGTGCCCGCTGCCTCTGCATCTTGTAGCAGGCACCGGAGGTGCATACAGTGATTTTTTGCTTTGAATTGAATTTGAATTGAATAGAAGAGGATTTACTTTAGCCACAGCAACTGGACGAATTTCTAGGCAAAAATTTGCTTTTGCAGCTTGACTGGGCCCGGAAAACCTTTAGATATCAGTGGCTTCAATATATCACGTAATGGAAATGAACTAAGAAAGATACAGCAAAGAAGAACATATGTACAGCCATCAAATGCAAACAATGAATACACCTAAAACATACAATTGTATGGTTAAAACTATAACTTCTAGGCTGATCTAGTGCAAAATAATAAGTAATCAAGCAGTAAACATGTAATATAATCACAAAAATGGGCTTAATGTTCACTGATACATATTTTAAACATATGTACATACATGAAAAGCAGATATACACATCAAGTTGTATGAAATAATTAAAATTTTAGAAAAAGACTAAAAATTCTCTGTGTACATCACAGTGCACATAGAGAATGAATCTAGAAAAAGCCTCACAACTCGATAAAATACTGTAGCAATTCTTTGAATCTGAAATTTGTGGTATGTTTATGTTTGTTGAGTACATGCGGAAGATTGTGTTGCAATGTTTGGAGTTTATTAGTTCAAAAATGGGGAACAAACCAAGAATATGTGCTGCGGGTATTAGCAGAAGTATGTTTAACTTTTAGAGATGCTGTTTCAGTTATAAAGGCCTTGTAATAACTTATAAAAAAGAAAACAAACGTAGCATCCGGAAGGTATACTTGTGGTCAATGGTGATAATGTCATAAAATGGAAACAAAAAGTTTGTTGAGATAAGTAGTGTGCGTTTGAGATGTGGTGAAGGGCGTTCTTTTGGAGGCGCAGAATCTTTGCGACATTTGTTTTTGTAGTGGTTGCCCATATTAAGCCACAGTAATTAATATGAGATTCGAAGAATGCATAATAAATTTGTCGCTTAAGCTTTGAGGATAGCAGCGTTCGGCATCGTGAAAGTGCTCCTGTTGTCGCAGCGAGCTTTTTACAGATATTATTCACCTGCGTATCCCAGCTCAGATTAGATGAGAAAACAACTCAGAATTTTGTGCTCATGCACAATTTCAATTTCATTATCAGCGTATCTAATTGCGTGTTGAATTTCAAGAGGTTAATTTTTTCCCGGAAGATAATTGATTTTGTTTTTGCTGCATTAATATTTATCTTGTTGCGCTGTGACCAGACCAAGAGCTTGTCGAGCACATCATTGCATTTTAATACTAATTCGTGTACACTTTCACCGGAAAATAAGACTGCTGTCATCTGCATATACTATAAATTTTGCCGTTTGGTGTAGTGTAACAATATCATTTACATATAAATTGAATAATAAAGGTCCCAAAACACTTCCTTGTGGTACATAATGTGTAACTGTTAAGAAATTTGACCGTTCTGTATCGACGCATACGCACTGAGTTCTACCACTCATACATGATCGAAACAGTTTCAGTGGTATGCCCCGAAATTCGTAGAGTAGAAGTTTATGCAGTAGTATATCGTGATTAAGACAATAAAAGGCCTTCGTGACGTCAAAAAAGTTAAGATATAATGGTTATTTTCTATATTTTATAGTATATTTTCCTTCAGAGTCAATAAGGCTGTCTCTGTTGATCTATTTTTCTGAAATCCACGTTGGGCATTGCCTAGACCTTTATGCTTATCTAGAAAAAGAATTACTCGATCATAAATTAATTTCTCTAGCCCCTGTGAAAGTATTTAGAGAACAGATATTGGTCTGCAATTTGAAACCAATTTTTTTATCGCCTCTCTTATGAACTGCAGTTAATCTAGCTTTCTTCATGGCAACTGGAAATACACCAGTCTCAAGGTCCAAGTTTTAGATGAGTTTGAACAGGAAGGATATGCTCCAAAACATATTTCACAGGCTTTACTGGCATATTATATACATCTAATGCTGTACTGTTATTCAAATGAATAAATGTTTTGTAGACTTCCGATTCATTAGTTGGCTGCAAAGACATATTTTCGGGAACACTATGAATAGCCATATCCAAACTTGCTGGGTTATTCTCCTTTGGCATAGATTGAATAAAATGTTCATTAAAATGTTCCGCGAGTGCCTTTCCAGTCCATTCAAAGTTAATAAAAGTAATTCTGTTTCGCTCGGTGTTCTTCTTTCCGTGACCTAAGACCTTATTTACTACTTTCCGAACGATATTTGGGCTCTTTCAAGCGATATCAGTGAATAATTCCTGGAAGTGCAATTTCTTAGCTCGTCTCAATTCCGAAGTAAACCTGTTTCTGGCTGCTTTAAAACCATCTAAATCAGCAAGCGAGCGCGTGCGCAGAAAGAAGTAATAAAGAGTATTTTTTTTTTGTGATCATGCCTAGGTGAGCCCTTGTGACCCACGGTTTCCTTAACTTTTTGGTTTCTTAATGCTCCTAAATGGAAAGAGTTTGATGCAATCTTTACAAAGATTTGAATGAATGCGGCATAGGCATCACTGACAGCTTTGATCTGAAGTATGAACAACCAATCCTAAATGGCGACATCATATTTGAAAGACTGCAAGACTAGGTCTGTTATGTACTGCAATGTACTCGGGCAAGAAGCATCAGTTTTCAGCTCTTCTTTCTGAGTTGTAGATCATAAAGACTGGACAGCGGTCTCTAATATTTGATGTAATAGAACCAGCGTCTGAAAGGACCGTCTCTATGTTTGTTATCAGTAAATCAAGTATCGACATACTAGATGACGTGACGTGAGTTGATGTTTCAGTTACATTTGTGAAACTAGAGCTGTGAAGCGTTGTGATAAAGTCAATTTGCAGCAGTAATATGTTTAGAAATGTTAATATTAAAATCACCCCCGATAATTAGTCCCAGGTTATTAACACGTATCTATTCAAGAATTGTGTCAAAGAAGGTAAGCAAATTTGAAACATTCCCATCCGGAGGCCGGTACACAACTGTAACCACTTCCTGCTTATATTTCGAATTTAATATTTCAAAATTATTACATGATTTTCCAAACTCTGAAACTATCTCGTAGTCATGGTCAGAATCGACATATATAGCAATACTACTGCCGCGTGTAAGAAACCAATTAATAAAAAAGGTTGTATACCCCTCTAGGTAAAGCACATTGCAATGCTCATAGTGCCAAGTATCTCTCAACAATATTATTTTAAACTTGAAATTAGATTTATCTAGAAAACTACTAAGGCACTCATATTTGTAACAAGCAGAACGCGTGTTGATATGTAAAACCGGGTTTTCTATGGATTGTTCATGTTTTATGTTCGGAGAAAGCAAACTCGTGATAGCTCATTTTCAATTCATGCGTTATCGCTGCGCTGCTCCAAACGTGGCCTAGCAGATATTTTGAAGGTCTTTTTCATTTTCTATCTCCAGCGCATTAGAGCCGTCTGCCTAGCCTGCTTTGCAAAATTCTTCCGTTAACCGACCAGACTGACTTCCACTGATGCTCCCGTTTCCTTTTGGCAGCCAGACCAAGCAAACGTCTCAAGACTGGGCAAAGGTGTTCATTCACATAAATAGGGTCACTTCCTTCGAGTCCTTCATCGGTGTTTGTGAGGCGCATTTTCTTTGCTTTTGTGAGCGTTTCATCTCGTTTGGCCGGCGACTTGAACTGGACGAGAATGTTTGGCGTTTTGCTTTGTCGGGCGAGTAAACGATGACAATTCTCTGTCAGCTTCAAAAATAGGCTCACTGATAGCCTTCCCAATTTCGGAAACTGCCTCCAGAACACTTTCACTTTCTTTCTGCCCTACATCCTTGATTTCACTGTTCGCCTTTTGCGAGTACATTTCCAAACGAACAAGGCGTTTCTCCAGGTCTGCAGTATTTTGCTCTAGGGTCCTGCATTTTGAATGGAGAATTTTATTCTCTTCCAGCTTAGAGTTTTTTGTCAATTTCATTGTCCAGATTTTTTCTAGAGCTCCTCGAGTGTTTCGGTCGCATATTTGAGGGCTATGCTCAGCCCGTATTTCCCGAATTTCATTCCATAAACTCTGCTCAACTGATTCTTTCATCGTCTTCTTTTCTTGTCGGAGCTCCTCTTTAAGCTTAACAAACTCTGCTCGCATATCATCCTTCGCTTTAGCCAGGTATTTCGACATCATTGAACAACAACAGATTTCAACCAAGGCAGTGGAGACGACGTAGATAATTAATCAAGCGGCAGCAGTACGCTGTAAACACTAACCGGCAACATGGCCGAAGAGCGGGGTTTAGCCGATGTGCGTTCACGTCGTCGCCACTGCCATGTGAAGCTGGGGGCGGTGATCGCTTGGCTTTACAGGCTACGTTTCGCCGCTCAATGCGGTGTGCAGAAAAGCAGTGCCACGGACGGTGAAGTTTTGCTCCCGATGTGAAGGAAACAGCTCCATTCCGATGCTCCCCCCTATGTAGTCACTGCAGCAATTGCAACCGTTGGAGAAGTAATCGGCAACAAGGCAGAAGAGCGGGGTTTAGCCGATGTGCATTCACGTCATCGCCACTGCCATGACTTCACAAATTAAATAGCCGTTTCATCACAATTCTCCATCGACAGCAATTTCTGATTGGATGACCGGCAGCTCAGCTTACAGGTGTACTATGATATGCAGGCCTTTCTTATGCATTTCCTTCTACTGCGACTGCAGAGACGTGCTTTGATTCAATGTCGTGATTTGTTTTGTGCATTTGGCTACTGTTAGAAATGCATAAATATGTTTTTATATGGGCAACAAATTCTTTGTGCCTGCCTGCAATGGTGGCTACGTAACCTACAAGGAGCAAATATCACTATTCAGTGCTCCCTGCCTGCTCGGCGAAAGGCCATTCTCTGTACTGACTGTGTTATCGTGAAAAGGAGTGCGAAAAGCATTTCGACATTGGTTACGTCAGCCGAAACATTTTTCAATAACATGCTGCGAAGCCTGTCGCATGCAATCACAGCATCACTGAAAAGCTTTCATCACATTTCGTTCGCTCAGCGCAAAGTGGATCTAATGGCTGGTCGTCTAAATTACTGCGTTAAATAAATGTGTGACAATTCAGCAAACGAAACGATCTGTCAGCAGCAAGTCGTGCAACTTCAGAAAGCTCGCGAAGCTGGAAGCTGGTGCGCCAAATGTGAAAGACAAGCTTACCGTCGAGTGATAGAATGACGGCGCATCTGCCTCAGCTTCTACGAGGCTTCAAATTTCCAGCACAACGTGGTAACGCAGAACCAAACTGCTGTAGAGCAGGCTTGGGAAAACCGAGGGCATGTGCAAGCTAATCAAGCGGAAAGACGATTATATATTCCTCGTTCATGCGACGACTCGCATTTTACGACGAACGGGCGCAGGCCTGTTTGATTTCTCTTGAGGATAATGCATTGAAGCCTCGATTGTACGAGGAAAAATATGCACCCCCCGCTTCGTACAACGGCCGGCGGCAACCGACCAGAACGATAGAGGCTTGTGAAGCACTTTATTGGCAGACGTGACGTCAACCAAGTTGGTTTCAGGTCGGAATTAGGACGGAGACGTGCGTGCAACGATGCAATCGAGCGCAGGTCAGAATTAATTAGCGGTTCTGCTGACAGCCTGCACTCCACTTGTGCGACCTGCGGCTGTGGGTGCAAGGCGGCTCGCCTGGCCCATTTTAACGCACGCTTCACTGAAAATATGGAAATCAGCTGTACAGTCATGGACACAAGTTAGCAGGATGCAGATTCGCGGAAAAAAATTAATTTCTCAGAGGGGATTTTTCTACCGCATGAAAAACTTCATGTCTTCTCACGTTTCTATGAATGCTTTTCATCGACCTGCTGTGCCTAGCCGCACCGCATTAAATTTTTTCCGCAAATACGTATCCTGTACATTCATACCAGCATGAAGTTATTCTAGAGGCAGTAACAAGATTGGATGTTTCAATGATCATCGGTGGCTAATTTGAAAGTGATTTCTACTGTGATATCAGCGTGGAACACCTTAGGTCTAGCGACACCAAGCAAGCCAGGAGCGAGCGTACCGCTGTCACCTGGCGGGTCGCACATCAGTGCTGAAAGTGCGCCGCAAGTGCACCTGCTTCACTGGCGAACATCATTTTTTTTCCTTTAGGATGCGAATTCTTGTACAGACACCGCTGCCTGCTTCTACGTAATGACAGCGGTTCAAGAGGAGTCTGAACAAAAAGACACGTCGCTGGCGTCGTCATATACACCAATTTATTGGGGTGCTGCCATCTTGCATACGCACGACGTCTATCGTCGCCATGTTAAAATGCCGGACCACGCAGTTGTGCATTCACATGTGGGTCAGCGTAGGTTGTTTTCTTTCTAGTGTGCTTTAATTTCGGTGCTGCAGTCAGTATGACGCAAAAAATTATTGCTTGAGGTTGAGTCAAGATCACTAAAATGACATGTGCGGAGCTCGGGTTGCAACGAACTTGCAAAAGTTCATCGAATTGCAACAGTGTGTTGGTTGTGCCTGTGATTAGCATTGGAAGTTAGTGTTGACTCGTTATGCAGGCATTTGCCTCAAACGGCTTCCTTGAACGTTATATTGCGACTGTACAGAGCACGAAAAAAGCACGACAGATCTGCAGGGCCTTTATAACTGGACATTCGGTCTGCACTCGGACTTACGTTTCGATCGAATGTGTACGCCCGGAAGCTTGAACTGACTCGTTGCACTCCCACTCTGTACATCCTGAGAGTTGTACTTACTCTTCAGAATTTGATTTTCTATTTCACACCAATGATAACTGTGGCTGAATCGATCGCGGGTGATCCGTTGCTGGCAGTATTGTTTATATTGACACGGTGCATTCTTCATCTTTGCGCTGTTCTCAAGCGCACATCTTCTCGAGGCAAGGAAGCTTAAGTAAATGGTTGAGCAGCGGTCATTCAGCTGTTCGCCTCACCAAGCTCTGTGGTCCTGCGTCCATTCCGGTTTTTTGGTCCCTCCTGGTTCCATGAAAATATGCCCATTGCATTGCTTTATATTTCATAAGGCAAGACCGCTGTCATAGGATTGAATAGCTTTGGATAAAAACAGTCACCGTGAAAAGTTCCATGGAAACATGCCACGCACATTTGTTTACAGAAAAAGTATTACTGATATCGACTTAATGTGGACGTTGCCCACTATGTCAGGACATGTCACAGCGGTCAGCATCGCAAGTGCCCCCAAGAAAATCCACAGGGTTCTTGAAGCCAATAGATCCTCCATCGATGCCCTCCCAGCAGATGGGCATGTACATGCTGGGACCGTTCCTAGTTTCACACTCGTGTAACAAGCGGATCATTGCTGCTACGGACTACCTCACCCAATACACGAAAACTTAAGCTCTGCCAAGTGGCACAACCATGGAAGTTGCCTAATTCTTCGTCCATCACATTGTTCTGTGCCATAGCATCCTGGAAATTCTAATCACCTACCGGTGTACGGCATCGATGATTCAGTTGCTGCAGCAGATTTTGCTGCGCAGTTATACAACCCACTGGGGGACATCACACTATCCTAAAACGAACGGCTTAACAGAACGACTGAATAAAACGCTTGCTGACATGCTCGCATTGTATGCTGACATCATGCATAAAGTATTGGACTAAGTGCTACCCTTCGTCATCTTCACGCACAATACCGCGGTACAAGAAACAACGAACATATCACCGTTCCGCCCAGTTCACGGACGCAAAGTATCGACGATGCTGGACACTATGTTACCCCATCTGGATGAAGACAGCCTGCATGCTGATGTTAACACCTTTCTGCACACCGGCGAAGATACCCGTCAACTTGCCAGAGTGCAAATTTAGATTCAACAGCACCGGAATCCTTTGCGCTATAACCTCCGACGCCGTGATGCTGGGACACAACTGTAGATCATGTGTGTGTCTGATTTCGTATTCAGCGATCAGGGCTCAGCCAAAAGCTACTCTACCGATATTTTGGACCGTACTGAGTGACAAGACCAGTTGGGGACCTCATCTAAAAGGCTGTCCCTGATGCCTCTCAAAAGTCCCGACCATCCGTGCTACCTGAGGTGGTCCACGTGGCACGCCTCAAACCTTATTACGACCAGTAGAGTTTGGCTTTTATTTTTTGTGTCCAGAGCTACTCGTCTCTGTGCCATTTCGTTTTCAGGTGCCCACTGTCAGCATTCTCGACGGGGGCCAATGAAACGGTGCATTCTTCGTCTTTGCGCTCTTCTCGAGCGCGCGTCTCCTCGAGGTGAGGAAGTTGAAGTAAACGGTTGAGCAGCTGTCATTTAGCCGTTCGCATAATCAAGCTCTGCAGTCCTCCTTCTTCTCTGGTCTTCTGGTTCCTCCCGGTTAAGTGACGATATGCCCATTGCATTGTTTTATAGGTCATTAGGCAAGACTGCAATCATAGGATTGAATACGTTTGGATAAAAATAGTCACTGTTAAATGTGTAGAAAAATGCTATGCACATTTTTGTGGCCTCGCCGCATTGCTTTGGCGAGTTTAGCTCTCAAAAATCGAGTCCATATTAGACAACTCTGTTATAAAACTACAAGGCAGCATTTGTTGACCAGCCTATGGTTCTTGTCTTTCGTCTTTTTGTCGGTACATAAGCTTCCCTGTGGATGCGTTTCCGTCTAACTGTCACCTTAGTTAAAGTAGATTTCAAGATATAATTTGCTTAAAAACAAATATCTCAAACATAGTTAAAACACGTACTTCCCTTGCGTTCGTACCCAGGATGAAAAATTGGCGTTGTTTTATGTATGGTCTGTCCATTGTCGTGTTCTCCACAGACGAGATGACAAAGAAGGCAAGAACTCTTTCCGCCAATGTTTGTAACAATAAGCCATCGCCGCTCTTTGTCCGCAGGAAGTTCATGCAGCTGAAAAAGGTTGCTACGACAGTGCTGGCGCAGCTGGCCATGAGCTTCGCATGTTTCATTTCCATTTTTTTTTGTTTTCGGTAGTTGTTGCATCCGAAGAAGACCCAGTGTTTCGCAGTGAATCTCAAGTTCAGTGTCGCGGGACTAAATTCACAAAAGAGCAAAAACTTGACAAAAAGGAGTCAAGCGCCAAGCTAGCGCACTGAAAACATGTCGCGGGCACTGCCGGTTGCACAGGCCAGAGAGGAGGAAGGCATTCGGCATCCTGCCCACGAACTGGGTCGCAGGTCAAGATGGAAAATGGTGTATACTGCATGCCGCAAAACATATTCGGAGGGTCGGAGCACCCATGCTTCTGGCACGTCATCCAAATGACCATTTTTAACGTGCATGTCATGACTTACTATGCAGCAACAGGAGCGCTCATGCGCCTAATCTATAGCCGCCTCTTCGATGTTGGAAAGTCTGGCTGTGCGTGGTCTGGACACTAATTCTTGTGGAACGAAAATGGGAACTTTTATAACGCGCTGTTAAAAAACTAATTTTTGAAAGCCAGAGTGGCAGACGCGTTTTTTACGCGAATGCATACATGTGCAAGACATTCATTTTACGATGCCTGGATTATACAACGGTTTCGCACGGTCCCCTGAAAGTCACATAATCGAGGTTGTATTATAGTTATACGGCCTTAGCTTGCCCTAGTGTATATGTGCGTTGGCCTAAGGAACCAAACATACAGTGCTGGTTGTATTTATCTGTTCTGCGTCTATAGTTAGATACAACTCAAGGACAAAGCGGCTTTTCCCCATCACAGGACCCCCTTCCAGCTAATGGCATCAGCCAATCCTGATTAACCTGCTAGAGTGACAATGCAGGGAGCAGCGTGAAAATTGAGGAAGGGGACTATCCCCTTTTTTCTGCCTCTCCCTGCATTGCCACACCAGCAAGCTCATGAGTATCAGCCGCCATTGGCGGGAAGGGGGTCGTTAGATGGAGAAAAGCTGCTTCATTCTTCAGCTGTATCCAACTATAGCTTTTCTGATTTTGAAGATTTCTTTTAAGCATTCAAGAGCACGGATGCCAGTTTCCTTAAACGAGATTAGTGATAACCTGCTTATAATGTTTGACATCCTATTTACAAGATAAAAAATTAAATAGTAACTACAAAGTTACCTCTGGTTATTACACCGCCTATACAATTCAGAAATCAACACCGTTCAGTTTGTGCCATAACACGAGACGCATAACAGCTGAAGCAAAATACAACTTCCACATGTTGGCAGCTGTGCAGGTTTTATCTGGTTCTCTCGCATCTCTCTGAAGGCATGTTACACTGTGCTCACTTGAGTGCTTTCAATAAATGCCAATACAGCAGTAGTACAAGACCTCTGTTCAGCCATAATTTACAGGCCGCGCATCTCGACCGCCTGGGTGGCCGGTCGATACTCTTCCTCTTCCCCTTCAGCGCCAAGCCAGTCGAACCAGGTAGCGATGGATATGGAAAGGGGAGGCGATAAGAACCCCACTGTTGAGCAGCCATTACAAGTGTGTCTCAACTTTTAAGCTACAGTTGAGTTGAATACAATTATGTGTTGAGAAGGCAGCTGCTAGCAGCATCATTTAAGAGGTCAGTCATGTAGTTTTGAGTCTAACTATAGCCTGGAATGTGGGCAAAGATATGAAGGGTTGTTCCTCCAACCAAGAGTCGTTTTGAGCAGGCGAATATCATATATGCATCGAAATCAGTTTCCCTTGCCTAGCATAAGCGCCATCAAAACGAGCGACAGAGACCCCTAGTAGTGGTGGTGTCCTTGCGGCTTCGCCATGAGTAAAAGTCACACTGACTGGTCTTTCCTCGTGCTACCGTCAGCTCACCTCTATCTCCTACCGTTTTCTCTATCCATGTTGGCCCAGCGTGTAGGGTTTCCCTCTCTTCCAAGGTTGGTGACAAAGATGCGGTTTGTGACTGTACAGCACTATATTCGCATTTTTATGCTTGCGTCTGTGCCCCCAAGATGCAAAATAATGAATGGTCCAGTTCTTTAACATCCACTGCCTGGTAGTGTGTTTGAGACTTACAGTGGCTGAGTCAATTCAGGTGATCCAGGCCATAACAGGAGTGCGTGCCCATTACTAACTGTTTAATCAAAGCACATTGTGTTGCATGCTTATGGTGTTGCTGTGTCAATACTAGGCAAAAGCTCATAGGAGTGGCCATGAGCATCATTGTCCTGCTAACAGCAGCCGCCGGAACCAAGAACATCACTGATGGACAAGAATAAAGAGCTTACCTAGGGCAGGCGCTAAAAGTATGAAACGTTCTTGCTGCAAGGACATGTTTTTTTAATTATTCAGCGTATCAACGGGGGGAATATTGTTTGTGAGCTTGATTGCCTAAGTATGCCATGCTGCACTCCTCATTCCGGTGCCGGCACTACAGTATTTAGTTTTCTGTGTTGAATGGTGGCATTTGCTTTTTTGCATTAGAAGCTAGAGGCGTTGTGTACATTCTTCTTTTGAAAGTAATGAAAGCCATCATTTGGAATAAATAATGCGGAGGCTTGCACTTGGCAGGGCTTGAAATTTTTGTGCATCCATTTGCTAGGATGATTTTACTTCCCAAATTAAATAAGGACATAATGTCAGTTTTGTTGCCATGCATCTCCGTGCTAATGTTATTGCAGCAGGGAGTATGGCAGCACCTCTTGAACCAAGAGCCACTTGCTTCAAGATGAACTTGCCTTCAACCAGAGAGGAAAGTTGAGGAAGTTAGAATACTAGCTATCTGTGCAGATCAGACGGGATTACAAGGCAGAAGCTGATGGGACTAGTGCTAACTAGCAGCTGGAGCTATTGAGGCAACAGGGCTTTTTAAAAAATTGTAACTGGAAGTACAAAATCTTTAGCAAAGAAACAGCAGCGAAGGAATATAGAGTTAAATTGAGATTGTGCAACGAAAATTGACCTCAATGCTCATGAAAAACATTACATATCTGCGTGTGACACCACTTCAAGACCACAAAAATAACAAGCTCGTCATTACATCTTGAAGGATAAGGCAGTTTTTCTTTCTGCTAAAGCCACCAACGAACGACTGATGCATATATCTGCTGGTGTGAATATGAAAAGCTTTAATTATTTTACACCTTAACTGATGTCCTTGTCTGAAGATTATGATAAAATTAGAGAAGATGGGAACACACTTTCAGAAGCCACATTTAATGCTGATATGCGAGTGGGAATCGGCTTTAAGGAAATGCCTATGCTCCCTTAGTCCAAGAAGAATGCATCACCCTGTGTCTGCTTAATGTGTACTGCTCCAATCCACAGCATAGCGGCACTTCATAAATGATGCCGACACTGCACGGGCCAGGTGGGGTGGCGTGCGTTGCCAGGCTACCCCTTTTTTCCTCTCAGGGTGGACTTGGGTGGGTTTTACTGCTGTGTCACTGTGCTTTGCAGCTTATGTAGGACTTTTCTACCCATGTGGTGCGTTTCTGTAATGCAGAAGCTCAATCTAAATAGCCTCTTCATGCCTGCACAATTGTGAAGAGGTGTCTTAAAAGGCAATAAACGAAACCTCAGTGCAACAAAAAGCTAGCTTAGTCTGGTCGATTACACTACTAGCATTTTTTCTTGAAAAAAAGGTGACTGCATTAACAAACAAACTGCAGATGAAGTCCCAGGTTTCTTCCTCGCCTTCACACCTCCATGAAATTCCAGTGCTGTTACATCATTTTTACAATGCCATCTCTTAAACAAATTATAAAACAATGAATTTCTCAGCCTCGAATTGTGTTTTCGCAAATGATATTTCGAATGGTGAATATCTCAGATGAATAAACACAAAACCACTCCCGGCCACACTGGCCTCTGTGCCATACTCTTAGTCATCGTGGCTAATTTATTATCTTTCATGCAAATGGCGCCATCACTGTTTGCAAAAGAGCACCAATGACCTTGAGACCTTGTGTCTGGGTTGTGCTTCTGAAGATGCTGTATGAGACAGCTTCACGTAGGCCAATCAGGCAGGCATTCTCGCATTCTCATGTCAACAGCACTCACCGCACGACTTTTGTATTCCATGATACTTTTTGTCCCTACCAAGACAGTGGTGCATCTGAATGTAGTGAGCCACTCGTGGCGAGCAAAGGAGTTGCTTGACTAGGTGTATTTACAGGAATTATTGAGGGGTATCAGAGTCTTTTTCTTCTGTGTATTTTTCTGACTGATCTAAGCTGGTTCTAGATAAATTAAATTATTCGAAATTATAGGACTGTAATCTTTCAGCTTAACTGGACATAGCATTCCATACAGTGTTTTTGATTGCATGTCACACTAAAACCTTGGGCTAGAAATGACATCAGTCCAGCCACCTCTCCTTGCAAAAGTCTGAAACGCCTCCTGCAGTAAAATCTGTAGTCCAGTGCTAGCGAACAGTTAACATGGTAAAATTTTAAAAACACAAAAACAAAAAAAGCAAACAACGTGGGTACCTTAGCAAAGACAAAAAAACTGTTGTTAGTGGTTATAAGTGAAATAACAATGGAAGGAAAAGATGTTGCTAGCCGTGGCATCTGCTATCGCAAACCTGAAGCACCTGAGCTGCAACTAGCGGGAATAAAAGTACAGGGAGAGGGAAAGGAAGGGGCGAGCGATAGTAAGAAAGAATAGGGGTAAGGAGTAATATACACTATGTACAAATCCAGAATATAAAGAAAAATTAAAAAGGTGAAACACAGCCTTTTAGAGAACGACATTCACTGAGGCCCCCAAATCGTGCCTGTAACGCCAAAATCAAGCGCTTTCCAAGAGAGACTGCTTTTCTTCTAGAGAATTATTGGTGGGGTGCTGATGCACGTGTCCTCAGCCTTTTGATTGAAAAAACCTTCAATAATTTATCTTTCTGTTCTCTTCTTTGCTGCCGCCAAAAACTTTGTGTCCAGGATAAAGAGCCGACACATGAGGCTGGGACTGGAGTGGTCAGACATATGACCCCCGAACTTTTTTCACATTTAGGAAATGCGCGCCTCCTCTCTTATTGAAACAGCACCCAGTCTGACCAATATACACTTTTCCACATGTGAGAAGAATCTGATAAAGCACTCTGGAACGACATTCGGTATACTTGCTAGAAACTCTACTACTACTACTACTACTACTACTACTACTACTACTACTACTACTACTACTACTACTACTACTACTACTACTACTACTACTACTACAAGCACTAGAAACTACTACTAGAAACTCTACTACTACTACTACTACTACTACTACTTCTACTAGTACTACCACTACTACTACTACTACTACTACTTCTACTACTACAAGCACTAGAAACTACTACTAGAAACACTCCGCCTGTTTGTTTTGATTCATCATTGAGCAAATTTTAGCCAATTTCCATGGGGCCGAGAAAAAGACATTCACATCGTACCTTGCTGCTTCGATTTTCATGTTTTGCAACAGTTTGTGGATGTATGAAACAACTGCCTCACATTTCTTTTCCATCGACTTATTTCTTCTTCCTTCGTCCTCTACCAGGAGTAAGCCTCGCATAGTCTAGAAATGAGGGAAGGTGAGTAGCCAGCGGAGTGCAGGCATTGAACCTGGTTGTCAAAACTGGAATCAGCCTTATGTTTGCAACTGTTTGTTAGAGAGGCGTGAAGTGCAACAGTCACAATAGCCTGAATAACTATTTTAGAATGCGTGATGTCGATGAGTGGGAGACCTTTCTTTGATCTCGCATCTTACGCCCAACACATGCGTGTCATGAACTGGAAGTAATTGGCAGTAGCCTTTTCCTGCAATGATTAAGTGTCAGAAATATCGCAATAACTCTTAGTGTTGTTGCGGCTGTCAAACCTGTGTAAAATGTGCTTTGAATGACCACACTTCTGACAGCTTTGACGCTGTGCCGCATCGCACAAACTGTGATGGGGAGCACCCTGCATACTCCAGGCTGTGTTCGTCCTGGACGAATAGGAAAAAATTACAATCCTCAAGATAAAAAAACATTATATTTAGAGGAGCACAAAGATGATTCTACCTGAATAAGAGCACATTTTTGTTCGCTGGTTATGAACATTTCGCCGATGTGGTGCATGGGGGGGGGGGATTGCATACAGCTCCAGGATCTACCTACTATCCAGGCAAAGCAACTGGCAAAGTCATCCATGCCGCAGGTACATGCAGCATAAGTTTCCTTGTCATCTCTAAAACAAGGCGTGCCAATTGCCCTTGAGTAGGCAGCCCATAAGGCTGCTTTTCCATTGGAAGAACCGTAAAACCCATACACTCATGGCTTGTCCACAGAATATCAGCGCCCAAAGTTAGGTAATGGACATAACTGCCAGCTCGCCTGTGCTGCAGTAGTGGCGCTGCTCTTCCGAGCTTGCAGAAAAAAAAGCAACCAAAATAACGAGCCCTAAGAAACTAGGAACCTAAGTTTTTACTTATCCTAACCTTAAAAAGGCATCAAAAACGGTTTTCCTAATACATTGGAACGGTTCTGGACTTATCAAAAACTACAGTGTTGTAACAGATGTTTTTAAATAGAGCAAGCTAACAGGCCCCCTGGAGGCGTTCGTATTGTAGTTCAGAGTGGTGTTTCAACTTGCGAAACCAGACTTAAAGCCAAATATGAAGCTGTTGCAGTCTCTCTTAGTTTTAATACGATCGCAGTGTGTTCTGAATATCTCAAGACACATCTGACAGTAACGCTTCATGTAGTTGGAGGATTTAATTCCCCCTCCTGTTTTTGGGGAAGGGAACAAACTGACACTAGGGATCATATTTTATATTTTAGCCTGTGCATTAATGTCTACCTGCTCAATACAAGCAAATGCCTGTATTGTAGGCGTTATCGAAAAAAGTAACTAAATACGTTATTCGTTGCGCTAAAAAAGAGGAACGTGTTACCGCCTTACATTAGCTACAAAACGGTGACGCGTTGCCGTTACCTTTACCGTTACCGAAAAATGTACCGCAGGTTACTTTGTTGTTACTACTCCATGGCCATAAATTTTATTCAGTGCCTCTCCGCTGCAAGAACTCACGATAACAATTTTAGAAAGCTCATATTTGACAAAACCTTCTAGCCCAAAAAACGTTTGTAGCCGATATCCTGATTTAACGAGAATACTGGCCACGACAACAAGTAGACCGCTGTTTAAACTTTTCTCGTTACCTAAACAAGAAGCTTATGACAAAAAAATAATTGTGAGCTTTAGAATTTTTATATGTGAATTATGTGATATAGCCAAATGCTTATCATTCGGCTACCGGAGCAATATAGGATGTAGCGGACGCTGGCCAAGTGTAATGAACTGCTGTTTTTTTATAGTCGCATCCAACTTATAACTCTGTGGCACATGGTGAAGTCATTTTATGAATGTGATATTGTAAACACAAAATGACACTTCATCAACAACTCTAAATTCACAAAGAAATGATCGCTGAACTATCAACAAACTTACAGTAATTATGAAAAATGTAATGGCTCCAAAATGCTCAGCATGCCTCCGCTCTTCAGGGAGTTGTGTGTGTGAGTGGTTCGGGAAGGGGAGGTAGATGAAGGCAAGTATGTGAATGCGTGTTCGTGCACGTGTTTCGTGTTTTATGGTGATTTCCTTTAGTTGGTTGCGTCATCGAGAGCAGCTGTTTTCTGGCATGCATGCGAGCCGCAACAAAGGTCGCCGAGAGCACCTGTACGTTTTGTTTACTTGCAACATCACTTCAGGTGCCCTGAGCATTTTTTCTCTAAAAAAAGGGGCGGATGGGGCGGACAATTGGAATAAAAAGTAACTAGTAACGTGACACCTCACATTACCGCAAAATGTTAAGGAAAGTATGTTACCCGTTATAGCTCAGAAATAGTAACGAGTACATTATTAAGTTACCGAAAAAAGTACCGCCTTACCGGTAACGCCGTTACTTGTAACGCGTTACCGCCAACACTGGCAAATGCACATACTGCTCTTTGAGCTTAGGAAAAATATTCTGCATAGGTTTTCCTTTTAGTTCACTTTCTGGTTTTACATTTTTTTATATGCAATGTTCTTGAAAAACACCATGGATGTGATCACATGCCTGTATTAATCAGTTTATCATCCTCGCCATCAATCATCCCTAGCAAACTACGCTACTGGAAGCTCCACATAGCTGACTGGGCACTGTTTCTAGCAAAAACCAGTCTGGGCAAAATATTTTCAGAGAATCATACCGTTGACAAACTTAGTGGAATGTTCACGACCTATGTCACAGCTGCTGTGTTCTTAGCTATTCATCACTCATCAGTAGCAATGTGACAGAGCCACAAAGTGCGGTGGACATGAGAATGCAAGGTAGCAAAAAAAGAATCAACAAAATTGACCTGAGGTGTGTTTTGTAAATACCTGGTACATGAGAACCTTCTAAGCTTTACAAAGGGAAGAGCTAAAGTTATTCATCACCCATAATTAGCTCAATCAAATCAGAAAAAATTTTTTGAGCAGGTTCATAAACTTCGTGGCAACTACTACCTTTTAACAATCGCTCTCATGACAACCCCTTGTATGCAAACTAGTGTAGAGGAACAGACACACTCAATAGGGGAACATATCTCTAGAGTTTCTAGTTTCTTGCACTACATAGGATCCTTTATAAAGTACAGGAACAGATCCAAGATCTAACTTCCTACAAGTGGCAACATTAATGAACCTTAGAATAAATTATTTGCACTTCAAGAAATTCATAGAGTAATGTTTTCTCGTAAATGGCGTTCGCAAGGCCCCAATGAAATGCTTTAGTAAATGCTGGCCCATCTCTCCGAAGCAGCTGTAGAGGCACTTTTAAAATTTTAAAAGTAAAATATGGGCAATAAATAAACTAACTGAGGTTTGCAAAAAAGTGATTTTGGTTCCATTCGTGAAATCCGGAAAGCCACCGAACCCTCCTATAGCTATATGCTCATAGTCCTTACAAGTTGTCTCTCGAAATCTCTGAAAGTGTTCTGGATATCCCATCATCCTTTGTTCTTCAAACCCTTCAACTTATTGACACTCATCAGTGTGGTTTTAAAGAAGCATGCCCAAGGACCGACCATCTAGTCTGCCTTAAATATACTGTCCGAGAAGTGGTAATATATAAATGACACTTCTCGCAGTCTTATTCAATCTGACGGGGGCATACGACACGACCTGGTGGTACAGAATGGGACGCCTAGGCATGTGTGGCAGGATGCTGAACTGTTTGAGTGACGTTCAATCCAACCGCTCATTTGATGCCTTCTAGGCTCAACCCTTTCAAAAAACGTCATGCAGTGCAGTGGTCTACCACAAGGTGTATTCTAAGCACTATGCTTTTTGTAGCGAAAATGAACTCAATAGCCAAAACAATTTCCAAGCCCATTATGTATTCAGTTTATGTAGACGACCTCTAGGTAGCACGCATATCATCCATCATCTCACCCAGCAGAAGACAAGTACAGTTGACTATATAAATGAGTGACATGGGTAGACAGAAATGGGTTCATGTTTTCAACACAAATTCAGTGGCTCTTGTTTTTCTTATACAACATTTACAAACTGTATCAACCCTCTATCGGAATGAACATGCACTACCAGAAAAAGAAGATCACAAATTTTTAGGATTGATTTTTGGTAAAAATTTTGCTTTTCTCTCTCTCTTAAAAACCTATTCATTAAAGCCAACCGAGCCCTCAACATCCTCAAATGTCACGAACATGGGGGATAGTGACAGGGCATGCCTACTGCACATTTATCCCACTCTGGTATGTTCTTGTTTAGATTATTGACGTGTAGTCTATGGCCAGTGAGGCGATCATATTTGAAACGATTCAATCCAGTACATAATCTGGGTCTGCGCCTTTCGTGTGGAGCAGGCGGAACGTCCCCATAGCAAGCCTTTATGTGAGGCAAATGAGCCTTCTTTCAAGACTAGCTGCAGTGGCTCAGTGGTATTGGTGTTCATCTGCTGATCCCAAGGTCGCAAGTTCGATTCCCGCTGCGGGGCGGTATTTTGATAGAAGCTCACGTTAAAGAACCCCAGGTGGTCTAAATTAGTCTAGAAGCCTCCACTGTGACGTCCCTCATAGTCTGAGTCGCTTCTGAACATTAAAACTACCAAATCCAAAATCGTTCATTGAAGATAAAAAAACAGCACTTGCATACACATATTTTCTTAGGATACGAATACGATCACCTGCAAAACAGCTTTGTCATTCACTTATCACAATGTGCGCTTCTGGAACAATAAAAACTAATAAATTCCGAGTGACAAGGCTACTGCTGTGGCGGTTTGAAGACCGCATCCACAGTTTTCGCATACTGAACACATTATTTGATATTGCACAAGGTCACCCACTTCCTCCATGGTATAGTTGTCCCGCAGTGTGTGGCATCATTCTTATATAGTTTTATAAGAAACAAACCTCACCAGAACATATCTACAAGAATGTCTCACACTAGAGAAAAAAAAATTGGAGGAGACACTAAGCTCTGCCCCAAAGGGCCCCAGAAAAGGGCTCTCAATAAAGTTGCAGCATGCCTGGGATGTTAAAAGACGCTGCTTCACAACTATCTTCCAGCAATAAATATTTTATTGCGTTTTGTAGAAAGCGAGCTATATGCAGCCAAAATTTGGGCTTCCCTGTCTTCGCGCCTTTTCCTCGCAATTTTAGCACGCGAAAACCTCGCTGCTCCTTCGCCGGCCCCACTCATTCTGCCCCTTTTCTGCATCTGCCCGCTGCCGGCGCGCGCGGAGTGGCTGCGGCTGTGGCAGCTGCATGACGTCTGAAAGAATTTGGCGCGGTAAATCAATGATAACCCCCGGCGGGTGACGTAACTTCCACGGCATGATGTCGTATGCCAGGTTTAATGAGAAAGCCCGGCAACGCGCGCAGCAGTGAGGTGTGGAAGCGGGAATTTTTCAAAATGTATGGTCTCGTACGCGGCTTGAACGCTTGGTGTCCTGTACTCTACACAGTGCAACCATTTTAAAGCCAAGCTAAAACACGCATTTTTGTGGCCCATTAAGGGTATGATGCAATAGCGTCAATAGGTTAATCTCCGCGCATGTTAAATTGGTGCCTCTTGTGGGGTTGAATTGGGGAGATAAGTACGTTCTCTCCACTCAATCGCGGCTGACACGGTTCAAAGCCGCCCGGACCCCACCCTGTGATCGCGTACGCTACCGAGCGCTCGCCGACCACGGCGGGCCTTGCTCTGGGGGAACAAAGGAACGACACATTGGCTGACACAAACAGGCATTTATTGCTACAGAAACAATAACGCCAGCTAGCAACAAGGTACACTAATTAATCGAGGACGTCCGGCTCACCAGCAAGGTTCCGAGCGAATGTTCGCCCGCGCTAGGGCAGGGGATATATACTCCGAAGGCCGGACGGGACGAGTACGGGAGCCTGTCTCACCGTCGCTTCCTCGCCCCGCCGGCCAAGAGCGGAGCCGCGAGCGACGCGTCCGCTCGGGCCGACGATCCCAGCCGACGCCCCCCTCCCGCGCGCGGGCTTTGGCAGTCTCCGCGCAGCGATGCTGGCGCCCTCTCTTGCCAGTTAATGTAACTTACAAGGGAATGCGCTCAGCCTCGAGGTGAGACCGCCGCTGCACGGTGCCTCGCGGGAAAGCAAGCTCAGGGGGCTGCAGGGCAGGCCCCCCATACCCCCAACCTTAAATAGACCCACGCGCCTGAAGGTACATGCTATGGAGGAGTCTCCTGGTCTTCATGTCCTTGAGGCACGTCTTGCAGCGGAGGTCACGCCGACAGCGTCCACGCAGACTTCCACGGTATTCCGAAGGCGGCGTGAAGGTCTCCGCTGGGACGACTCGTATGGCCCGCGGACCACCGTGTCCGCAGGCCCGCGAATCGAAGGCCGGTGGGAAAACTTCAGGCCAGGATCCTGCAGTAGTCGCCAGGGCAGCAGCAGCCGGAGGTGACTGCTGACTGGTCTCGCCACAGCTGCCCCGGATGGATGCGGCGAACAGGATACAGGCCGCTCCGTCGCAGAAGGTGGCAGCGAGACGATGTGCACCGGTCAGCAAGCCTGGGTGGCTCCACCGGATCTGCAAAATTGCTGAAACGCTCTCGGCGTGCCCTTAACCTAGGTCACGGGAGGGGAAACGGCATCTGCCAGGGCCTCGTGGCACAATGCCTAACTCGCTAGCAAAAGGTGTCGGCGGCTGTGCAAACGCAAAGTTCGAGTGAACGAAGCCCTTTCTTGAGTTGTACGAGACTGCTCAGTTCGTGCGAGGTTACAAAAAAACGGGTGGGCAGCAAAGTGCGCCCCCTCTCAACGACACGGTCCGGTGGTCGTGTCTCTTTTAACGTGGTGCAGGCAGCTCCGAAAAGCGTCAGGCCTAACTACCACTCCGAAAACGACCGTGACCACAACAAAGACCCGAAACGGGTTATGTGCGCGCAGCCGGGAGGAGACGTCAACTTTGTGGGGTGGTCCTACCCCGCTCACTGCACAAAGCAGCTTCTGAGCGGTCGGCGCCCACCGTATCGGACGGTGTCGGAGCGCCCGGTGCCGAGCTGCAATACCAGCGAGCTCGTAGCGGCACCCGTGGCCTCAGGCCACCCGGCTCCCGGAGCCGCGACTCCCAGAGTCGTAAAAGAGACAGTATTGAAAATATATACAGTAACTCGGACCACTCACGCGGCTTCCGTACTCACTCGCCTCGAGCTAGGCGACTCCACGGGCGCTAGGCCTCGCGCTCCCTCGATGCGGACCAAGTGATTCTCGCGAAGAATCTCCAGGGAAAAAAATGTGCTTAGCATGTCGAAAATTTCAAACATGCTGCAGCGCAATACACCTTGCACTCAAGATAGCATGCCGCAGGTCCTAGCGATCAAAATTCACTCTAGGCCTAGCACTTGTCAGGTCCAGACAAAGAGCGTTCCTCGAACCGAACCGACAGTCGTCCAATGTTCCAAGAGCAGGCCCCACGTTGGGCTGCCAGATGGGTTGAATTGGGGAGATAAGTACGTTCTCCCCACTCAATCGCGGCTGACACGGTTCAAAGCCGCCCGGACCCCGCCCCGTGATCGCGTACGCTACCGAGCGCTCGCCGACCATGGCGGGCCTTGCTCTGGGGGAACAAAGGAACGACACATTGGCTGACACAAACAGGCATTTATTGCTACAGAAACAATAACGCCAGCTAGCAACAAGGTACGCTAATGAATTGAGGACGTCCGACTCACCAGCAAGGTTCCGAGCGAATTTTCGCCCGCGCTAGGGCAAGGGATATATACTCCGAAGGCCGGACGGGGCGAGTACGGGAGCCTGTCTCCCCGTCGCTTCCTCGCCCCGCCGGCCAAGAGCGGAGCCGCGAGTGACCGACGATCCCAGCCCAAGCCCCCTCTCCCGCGCGCGGGCTTTGGCAGTCCCCGCGCAGCGATGCTGGTGCCCTCACTTGCCAGTTAATGTAACTCACAAGGGAATGCGCTCAGCCTCGAGGTGAGACCGCCGCTGCACGGTGCCTCGCGGGAAAGCGAACTCAGGGGGCTGCAGGGCAGGGTCCCCACACTCTCTACTTCGCATTCATAGGTCCCTGGGAGCAGTCATATCACTCCTGGGGCAGTGGTACAGCGTTAACCGCTGCACCACTGCGCGGGGATGGCAGGTGCTGCCACTGGTGTTGCTTGTGAGACCTAGGCTGCTTTTACCGAGCGACCTCTTGTGACCCATCATTAATTGAACTACCACCTGCCACATTAGGCATGTTGATGCCACAAGGTCACAGGACCTAGGTAGTCCACTTGGCTTGCTTCTGTGGAGATATTTTTGCGCCTTTTTGCTTGCAGGCAACGACGATGATGGCTGTGGCACAAGCTTCGTAACGCTCTCGCAATATTGTGACAACTACGCAGAGTTTTATAAAGACGGTTCAAGAACAGTGCGTTACGTTGGAAGTGAAGCAGAGTGAAATGACTGGGAAAAGACAGTGAGGCTTCCTCAATCTGTAAAATCTTTACTGCTAAGTGTGGTGCTATTTGTATGGCTGTAGAAAAAATAATAAATGAGAACATTGAGAAGAGCATCATCTACACCAGTTCATTAAACGTACTACCAGCATTTCTCTTTAGAAATTCAGTTACATCATTAGTCGGTGACATCATACGCAATGTAACGAGAGCCACAACTTAAGGGCACATCATATAAATTTTGCTGGGTTGTGAGCCTCATCAGAATAAGTGGCAGTTAGAAAGATGTGTGCTGTGCAAGCTTGGCACAAGGAAATCAAGAAAGGATACATTTCCTGCACAGGTTGCAGGAAGTTAGCAAACTGTAATCTGAGACATGAATGCCAATAAAAATGGATTACTGAAGTAAAAAAATTGGAGAGCACTGCAGTCTGCTGCATTGAAGAAAAGCGAAAACATTTGCGTTTAAACGCTAGCAGCTTTTTTTTCAAGTCACTGTTTTAAGGTGACACTTATTACGTGGCTCTGGGATGACATCAGCAGCTTTTTGCATGTCATTGTTGTCATGTGACAGTTATTACATAGCCCTTGGACGACATCAGCAACTTTTTACAAGACATCATTGCTTCACATCAGTACACATCCCTAAAACACTTTACCGTCGTACAGACAACGCGTTTACTTTGGCCCCTCTAACATGCTTGAACCAACGACCCTTCGCGGTGTATGCGTTGCGTGCCACCTTGCGCACAGAGGGCCTTGGTTTGAACTGCAATGCTGGCGAATTTCTTGTTTCGAATTGTCATTTTTGTGCTGACACGCTCTGCGGACAGATCCTGTACACGTCACTCATGACACTGCCTGTCCTGTACGACATGTCCTGTACACGCCTAGCAAAGGTGATCATAGGATAATAAAAGTCGTGCTCACATAAGGAAAGTTTTATTGAAGTGATTTGATATTGCATTTGTATTGAGCAGACGTACCTTGCACACAGTTTATTCATGCAATACGAGAAACCAAAAAGTGAACTGTGAGGAGAGGTGATCACTATAAATCACAAATTTCGATCAACCGCAAAGCTCGTGTTGGTAAAATGTTTACGGAAATGCCCCAAAGTGGAGTAAATTTGTAATAAGGCAGTAATTACTCATTGGCATAAACCCAAGCGCTGCCATACGGCTACAAAGGAAAGCTATAGAGCATTCTCAGAACGTTCGCACTTAAAGCAAAATTCGTCCTGCTCAGGGGTTCAAACCAGGGACCACCGCTACACCGGAGCAGTCGCTCTACAAAGTGAACTAATCGGGATATCAGCTTATGGTAGGGCGAGAGCGAATTGGTCAATAACTCGAAGTGGGAATAGTGTTCGTCATATGTTTAGGGGAATCCCCTAAGGTAGAGTAAATTTGTAATGGCAGATAAGCCAATGCATCTTTTCCACATTCCTGGTGTGTTTACATTTTCTATGCGACATTTAGTTCGGTTCCAACTTTCTTCCAGCTCTCTTTTGGCCTGCAGCAAACTCTTGTGGTTTTGCAGTGCTCAGTGGCCTTGTTTGAATGCAATATTTTTCTTGTAACAGCCAGGCCCAAAGCTTGTCAATTCCACGCACAAGGTGGTCTCGGGCATTGAGTCTAAGGTTCTTGAAATTACAACTCTGAGTATTTTCGACAGAACATTGTGTAAGAAAATCTTGAACAACTTCCTGTTTTGCTGTTGTAGTGTCCTATGTAGCTCTCATAGGTCTCATTTCATTTTAGAAAGACATAGTCCTGATTTTGTGGACAGCAGGTGCCATGAAGGGATACTGGAGACTTCTTTGC